>NC_141990.1:204083157-204747351 GCF_049901715.1 Pseudonaja textilis | reverse complement strand
ATAGAATGTCAGGATGTTTACTCCTCTTTCAGACTTGGTGTCATTCCTGGGAACTGGTTTCAGCTGCCTTATCAAGGATGCCCCCAAAGCACTACAAATGCAGTTTCTATATAACATGGGAATTGTTACAGAATCATGGTAATAGCACATGTGGTGGAATAGACACATTTGCCATCAGGCTGGCTCTCATCCTGCATCTGAGCATCTCTGTTTGGAATTGCAAAAACAAAAAACAAAAAAAACCCAGAAAGATAACTTGGGTTTTGGTCAGGTTGAGATCTTTAACTTCCTGGGTGGAGAGAACAGTGGAATCTTGCAAGCTCCACTGATTCAAATGTGCTGTAACCAGGGGTGGGATTCTACCAGTTTGGCCCAGTTCTATAGAACTGGTTGTATGGTGCCCGGGAGTTCAGAGAACCAGTAAATCGGGCCTCTGGCTGGCCCCACCCCTCTCTGCCTGCTTCTACATTCCCTGCCCAGTCAGTCCTTATCACACATGCACAACATTGTGCGCATGCCTGACATGCCTGCAGCCTGCTTCTGCCCACCCACCAGGGCAGCCATTGCCTGCCTTTTGCTGCAGCAGAGCAAAAAGCTTGCAAGTTCCTCTTCCAGTGTGGTTGAATCCTGTTTCTCTCTGCTGCCCAGGAGTGTTTCCCGAAAGGAGGGGAACTTGAAAGCTTTTCGCTCTGCTGGGAGAGGCTCTCCCAGCAAGGGCAGGTGAGAGAAGCACCCCAGAGCTGACACGAGCCTCTCCACTGATCTGCTTGCTCACAGGTAAGCCTGCGAGTCATTGTAGCCCTTCCCCCACTTTCCCCAGGTCTCCCTGATCCTCCCCCAGCCATCTCCGGGATTCCCCGGCCTTGCTCAGCCTACCTACCTCCCCCACATCTCCGGGCTCTTCTGGCTGGCTTCCCCAATGGCACAGCCCCATCCCGCTGGTGGTGCTGGCTGGGGCCTACCTACCTGCTCCCCCATCCCCGGGCTTGGCTGGCTGGCTTCCCCAATGGCATGGCCCCATCCCGCTGGTGGTGCTGGCTGGTGTCTACCTACTTGCCCCCCCATCCCTGGGCTTTCCCAACTCTCCCTACCATGTGGTGGCTGCGGTGCAGTAAGCGGTGGTGGCGGTGCTCCAACCAGTAGGGCAGCAGGTGTGGCTGCCTCCCATAAGCAGTGTCTCCACCACCTCTGCCCACTTCTCCTGAGGCAAAACAAAAGGAAGTAGGTGGAGACGGAGACGGCACTGCTTACGAGAGGCAGCCAGGTCCACCACTGCTGTCACACGCAGAGGCGCTGTGAGAGGACTGGGGTGGGGGAGTGCTCAAAGCCCTGCTGCAGCTGCCACTGCCCCCCACTTTCTTCTTTTTCCCACCCCAAACTGCTTTCCATTCACCCTGTTCCTTTGCTATGCTTCTTTCATCACCACTTCCGTTGTTTGCCTTTCTCTCCTATTGCTCTCCTCCCTCCCACTCCTCCCCTTTTGCCTTTTGCTGCCGCTGCCGAAGCCACCAAAGCAAACTCCCCGTTGCCAGCGCAGTTCCAGGACATGCTGCCTCCACTGCTTGTCTTCCCTGCGAGAGTCTCAATGGCAGCCTACTCTGTGATATCTTTCTCTCAAGTTTATTTTGCAAAATCCGTAGGCAACAATAGCAGGATAAATCATCCCTTATGCCCCTGGAGTTCTTTAATGAAATACAAGGTTTCAAAAAAATAACAGTTACCTACAGTTGCTTTTCAGTCCTGCTATGGACATAAATGCACCAAAGTGGGTTTAGAAAAATAACACAGTACTATAGAAATCAAAAATAATTATTTTGGTCATTAAAAAAATTCTCTAAATCCAAACTTAGGAAATAAGTTTGCTTGATTAGTTCAGCATCATAAAATTGCAAGCTTTTTTATTCTTTCCTTTATTTATTTGTTTGTTTGTATTGTAGTCTTTGATTATTGCATCAGCCACAATTGAATCAATGGGAGTGCCTCCAGCAGAATTAGTCTAGGTAGAGGGATGATTTGTTATCCTAGGAACTAATAATCCAATATTGAGGCATTGATAATTCGTGGTGATATTTTGCTTATGTTTTTCTCTGACAAAGTCACTTAGATCTCATTAGCATTTTCAACATTATTTTTAAAAAAGGAAGAGAGGTAACACTTCAGATATATTCCAGAAAATGGCTATTATTTCTTATTATTTAAAGAATGCAAGTTGTATTTTGGAAATTACCGGAGGCATTAACAGAAAGTAATGATCAAAAATGAAGGCATAAAATGCCAAAGCAAATTTTAAAAACTACTATTTTTATATAGAAGTGGTAAATCAAATTACTGAAGCTAATCAAAATGTGTGATAATTTACAGTAGCACATCATCAGTATTCTTTTATAACATTCACTGTTTGGAAATAAGTTTTGTGGTGTTGAATATTTATAACCCACTGTTCTACGTTTACACTGCTAGCGTAGATAATTAATTAATTAATATTAAATCGTTTTAATGTTAAAAGGTGGAACAATAAAAGCAGCTAAATAGAATGCAAACTAACTTAAGCAATCTTTTGAAAACTTGAATGAAGGAATTTTGTGCCCAAAACAATGCTACATATCAAGTATGCCTTTAGGAAGATAATGAATCTCCAAAATGCTGTCCTAATCAACAGGCCCTTCCTCTAAAGTAAACAGAGTTTCATCACTTCTGTCATTCATCTTCATTATACAATGATCCGTTATGAAAAGGTAACAGTGCAACGTTCAGAAGAGGGCAGATAATGAGAAAGACAAGAAAGTTCTGAAAAAATAACCTTCTATTTTTGCTTCATTGATATATTAAGGGTTTTAGCTGTGTCAACTGCAATAAATTCTAGATATCCTTTAAAAATTAGGTTTACCACATCACCACAGCTGCTTATTGAAAGAACAGAACAGAAAATTAGATACCATTAGATACTATACCATATTTAACTTATATATTGAATATATGACAAAAATGCTGGAGCCAAGGAGTAAAAACTGGAATGAAAAATGGAAAGAATCATCAAGAACCTTAAATATACTGATGATACCAGTTTAATAGCTGGACAATTATGCTAGAGGGGCAACCCAATACAAAGAAGAAGAGGAAGAAGACAAGAAGGGCGAGGGCATATCTGGCACTGTCCTTTTGGGGTGTACTTCCAAGAGGCAGGATGCAAGCTTGGCACTGACTTTTTTTTTCACTGCCTTTCTGTGGGGCATGTGACCTTTGCTTAAATCTAGATGATTTTCTTAGGATATCTTGTGAGGTGAGTGAGACCAGCTGGTGTCTTTAAGTGGTGCAAATGGATCTAAGGATTGCTTCTCCTGGGTGTGCTTTTTCTGGAAAGCTAAAATGACCTCTCTGCTAAAGAGTTTCACTTTAAGAGCAAGAGTTGGCTGCTTGATAGTTATCACTGCATTTTAACTATTTTAATTCCTCAAGGTGCTCTGGCCACCCTGCCTGACTTGTAGCTTCAGCTTGCAGGTATTTTTAATCTAATGATTGGTATTTAGGGCAGCTTTTTGCAAGCAAAGAAGCTTTTTGTATTTTTGTACAGGTAATCCTTGACTTACAACAGTTCATTTAGTGACCATTCAAAGTTACAGTGGCACTGAAAAGGTGACTTGTAACCGTTTTCACACTTACGATGGTTGCAGCATCCCCAAAGTCATGAGAGGCCAGGCGAGGAGAAGCTCCCCTCGATGTGAGTGATGTTGAGTTGGCCACACCCAGCCAGTCACATGACCAACCAAGCCACGGCCAGCCAGTCACATGATCACCAAGCCATGCCCAGCCAGTCACATGATCACCAAGCCACGGCCAGCCAGTCACATGATCACCAAGCCATGCCCAGCCAGTCACATGATCACCAAGCCACGCCCAGCCAGTCACATGATCACCAAGCCATGCCCAGCCAGTCACATGACCACCAAGCCACACCCACAAATTAAGCCACGCCCACACAACCAGTTGTTAAGAAATTTGAATCCCACCACTGGCTGTAACTGGTCTGATTTCCTTTGGGTGAATGAGCACAGTGACCCAGTGGGACAGGATGGATGGGTGAGGGTAGTGCAGTATTCCTGCAGTCAGCCATAAGGGTAAGTCTGCTACACTGTAACTTTGTAATCAGGTCATAAGTAGCTTTTGGGAGGAGGGTGTCTGTTATAATTTGAATGGTTGATAAGCGACCAGTCATAAGCTGAAAGCTATTTGTATTTATCCAAACCTTCAACCATTTGAAAGAAGTGTTGAAATAAATTGCAGGAGGCCGTGCTGATGGTGAGCCTTACAATTTTTCTCCCTAGAGTTCCAGATCTTAAAATATGCATCATTCCCCATTGACCTAGCAACAAATATTGCGTGTTTCTATCAAAAGCATCTTGCTTACTTTCTATACAAAATGGCTGTTTTGAGGTAACTATACATTTCAGTAGACAGGCTGATCAGCTTTTGCCATTGGAAAGCCCAAGAACAGATTTGAAAGTTCCTTTCCCCACTTTTAGAAACATAAAATCTAATTGTTAATATCCAATAACTCTTTGCATCCTATAGGGGCGGGGGGCAAACTCAATTTCATTGAGGGCTGCATCAAGGCTGTGGTTGACCTTGGGGGGCATGGCTGACTGGGTGGGTGTGGCTGACTAGGTGGGGCATGGCCAGCTTGATGCCACTCCCCAAACTACTGGCATGTTTCCTCTTCGCATTGTGTAGACCAGGCCGAAGTCCTGCTGGCCAAATTGGGCAGACTGGGCTGAAGCTACATTGGACTGATCTTTCCTCTCTGCATTGAGAAGACTAGGCTGAAGCTTCTCTGGCCTTCCTCTTTGCACCAAGTAGACTGGGCCGAAATTTTGCTGGCCTGATCTTTTCTCTCTGCATTGGGTAGACTGGGCCAGCGCTGCACAGGTCCACAAGGATCCGCTGCCTCCCAGTCTATCTCAAAGAATACACATGTACTGTCAAGGTGGGAAGAAGTGTTATGTCTCCAGTTCTCCCTCTGGTCCACTCCAGCAGGGGGTTACCCAGCTGCAACCTGATTGGTCGCCAGTTTGACAGCTCAGTATAAAAGGAGCTGTCAAACAGGCCAACAGCTGTTGCCTCACGGCTGAGCTGAGCAGAGCAGAGCAGTCACCTTTAAAGTGTGTGAAGCTTTAAATAAAGCCTGAGTAACTTCGACTAGCCGCCCCGCCTCTGTTATTGTGCATTCATTTCCCAGAACGAAGCAATTACAGTTCATGTAAGCTGTTGTACTGGGCTTATAGTCAAACTAGTTTTGAAAAGGGGTTAGTAGGCTTAGAGTCTTGAGTGTATTGACATTTGTATCAGGATACAACCTCTTGTAAGCTCTCCTAATCTTTTTTTGAATCCTCACAAGACTTTGTGACCTGCTGAATCTAATATTGCAGATCAAGCAGGACTGTGGAAGCTTTTATAGGTGTCTCAAGTCAAAAGAAAACTTTACTGACCTTCTCCCCTGTTTCCTGATCTTCCTCCAAGCATGTTGTTAATTTTGCTTGGGACAGTCAGAATGTTATGGTCTGCTGGTGGCCTGCAGAGCTGGCAGCAGAGTTGGACAGTCGGGAAGAACATGGGCCAGTCCTGGAGTCCAGGGAGGGCTCAGATGAGGGATCTGCGTCTGACACAGAGATGGGGCCAGGGCCATCTGAGAGTTATTTGCTGACTCCAGAGCCTCCAGAATCTGACATCACCAAGGCAGAAGAACAGGGGGAGCTTGTTCCCAGTGTGTGCCAGAAGGCAAGAACAGTTACGACAAAAGGGGCAACTTGGAAGTAAGGCTTGGAGATGATTGGTCCCTCCCATAAGACATAAAGGAGGAGCAAAAGAAGCAACTTTGCAGGAAGCAACTTTGTTCATTCTGGTCGGTTTAAAATCTGAAGCACCTATTTGGCCTCCTACAGCTAATTGGCAATGTAGTCATTGGCAGCATTTCAAGAGAGATAAAGATGGGTGCTTATCAGCCTCATCCCGAAAGACTGTGGCAGACTTCTGTTGGACTATTCATAAACTGTTTGGGACTCATTACTGGCTGTGAATGCATATAATTCACAGCCACTGAAATAAAAAAATGGTTTTTGGGAAAAGCGTATGTTTGTTATTGTCTCAGGAAGCCTTGGTCAGAACACAGAGTCAAAAGATAGCAGCTCTTTTGAGCTTTTGTTCTTATGAGCTATTCATCTTGCAACAAATTTAGAGTGACTAAACATTTAGGTCTGGAATTTGAGAAAGATTTTGACCAAGTTTGTCACCAAATCTTGGTAGCTATGGCTTGAGAAGACAGGTACTCTTATAAAAAGTAATTGGCTAAAGAATAGGAAACCTAGTATAGGAACAGAATATTGCTTTTAGAAATAGGAGCAATCTTGTGCTGATAGATTGGTTCTTTTGTTTGTGTGGTTGAAACAGACAATTACTTTCTAGAAGTATTGAGAACCAAAAGCAAGGGAAATAGCCTTTCAAAAATATATGTTTTTCTCTCTCTGCCAAGGAAAGTGAATTTCTATTCAAACACAAAGAATTTAATTATTTTATAAATAAAAGTATTCAGTATTCAGTGTACTCAATATGTTTCTTCTAAAAATATCATTAACTTTAATTCAAATTTTGTGAGCATTTCATTTTGAATGTACAGTTTTAACATCTGCAGGAATCCATCCATGAGCCATGGTAGTGCAGTGGTTAGAATGCAGTATTGCAGGCTACTTCTGCTGACTGCCAGCTGCCAGCAGTTTGGCAGTTCAATTCTTATAGGCTCAAGGTTGACTCAGCCTTCCACCCTTCCGAGGTCAGTAAAATGAAGACCCAGATTGTTGGGGGCAATACGCTGACTCTGTAAACCATTCAAAGAGAGCTGTAAAGTACTGTGAAGTGGTGTATAAGTCTAAGAGCTATTGCTATCTGCAACTTTAATAGCTTGCAGCAGAAGGCTTTAAATCTGTGGTTGGATCCACTTATTCCTTAAACTTACCTTGTTACAGTATATAGATATCTAACGAGGTGTGACACTTTTAATCTTCTGAGTTTTCGGATTTGTGTTGAAACTTGTCCTCAGAAGACAGAAAGCTGGGAAGAGTAAACCTCTGGTTCCAGTGACTGACCCAAACTGGATCTTGCAATATTATCCTGGGACACATATATTTGCCTTTATCCATGAAGTGACACTGCCTGTATTTATTACCATGTAAATATGTAATTTCAGAGGTTCATAATCAAACATACTTCAGCTGTATGATTTGCCAATACTGTAGTGCAGAAGCACTTGAAATTAACTATGCAAAAACTATGTGTATTAGTCTTTGCAAAGTGCCTCAAAATTCATTCCTGGAAACTTAATTGAATTGAATTAAGATCTTCAATATTTATAGGGTAGTGTTTCATGCATTTGGGATAAAACTAGGGATATAGAGAGCACATGGTCCAAAATGAACAGAAGTCAGCAATAGTCCTACAGTCCTTTCACTATACTGGAAGTATTTTATCCCTACCTGCTACACTGAAAGTGTTTTCATTTTAAGTAGGGGGACGACTTTTCTTTGTAGTCCAGTTGGGGTCTTGTAGCACTTTCATTCCTTTACAGAGGATGAAATCCAAATATTTAAGGAATATACTTCAAGTATCATGATGTGTTCCCAATATGGTCTTACACTATGATATTATGGGCCTAATCCAACAAAAAAAAATCAAACTTATAGTTCAAGAGTGTCAAACTCGCAGCCTGTGGGCCAGATGCATCATGTGCTGGCCATGCCCAACTCCAGCTTAGCAAAGGGGAAAAAGTCCCAATACATCATGTGATGCCACTGTGTTTTGACAGCCCTGTTACAGTTAGACATGTACCTCCTCTTATTGGTTAAAGACCCCCCCCCACCCCCCCGTGGATTTAAAACTTGTAATTTTGGGTGACAACTTTGTTTTATCATGGGGTGGAACATTGTACGAGGAAATGAAATGTGGTAGATTTTCACCTGGTGTAACTTTGATGATGATATTCTGTCTTGTCTTGCCAAAGTCACTAGAATCCCAATACTGTGGCCCTTCAGTGGCCAGCAGAGCTGGTGGCAGACTCGGACACAGGAGATTGGGGAAGAACATGGGCCAGTCCTGGAGTCTTGGGGAGGTTCTGACGAGTGCTCTGCATTGGAGGCAGAGATGGAACCAGCTGCCTTTGGAGTTGGAGATCAATGGGCAGAAGAACAGCTGGAGCCTATTCCCAGTGTACGCATGCACAGTACTGCCAGGAAAAGGGAACAATTAAGAAACAAGGGTTGAGAAGCCTAGGTCAGAACACCCAAGGTCTACAACTTAGCCTATTCTTTTTTCTTGAAAACCTCCAGCAATGAAGTACCTGCAACTCCAGAAGGCAAGCTGTTCCATTGATTATCCAGTGTTCCCATTGACAGAAAATTCCTCCTTAGCTCCAGCCTGGATCTTTTTACAACAAGCTTTTACCCATTATTTCTTGTCCAACCCTCAGATGCTTTGGAGAATTATGTTGTTGACAGCTTGATCTAAAGCCTATCAATGAATCTATAATGGGAACTGTATGTAGGGAAGAAATATAAGTGAGACAGCATGATGATGCAGGCCTTATTTGGTGATTTGTACAATATCGGGACACACTTTATGGCTGGTCTAGATTACTTGGGGAGTGATGCTTTGCAAATGCTACTATAAGCAAAGCTACAACTTCCAGACAATCATACAGATTGGAACTTAATTATCCATAAACATCTATATTTCTTATTTTTCTCCCTCCTTGACTACTCCCATAATTAAAAAAAAAGAAAAAAGAACTTGCACTCACACATTTCCCCCCACATTTCAGCACATTCTGATTATTTGAAAGAATAGTTGCTGACTTATGTGCCAGTGTGGTTGATCTAATATGGTCCACAATCAACTCATTTTCACATGTTTTAATTGTTAAGATTATAATATTATGTAAAAGATGAACCGACCTGTTAATCATCTTGTTTCCATTGCAAAATTAAAAGTGAAAATGCAGAAAATTGAATTGATTCCAGTAAAACAAACACCTAATTATTCTGAAGGAATTTGGTTTTCTGGAGATTAAAGAAGGCAAAAGATAACTTTCTTTTTCTTTATGGTATCTACAGGTGAAACTTGAAAAATTAGAATATCATGCAAAAGTTCATTTATTTCAGTAATGCAACATAAAAGGTGAATCTAATATCTGAGATAAACTCATTATATGCAAAGCAAGATAGTTCAAGCTGTGATGTGTCATAATTGAGATGACTATGGCTTACAGCTCATGAAAACCCCAAATCCACAATCTCAGAAAATTAGAATATTGTGAAAAGGTTCAATATTCTAGGCTCAAAGTCTCCCACTCAGCCAATTAAACCATAGCACCTGCAAAGGGTTCCTGAGCCTTTAAATGGTCTCTCAGTCTGGTTCAATAGGAATCACAATTATGGCAAAGACTGCTGACCTGACAGAAAACCATCACTGACATCCTCCATAAGGAGGGAAAGCCTCAAAAAGTAATTGCAAAAGAAGTTGGATGTTCCCAAAGTTCTGTATCAAAGCACATTAATAGAAAGTTATGTGGAAGGGGAAAGCATGGAAGAAAAAGGTGCACAAGCAGCAGGGATGACCGCAGCCTGGAGAGGATTGTCAGGAAAAGGCCATTCAAAAGTGTTGGAGACTTTCACAAGGAGCGGACTGAGGCTGGAGTCAGTGCATCAAGAGCCACTACATACAGACGGATCCTGGACATGGGCTTCAATGAACAACAAACAATGTCAGAAACATCTTACCTGGGCAAAAGAAAAACAGAACTGGTCTGTTGCTCAGTGGTCCAAAGTCCTCTTTTTTGATGAGAGCACCTTTTGCATCTCATTTGGAAACCAAGGACCCAGAGTCTGGAGGAAGAATGGAGAGGCACACACTGCAAGAAGCTTGAAGTCCAGTGTGAAGTTTCCACAGTCTGTGTTGATTTGGGGAGCCATGTCATCTGCTGGTGTTGGTCCACTGTGCTTCATCAAGTCCAGGGTTAACACAGCCATCTACCAGGAGATTTTGGAGCACTTCATGCTTCTTTCTGCAGACGAGCTTTATGGTGATGCTAACTTCATTTTCCAGCAGGATTTGGCACCTCCCCACACTGCCAAAAGCACCAAAACCGGATTCAATGGCCATGGGATTACTGTGGGACAGCAAACTCGCCTGACATGAACCCCATGTTCCTGAGACAGGAAGTCTAGTCCTGCCAAGAATGCAATAAGGCTTAACAGGGAGGCAGTTTCCTATCTGCCTTTCTTACAGGATTAGGCCAGTAATTTCTTCTAACAACCAGTTCTCCAAACTGCTTAGAATGTTAACAACCGGTTCTAGTGAATAGGTGTGAACCTGTAGAATCCCATCCCTGGATAGAAGTACTCTGATGGGTTTCTGCACATTTGGTCTAAAATAATAATTTCTGCAATTTGGACATGGTTCAAATATCTATGTATCCTTGCTTAAACTCAAGAGATATTCCCCATCATCTAAATTAAATGAAATTTTGGAAATGGTGGTGATGGCTTGGATATGAGCTGATAAACCTCTGCCAAGGCTGAGATCCAATGGCTGGATGGCTCTTAATAAAGTATATTCAGACAAAGAAGCTGGTATACCCAGAAGCTGGGTGTTCCTTTGACTCTTGATTTTTATCCTTAAACTTATTCTGCAGGGTAAAATACATCTCCTTGCCAAGTATGGTTAATTGACCTACAGTGAATCAGTAAGAAAATAATAGTTTTGTGAATTAATAGGAAAACAGAGATTTTGCTATGTTTTCCCATCTGCCAATAATTGTCTCATCAATTATTCGGGTGTGGGTAGACATGAAAACTTAGTTGAAAATCTTTAGTTAGTTCAAAATATATCCACAATATATCTACAATAAATACTGTTTATTCAGATCACATCTCACCTCAACTAGTTCTCTACTGATTGTGTAATCCAACTTGAAGTACCAAAGAAATTAGAATTTAAATTTCTACAGGAATACCTTCTCCTTTCTACCTCCATGTTCCTGCCTCTTCAGAAATAGCACTTGTTCCTCACGCATTTTGAGCACTGCCCAAAGACTTATGTGGCAACAGATCCCCTCATAACCCATTCGTAAAATTATGCATTGATAGAAATTAGTTGAAGGACCAACAATACTTCTGCAATTGCAAAAAAAAACCCAACAACCCCTAGCAGAATTGGAGGGTGGAAAAGATTGATTTTGATCCAAAGGTACCTCAGTTGTAGCTCCAAACAAAATATAAATTTCACATTTTCAGATTGTTGAAATACGGATTGCAACTTTTGTTGTGATATATACGTGCAAGAAAAAATGTGTTCAGGAAAAAATATTTGCAACGTTTACACTTGAAAAAAGTTTGTACAATGTATATTTGGAGAACTGACCATGAAAAGCCTACACAGAAGCATAAATAAGTTAGAGTGTGTGTGTGTGTGTGTGTGTATTTTCCCACATCATTATAGTTGTGCTTTTAAAGTTGTAGCGACGTTTCGGCAGAATCTCATCTGCCATCATCAGGCTTCTGTATAGTGTTCGTCTGTGAGTCAGGCTTTCACAGCTGTTTCTGTTTTAAATTTGGTGCTAGTCTATTGCTGTATTAGAATGCTTTTTCCTTCATCCTGATTGGTTGGGAGTCTTGGTCTGTGTTTATTGGTCTTGGAGTTTGCTGTGTTCTGCTTGATTGGTGTTTCTAATCTTCTGTCTGTTTTATAGCATTTTTTTGTCTTGATTGGCTGGCAACATTGTGTTTCCTGTGTTGGAGGCTTTTAGTGCAGCTTGGCTTCGAGTAAATGGACAGCTGTCATTTATTAGGAAGCTAGGTTTCATCTGGGTGCCTGGTTGGGGTGTGTTTGAGATGGAGGTATGGGGGGGGGTCTGTTTGTGCCCAGGTGTTTGCTTGGCTTGTGGTGTGGAGATTTTTTTGTTTGTGAGTGCAGACTTCCAGATACTTGACAGTCTGGTGGAGTCATCTCTTCTATTAATGCTTTTAGGTCTTTTTTCAATCTCTATGGCTTCTCTGATAATTCTGTAGCTGGGATTTTCTATAGTGGCTAGGGTTTTGGTGCCATTGAAGTTGATGCTATGACCTGTGGCTTTCATGTGTTGGACTAGTGAGGAAGCATGAAGCCGAAAGCACCAGCCTGAAGATGGCAAGTGGGACCTCATCGAAACGTTGCCAAGATACTCTCAATCTTCCACAGGAAAAGACCCAAACATGCCAAGACCTGCATAACTGTACCCGTGAAAATTTACAAAAACATATATGTGTGTCTGTGTCTCTGTGTGTGTGTGTATGTAATCTTTGAGGTTTTCCTTTTAAAATAGAAGTAATTCATTCAACAGATCAAGAGAACAAAATTGTCCGTTGTTAAGTAGACTGAAAATTGGCAGGGTCTACTAATTAAAACTTAGCTTGACAATTATTTGACCATTATTAATTTTAATGTAAAATATGTGGATTTACTACTAATTTTGAAGTAGGTTTGCATTTAATTTAGCATTGACTCAGGACCATGCTACAACAAGCAAAAAGGCTAGACAATTATTGTTTCCAACAGTCCTTCACATTTGATATAGGGAGACCATGAACTATAATTTGTATTTCTCAAGCTATTCTTCCCAAAACATGGTAATACTTTTGAAGTGCCACTGAGTAACTGGGGCTCTGCTTCTGGCTCAGTTCTCACTGCGGTCTAATGACCTTGCCTACTTAATCATAATTGAGAGTCAAGTGACTTTTATGAGACATGAATTTTAATTAGAGTTCACATTAACACGGAAAGTACTTTGTCTAGAATTCCTCCAATTGTGATAATTAATTGGCTGTCATGAGTAAGTCTTCTGTCTTACTGAGTCTGTTGCGCAATGCCTTTTCAAACATTTATTAAGATATTTTAAGATATCTATCAGAGAATCTACATTGTTTTTAACCATAGATATGGAGCTACTTCCTTATAAGGATAAACACACAGTTTAATGGACTATACAAGAGAGGGGAGTTTGTTAAAGAATGACATTAAATTATACATTGGTAGTACACATATTTTATGCATTTTGCATGTAAGTACAAAGGGATTTTATGCATGCATATTTTATGTATTTTAAGCATGCATAATATGATGAATTGGATTTTAGGCATGGGCTGCAGCTACACAAATAGACAGATGTGATCTGATGTTATCCAAGGGCCTTTAAATCGAGGAAATATTTCATTGAATAAATCTGAAGGATGGCAAGACCAAATTTAGTAAATCCAAGTTTAGTTACTTATGTAGTATTTCTCGCAGCATTATGATTGTGGAGGTTTGTAGCTCTTCTTCTTCTTGCATTGCAAAATTTAGATTAAAATAATTTTATGTTTTTATTAATAAAGAGGAAAGAAAAGTGCTTGTTGTATTTGGGGAGGTAATTTATTCTTTGGTGCCAGATCTGGGATGCAAAATTACTGTTTTGTGTATTTCTTCCATCTAATGACCTTGTAGAGGTTGTTATTCCAGATCTTGTAAGCCTTTGTATCTAATACTTATTTACTGATGAGCACTGATAGCACTGTAAAATATTTATTGAATGAGATTCCATGATGAAAACCTCTGAAAAAAAGTTTCACTTAAAAAATACAAGCAGGTTTACAGTGTTAAATATTGGATCTGTTTAACTTTTGCAGAACTGCTGTGCAATGCATGGGTGCAAGTATTTTCTAGATGCATTAAAGCAAACTTTCATTTGTACAGGGACATGGAGCTGCTTCAGAAGTTGCCCCTGCTGTGTCCACACATCTGTGGATGAACAGCTACTTTCTTACACTGGGGAAAAACATGAAGCTAAGTTAGCAGAAACAGCCAATTGCAGCTTCTAAGGCAACAATGTTAGGTTGGGAAAATAGGCAGCTACTGTAATGATTCACTGCTTTGAAACTGTTTTTCTATATTGGGGAGCACCTGTTTTGAAGAATTTGAAGCTCCCGTATTAATACATTAATCCGAAAGGGTTGGGAAGTCACATTTGGTACAAACCATGACCTGCCAAAACAATAATGCAATAATTTCCAGTCCACTCCAGTTCTTCCAAAATAGTGGAAGCTAATGCAGTGCTCATCATCTTCATGGCTGCCCAACTGCAAAATGCTGAGCAAGAACACAACTTTTAGTCACCCCCTCCCCAATTTTCATGACTTATTCTGGGCATTTGGCTAGTAATTCTGTGAAATTAAAAATTGCAATAGATATTTGGGAGGGAGAGATGCAAAAATACTACCCCTTTTTTTACTTTGAAGAGCATCTCAGCAAGGTGAAGGGGAAAAGATAGCTTTCAGGGACAGAAAAGAGGCTATCCCTGAGCCAGGAGCATATGGGAAGTGAGAGCTTTTGCCAATGAAAAGCTCCTGTACTCACAAACTTTTCTGAGCTGCAGTGCATTAAAAGGAAAGTCACTCCAAGAGTCCATTCCAACACAATATAGACTAATTGGAAATACATTAGCACAGATGTCTACTGCTGGCTTTAAGAATTCACTTTTATGAATGTCAAGTCTACAAGCACATCCAGAGAGTAGACTATGATTGAACAGGAATGGGATATTTAAAACCTCCCTAGCATATCTCTGATGTGAATTTTGAAAGAAATACTATGACCTTTTATTTTCTATATCAAGAAAATATAGTTCAGCCCTTAGATAATTAATGGAGTAATTAGCAGTGGAAAGTTCAAGGTGAGACTAAGAAGGCTAAAATCACCTTAAGGTGTTTGAAATTATTTCAAAGCCAAACAGAAATGATTGGATCCTAGGTATAGCAAATGGACAGGATAAGTCCAAGTGACTTGCAGCTTCATTAAATAGGAGCATCAAAATCCATAAATATTAATTCAGTTTTCTTTAAAATTAATAGTATTTCCCAGGTAAGAATAAAAAGGAAGGAACCTGCATTTTGGCAAAGAAACAGAAAGCGGAAGAGAAAGGGCTAAGAATAAATAAAGATAAAACGTATATCTCTTTTTGGTAAAGGGGCTTAACAGGATCTGCTTTTGAACATTGGCTGTTATGTTACATGTATGCAGATGTAATCCTCTTTTTCTTTCTGGGCCACATGTTTATTTTTCATCAAGAATTTTATAACAAAGCCAAGCAAATGTGTTAAAAATTAATCCCCCCACCTCCACAAAGTGCTTTTAAGGAATATCAAAACTGTTTAATAGACCACTTGTGGTCAGAGAGTTGCCAATCCCCCTACAGCAGCGGTGTCAAACTGGCGGCCCATGGGCCGGATGCATCACGTACAGGCCACAGCCACCCCAGCTCCGCAAAGCCCAAAAAAACATCATGATACACGATCAAGTTTGACACCCGTGCTCTACAGTGTCATTAGGCAAACTATATCATTTTCATTGTTTCCTTCATTTGATGTGAAATGGTGAATATACAACAGGAATGACATCTGTTTCACTCAAAGTTCATAGCAAGAAGATCCACTGAACTGATATCCCACTGTAATGTGATTTTAATATAATTCTCTTCATTTCATGTTTATTTGTTTCTAGTTTATGTTGCTTATGTAATATCTTTGTGCACTTAAAATGTTCAGTCCAATAATGAAATGTATCATTTAATTAAAGGAAGCCAATGTTTTTGTAGATATATAATACCTAGAAATATAGGCGGCATGACTCTTTTAACCAAGTAAAATGAAATTAAGAATCAAACAGTTTTAAACTGAAAAACTGAAGTTTTGCAAAATATGCATAATATTGTTCAAGCAAAACTGCACTTGTATTTACTTGAATCAAGTTGTTTTTTAATAAAGGCCTCAACATGGCAAAGTTTAGAAATAGGTAGTATGCATGCACAGAATACAACAAAAATTATCTTATAAAACAGCTGTTATTTTTGCAATGTTTGTACAAAGGGAATAGAGCCACCACAAACGTATTTAATCTGTTAGATTAATGGATCATGACAGCTAAAATCAGCAACGTAGCTGAGGAATGAAAAGCCCTCTAGTTTTCTGAATACTAGTGTGAGAAATACTTTGTGCCTTAAAGTTGTTTAGAAAAGATTCCATGGGTGGTTATCTTTTAACATCCTAAACAAATTACATGACATCTTTCTGCCACAATTAAAAAAAAGGCAAATATTGTATTCATTTTTTTTATTCTTCATAACAACATAAAATAAGCTAATGCCAGAGAAAGTGCTGGAAACTGATTACATTTTTACACTCTCCATAATTGAGAATGTGAGCTTGAGGTTTGTTGAAGAAGTTTTAAAATTTATTCATACTTGCTTTTAAATAAATGTGTTGATTGATACAAAAGAATGAAGACTTGTTTGCTGTAATGTTTTTGTGAAAGGGTTGAGTTTCCTCCCTCCTCCTAAGAATCTGGTTCTCCATGTGTGTGCTTATGGCTTTTTGCTCTCCTGTCAACATAGGAAAACTCATCATACACAAAGTGTGTCTGTGACTGATTAAAGAAATGCATAAAGTTGTGTGCAGACTTGGCAACACCCTCTTAGGATCAGGACTGCAGAAGAGGCCTTCTCACACATCTGTTACAGTCTCACCACTTCAAGTGGTATATCACTAAATTCACTAAGATTTTACTAAATATGAAGAATTTTTACATGGTATATATGTTTAGTATAGCTTGGACAATCACTGAATCTCCAAAACAGAATAATCTGTGCTCATGCAGGCCATTAGATGTTTTCTATAGTACTCATAGCTTCTTTGCAACCTAAAGCTAATTGGAAAAGCAAGTTATGTTTGATTGTGAAATTAGCTCTATAGTTTTAAGGTTCTGAAGTGAATTTCTAATGAGCACGAAGAGAGTAACAACCCAATCATACTTCCACTATCTGAAACAAAAACAAATTCACACACTGTACTACAGTCTTCAGACCATATTATGGAAAAGTGCAGATATTGTCTTCAGTAGATTAAGTAAAACCAAAGGAAAAAATTCATACAAAATAGATTGCCCATATTCACACTACAAATTTCTTCAAATTTTTAACAAATTCAGTATGTGTTATATCAGCAGCATTGTTGCAAATTGTACGGTAGTGCAGTTTTTTTTTCTTCATAAAAATACCATACAAATGGTCAGTCAAGTCATCAGCAAAAGAAGGACCCAGATAACCACCAACCAAATTGAAAAAATATCCAGAGGTAATGCTGATGCCAAAACAATTATAATACTGTTGGTACATAGAAAAGTAATCCTTATATTTTATACATTTATACAGTATACAAAAGATTACAGTGGATTATGCCACAGTCTCCCTTATGCCAATATCTATTTTCTTTGGAAGAAGTTCTTTTCTTTCATCCATGCTTGCTAAGGAGTTTCGGCAATTCTGCCCATCCATGTATAACTTTGCATATACAGGATTTGAATAGTTTGTTGGCTGAAAACAGACAAACATAGCAACTGTTATTTAGACTGTTGTAAGTCCCCTGAGTGAATGCTAATCAGAAAAGGAACATGATGTGCATACATTTATCTAAATTTGATAAATAAATAAATAAAAATACATCACAAGACACTAAGGAATGATTTTTAAACCAAGGAATAGAGGCTGTTATAATATTTCATCTGAGACCCTTTGTACATCAGTGATGACATACATGGGAGAATCTAAATTTATCTGGAATGGAGGAGGAGAAAATCACAGATGTCCCAGCTGATTATTTGTTTTGCTTTACAATAGACATACCCTTCCTTTATAGATCATGAATGACTGTTTATGCTTGACAAGCCCCAAAGGATTCTCATTTGGAAGTTGATTTAAAAGTTTATTCTATTCCCTAGCAGAGATATTAATGAAACACCAGCTTTGTAAAAATTAATAAAAGGGAGGGATCAGATGGGTTCCCTTTCCTTATCCAGATGTTGATTGAAGGTTGAAACAGGCTATTAAAACATAAAGGGCAATGTTTAGTCTTTACCAAGCCAAAACAGTAATGGACTAATTTCCAAGATACTTATAATGGTTTATTTTAGACCCAAATTCTGTTTTTAACTTAATCTAGAATTAGCAGTTATATCACCAAGCTATTATTAATAAAAAAGAGAGACAGGAGCAACTAACATCAATAGACATGTTCTGGTTATCTTTGGACTACTATGTATATTTGTATCCATACATATTATGTGTATAGTTTAAACTTAGTGCATTTAGACTTACAAGGGCACATAAAAAGGATGCTCAAATAGAGTTTTTCCCTTACAAGAGGGCTATTGTTAGAAGTATAGCAGAAAAAGTATCCAGGTTAATGTGCATGAAAGGGCTGAGTGGTGATGCAAAGAGCAGATAGAAAAGCAATTTTAATTTGAATTATGTTGGTAAAATCCAATATTGTGCAAAGAGCTTGAATAATTAAACTTTCTCCTTGCCTGTATCTCCCTTCGGCTTGAGTACCACTAAAAATTCCTGTTTGGGGAATCAATAGAACTTATAGACTCTGCAACTATACTGCAGTGAGACGGGAAACTGTAAATTCAAGAGTTTAATGTGACTGCTACAACATTCCTCTGCCTAATATGAAGTAATTTACCTTGTTTATTGTACCTTTGAAACTTATGACTTCAGCCTTCTCAAATAGATTTTCAGGGGAAACAAAGGGCTTCATGGTGAAGAACATGAAATATGTGAATTTATGTTTAATTTATGAAATGTTGCATTTTGTTCTAAATGTTTGCTTCTATGGACAATAATTTTATGAAGCATAAATAAGTATTGGTTCTGATAGCTACATCTCCCCTGCAGATACAGAGGCAATATAGCTCCTAATACAAGTTGATGGAAAACAAAAACTACTATATTCATGTTGTAATTTAGATTTCTTGGGTGATAAAATTAGCAACCAGAAACAAAATGGAGGACATGATGGCTTTTGGTCTGGCCAGTTTAGCTATTTGTCTGCCCTTATTTTATTGTCTGGTGGTTTATTGTACATCTCTCTAAGTGTACAGTTCAAAAGGATCTAGCTAGATGCATAGTTGAAATAATTCTGTTGTATGCCCATTTAGAAAGCAATACCTCATACCCAAAAAATTAAGATCTATTGCAATTGCACTGAAAAACATTTTGCTGATGTGCTCTTTTTTCAGTCATAAACCTAGCCAGAATTTCAGACTACAGGTCTGCCCCAAATTGCTTCCTATCCGCTTTGTGCTTAAATGAGTTCACTTTTCTGATGATCTTAAGACACTGAGAAAGCATGATTCAAACACTGAGATAAACAAAGGTCACCCTGTTTTTAAGCCTATTGAGAACAATATTGGAAACATTCATAGCATGAGTTCATGATTTAATTCACATTTTGAGTCTTCAAACCCAATTATTGTCATTATTGCCATATGCAACCAGTCCTACTTGTCCATGTATCCATAGTAAAAAATAAGTAGTATTAAATATTGCACAGAATTAAGATGCATTCTTAATGAGTGTCAAGCAGTATAAAATTGGCTGGAATATAAAAATTCATGATCAGAGAAGCTCAGCATAAAGGAGTAACAAAGTCCCTTACATTATTCCAATCATGATCAGAGAAGCTCAGCATAAAAGAGTAACGAAGTCCCTTACATTATTCCAATCATCCACTCTTTATTTTGTAAAACATTTTCCAGCAATTTTTTTTATGAAGAAGAGTCATTTTGCAGAATTGAATACATGCAAAATGATTTTCAGTTATAGAAATCACGAAAAATGAAATATATAAATACATGCATGTTTGCCAATGAAGATGATTAATAACAATGTCACTCATATTTAAAATAGTTCAAATATTTTCAACATATTATTTAGATGATTGCAAATGAGTAAATTGAGAATATTAACGTTTTTGCCTTATTTTAAAACGTATTTTGAATGTGTTTTCAGTGCATCTTTTTTTAATTGCATATATTGTGCTAATGAAACTCTATCAAAACTAAGCACATATTTATGAATATGTAAGGTTCAAATGGTTTTGGACTGCCATCATATCATCTCTGGGAGAACATCTAAGAAGTCCAAAGATTTTTCCTATTTCTTTCCCTGAAACTAAAATGGAAGAGAATCTTGCCAATGTAATGTGTGTTGTTGTACCTTAAGCCTTTAGAAAAGATTGAATCAGTACTTCCTTAGTATTAGACAAAGTTAGAATCCAAAAAGGGGTATTATGGAGAATTGTTCATGAATCACAAAATTGGGACTTCTACGGCAACCATGGAGCCAATATTGTTTATTGTTCAGATGGGAAAATGTATAGAGATGGAAAACCTGAAGAAGAAAGAATTCTGCTCTTTTCTTCTTTTCATCTTACACAGGTCTGATATCTTTTGAGAACTAAGTTTTGACATTATTTGTCCTGAAGGAAGAATCTTTCTGTTAAGAAATGAAAAATGAAAAGCTACATGAAACTAATTTCAGCGCACCCTTCCAATATAGTATAATTTGTATGTTTTGACTCTGGAAGAAAATAACTTATCACCAAACTATAAATTGGTGTGCCATGGCATATTCTTGTTGCATTTTGAGGAACAAAGTAGATGTAAAGTTAATTATGGGAATATAATTAATGTGTATAATGTTTGTTTTATGTAAAATAATAGGGGTGTCATATCTGGGCTGCAAAAATTTGGGATGGACTCTAGACTCTAGCAGAAATCTATTTCAGCTAGAGTCTAGAGGCCATCCCAATTTTTTGCAACCAAGATATGATATCCTTATTATTTTACATACAACAAAAATACACAACTTATACTTTTTTTACACAATTATTCCCATAATTAACATCACATCTACTTTGTTCCTCAAAAGTGAATAAGAATATGCTGCCTAAATGTTGTAGACCTAGTTAATAGGGAAATTCATTATTCAGTCAATATTTCTGGCATATATGTGAGAAAGCATAGAAACATTTGTAACTGTTGGAAAAGCAGTGTAATAAAATGAAGATGGAAAATGAATGACTGTTTCTCACCCCTGCTGTTAGAGGTCCTTTCAGATCAGAGCTTAGGTAGATGGGTGGTGCCGTGTGAGGGAGCTTGAAAACTGTGGGACCTCCTCCTATGTATCTGCCCTGCATTGAATAAAGCATGTTTCAAAATTTATTTTCTTATTTTAAAATAATACATCTTCCCCTTCCATTCTGAAAAGTGTGAGCAAACAGTGAGTGAAAACACATGTGTAACATTTTCCCCTTTACAGAAACAAATAAAATTAAAAAAAGCTTTTTCTTAGATTACATTCAGGAAGATGTTCATACTGGAAACATAATGGGATCAAGTTAATTTTCATTTTGTGAAGGATGTAGGAAGAAAACAAAATACAGCATATTGTCCAAACTTGATTGATTAAAAAATACCACCATATCTAATCCATTACTCAGCTATTATTTTGGAATGGAGTAACATAGGCTTTGTATTAGTGAAGGCCTACCTTTCAGGAATTCATAGAGGTGATTATTATTTGGAACAATGGGACATGTTCTCTCTGCTCCCCCATCCCCCTGAAGCAGCACCACTGGTAGGATTTGAGATTTCCCTTTTGCTAGAATAATGTCCTGCTCTTGCCCAGCCATGAATGGAACCATGGAACAACTTGCCTCCAGAAGTTGTGGAGGCTTTTAAAAAGAGACAGCCATTTGTCTAAAATGGTATAGGGCAGGGGTATCAAACTTGTATTGTCACGTGACATATTGTGACTTCCCCCCCCCCCTTCACTAAACCAGGCATGGGCATGGCCAATGTGTGACACATCTGGCCTGAGGGCTGCTGGTATAGGGTCTCCTGCTTGATCAGGGGGTTAGATTAGAAGACCTCCAATATCCCTTCCAACTCTGTTATTTCGTTATGATTGCTTGTTCCCCTCAATTTAGGGGTAAAATGTTTCTTTGATGTTACCCCCCACCCACCCCAAAAAAGGAGGGGATGGAGGGAGGGTGGAAATTTCAATCAATTGTGTCTTGTCATCATCTTTCCCAGAGTTCTTTATTAAATGGAGACCCATAAAACTTCAGGGACACCATGTGCTTCCCATGATTAGGCCCTAATGATACCATTTCTCTTAACTGTAAGAATTATTTTATTAGAAACTAAAGTACACTTTTAAAAATATATAGAGTTCCAAGACAGTGCTTATATGTACCTGAAAATATATCATATGTGGAAATATATTTTATTTTTATTGCTTTTAAAATAACAATAGAAAAAGAAAAGAAGAAACATGGCATAATGATACATATAAAAATTATATGTGCTTAAAAATAAGTGAAAAATACAGCAGAAAAATATACTTTATACCACATATGCAAAGACAATTGCAGCAATACCATTCAGATCACTGCATCAGAGAAATGTATACAATACAAAGAAGAAATGAACACGGGATCATTGCATCTGCTGACACTGATTCTGTTTAAAAAATGTTAAAATGTATTGCCTACTTAGTTTAGACAACCAAGCAATTGTGGTATTCTATCACAGAAATAACATAATATGTAAGTAACAACCTTTTATTCTTTTGCATATAATATAAATATAAATCAGGATTGCCCTTCCTATTTCATAGGCAGTAGTTGTTTTTATTTCAGAGCACATAATTGAAGATACTGATACTACAGAACATGAAAATAGATACTACCTCAGATAATTTTATAAGAATTCAAATAACTTCAAGGATGATAGACTCACCACTGCCTGTTGTCATTGTAAGCTAATTTTTTTTGTCATGTGGAGTAATCTCTTTTATTAATAGATAATGTGAAAGAAAATAACTTTTACTCATTGTTTGTGAATTTCCTGCAGGAAACTCCTGGACTATGAAGTTAAATTGGACCAATTATTAGAATATTAAGTCTGGTCCAGGAACTATTATGCTGTACTACTATTTGTATCCTACCAGTTCATATCCATTCTTATGTTCATACATTATGGTTCTGCCTACTTGCTGTCTTGTAACTATACTTGTGCTGTCATTGAAGAATCAGTAAAGGATGATGCTCTTTTGCCTCTGTAAGTGCATAATAGGAACCAGAGGAACAAGCTTTCTTGAAATAAACTGGACTTACAATGGCAAAAACACAAGTATTTCAATCACTGTTTTTTTTTTTAAACCTGCATGTTTTAAATCACAAAAATACACTTATGGAAGGGTAACCAGCACAGGCAATGTTATAATTTAAAATGCAGTATCTTATTCTAGCTTTAAAATATGTAATGTAGAACTATTACACAGATCACATCTTTATTTGAAGAGTGCACACGTTAGTTTATTGATGTGAATGAACCATCATGGATCAGGCATAAATGCACTGGATCCATTGGAGGCTTCTGCAAATGAAAGTGATTGAAATATTTTAAAAGATGGCCCTATGCCTCTACCTGATTTCTACTGGAACAGTGTAATCTTTGATGAGAGCAGCTGGAAGGAAGAGAGAGCGTCAGTGAAAGCTGCTAAAATATATGAAGAACATTTGCACGAATTGGGTATGTTTAATTTAATGACAAGAAGGATTAGAGGTGACATGATAGTGTTCTAATATGTCGGGGCTGCTACAAGGAAGAGAGGCTCAACTTATTCTCTAAAGCACATGAAGGCAGGACAAGAAGCAATGGGTGGAAACTTATCAAGGAGAGAACCAACCTAGAACAAAGGAGAGATTTCCTGACAGAAGACTTAATCAGTGGAATGGCTTGCCTTCAGAAGTTGTGGGTGTTCCAACAGTGGGGGTTTTTAAGAAGATATTGGACAACCACTTCTCTGAAATGGTATAGAATTTCCAGTGTGAGCAGGGGGTTGGGCTAGAAGATCACCAAGGTCCCTTCTAACACTGTTATTCTGCTGGTGTCCAGGGGTGGGCTACTGGAGGTTCACAGGGGTTTGGGAGAGCCCCTAGCTAAGATTCTGTGCAATCCCATTCCTGGCTGGCCCTGCCCACCCTATCCCTCTCCTCCCAGGAGTTCCCATGCAGCATGTTTTGGAGGCACGTAAGTGGAGAGCGTGTGTGGAGACTCAGGGAAAGTGAAAAATGGGCCTTCAGGAAATTCAGGAAGGCTGGAAATGGGCTCGTTTCAGCTTCCAGAGAGCCTCCGGAGCCCCGGGAGACCATTTTCACCTTCCCAGAGGCTCAAAGAAAGCCTCCAAAGCCCGGGAGGGCAACCCACCCACCATAGTGCAGGAGGCCAACACCCACCATGGCCACACCCACCCAGCAACCAGGCAGAGAATCCTTTGCTAAAATTTTTGAAGCCCACCCCTATTGGTGTCCCTTCCATCAGTAAAAGCCTCTGTTGGATCATAGATTCTCCCCTTACCAAAAGATTCCTTCCATTCATGTATAGGCATTTTTGGATCTTAATCCAGCTCAGTAGTTCACTGCCATGGAACATGACTGAGGAAGCAATGTAACAGAAATTTGATTTACCTTTCCTCGATTTAATGTGAACTCTGAAAGATTCCTCTCACTGTGATTATGCCCCACTTCATACATGTTGTACGATGGGTTTCCAATTTCTACATTGATTCCTCCATTTATTATTGGTTGTCGTCGGATGGTTTTTGTCCTACAATATATAAGAGGGAAATAGGAAATAAACCTATATAAAATAACACATGTCAAAATATTCTTCTAAAAGTTCCTAAGCTATGTCTATATTGTGGGGGGAAATGCAAATATTTACATGCTATTTATACCAATACTTATTCAATGATAACATTGGCAGAAACTTGTCCCTTGGTATTTCCTTTCTCCATGGCAGTTCCTTGGAATTTGGTTTTTAAGAACTTTTTTTTATTTCACAAGTCTCCCTGAATAACTTCATTCCATTTCGTTTAACTACGATATCAAACTCAAACTTAACAAAATACTTTTTCTTTTTTTAAAAAAAAAATCCTTTTAATCTCTGTCTATAACTTTTGCCAATGTAATATTTTTTCTTGCAGACAAGCTCTGCTTTATGTTCCTGCTGCCTCAAAGATCTATAGAGGTAAGAAAATTTTTCCAGCTAGTAATATAAATTAAAATAAAATTTCCTTTCAGTTGAGCATGAAATCTATCTCTCCGTCCACTGACCCACCCATCTTTCATATTTATATTGCTGCCCATTTCACAAAATGTAACTCTGGGTGGCATGCAATAAAAAACCTGTAAAACAGCAATATAAAAACTGTTAACACTAAAAAAATATGATTAAAAAAAGCAATGGAGCCAGTTCAGCAACTCATAATTCCATTGGGATTTCCAGGCCTGATAACAGAACCAAATTTGAGGGAGTTACAGAAAATTAAGAGGGATGAGACAATTCTATAATGTAGATGCCAATTTTTGGAAACTTCTTTGCCATATCTATGAAGCAATTTTTGCCAAAAACTTAGCAAAGGCTTAATAATAAGAAGATAAATACTTACCTTCGTTTTCTTTTACAGAGGAGCAAACCTATTACCAAAGTAGTAATCAAAGTCACCAACAGGACCAGAGGAACAATGATTGCAATGCTTCCTACAAGAAATAATATAAACATCTCTGATGGCTATGAAGCTAAAATTTGGAAAACTAACTTTGAAAAATGCATTATCAAACATACATTTGTATATCTTTTAACAAACAGATGCGTTAATAGCATTAAATACTGCACAATATTTGAAGAGTTGTATACATATCAGGTTTCAATATATTACTTTATTGTACTGTTGCCATAGGTTGCTTGCCTACTATTTCTAAACACCATTCCAAGGCCTCTTTGAATAAGTATTGAATACATCAAATTCACTGTGTTTATATCTGACAATCTTCTCATCACCCTACCTCTGTGAATAAATCTATCAATGAATCTATTTCATTAGTTTGTCATAGCAGAGCACAAGACTCCTGATTAGAGGAGAGTGGTCATGACACTATATCACTATATTAACGTAGCATAAACAAAGAATAAAATATCCCATCTGTCAAGCATAGAATGTATTTTGATTTATAATAAAAAATAACTCTTAATTCGCTCTTGAAAGTTAATAAACCAGGCAATGCAACACTTGGAACATAAAGGCAAAAATGTGCTTTTTCATACAAAATCTATTTCCAATTACTTACATCAAATACATATCTTCCTAATAAACAGAACTATGCCAGGAAAAGATCTATCTGTTTAGGAAACTGTAAATAATGCTGCTGTACATGAGCACTCTCATGCATTTCAATACATGCTTTTGCTTTGATACATGAAATATACAAAATACTGTTTAACCATTAACTATCGGAACATATTTGAATGGGACACACCTCTCTCACTCTACATATCATACTCCTTTTTTTGGTGTGTGTTTGAAGGTTGTTTAATTGAGGCCACCAGACTCATCCTTTACTGATCTGAAAATGATCTGTGGAGCTAATTCAAATTACCCAAGTTAGTGTTATATGTCATTTCTTACTAAGTTTGTTGAATTTAGGTTCCACTTTAAATCTGGAGGATGATTTAGTCATAATTTAACTCATATTTATCAAAAGGATCAAATTCAAGTAATTAGACATAGATTTAACCTATCCTAATTCTTCCGTATAATCACAATTTATCTGATCTTCATATTCTCATTTTCAATTATATTCAAGCTGCCATCTTTGCTTCTCCAAATCTACAGCTATCATTCTTTTTTTTTCTTACTATTAAATAATCATCTTGCATATTGAGCCTTTATTCCTTTTCTCTCCCCTTGTTCTGCATAAGGGCAGAAATTATAAAGACAGTGAGCTCCATATTTTTAAATATATATTGCCTACAAGAAAAACAATAGTTTAAATGTGGTATTAATTAAACACAACTTACTTGTACTGATATTATCAGACTTGCTGCTCTTAGGAGCTGGCCTTTCACACTGTATACCTGACCAGTTTGTGGGGCATCTAAAATAAGTAAAAATAGCACATTAACCCAGAGGAACAGTTTTCTACATGAATTACCATGTTTCCAAGTATCAACTATTATACTACTTTTTTGTAGATAGTCATAGATATAACATTTAATTTAATAATAAATATTTTTGATTAATTATCATAAAATTAGAACAAAATCTAAGTACAAGCCATTATAAAGGTCATTGTTAGTAGATTTATATTTCAAAACAGAAGTAATCAGAGTTAGCTAAATAATAATATCTGGGTTTTACAATGTGTTCAAATTTAAAATGAATTTACTTTCAGTTAATAGCTGATCAAAATAGATTTTATTTATAGTCTGGATTATAATAGTAACAATTACTTCTGTCCTGTGTTTGCAAATTAAAAATTAAAATTAAAAATCCTTATTAAATGACAATATTGACAATTTTGGATCATATTATTCTGAAATGAACATCTTGTTTCACTTATCATACCCTAGTGCTAGGTATTAATTAATTAAATACTTTTGATACTTTTGAGTTTGATTGAAAATTTGTTTCATTATTGAATTTACACTCAATTCTTCTTTATACTCTACCATTCAAGAGGGCTTACAATTATTTAAAATATAGTACAAAACATTAAAAATGCAACTAAACTAAAACTAAAAATCATTTACTAAAATAGTTAACAATTACAGATTTGGCCACAAAGGTGATATTATCATTTCTCTAAATACTTAAAGAATAAGAGACAAACAGAACTTTGAGGCACTGCATTCCAAATGGTGGGAACCACATAGAAGAAAGTTGTTTCTTGTTGTCAACCATTCAAGTTAGGCAAGGTCAGTAAACAGATTCCATCAATTTGATTGGAACTATATTTTTTTTTTTACTGTAAATAGACTATGGTAACAAAATCCTGAAAGCCTAATTGTATTTTGTATTCCTTCCCTCTTATACACTTCTAAATTAGAATACAGCCAGTCTGAGCTTCTTATATTTTCTCTTTTTCCTAGGCTTATAGCATGCTTCTGGATTTGTAATTATTTCAGCATAGTTTTGACTACCACTACCCCAAGTCATGTCTGTGGCAAGCTTCCATCTTGAGAAGGTTGTCTCCTGCTGATCTAGGTAAATATCATGAGTCTCCAAGACCGGGTGAGTTATCATTTAGTTTTAATATATTCATTTATTAAAAGCTGTAAAGCAGCACCTCCTTCAATCTGCATTTCCTCTTTGCTCTTTTAAAATAATGAGAAATACATCTATCATTATGATTAAATGAATTTTTCTTCTATTTTTTTTTGTCTTCACTCACATTAATTATAATGCATACATATAATGGTCTGAAATGTCTTCCGTTAATTGAGTGGCAAACTATTGTCTTTGCATGCACTGTTTAATACTATCAAATGAGTGAGGAATAATCACAAATAGTTGGACTGGTTGAAAGCAATTTTCTATGTTCCTAATGAGATGATAGAAGTGCTATGCTGGTATGCCACAACTCTTCAGCTTCGTTCTAAAACTTCAAATATAATCTAATTCCTTCAAACTTAATTTAAAGCCTGTGAGATAAAATTTGATTGTTATTACTGATTTTTAAAAAATCTTCAAATAGGTTGATATGTAAGAAAAAATATACAAAATAATTAGTGATACACATTTTCTCGCTTTTATGGAAAAAATCTATGGTTGCTAAGAGTTGACACCCATTGGATGGCACATAATCATTTTTTTTTTCATTTAAAATATGCAACTCTAGAAAAATATTGTCCTTTCTAACAATTATATATTATGTATATAAAGGAGAACCAGTTTAACAGAATCTTGGCAGTTTAAATACACATGTAATTTAAAACTTTTCTTTTAAGAGTTTCTTCTTTTCTTCTAAGGTTTTTATATAGCATGACATGTAATAAGTAACCATTAAGTAGAAGGTTCATTACATGCAAAACAACAATAACACAATAATGTCACAGAACAATTTCGTTTAATAACACTCTTATCTTCAATGACAAGAGAATATCACAAATTATTTCATAGTGAAAAGAATCTGCATTAATGGCAGAAAGTTGAAAGCAAAACAAAAAGTGTATTTGAGGGGAAGGAAAGGATTTACAGGCTATGAAACAATTATCAGAATTAATTTTAAAAAATGCTCGAAGTGACTGCTTACATTTTGATGACAACTTTGTGACTTTTATTTGCCGAAAGAATATTCTCATAAGAAATGTCATAATAAGATTTTTTTTCTAATTTCTGGACTATAGGAACATTTATTATGGAATATATGTGTGTGTATGTATGCATGTATTCAGAAAGAGAGAAATATTCACAAGATAATAAGTACATTGGCAGGTGTGACTAATGAATGTATGGAAATGCTTTTATTACAAAAATAAGGTAGTATTAACTTCACAGAATGGAAGAACGGAACTATTGCTATTAGACAAGCCTGCCTTCTGCTTGCTATATCCTCAAATGTGGCATTGAAAAGGTGAACATGGAATCCTACCTCATGAAATAGACTGAAAAAAATTGTCTTTGCAGAATGAAAAATAACTTTGCATCAAATGATTATAGCTTACTAAATTGACAGGTCCACATAAAATGAGAAATTATATTTAAAGCTACAATGTATAAGCCTATCCTAAATACAAATGGATAAACTCATCATTTTACGAATTACATAAAATATTGTTTACAAATTATATAAATAATTATGTAAGTGTTAAATTCAATCATACAACTGGTGGTTTTAGTATAACTCTGTGATTGCAGAACTTCACTTCACAACTCTTCATTTTTTAAAGTTATTTGGGTAGATCCAATAGTTTTTTAGATCTTACTACCTTGCAACTCTTATAGCTGTATCATCATATCTGTATTCAGTGCAGCTGCTGGGAGTTTTAATTCTGGATAACTGAATTCTGGATAATCCCAGATACAATGCAGTTATTTTGTCATATTTATAGATAGAGGGTTATTCCTGGATTTGCACTTGAAGAAGAAATTGTTCAATAAGGAGAGACTCCCATTACCTAATTTTGTACTATTGCACTGTGTGTGGGGGGCGGGGCGGGGGGGAAATCACAGAACTAACTCATAGATCTTTTCATTAGAGAACAGCCCAGAGATCTCTCTATGGCAACTTGCAAAAAAGTAATGACATAGGAGATATGAATTGAAGGCTATTTCATGAGCCTTTACCAATATGAAAAGGAGACTTAATAGCTGGCAGAAGGATAAAAATGCACACCAATCCTTTAATAAATATTAATTCTGTCTATGTATGTATTTATCAAGTATAAAGAAAAATAAATATTCTTTTTGCCGGGACCACACTATGTTTTCAAAATAGTTATTTGAAATTACTATTTAGTTTGATTGTATCTATCTGTGGATTTTATCATCATTAACATATTAATTTTATTCCTTGTTCACTTTATTAATTATAAACAACATCTACAACAGACATTACTTTTGTTCTAATACAACTTACTTTTACTTTAATACAATTAAATGTACTAATTGATTAATACATTTTCTCAAGGTAATATGTTTTAGTTTAATTATGCATTATAAAATGTAATGCTCTAGACATTATATTAACTAGCCGTTTTTTAGCATACTGTAACGCATGCCAATCAATTAAGCATTGAAAACATGTTAAGAACCTGGTCTTATTTTTGTTTATGCAAAAAGTTATCTCTAACATAATAAATTAAGTATATATTATACTTAAGTTATATTTTATATTATTATAAACAGATATGTTGCCAAATAAAATTCAACGAGCTCAAGATATCTAAACTGCAAAGTCTCTACTTCAGCTATAGTATATCTACTCAGCTGACTTGAGTGATCTTAAAAATGTGAAGTGGGATCAGGCTCAATTACTACTTGTATGGGAGGCAATTAGAAAATTCCAAAATGGGAAAATTGAAAACAACAATAACAAGAAGTTAGTAACATCAGACCTTGTTACCAGGTTCCCAGCATGGACATTCCATGTGATGATTAGGAATCAAGCTTTTGGGAACATCTGAACAGGCCTTTAAAGCTTCCAAGATAAGAATATTATTTTGTCCTGTCCTGTCCTGTCCTGTCCTGTCCTATCTATCTATCTATCTATCTATCTATCTATCTATCTATCTATCTATCTATCTATCTATCTATCTATTGTTTTAAAAATGCAAATTATTATTGAATGATAATATTAAAAATAAACTATAAATTATATTGCTATATGATTATTAAATAAATCTACCCATAGTTCTCACTAGAGCTACAAATGACCACATTAAAATTATCATAGATTATGCAAAGACCTGGCTCTCTGGAAAATGTTCTAAAGTTGGGGGAAGAAAAGAGAAGAAGATGATAACCAGCAAAGTAATTGGATTCAGTTACAATGGCAATGAATGCACTTTTGGAAAGACCAGGTTAAGGGCTGTCATGGAGAAATTTTATTTATGTGGCTACTAAGAGTTGACAATGACATGTAATCTATAAATCAGTCAATAGGTACTTAAATATAAAATATTTATTACTAACTTGGTAAGCTCATGAGAGGAGAATTAATTTACAAAATACTGATGTTTGTTCCCCATATTACAATACTTAAATAGAGTGCTGACTAACAAATGTTTTAAAGAAAACCAAAATCTATTCTTAAGGATCCATCATAACTTAAACAAGGCAATGATAAGAGACTGTTTCTTAAGGTGAATTGAAGGACACCCAAAATTGCATGTGCCACTGCATCCTGGACCAGTTGCAATTTCTGGATGGTCTTCAAGAACATCCCCATGCAGAACACAGTAGAGGTAAATGAGAAGGCATTAAAAGTCATATACTGTAGCTCTCACCCACATTTGGTAGCAAAACTAAATCTAGATTACTTACAAACATAAAGATTGTGAATAATTATTTAATAAATTCCCAGAATTGAAATAAATCTCCATATTTTACAGAATTAGTATATATCAGTACTATCTTAAATCTTATCTTTATGTTTGAACAAAATCTTGTCTAGGTGTCTAAATATAAGCTGCTGAGGCTCATTGTAGTAGCACAGTTACACGTTTAATAAATTAATAAATGAAAAATTACAATGTGAGCTAATTTACTATTCTAATACATAAAGCAATAAATCAGACACATGCAGTGGAGCTGACAGAAACCATTTCCCCATTCTGTCTTTCATACAGTAGTTCTATCCAATAAACACATTATAAAAGATTTGGTTGAAATGCAAACTGCATCATAAAATTAGGAAAACATAAGGATTCAGCATATAACTACATTTGTATTCTTGCACAGATATGAACTAGTTAAGTTTGCATTAAAATGCAAATTAAAACTTGAATTTTGCCTCTACATTCAAGGGTTATAGAAGAATTAGGATCAGGTAGATATTTCCATCATAGATTAATTGGTGATTTCTGGTATATATAAGAAATGTTGTGGACACTGGTTTACCATTGATGTACTAATGTTATCCTAGAAATTTGGTCTAGGATGATTCAAGGAATGGTTTTCTTTCTATTGAAAACAATTAAAGGCATAATGTATAGGTGCATTACTCATGAATAAGCTGCATTGTTACATAGGTTTATATGGAAATCAATTGTGTTAAATTCATGGGATAATTTACAGATTGACATATATAGGAATGTGTGCTAAAATACATTATATAGTTTTATATTGCTTGAACATTATTTATTTTTCCTTATCTTTTTCACATTAGTAAAGTTGATTACTTTAGCATGGAATGGCATAGGACTTAATGAAATGAGCTGACTGTTGATGATGTTCATATTATACAGGAAAAGAGAAAGAGAGACATACTAAGTTTCTGTATTTACTGAACTATCTTGGTCATTCAGGTATCCAGATAAATTCAAACTCTGAAAGTATACAATTTTATCTAATAGTGAATGTAACTAGCAAATACTATTCTACATATCCTACAAAAGAAAAGAAACACAGAAAAAATGAGACATAGTAATAAACTCATTTAAACATATTAAGTGAGAACAAACTTGTTTCAAAAATGATACAATTCTATTAATCTATATTTAACTGCATGCTCCTAGAATGTCAACTGGTAAATTCCCCTTATGACATCCATGTAATAAGCCTGCACTCAGTCATGGGCTCTCATGGGCTCGCTGCATACAAGTAGTAGTCCTCCTTGCTTAATTACCATAATTGGGACCAAAATTTTAATCATTGAGCATGTTATTGCATTATTCAATGATTGCAATTCTAGGACTCTTGGTTGCAGATCATTAGACAGAAAGAATAAAAGTGCTTCCTGCTGACATCCTCCAGCAAGCAGGCCTTTCACTTTTAAATGTTCCTGCAACCTACCAAAGGATTTCTGCCCCACAATGTGCATGGAAAGGACATTCTGCATGGTGCTGCAGGATTAGAAATAATCAGGATTTCATCTCTATTCCTATATGGAATATAGGATAAGTATGGAGCTTCTCAGTCATCCAGATCATGGTTGCCCCAAAGGTGCTTTTCAAAAGGTAACTTTCTTTAAGATGTTTAGCTTTTCATCCAAGAAGTATCCTCAGTTCTCTTTGAATGCTGGGGAATGGAAGGATTTATATGTCTTGTAATCATTTGGTTGTTAGCACTTTGAAGGTGGGTCATTAACTCTCCGAGAGTCATTGAAGCCCCTTAGGCACAGAAAAACCCAAAAGGAAAAGAAAGGAGATCGAGAAAGGAAAAGAGGATTTTTAGAGAAACATGGAAAGACTGTGGGAAATGTTTTTAGGAAATGACTGGCAACTTAAGTGGCTGACATGGAACTCTTATTTTGGCTAATGATCTTAAAAAGGCTTAGTTTAAGAATGGTCCGAAGTCCATAAAGCACTTAAGTATGTGATTCAAGGGAAGAGTACTGAAGAAGAGGATAGGAATGAGATTTTATTTACTGAACATAGACAGCACTCAAAAAGGTTGAAGAAAAGTCGAAGAGTTACTAGTTAGAACAAGACCACCTGTCTGATTTAATTAGAAAAGCAGAAAATCTTGCAACTAATATCTGCAAACCTGTAATAGCTCTAGAAGTATGAATGATCGGTCAAGATAAAAAAATCGCATAACCCCATATGCTTAGAGTTGGAGTTAAAAATGTTCTCAATTGTATTTATAAAATCATGTCTTACCAAAAGGGGAAAAAGCCTTGTTTGCATTTATATAAATTAGAAGCAGTAAATTATAACTGTAAGCTTGAAACTGAAGAAATTAAATTATTTCTGATATGTATTTTATCACTACAGTAATTTCAATAAAATTGGGGAGGGATTAGTGTTTTCAAATGGTTTATATCTTAAGTATTTTGTGTTACCTCAGAACAGAAAATTCTCTATATGCTAGAAATCATAACCATAAAATATAAATAAAATTATTAACTATTGTAACCTTATGTTCCAAAATATAAAATTATAGTTCAATTGTAAGTTTTATGGTATCAATCACAATTATATTTTGTCAGTCCTTGGGTGATGATACCATATTTCCAGCATTACTACATACTTAAATGTATTGTTTAAAGTTGTTTTTAAATTATATTTATTTCATTTTGGATTGTTTTAATGGTAGAAAAGTTACATAATAATAAATAAATAAATGATAAAAAGAGAGAAATAGTACATTATTATTTCCATGTATATATATGATATAATAATGGAAATTATTTATCCATTATAATGGAAAAGGTTATTTTTTGTGTTTTTTTCTAGCTTTCATCCTCACACAAAAAATAAAATAGAATATATACACTGAAAAATTATGATGTACATTTTGGTATAAATATAATAATGGATTACATTCATAGCAATTATAACAGTGAGATTTGCCAGAGAGGTCATATTTTATTATTATTTAATGAAGAATTATATTTGTATTAAATGAAATACAGATTGCATTATAGTTTGCATTGCTCACCCAGACCCTAAAAGATACTTTGAATAATTTTAACTTTAAATCTTAAAATATATTCTTCCATTTTTTTCAATTAATTGACAATATGCAAAGTTGAAAAGGAAGAACAATAGAATAGTTAAGACTAGAAATTAGAAAAGTTAGGAAATATAGAAGGATGACAAGAAAAAGTGAACATATCTAAGACTGACTGGTGGTGAAAGTAATGATATATTTGAAAACTGATAATGGATCAATTCACATTACATGGAATATGATTCTGTGCAACAGTTTTTGCATATAATATCTGCCACATTTTAAAGATAGCAAAAAGGTGGGTTGGCATAAACAGATGTAAATTTTTATGCTGATATCAAGAAGAAAACTTAACAATCTGAACAGAGGTCAGCTTTCAGTTAGACAACCAATCTAGAGCCCAATACAGGAATAATTCTGATGTCATGAACTTGGAATTATCTCTCACTTATATTTATTAGCAAAAAGCTAATGTATAGTTAAGTAAGCTTAAACTCAATAGAATGTGAATTCTCTATGAGACTATGCTCTGTCAGAAAAAAAACTAAGTATGAATTTTATTCATCTAACCTGAAGCTATGATTTTAAAAACAACGGAAAATTAAGACAGATGTAGTTTATTTCTTGAGGAACACTGATCTAGGAAACCTATTTCTTTCTGAAACATACATACAATGGTAAATAAATTCTAGGTAATGAAAAGATTAAGATAGCTTGGCTAATTTGCTGTTATTGTAGTAATTGCTTTTTAAAATTATTTTCTTATTATTGTCACAAAGCTATTTGTCACTTCAACAGCTGACAAATTGTCTACTTGTTCTATTAACTAGAATAGAATAGCATATGATGAATTTGTGTATAATTTGCCTTTTTTATAAACATTGTTCTATTTAAAGACAGGGTTATTTTCTAAACATCCTGATGTCATATTATTTCATTATATAGTAGCATAAAGTTTTGGCTTAATAATAAGGGAATGTTACATCCAATGTTGTACTTTTTAATATAGTCATTAACAAATTTTCAAACAACTAAATTAAATTACACAAATGAACCCTGAGGTTAAGAAAAAGTTGCAAGATGATATGGATGTATATGATCTGAACCAATGAACTGTGGCCTGAAATGATGTCACAAAATGTGCAGCATTAAGTGGAAGGTTAAACCTACTTGCATCTCGGTTCATTAAACGCAGTTAAAGTGCAAATTCCCTCATTCTGACAGTAGTAATCACAAGGGTTCACTTTCTGGTCACAGCGCTGATTTTTAAACCCCACAGAGCATCTGCAGAATTTCAGTAAAATACAGCTAAATAAATAAATATTCTCCCTTTGTTTTTTTTTTTTTTTTTGCTGATATCTTTTAAATGCAAATACATAGCTGATAAAATGAACAATAAGCAAATATGCTCCACCTGATCATGGTAAGTCCAAACTATTAGTTTCATTAAATCTTACAGCTTGGAAAACCAAGCTAATGTGGGTGCAATCCTGTCAAACATAGAACTGGCACAGAATTCAACAGAATCAATTTGATCTTTCTTCTATTGTGGTAAACAGCAAGATACAAAGGCAGGCACTATGTAGTGCCTGATAATTGCTGGCCAAGAGAGATTAAAGTCTACCTCTAACCTTCAAATACCCCTGGCTGAATGTTACCTAAATTCTGAATTAATTCAAGTTTTGCACCAGTTGAATACACTGACATTCCATACATAATAGTATCCCAATGTATCAGGTTATTATCCAAGACAAAGGACAGAAGCTAATAATTCTATATGCAGTCTCTGTACCCATATTAGAATTATGATCCTGCCCAAATATAATCTATTCTCATGGAAACACATGTTGCATTCCTTTTTTCTCCAATAATTTGTAATAAATAAACACATTTTTATTCATCACCCAGCAATGATGTATTTGGAAGAATATCATTACATCCAAATATCTGACAATCTTTTCCTATAACAGAACGATTAAGGATTCTTTTAATGAGCACTTTAAGGACAATTACATTGAAATGTTTCACATACATTAAAATTAGGATACTCAGTTTAGACTTATTTCATATAGAGCCAGTTACAAGAGTGAATTTTACCTTTATAGTTACCATAACACAATTGCAATATACATACATATTAAAAGGTCACATCATATGGATAACTATGATTTAAGAATTAATTTAAAATTTGGATTTTAAATGCTTCCTTAGTACAATACTATTTCCACAACATTGCAAGTGTTATAAATATATTCATAACAATATATTTGTCTTTGAACAACAGATAATATGTCTATATCTCTAAGTAATGCAATCTATATAATAATTAAAATAGATAACATAGAAATAGTATCATGTAGTTAGGGGGTGCCATTCTCCTGTCCTTGCCATTGACAATTGTCAAAACCAAAGCCAAATCTGGAGCAAATTTTCATTATCATGGTATCACTCTGAAAGAAGAAATTACTTTGGCAAAGTGGCATTAGGAATCATGTGGATATAAAGATGCCCAAATTATTTCATGATACTCACAGACAGACAGGTATATTTGTCTCTATATCCAACTGGCAGGTTGCACCATTGTAGCAATAGCCATCACATAATTGGCAGCTGGATGCAATTTTTCCATTTGTGCAGCTATGATTTGTAGGAGGAAAACATGTCACTGTTAACTATGCCAGTGCTGATGAATGGGGTGCTTCAGTCATTCTATTTTTTTTAATAGTATGTTAAATTACTTTCCTTGGTTAATGAAGAAAGCCATTACAGGCTGCTCAGCTTAACTTAGCATGGTTACTCAATCAATTATATGTTTGGTATGTTCAACAAACTATGCAGCAAGATCAGAGACCTTGACTTGGGGCGTAGTTGTTATAATAGATGTTGACAATTTTGTTATTTAGTACTAGATGAGTGATTCTAGTGACCAGAAACAATAGCTTTACTTACTTTTAATATCATGACAACTTAAAGGCATGTGTATTTATACAACACAAGATCTTTATCTCACTAATAACATTATTATCAAGGGAGTAGAAATATGAATGATTTCCATCTCTGTTTCTTTGTTTATATGCTTTGCTGTGGCCATGCCCCAGTAACAGTTTAATAACGCAGAAGTAATGAAAATAATTGATTGTGGGAAAACCCACTACAAAATATTGAATATGTTGTGAGGAAGATTAAAATATTTTTAAAAATGTGGTCTTAAAATAAAGATACTTACCAAGAATATGAACGTGGAAGACCAGAAGAAATTGGAAATTAAAACTGGTCTTAAAGTTGTAAAAAAGATACAGTACTTGGGGCTAATTCTTACTGATGAAAATTCTAAGCTTTATAGAAATAATTATGTTAAAATATGGAAGGAGATAAAGTCATATTTAAACAGATGAGAAAAACTAGGTTTGTTATTGATGGAAAGAATGTTACTTCTATTCCAGACAACACTGATATTGATTAAAGATTTTTCTTCTAAAGTGTCAGAAAGATACCGTATAACTAAATTTATTTGAAAAAAACAAAAACAAAAAAACAAGAATTAAATATAAGGTTTTATAGGATGCTAAAGAAAGAGATAATGAAGAAAATATTGAAAATATAAATGGAACCTGAAGCTTTTCTTTAAGGTATTATGGATAAACCAATCGAAAAAGAGCTTGGGGCACTATTTTTTTAAATGGTGCTGCTGTGAGGATTGTACTTGCTAAGCATTGGAAATGAAAAGAGGTGCCAATTGTTGACTGTTGGGATGGGATTGGGGTGGAGATTGGGAGGGAGAAAGGGATGATTTTGCGTATGTACATGTATGTGCTCACCCACTTCTATGGCCTGGTTTTGAATGGGTTGTAGCCTGGTACTAGGCCACAGATTGGGGGTTGAGGAGCCCTGGACGAGATAAATTTATAAGAGACTGGAAGTTATTTTGTGGACTTTCTATATATTAAATACAATAACAGAGAGATTTGATGATTAATGTGCTAACATTAATGTCTTTTTTTCTTGTTTTACTTATATATTATGATTAGATGTTGGGAAACTTGATTATTGGACAGAGACTTTGTCATCTGGAGTATTTGTTTATTTAATATAGTAGTTTTGTTAAATAAGGATAGGAAAGCTATCAGGTTTTTTAATTTACTTTTCAGTATCTAGCCGTAGTGTATTTTTTATATTTAATTTTTATGTTTATGTTTAATGATAATGTTTGTGTTTAATGTTAATATTTGACATTTAAATTTTTCTTTTTTTCTTTGTACATTTTTTTTCTTATTGTTAGTGTTGGTTGGTTGTTTTTCTATTTTTCTGTATTGTATTTTATTCTTGTTGGTAAAAGAAAATAACTTAAAAAAAGAAAAAATAATGAAAAATATACTATCCAGCAGATGTAATCTTTATGTATTCTATAATAGCTGAGATATGATCTTTATGTATTTGATAATAGCTAGTAAGGGCCAATAATTCTTCTAAAATTGGAAGTAATATTTCGCTTTTCAGTTTTATTGATACAAATCTGATATTAACATGAATTTCTAAAAATGACATTAAATTTTAATTCCTGGTAGATTACTTAACAAATTCAAGGAGCAAATTGCACTACATTTTAAATAATGCTCTTGTATAAATGTGTGTTTGGAACTATCATTTTGATTTTCTCTACCCTTTTAGTTTTTCATTCAGTTAAAACTACAATATACAGTATATATTTTAATTAATTTTTCATGAAAGGCAAAACATAAATATTTTAATCTATAAATTAATTACTATGGGACATTTACAATATGGAAAATGTATAATTAAAATACTTTCCCACAATAATACATCTATGCACATATTTTTATAACAGAGCAGATGGCTACTGCAAATTGTACATTAAGGTACACTATTCAGAGAACACCCAAAATTCCCTATCTGATTTAATTAAAATCTACTAAATTAATTATACACATGTAATAAATTTTGATTTTAACGGATATAAAAATCTTTCTTTTTTGCTGGAGTATTTCTTACATGGTAGCCTAATTATCATGTCTATACAAGCCTGAATTCATAGTTCATTTTATATTTTAAAATCATATTTTAATTCATATCTGCTCAGCTTACTGTAGTTGCAGATAAGGCAGACTTGATCTATCAACAATAATATTGGCTTGCCCAATATTTACAAATATATTGAAACATTTCTGGCTATTCAATTACATGATTTATCACAGCTTTAACTTACTTGCACATTATGTCATCATTTTTCTTGTCTATGATGCATTGACCTCCATGACATTTTTCACATTTGTCTATTTCACATTTTGCACCTTCATATTGTAGAGGACAGAAACATTCTACACTGCCATCATCAGCAATGATGCAAGATTCAGAATTAACACAATAATGGTGGCAAATATCTGCAATGAATACACACATATACATACATAAGACATTATAAAATTATCCTCTTATAAGCATATTAATAAGTTGTTAGAATCAATAATTATTTTAATAAGTTATGAAAAAAATCTTTATAGGACATGAACATATACACATATATACATTTTTCAAAGACATAATCCAATAGATCTGTTTAAAAATATTCAAAATGAGACAAAAATTTCTCAACAGTTTTTAAAAGACACTTCTTAAATCTCAGGGATGTTCCTTTATGGATTTAAAAAAAAACATTTGCCATATTTTTTTCCTCTTCCCCAGCCATCCAAGAATAATGTCTGATATAAAGCATGTGAAACATACAAAATGAATACCTGTATGCTAACATAATTCTTGTTTCACAATTACAAAATAAAATAAAAAGGAAACAAACAAACAAAAAACCCTGAAACAAAATGCTTTTTACAGACAATGGTGACCTCCCATTAACAGGCATTGGTGAACAACTGGAAATCTAAAAGAAAAATGAATAGATCCTCTCAATTTGGCAATCCAGTTCTGTAGTGGCTTAGAATATGTGTTATTACTGCAGTTTTCTCAAAATATGAACATGTCTGTATTTTGTCACCATTACATCTTCATACTATTGATCTTTTATAGGACAAAATTGCCATACCACAACATAAGTTATGTCTTTAAGTCTCTTTCTTATTTCTCATTATACAATTCAATTAGTCCTCTACTTACAACTATTTGTTTAATGACCATATGAAGTTACAACAGCACTGAAAAAAGTGGCATGATCAATTTTACAAACAGCTGAAGAAGCTTCTTGGATAAGAAGTAAAACGCCTTCAAAGAAAAAACATGAAAGTCCAGTTGCCTCCTGAAAAAGCACCTTTGGGACAGCTATGACCTGGATGACTGAGAATATCCATAGATGTTTAGCTATGCACTTTGGGATGAACACCCTTCAAATGGTGTGGGAGTTTAAACAGATTTACCAAAAAACTGCAGACTACAGGAACCATTTGCACTTCAATTTGAAATGCAGACAACACAAACTCATCCCCAACAGCCTGCGCCTGTCTTCAACAGTGAAGGGACACAGGGCAGAAAACATCCTGCTACCAAGAAGTCTCCACACCCATTTACTTAGGTGACCCTGAGGACACAGATAAATATCCAAGTGTCCTCAACAAATCTCTAAAAGAATGCAAATGTCCAGTTGTTTGCAAGGAATATAAATATTTCCATTCCCCACTATCCAGTCAGTGCTGAAGAAGCTTTTTAGATGAGAAGCAAAATCTCTTTAAATAAAAAACAAGAAAATCCAGTTACTTTCTGAAAAAGCACCTTTGGGACAATCATGACCTGGATGACTCAAAATTTCCATAGACGTTCGACCATTTCACACTTATAACCAGTGGTGTGATTCAATTTTGTTAACTACCGGTTCTGTGGGCGTGGCTTGGTGGGTGTGGCAGGGGAAGGATACTGTGAAATCTCCAGTCCGAAGTGGTATTTGAGAGTTCTCCGAACTACTCAAAATTTCCGCTACCTGTTCTCCAGAACTGGCCAGAACCTGTTGAATACCACCTCTCCTTATAACAGTTGCAGCATTCTCATGGATCAAGTGATCAAAATGCTAACAAACTGTATTGGTGACAGTTGCACTGTCCTGGGGTCATGTGATCACCATTTGTAATCTTTTCAGATAGCATCTGACAAGCAAAGTCAATGGATGAAGCCAGATTTGCTTAATGGCATTGTTTCACTTAAAAATGCAATGTTTTACTTAACAACTGCTGCAAAAATTTTGTTAAGTAAAATGTGATATAATTCACTTAACAAATGCAACTGCCTCTCATGGCAATGGAAATGTTGGGTTCAATGGTGGCCATAAGTCAAGGAGTACCTGTATATGTGATAAGAGTTTGCAACCGCAAAGTAATAACTTTTCTAATATTGTCTAAATTCTCACATTTTTATAAAGTTTAAATAAATATTAATAAATATTTGTTTATTAATGGATATTTCATTATTTTAGATAAGATTTGTAGATTTTAAAATCTGATACTAGTATACAACACAATAAATACTTTTACACATTTACATTAACATTTGGATGGATGAATTTCTTTTTAGGTAAATTTCAGGTAAATATATTTTTCCCTTAATCTGTATGTCCATTTATGCATGATTTATGTGATTTAATATTTATTATTATTATTTCATCCTACAACACCTAAAATCTCCAAATACCTACACAAGTGATCTCTTTGTAGACTTCAGTTCAACATTCAATCCAGCCATTCTTCTAAGTAAATTAAACCCACTAGCGGTACTTGAACATACTTGCAAGTGGATCATAAGCTTCCTAACAGACAGGAAGCAGCAGGTGAAGCTAGGCAGAATCACATCTGATATCTGTACAATAAGCACAGCAGGCCCCACAAGGCTGTGTGCTTTCTCCACTTCTCTTCTCCCTATATATCACTGACTGCATCTCAAATGATCCATCTGTTAAAATACTGAAGTTTGCAGATGATACAACCGTGTTTGGTCTCATTCGAGAAAACGACAAATCCGCATACAGACAAGAGGTTGTACAACTTACCTCATGGTGTAACCGGAACAATTTGGAACTGAATATACTCAAAACCATAGAAATGGTGGTAAACTTTAGGAGAAACTCCCCCATACTACCATCTCTTACAACACTAGACAACACAGAGACCTTCAAATTTCTAGGTTCTATCATATGGACACCTAAAAAACCTCATCAAAAAAACACAACAAAGAATGTTCTTTCTGCACCAACTCAGAAAGCTCAAACTGTCCAAGTAGCTGCTGATACAGTTCTACAGAGGAAGTATTGAGTCTGTCATCTGCACCTCTATAACTGTCTGGTTTGGTTTTGCAACACAACAAGACAGACACAGACTTCAAAGAGTAATTAGGACTGCAGAAAAAACAATTATTACCAACCTGCCTTCCATCAAGGACCTGTATACTGCATGAGTCAAAAAGAGGGCTGTGAAAGTATTTACAGACCCCTCACATCCTGGACATAAACTGTTTCGACTCCTACCCTCAAATTGACGCGATAGAGCATTGCACACCAGAACAATTAGACACAAGGACAGTTTTTTTCCCAAACGCCATCACTCTGCTAAACAAATAATTCCCTCAACACTGTCCAACTATTTACAAAGTCTGCACTACTACTACTATTAACCTTTTCACCACTCTTTATCATCCCTCCCCCCCACTTGTGATTGTTTTTCTCAGTACTGTATAATAAGGATGTATTCCAGATACTCCTTATATATTATTTCTAGATGCTACATCCTACATCTTAATTTTTCAAATGGCTTTAACGTTATGTGTAATTCTTTTCTTAGTTTTTTTTTTAATTTTCCACCTTTATCCTTGCTAATAATTTTCATAATATTTCCATTAAAGTTTAACAGAAAGCATAAAAATGACCCCACTGAACTCAAAAGCAAAGTATTTTTTTACTTTTGTGTTATATTTTTAAAAAACAGGCTATGAGTCACTGGTTATCATCAAGAACATTCATATGATCACTTTTAGAGTACTCGCTATGAAATTGCAGAAGCTCTTGTGTGCCCCAAGACTTTATAATAGCAGCTTAATAAAATGTCCATAAATTCTTGACAGGCATTTTGATTTTGTTGGTATCCGATGCCACTTTAAGAAATCATAAATGGAGCTCTGATCTAATTAATAACTCAGATAGCATCAAAGTTCAGGTATACAAGTGCTGCCACTGCACTTCAAATAAGTGCTTTGTCTTCACTTTTCCCTTATATATAATTAAATGTACAGCAAAAAAAATTTTTTTTTTAAATTTATTCATCATTTGATTGTTTGAAACTATTTCCTTCTATCTATCATTTTTTTTGTCTGCACTTCATTAAGAGGAATAGCAGTAATGAGAATTAATGGTGAAGAAGATTATACTTGAACAGTGGGTTGGATTAAAAGACCCCCATGATCCTTTCCAACTCTGTTATTCTGGTCATTTTTTCATATGGAAATGAATGGGTTAAGTCAGGAGAAAGGTAAAAGTGACTAATATTCAGTGGACATGGATTACTTAAGTATAAAAGTACCAAGAAACAGCATCTTACAAATATATAACATGTTTGTAATGCATTAAGTTTTGTTAGTAGCACTGACAATGAGGATATTATATCCTCTTTTTTTCTCTGTGTTTATTGTTTATTTATTGAATTAATATACCACCTATCTTGCAGTTTGAAGTGGTATTGTATATATAAAAAAGTATCACCATGATTGGAAAGTGTCCTGACTGAAGCAGCATCTCCAGATTACATCAAGACACTTTGATAATAGAAAGAATGTACAGTATATGAATTGAAGCAACAGTATGAGCAGTATAAATGGAATATGGCTTGATCATAAAGAAAATACTAATAAGCATGAACTGACCAAGGAAGTAGGTAAAGATTGCATAAATAGGATGAGAGGAAGGGAAAGACAGGCAAAGTATGATTCAATGAAGTTGATGAGATTGGCAAGAGGTTTAAAGAACAAAATGCAATGTGGTAAGGGGTATATAGATGGCAGCGTAAGTAAATATTTTTTGAAAGAACATAAATATATGTATTTTTCTTATCTCCTGGCATTATCTTCTCCTTACTTCTCTTCCTGTACCTTGCATGAGGTTGTTTACTTTGAAAGGCAAGAGGAAATGAATGTAGGCATTTTTTTTCTGGCTGGACTGGACTTTTTCATTCTGGCACTACTTTATTCTTTGAACTGCATTCCAGGCGTGTTGTGTGCCCTAATGCAGAATAAATGAAAATACCCCGCACCCCCAAAGTGTTTGGAAACTTTTATTAATCTCCAGACAATATATTCTCAATATGTATCTAGTTTTGAAAATAATTTGCTTTGGCAAAAACACGGCTGATGAATTTGTTCTTCTTAATGGTTTGTTTTAAGTGCCTTTTTTAGCATTTGGTATTTAAATCCTCCAGAGTTTGTTATCTATCTATCTATCTATCTATCTATCTATCTATCTATCTATCTATCTATCTATCTATCTATCTACACACACACACACACACACACACTCACTCACTCCAGAAACTGACAATCTCTTTGTAATCTTGTTTTATCGTCGTTATTTAGAGCAGAAACTATTGCAGTTAATGTTGCAACTAACTTGTATTTTATGAGGTAGACATTATTGTATATAATGGCCAATAAGAAGGTTAGGATTTGCTTCCCTGTCTAATCCCTCCTCCCAGGATTTGTCTTTGTAAAAGAGAAGATAGTTTTGCAGACAGAAGGAAAGCTACAGATATACTGTATAAGAACTGGATCTAAAATGTTTGGACCATTTTAGTAATTTAATGTTTTCTTATTCCTTTTCAAAAGTTAAAGAGTGTTTTCTCCATACAAGTTTCAGTAGTTCTAGGGGTTCAAAATACAGCTTAAAATAAAAGCAATTTTTACACACACACACACACACACACACACACACACACACACACACTATTAAACCATTATGATAAATAAAAATATAGTAATAAAATATGTCATGCCTGTTTTGTTATTATATTTGTCTGATAAAAGGAACCTTTATTGTAATTTCACATTTAATTATATAGTTTTGTTCTGGATGTACAGTGCTTTGCCAAATGATTGCCTTTAAAAACTGAAAAATAGCAATTCCATTCTGATTTTTGTTAATTATACTCCAGTTATTCTGCACTTACAATCTTGACATCTGTCCCCTATATGTTCCGGTTGACATCGACAGTGGGGCTGATTTCCAGCAGTGATACTGCAAGTTCCTCCATTCTGACAAAAATGATCGCAGACTGTTTTATTGCAATTTGGACCTGTAAACCCCATTGTACAAATGCATGCAGGTCTTCCTACAAGACAAAATGAAATATCTGGTAGGATAGCTCTACTTATGTGCACCTTCCCTATTCATACTGATAAGTTATAGAATATAGATAAATCAATCAGAATCATATGACATCTACAAATATTTTAAACACATATACTTGCAGTCCTCATTTAGTTACCATAATTTTGGACTGGCAAATTGGTTGTTAAGCAAAGCAATTATTTTAATTTTCCTTTGTGTTAGAGACCTGTAAAGGTCATAATTGCAAGGATTGGCCCTAAACTTACTTTTTCATCACCATCATTATCATAACTGCAATTGGTTATTACATGAGGTAGTTGCTGAATGAGGACTATCTATAAATCAAAGCCCTTGATTATGCTTTTTATATTTCTTTAAAATCCATTACAATAATTTGTTTAGTTTGAAAGTAGCTCACATTATTTTGAATTTTAATTACATTTTTCATATGTACATTTTAATTAAATTATGATATTTCTTTGTTCAGATATTATTTTAACAAATCTGAAAAATATATACACATTTTAATTAAAACTATCCATAAGAACCACACTAGAATTTCCCAATACCATAAATTACAAGAAAAGAATGACTAAATATACAGTTTACCGGTGGAATTTCTTCAACTATTTGTGTAGATAATAATCTAAAACTTACAATTCTTTTATCTCCTCATGTAGCAAATAATAATTTACAGTGAATTTAATTATTTGCCGTTATAATTATTAGAAATACCAATACTAGTAATATAATATTTATATATCAATTTCCAACTTACAGAAAATCAAAGCACAGTGCAACTTAATTTAAGAATATCATTCAATAATATGTAAGCATTGAAAATGTATCAATACTATAATATAAACTTACTAATAAATATATTTAACATTTGAACTTGTTCAGAAACAGAGCATAATAAAATTAAACAACTTTTATTGTAATGATTTAGAATTGAGCCACTAATAATTAATTTAAATAATCATTCTGCAATTTAATTTACATTTGATTGGGAAAGGTATTAGTAAGTAAATAAGTAAATAGGCTATACAATAAAAATTATCATTATTGGAATTATGTTATTCAGCTATTTAGCTGTTTGATATCTTAATCTAATAATCTAATCTGCCTCTTCCTTTTTAATCCCCATCCATTATCCAACTCAGAATTAGAAGGTTTAGTGTATTGTAACTGGGTAGGAATCCAAAGCTGATATCCTTTTCTTTAAACTAATAATGGCTACTAAGAGCACATGGATATGAAGCTGTAAAATAATTATATAACACTCAAATATTTGAACTACAATTCATATAATCTACAATTAAAATCATTCTGCCAAAACACAGGAACAGCACTGGAATGTTTTAACTGGAGCTCTTCTATATTATCTTCAAATATATTCACTTGAGAACTAATAACAACAAAAACAATAACAACAACAACAATAATAATTTACTTGATAAATTACTTGACAAACTGCTGTAGATTAAGGAAAATATTAAGGCCTAAGCACTTGTACCTGTAGCACTTAGTATCCATAGTAGATGAAAAAATATAGTTGTTAATTGATTGCATATAATACTATCAGTACTTAAAGCTGGACAATTCTTCAATACTGGAATAATAAGGCCTCCTTAACCATCCAATTCACTACAGCTTTAAATGCAAATATTATACCCAAATCCTCCTACAACCTTTATTGGCCACCCAATACAATTACAGGATATCAATGAAAAATGCTCTTACAATCATTTAGTTAATGAAGGGAAAACTCAATGGGATGGCATGTATTTCAGCTCTCTTTTATGAAGATCTAAGAGAGGGGTGTCAGACTCAATTTTATTGAGAGCCACATCAGGGTTGTGTTTGACCTTGGGATCTGGGATGGGCGTGGCCAGGCTGGATGTGGCCAGATTGACATCACTTGTGTCAGGATGTCTGTGGTGGCCCTAATGCTCTGCCAGCAAAAATGGTCTCCCAATCTTCATTTTTGGCTATGACAGTCTCCTGCAACCATCTGCCAGTGAAAACAGAGCTCAGGAGGGCCATGAGCAGCCCTCCTGAGCTCTGTTTTGGCTGGTAGAGGGACCGTGGGCAGGTCCTTTGCTGTTTCCAGGGCAGTTCTGCGGGCGAGATCTAATCACCCTGCAGGCCGAATCTAGCCTGAAGGTCTTGAATTTGACACTCCTGATCTAAGAATATAAAATAGTACATAAAATCAACTACTGATGCAGGAGTATTTTAGTTGTCAGCTTTTGCCCTGTTTTACAAGTAGTGACTAATAATTTAGGCAGTAAGTTCTCTACCTAAAAGATTACAAAATTGCACTAAATGTGGATGGGACTTACACTTTTTTTACATCTCAACCATTTTTGAGTATCTTCACCCTGCTATCTAATAGGCATTCATTTGTTACAATTCTTTCTCAAAGCATTAATCTGAACTGAATAACAATATATTCTATTTCTATTATGAGAGGCTACAGAGTTGCCCTGGTTTCTTCTCAATTAATGTTCATATCTCCTGACATAGTTATCTGAATCCTGGCATTAAATATATGTTCAAAAGAGCTGCAGCCTCATGTTACTTTTAATGATTGTTTGATTGAGCACATGCAGCTTATTATACAATCTCATTTTGCATTTTTTGTCTGCACTGAGTTACTGACTATGCCAGTAGTTAATCAGCCTCTAAGAAATCATTTCATGTGTCTTTAATATTATGAGACACATTTGAAGAGAGGTAGAAACACCATATTGTTCTTCAATAGTTCAATACTTCATTTTCTTACCTTAGGTGAGAGTGTCTTTAAAATTAGCTATACTGGCCCCTCATGACCCATTTGGCATTAATAGCAGGCTAACACTTTCATCACAGAACAAAGGAATATTAAATCAAATAAAAATATTTCTTAGAGCCATTGATCTCTGTAAAATTACGTAAAATTATCTAACAAAAATTATAGAACAGGTAGCTAGATTATAATGGTCTAATTGATCAGAACTATGCATTTTTAGGAATAATTTTAAATCCTTGGAAATTTATGCATATGGTTGGTAAGAGGAAAAAATGGGTGCCTGAATTGCATTTCCTCTTTTAAATCTGCCACATAACCCTTTACACTGGATGTGAGGTTTCCACACTCTCACACTGCAAGGAAAACAAGGAAGCCATTCGTAGCACATTTTCTACATATGTCAATATCATTTTTTCTAGAAGAAAATGAAAAATCATATAAATTTTAGAGCTTTATGCTTTAGTCATAATCACAGAATTTTCATTACTAATAATGAAACTATAAAATAATTGTTTTCCATTGTCTACAATAAATAGAGAAAATTAAAAAAAAATATTTACCAAGAACTGAAGCTAGGCATGTTCCTCCATTCTGACAATAATTGTTACAATGGTTAATTTCACATCTGTCCCCTGAATAACTTGGCCAACAATAACATCTTTGATCACCTTTTTCATTTATAACACATCTACCTCCATTTTCACAAGCCAGCTTACAAGTCTCATCTGTACTTAAGATATAAACACAAAGATCATGACAGGAGATGATTATCACTTTCACTGTTCATCCAGGAAATGAAATAAAAGAACTAGAATGAAGAAATTGTTAGCACAGAAGTGTATTAATGGACACAACATCAGTTACAACCATCCAGTGCTGTTTGCTGCTCAGAACTCAGGTGAATGTTTCTTCTCAAGGCATTGCTACTAATAGAGTTCTGCAAAGCACTCAACTGAGTAAGTCATGCAGCACATTGGTATAAGCAAAACATCATTGTTGAAGCACTGAAGTAGCACTAACTTTCCATAGCCTTGACTTCCTTTGTCGTTTCTCTTAAGTATTCTGAATTAATGTTTTGCATACACAGATAACATTTCCATTAGAGGTAAAAAGAATGGTTATGGGGAACTGGCATGCTGAACTGTGAAAGTTACCAAGCCTTCAAGAGGACCCTGGAAGCTATGAATGTAAGTGTTTTCTTTGTGCCAGCTTCCTTTGTAAATTCTTTGCACAAATCTAATCTTAGTGTAATTGGTACAGCTGAACTGTGCACTCATGTTGAATTAAAATATTGTAGCAGCATCATAACAAAAGTAGATTTTTCCAAAATTGCTAATGTCCCGATATATTCAATATTCAAATCCCAAATGTCATATTTGTAAACTGCAATATTTATTTCTTTGCCAACTTTGTGTCTTTATATTTATATGTGGAAACTGATGTGATTATTGTTATCATTGTTGTGATTCATTTGATTGGTTTTAACCTCGTTATGGATGTTTTGTTTATGTATCCAGTAAGCTGCTTTGAGATTTTTGATTGTAGAAGAGCAGAAGTATAATATATAAATAACTAACAGCATTGAGAGGTGCTGATGTCTTTTAAAATATGCAAATTTAGTGGGAAGGAAATTCAGATAATTGAATACAACTTTTAGGTAGATTTGACTTTAAAAGCCAAGATTTTAGAAGTCAAATACTAATCAAAATTAATAACCTACATGTTTACAATATTCAAATGAATTCATTTACTTAGATTTCAGACAATGAAAGAAATATAAAAATAGAGAATTTAGCATTATTCACTCATCCACAATTACTTTATATAAGATTAAGTGCTTAAATAAATGTCAGTACCCACCTAACATGTTCAAATCACTGCATTTTCCATTAAACATTGCCTTTCCTTCTGGACATATGCAAGCTGCACCTGAAGGATTGAGTAAACACAGGAACTCACAGGTTAACTGCAGACAAGGATTGAGTGCTATTCGGAAGGAGAAAAGAAAGAAGCGTAATATGGATTATTTTTCAAATAAATAATGAAATAAGAAGCAAGGCCCTTATAGTATAAACGTTAAGATTTAGCCCTGAGCCTGTCCCCCAATCCCATTAATACAAGAAAAGGGAACAACTAAAAACAAATCCTGATCCTCTGTTTTCATGAACAGATTCTCAGACAAGAAGTGGTAAGCAATTTGGTATCCTACAGTTTATGGAAGGCATAAACACAAATGACAAGAAACAGTTTCATATAGTGGTTAAGGCAGCAGGTTAGAAACTGAGAGAATTATGAAGCCAGATGGGTGATCCTGAGCCAGTCACTCCCTAGGAAGGAGACAATTGCAAACCATTTCTGAAAGACTTTGCCAAGAAAACTATAGGCATAAAACAAAATAAAAAAAATGACTTGAAGGAATAAAAAACAAAAAGGACAAAAGACAAAGCAAACCAAGAACCTAAAACCTAACCAAACACAATCTCCCTCAAACATCTATCAGGATTTCATTTTATTTATTTGTTTTTATACAAATTTATAGGGAGTCTACACCATAAATTGTAATGAAGAAGAAAATATACCACACTTTGTGTCATAATCTACTTCATGACCTCTTCCCCAACAATGTGTCTCCAACTAAAGAGCACCTTTAGCAGTAAAGGTTCATTGCAAGAGAAGAGAATTTATGGGTGTCCCAAAGGTTAGCAGGGAAGAGATTGTTATAATAAAATATTTTTCTTCTCTTGTAGCTACAAAGCATTTTATTATTAAGCCCAGTAAGAGATCTTTCTATAGCTTTTATAGATAGAGACATGGTGGCGCAGTGATGAGAGTACAGTATTGCAGGCTACTTCTGCTGATCACTGGCTGCCAGCAGTTTGGCAGATTGAATCTCACCATCCTTCCATCCTTCCAAGATCAATAAAATGAGGATCCAGATTTTGGGGGGCAATATGCTGACTGTAAACTGCTTAGAGAGGGCTGTAAAGCACTGTGAAGTGGTATATAAGTCTAAGTGCTATTGCTATTCCTAATGCTATCCCAAAATAGTTCATTTACTAAGTCTCTGAAGTCTAATGTATCAATGCATGGGAAGGGGTGAATAAGTTATATATTTATTTTGTATGCTATTTTGAATATTGAAATACTTTAATTATTTTCCCTGAAAGTAATAAAATATACTCACAATGTATTTGCTTGTAGCGATGTGAAATCAAGGCACTTTTTGTTTTATCAGTCTCCAAATTCAAATATTCTACGGCACCATGGCCAAATTTTTGCACTCTAAATGCACCATTTTTAGGTCCAGCTCCATATATATAGTTCTCAAAAATATCAATTCTATGAGGATGTAGTAAGCCTTAAATAAGTAAAAAGAAATACACATTTCAATTTGGATGTGACATTTCTATACTAACATATAAACTAATGATGGTATTTTTGTAGTGATATTTTGATTTTATGAACAGCATCTGAAGTTGATAAAGTTGACAAGAAAAATAAGGAATCCAATGTGACTTCTCCACTGGAAATATGCATCCTTCCTATCCAGCAAAAGATCCAGATGAAGTACTTCAACTGATAATTATACTATAGAATTTATCATACAGTATTTTGGGGTTCAATACAACAAAAAAGGCAAATCTTTTATCCCACTTTTCATATTTATTTTCTTTCTTCTGAACAGGGAGTTCTTATGAACAGAACGCATGGAGAATCTGAATTAGCTTTTAACATTACAGAAAATTTCCTCAGCTAAAATAATTCAAATAGGAAAGTTATTATTATCATTTTCTAATACTTATGCAGAAGCATCAAAAGATAACAAAGTACTTTGTCCTGTAAACAATGCAGTAAAGCATAATCTTTTGTCCTTCTGTTCATTGACTTCAATTTGGGTAGAATTTTTTTTTAAAAAGCCTCTAGGAGAAAACAAAATCTTGGGGATATGCACAGTATGCATTGCACATGCACACATATGCACACATATACATCCAGTGGATATATAAAAACTTTACACACTCTTAATAAAATGCCAGGCTTTGAGATGTAAAAAAATCAGACCAAAATAAATCAAATTTTATTCCACTTTTAATACAACATAAAAACTGTACAATTCAATTGAAAACAAACACACCTTACCAGTAGGGGTCCTTAGGCAAAGACTCCCTAACACTTCACCTGGCTACTTCAGATATAAGAGCCACAAACGAAGAGAGTCATAATGACTCAGATGATGCCTAGAAGCATCACAAGGTCTGTATCAGATGTTGGGGAACCAGGAAAATCTGACAGTAAATAGGTTATTGGAATAAATCATTCATAAATGAAAGAATCTGGAATTGATGGAATGCTAAAACAGCAGATGTAATGAGACGTGATACATGAAGCATAGGAGGATACTATGGATGGATGAAAGACCTACATCTACACTGAGAAATAGCCAATCACCCAATGCTTCAGTCTAGTGAAGAGAAAGATACTTTCATAAACAGATAGGCTAATTATACATTACTTCCTGGACTCAAGAAAACCCAGAAAAACAAATTGTCCAATCTCTGCTTAAAAATCTCAAGTGATTTTAATTTATTTTATTTATTTGTAAATTTTAAATTTGTAAAGCTTTGCAAACTTGTAATTTTGTAAAGCTAAACAGTCAACCCTTACAACCAATGCTTAATGGGCTTGGACAACCTCAAACTATGCCACCTACGGTTGGATGTAAGCGTAGTACACAAAATTATCTGCTACAATGTCCTATCAGTCAGTGACTACTTCAGCTTCAACCACAACAATACAAGAGCACACAACAGATATAATAAACTCAATGTAAACAGATCCAAACTTGATTGCAGAAAGTATGACTTCAGCAACAGAGTGGTCAATGCCTGGCATGCACTACCTGACTGTTGTTACATCATCTAACCCCCACTCCTTTAACCTCAAACTATCCACTATTGACCTCACCCCATTCCTAAGAGGTCTGTAAGGGGTGTGCATAAGTGCATAATTGTGCCTAGAATTTATTCGTATCTATGTATTCGTACCTATTTTCTGTATTCTTACTCATGTTTATACTTATACATATTATCTTGTAAGCGATTGACAAATCAAATCAAATCAAATAAATTAATTAATTAAATGCTCAGTGGAGAATTATATTCAGACATATACTAGAAGATGACAATAAAGCCCTCACAAAATTCTTTACAAATGCAAACCAGTAAACTGAATACATTACAGCCTCTGTAATAATCCTGGAGGCAGTTGATTACACAATCACGATGAGAAGTAATGCATACACTCCCCCACACCCCCAGAAAATGAGATTAAAGGATAAAATCAAGGAAATTTGGAGATAAATTAGTAAATTGCTGGAACTACTTGGCTAGTGAAAAAAAAACCCAGCTCCTATTTCCATGTGAAGCCCTATTGACTGTTAAACAAGGTCTCAGAGCACTGGCTACTAGGCTAAGGAGCTATATTAGAGAAGCAGAGGTCAAGAAGGTAAATGTCCTGTTCTCCAAAGAACCAGCTAAAGTATAATCCCAACTGCAACGCAATAATACAGTAACAGCAGAATCAGAAACAGTAGAAACTGAACAAAACTGGAAGAACATATAGGAAAAAGGGAAGATACATAACATTACTGCGAAGTGTCTGTAGGAATTGAGAGCAGACCACAGAAAGATTCCAGTAAAAGAACTAGTCACTATCACGCTATTAGACATCCAGTATTGAATCAAGAACGTGAACTGCTGGACAGCATCTGGCCTGGAACTTATTCATATCTTCTGTCAAAAATGCATGATTGCTTAGCAGTACACAAGAATCACCAGCTAGGAGCAGATTCCCAACAGACTCCCACTCAGATTGCTGAACACAAGGAAATACGCTGGTTATGAAACAGCTTCACATCCTACTAGCAGACAATAATAACAACATAGAAAGTCCTATCAGGTACCAAAGCCACCAAGCTATAGGACCCATATGGCTAAGTATATAAGCATATCTCAGAAGGGCATTGAGAACAATACCAGAGGCTCAAAATACCAGTTGCTCATAGATATAACAGCTGTCCAAGATGTAAAGCCTAGACAATCTGAGAATAGTTGGAATTAATTACAGGAAATCCTATGTCTCAATGACATAAACATGGATCTGTGGATACTGGCATTATACTGAGTCAACAAGATATTGGTTGCCCTGTAATTGTGAGATACCAAGGTACTCATAACTGGTTTGTAAAACTACCAGCAGGTCACATACCTGCTTGATACCCCACAGTCACATAGCAACCAGAAAGACAAGGCAAGGAAGATAGCAACTTCTAAATATCATCAAAGACAGGGACATGAAGAGACAGTTCAATGAAAAGAGCAAGATCCACATCGTCAACCATCAACACATATACACTGCCACGTATTAAATACCTTGCTGGTATAGTGAATTGGCCATGAAGGACATGGAGACTGCCAAATGTGAAGACCTGGAAGCTCCTCATAATGTATGAAAACTTCCACCTGAAGTCCAACACCCAGAAACTGTACACCTGCCCATCCATGGGTGGTGTAGGAGTCTAGGAATGTCAAAGCCACTGTCCTGAATAAAACCCGGAGTGTTCAATCAAAAGATGTACCCATTGATATTCTGCTGAGAGAATGCCTGAGGTAGCAGCAGTTGTAGAAGGAAATTTAGACAAAGCAAGTACTATGGCAAGACAAGATCCTACATGGGATAATGGAAGATAATGATCAGCACTTAAGCACTAATCATAGCAGTACTAGAACAGGCACTAAGCACCTTTAGAGAGGCCTCTGAGACAATTCTAAGAGACACATGCCGGCAGGATGTAAGATCCAGGAAGGAACAGCATATACTGAACAACCCAAGCAAGTAACTGGCAGTGTGTATAGGAACACCTGCATAATGTATGGGCTAGATCTTCCCAAGTCCAAATGGGAGATTCCACAGGTCTTTGAGAATAACAGAGCTAAGAACCTGTGGGACTTCCAGATCCAGACGGACAGGTAGGTAGTGGCCAATCAATACTATGACAGATATTGTGATAGTAGACCAGACAGAAGACAGTGATGGTCATAGATGTAGTGGTGCCAAGGGACAGCAAAATCAGGAAGGAGTTTGAGAAGCTGGAGTACCAAGGCTTTAAGTAGGAATTAGAAAGGATGTGAAAAGTAAAGGCCAAACTGGCTCAGTGGTAGTACGAGCACTCGGAGCTGTGACTGCTATGCTGAAACAATGATTCCAAAAGATCCTGGGAACATTAGAGCTCTCTGTCCAGAAGAGTGCAATGCTGGGAACAGCTAAGATACTGAGCAGAACCCTCAAATATTTATATAAATATACACTTACCTTGTTTGCTGCTAACACATATAACTGAATCAGAGCCATCAAAACGAATACTGCCAATTACTGATAATTCAAAATCAGCCCAGAACAAGCGTTGACTGAAGTTATCAACCACTAGACCTGCAAACATATTAGTTAAGAATTTGAATGTAAAACACTGCATAAGAAAATAATCTTGCAATCCTAGATTTTTTTACAGAACTATACAAAACAATAGGTGAGACCAAATTTTAGAAGTGTGCTTCTAGATTTGAATTTCTCCATAGAACAACGTAGTTAGTCCCAACATGCAGACAGTTATATAACTCTTGATATACTTAAATCCATCCTTTCGGAAAGATGCACAGGAACAGTGCCTGTAGTGTTTGAGAATGCAGATGTTATACATAACAACTGTTGGATGAAGAAGTCTCCAAAAGAGAACCCTGGTATAAACTGCCTATATAGTAGTTTGTATTTGGATGCTACATTAATGGATTAAAAGAGGACCTAAATTAGGGATGAGGATAAATGTGAAGGAAACTCCGTCATCCTTCATACTTACAAAAGTAAGGTTTCTAGACTTAATGTAGTTCCCAGTTGCCAAAAAAATTGCACCATGAAAGAAAGATATGAAGAAATACATATTATCTTAGAAAAACTGCTTTACATCAGACTAAGTACGAAAAGAAGGTAGGAAAATTTAGATATTAGTATAAAATGGATACAAAAATTTAAAAGATGGTGGGTAGAAAATGTATGCTAAAAATTAAGCAAATTAAAATGTATGCTAAAAAGATTAACAATAATATAAATATTTTAAAGCAGATTATTATTTTTTAAATCACAAATAGAAAAAGCAAAGATTAAATTAATTTAAGGAAGAGAAATGTTAATGAGAAAAATCAAACATGCCATATTCACCTATTTAAGTAAACTGACTACAAATTCATAAAATAAATCTATTATGAAGTTTCATAAAATCACTATAAGGTCTAAGCAAGTAAATGAAGGTATATCCAGGACCAATAAATTAACTGATCATAATAAATAAGTTGAATATTATTGAATTCCTATATATTGTTTGTTTGCAACAGAGTACTTCACTTTGCAATATTGATTTCACATTCAGCATTAATTATGGTGGAATCAATGTGCATTTTCCAAAGTAAAAATTGGCTTATAATGAGTATTACTGAATTCTAATCCAGTCTAAAATTGGCTATGCTTGACATTTGATTTTCACTTCGGAAAAATCATGAACATTGAAGTTATCTACTGTACTTTAAATCAGCTCCAACTTTTCCCAGGTGCAGACATTTAATTTAGATTTTGTTCAATCTTTGACAAGACATTAAAAAAATTTCAGTAATACAGAGTTTTGTTCAGAGTTTCGCAATCTGCCACTGTTTTGATAATATTTTTATTTGTTAATATTTTAACACTTGATTCATACACTCTAAATGATAGGTAAAACTTTTATGTCAATACTGAGAACACATATATGCAAATAAGAATAATTTCTCCTAACAACTCTAGTATATAAGAGCAAAAACAGAAATACATTGCATTAATCTTTCTTGTTTCTTAGAAAGATTGAAAACACAATCTTCTTTAATTGCTTGCCGTGCTAAGTCTCCAATAATTTCCTGATTCCCAAGATTTCATTCTTTATCAAGGAAACTTATGTCTATATTCTATAGTAAAAAAAATCACAGATATATGTAGGATGCAAAGATACCTAATGTCTATAATGTACATTATTCCTGTAATGTATACTTACAAAAAGCTGTACTTTTTTCATACCGCTTTCTTAAAGTTTATGTTATATTTCTTGCATAACATATAAATTTCTAAGTTCAATATACAGATTGTTATGTCAACTCAGATATATTGAGATATATTGTTAAAATAATATTTCCTTGTAAAATTCCAGTTTAAAGAATGCTTTGATAGCTGCATGCTTTATAATTGTTAGGACTATATCCACACTGAAGAACTTTGTTTACTGTACAAATAAGAATGATGTCAAAGCATTCTTTCTCACATTGTCCTTCATTATTCTTCTTAGTCATATGTGGAGATAATTGCTAACCTGCACATATTATCAATGATTGAATAAAATATTAATATTAATTTATCTGTACAATGAACTTTAACAATGTGGATATTATTGATTTATTTGTATGCTACTCATTCTAATAGTCAGAAAGCAGCAATTGTGCAATCTGTCTTACCAGCCTGTAAGGTTAGTAAGAAAATATCACATGCATTGATTTGCATATTTATTTTAAAAGCTGTAGATATTAAATTATAGAAATTTTAAAAAGATGTAATGGTCAAATGCAGCTGTAACTATTTGTTACTGTATATGGAAACTTTTAAAATTGTTCTTTTGCAATCAAAACAATCAGGTACAACTCACAATGATGGAAACAGGATGAACATTGCCCAACATTTTACATTGGATCCCAACAGTGAATTCAAGTGTGTAAGTTATGTACTACGTGTCACAACATTGTGGTGCATATTTCATTTCATATTGATTTAAAAGATTGGTATAGCTACTTATCTTAAAATGCAACTCTGGATGGTTCATTATGTCATTTACCCCACTTAATCCTTCTTGCAGATACTATGATTGAATTAATAAGCATCAAAAAACAAGTACTATAGTTCTATATGTTATATATTGTTTTATGTATTGCAAAGATATGTTATCCTAAAAGTACAATCTGGTTGTGATATTTCAATAAAAGAAAAAAAATTGATTCTGTGGAAAGTACATCCTTGCAACAAAAAATAGAAAAAGTAATTCTTCCAGCATATAGAAAACTATTGAACAATACATAAAATACCAAATCAGGATTATTGCTAGGTTGCAATATAACAGAATAACACTTCAGAATAGCTGAAATGAAGTCCCTTAATATATAATGTATTATTAAAACTTAGCTGTACCTGTTGGTCTTTGTAAATTTTTTTGTACTATTATCCTCCTCAAAGTACCATCCATCGCTGCTTCTTCTATATGAGAACGATCTCCAATTACAGTCCAATACATCATGCTGTAAATCCCAAACATAAATCACATAGTACTTTTCCATTATACTTAACACAAAGAGTCTACTGCTATATGTCAATTTATTTATGTTCTTCTGAGAATTCACAAAACTACCTATCTTTTATTTTGAAACTGAAGAAACTCTATTCCATCAACCCAAGTGAGAATAATGCCCAGATATAAGCTCTAGACCATGTACATGGTAACTTGTCATGGGATATTTTAATATCTCTGGTTAATTATGGATGTGCTATAAGGTTCTTACAAGCATTCATTCTATGGTAACATCTAAAGATTATGACTTCCTGTTGGCCCTGGTCAGACATATTCACGCAGGACTGAGATGTGAAGTCAGGAATAATAAGCCTGGCTAGTTAGCATTGCTAGGGATGCAGGATAATAAGCCAGTGGCCATTCTTTATAATGTGGTCACTTTATAATATCCTCTGAGTAAAGGCCAAGGATTCCTTCTTCTAAAATTGCCAGTTAGTGGTGTCTTCATAACACAGATTTATTTTTGTCTTGTTCCCTGAATGTAAACATGTATCTGAGAACCTCACATATTTTCCCAAGGCATAGGACACAATTTTATTGAGCTATGGTTTATTTTGTTTCTAAATAGCATCTGCTAGCCATTGTTTGAATTGTAATAAGAAGTGGAAGTTCAAGGCAGTATAGATGTAATCAGGCTCAAGTGAAATGAGTATTGAAAACAGATTTATATTTTTCAGTGTTCTTCTGTATGTTATTTTCTGTATTGTATGTTTGTTTCAGTCCTCTGCGTATTCATATTTCTATTCTTTACCAGGATCCATTGGATTATTCAACTGGCTATTATTTAAATTAAAATATTAAAGTCATTCTAGCTGATCTCATAGGGAATTTGCATTTTGAGTAATTTTAAATGAGAATTTTCCGACAAGTAAAGAAGCAGGCAAGAAAGAACTAATTTCCTTCTCTGTGAAGAGTAGGGCCAAGCAAACACAGAAACTATGTCATTCCAGAGGCACTTTCATTATATAATAGTTCACATAATGCCTATCATAAAAGTTCTTGTTAACAACATACCCTTTCAGCGGATTTACGGCAATTGCATATGGTTCTCCTGCCATATTTGTAAGGAGTCTTGTGCAGTTTGGTCCATTTATTTGTCCCACATTGATGGAGTATCTTAAACTTGTCCAATGAGTTGTATAATAACTAAACCAATGCATTCTTGAATGATCAGTCCAGTAAATGTTTCCAGCTATCCAGTCAACTGCAATGTCTCTAGGGCGTTTGAATTCAGGACACTAGAAAGAAAGCAAAAAAATAAATAAAAAATAGATGTTTTAAATTGCTCTGCTATTTAATTATTTGACCTGATTGGTTTATAAAGAAGCCTACCATTTTAACATTGAGCTTGAAAGAACATTTAAAGTATAAAAATCTATATATTTTAATAGCCTATATTGCTTTCAAATTTATATTTTTCCGAAAATATTTAGATATCATTCTACTTTATGCTTCATAGATTGCCACAATTGCTTTGTATATTGTATTTTTGCCTTTTAAGCCATTAAGATTTTGCAATTGCCGTTTCATAATTTCTTCATGAGTATATATAACAAAGAATAGCTCTAAGGGGACCATATAGTAGCAATGATGCAAATGGTATTTGGAGTATCAATTGATAGGGTTTAGCAAACAGGTGAAAAAACCTCAGCTAGTCAACTGAAGGAGTGCAATACAACTGTGCAGCGTTGAACTCGACTCACCTTCTTCTCCTGCCTCCTGCAGCACACTTATTTACTTATTTGATTTTTAATTTCTGATTAACTTCAAGCAGGCTGAACAGGGACAGCCAAAAGACCAGATGTGGCATGGGTGCTGTAAAATGCTCAGGTTTGTTGTGGAGAAAGCTGTTGCACAGCAGCTTCATAGGGTTCTGGATGAAGTGGATTATTATCTGGACCCCTTTCACTCAGGATTCAGGCTGGGATATGGGATTGAGATAGCATCGATGTCACTCTTGGATGACCTCTAGAAGAAGCAGGGGGTAATGTATCCATTTTTGCTCTTCTTGACCTCTAAGCAGGTTTCTATACCATTGATCATGGTAGCCTTCTGGACCAGCTTGGAAGTTGGGGTTTGGCAGCACAGTGTTGTGCTGGTTCTCCCTCTTCCTCTGCAGTTAATTCCAGTTGGTTTTGATAGGAGGGCCAGCTCACTTGAAATTACAACAGTGTTAGACAAAGGGACTTATAACCAGTGCCTAACCTTCAGGTGTCGTTGCGCTCCATGGTCATGCAATTGCAATTTGGACACTTGACAACCTGGTTGTGCCAGTGATGGGTTGCCAAGCACCCCAAAATCATGTGATTGCCATCTGAAATATTTCCTACCGACTACTCCCACAAAATCAAGAGGGAATTCAGTAGGAAAGATAGCAGGCTTCAGTCGCCTGGGGAGTTTGAGTTTGGATTTTTGATTGAGTTTCAGGATGGATTTTTTTTCAGCCATTTTTGATAGCAAAAATACTGCTCGGCTTATTTTGTCCCATACTAAGTGGAATCTCCTTTTTTCAGCCAATAAGACTGATTGAAAATGGACTCCAGTGAATCTCTCCATTCAACAGCATTTTTTGCTGTCAAAGAGGCTGGATGAAAATGGATTTTTTCATTCTGAGAACAAAAGTGTTGCCCAACAGATTTATTTTGCCTTCCACTGGGCAGAGTGTCTCCAGCAGACAGAGGGGAATGAAGGTCTGCCCTAGAGAAAAGAAGCTTGGATCATGAAGCTTCTGTGCATAGAGAGGAGCTAACTGTCCTCCTTCAGCAAGCTGTTTTTTTTTCCAGTTTTTTTTTCACTTTAATGACTGTGCCTGGCAAAGGCAAATCAGAATACATGGTGATATTCTTTATAATTGCCATGACTTACAACCATGGTTTGGGCTCAATTATGGTCCTATGCAGGGGGTGAGATTCAAATTTCTTAACAACCAATTCTGTGGGCATGGCCTAACTTGTGGGTGTGGCTTGGTGGTCTGGGCATGGCTTGTATGTAAATATTTATGTAAATATTGAATTTTTTATTAAAAAAGAGCAACTTTTACCCAAAATCAGGCAAAGCAAGGCAGACAAATTGAGTTGCTCACAGAATCACAGATTCACTCAGAGATCTACCTTTCTGCAATCTTCTGCCTGAGTCTACACTGAAAAATAGAAACTTCAGTCCTAAGGAAGGTTCAGCTCTGCTCTCAGGCCACTTCTTCCCTCCCCAACTCCCTGAATACCACCCCTGACTGGGCCTCTCAGGGAAGCCTCCTGGGCAAAGGTGAAGCAATACAACAGTGATTTAGATTAGCTAGAAAGCAAGAAATCCAACGATTTCCTGATTTCTAGCTAATCTAAATCGCCTGGCACAGTTGATCTTCAGAAAACAGCTGATGGTCGGGGCGGGGAAGGAAAAATAGCAACTTACCAAAAATTACGTGAAGGCACAACACAAGCAATTTGGATGGCTTGCATGCCAGGTAAGAAGTGACTGGGCAAGGCAGGGTGGGGCCAGCCAATGGCGCGATTTGCCAGTTCTCCGAACTGTGCAGAATCGAAACAACCAGTTTTATAGGACCAGTGCGACCAGGTAGAATCCCACCCCTGGTCCTATGTCAAGGACAACTATAGCGATATTCCAACTCCTGCAAAGACTCTTCACAGTCTACAGAAATGTCAATGTGGGACAGAAGGAAGTCACCTGGGGCTTATCTGACTTAAATACCTTTAAAAAGCAGTTTTAAAATACAAATATATACCATTCTTAATTTTTGTTTTAAATTTAAATTATTAGGAATATATGCATTGATAGACAAATAATGTATAGGAAACAGTAGCTTTTGATTCAATATCCACAATTTCTTTTTTGACTTTTGAAATTACAATTCAATTTATAAATATGCACCATAAATGCAATATAGTATAAATATTTCAAGACTGATGTTTTACTGAGTTCAGTTACATTCACTTCATATATATTTAGATTGGACAAACCTTATTAACCTTACTGAGCAATTATTTCTTTATGAATATTTATCTGTGTACATCTGTTTACACGTGTATTATGTTTTTTATTAACCATCAATGAATTAAAATAAAGTACAAAACATTTAAGCAATAAAATGTTAAATAATGATGCCATTCCAAAACATTAGCTTATTGTTAATATTATCACAATCAATTTGAAATGAAAATAAAACAGAAAGTGAAAAATAGCAAATTTCACAAAAATCCACATAGGATAAAGAGAAAACAGGTTGATGCTTACCTTCTTAAGTATACAAATATCTGAGATGTCTAAAGTTCTGTGTGCGTGCGCACGCATGCGCGTGCAAACACACACACACACACACACACACACACACACACACACTGCATCCACAGGACTTTCTCAGACAAAAACTCAGAATGCTCAAAAGATATTATAGATATTACTGCAGGGAATGATCTGTGTGCTTCAAAATACCTGCACTGTTGTGAGCATCAATAGAATTCTTCTAATATTTGAAAAAAATGGTGCAATGTAGACTACCTGCCACAGTTGCACCACTGACCCTTCCCTTAAAGGGAATGCATTCCAACAAGTTCTTTGTGATATATTCAGGACATGGATAATTGGCCAAATCAAGATATTGATAATCAGAAATAACATGACAATAAACCAATCAAAGCTGAGAAGTACTGAAATCTACTGTATTGCTTGTTGCAGCCTACGTAGGAGATATTTGGATATACAAAGAAATAAGACATTGGTATTAAACCAGCTTTTGGCACTCTCTGAGCTTGGTTGTTTGCCTTTGATTAAGTAATGCCCTCAGCGCCCGCACTGAAAATCTTCAGCTAGCACTGAACCTTACTTAGTTGGTAATGTAGCCTAGTTTTCAAGAAAACAACCAAGTCCAGACAACATGGAACTTTTTGTATTTGGAAACTGTCACATTTAAATGAAAAAAGAATTCCAAGATAAAAACATGCAAAATATCTCAGGATTGTTGACTTACTATCACACCGCTATTGCTTTGTCTTCTTTCTCCCCCATTGACCTTTTTATAGAAAATGCCTCCTGGATTAAATTGAGTACTCCAAATAATAATTTCCCCTTGATAATATAGATCCATTCCAGTTATTCTTGAGTTATGTTCAATGTGTGTAATCTGTTGATGAACATCACTGTAGTTGAATGGATATACAAAACCCAGGATATCAGTGTCATTAGCAATGTAGAGAACTTGATCTTCAGAGCCTGGAAATTGTTGTAATGAAATACAAAAATAAAGTAAATTTCAACTATTAAAAAGGAGAGAAATTCATTTATTTAATGTTTCATACTTACATGTTTGTTTTTATATTGCAATCCATATCCTACTTATCTTCAAATATTTTTAAATTTAACTGAATTCAATAGGAATGATTCCAGTGTTAAGTAATGTGTTGAAGAAAGTCTTATGACAATTTCTTATTTACCTGAATTTACTTAACTAACACATACATTGTTATTCTCATTTCAATAATAATATATACTTAAACACATTCTTTCCCTCTCTTTTAAATTATTCCTTCCTCTACCTGTTTTAAAAGTACAGGACAAAGTTTTATTACATTGTATGTAGATTTTTTTCCTATTTTCAAAATTTCTTGAAATATTAAGACCTGTTATTAGAGTAGAAAGTCTTTGGTCTTGGTTCTTACAAAAAGTTTTGTTATAGAGAGTTGGCTTGGCATGAGTTCTATAGGATTGCTTCTTGTCCCATGCTATTTGCTTCAATACAAAGCTATTATATGATATTACAGGGAATTCTGAATGAGTTTTATCAACAGGAATTTTATTTCACCCTATAATAATAACTTTGTTATTAAATTTCTTAATTTGGATAATAGTCAATAAATTGAAGCTCAGCTAGTAAATTTATGAATTTAAATATTGTTGCTTCTTTGGGAGAAAGACAGTATACTGTTATCCATGTCCTGATAACTTCTCATCTGTAATCATGTAATTAAAGTTTTCTTTGGAAATTTTCAGGAAACATCAATTAATAAAATTACAGCTATCAGGGCAGCATATTTGCATCAGTTCTTGCAAATTTTAAAAGGAATTTTTAGAATTGCTTTATATATTTTTGAATAAATTATAGGTATTAGAGTTAATTTTCAAATAGACTTAGGACTATGTCTAAGGAGGAGTACTTGTAGACCACAGTATTGATCTTTCATTCTTTACTTCTTTTCAGAGAAGTGTCTAGAAAAAACAGGTTAATTTCAGATGACCTGTGAGGTTTTCTTAAGACGTTCATTTCATGCCAACATTTTTTTCCCAGATACTAGGCATTATATGTTATTTTTAGGCAATTTTTAAAAGTTCAGTAGGTTCTGTATGCTGCTCGTTTTGTATTTTAAAGTTCCACTATTCCATTTGTGTAAATTGCTATGGAATATTTACTAATGAAGGGCACTGCAAAATATTTTAAGAATAAATAATGGAAAATACATGGAGGTTGTACAGTTTTATTATGGAAAATTGGAAGTATTATGTGTAAACATTAGTAATCCAATGAAGTTTCCATTACAGTCCAAATTTATGTTAAAGCAGAAATAAAAGGAAACTTGTTGATTCCTCAGAAGGGGACATATCTGAGTAATTTTAAAGATTTCAGTAATATTAGCAATATTTCAAACATACTTTATATGTCTCTGGAATTAAGGTATTAGTGTATTTAAGGGAAGGATTGGGATTCTGATTTACTGTTCTGAGAAATGGTTATTTCTATTCACAGAAAATAGTCTAATTGATGGAGACTCCCACTGACAGAAAAGGTAAGACTATTTTCCAAGCAGATCATATGGTATGATCAAGAACTACAAACAAATTACTTTTTAATTTATTGCTTTCAATAATTAAAAGAGTGTAATAAATGCAAGATTAAATGTACATTAACAAAAACCAGATGCATAAGCAATTATTCCTTTTAAAACAGAAACAGCATAATTACATTATATGCTTTTAAGGCTTTTAGTCTCAAATAGAAACCTAAAGAAAAACTTTCACTGTGTGCTTCTTTTTTGAGCAGATGTGCAGTGCATACTGATAAAGTTTAATAATGCTTTGTTTTTCTCCTCAGTCCCATACAAAAATATTATGCAGTGAAACAATACATTAGCATGGTCCCAAAAAATGGTAGATTTGTTCACATTTTCCATCATATGCAGGAATGTGAAAAATTTCAAATCAGATTATAAATAAAATGGTTTGTCATCAAAATTACTATATTGCTTTGTTTCCAATTAAGGAGTAGGAACAGAAGAAAAATACTTTTTCATTGTATCCCGTTGTATTCTTATTTACAGTACCATTGTGCACAAAAGGGTCATGCACCAGCATCATTTTATTTATTTATTTGTTTGTTTGTTTTGTCAATTGCTTACAAGATAGTAGATATAAGTAAAAACATAGTTATGAATACATGGGTACATCTAAGAAAAATAAAAAAATAAAAGAAACAATAGGACAGGGACAGTAGGCACGTTGGTGCGCTTATGTACACCCCCTAGAGACCTCTTGGGAAAGGGGTGAGGTCAATAGTAGACAGTCTAAGGTTAAAGTTTTTGGGGTTTGGGGAAGAAACCACAGAGTCAGATAGAGTATTCCAGACATAGACTACTCTGTTGCTGAAGTCATATTTCCTACAATCCAATTTGGTGCGATTAACCTTGAGTTTGTATCTATTGTTTGCTCTTGTGTTGCTATGGTTGAAGCTGAAGTACTCATTGACAGGTAGGACATTGCAATGTATGATTTTATAGACTATACTTAGATCGGACCGAAAGCGGCGTAGTTCTAGGTTTTCTAGGTCTAGAATTTCAAGTCTGGTGGCATAAGGTATTCTGCAAGGAGTAGAGGAGTGGAGAACTCTCCTTGTGAAATATTTCTGGACTTTCTCAACTGTGTTAATATCAGATATGTAATGTGGGTTCCAGACTGATGAGCTGTATTCGAGTATTGGTCTAGCAAATGTTTTGTATGCTCTAGTTAGTAGTGTAATATTACCAGAGAAAAAGCTACATAGGATTAGGTTAACAACTCTTAACGCCTTTTTGGCTATGTAGTTACAGTGGGCTCTAGCACTTAGGTCATTAGGGATAAGTACTCCAAGGTCCTTGACAGAGTTTGGATCATCAACAAGGTCTTGACTATTCAGCCTTTATTTTATTTTCTGATTTGTTTTGCCAATATGTAGGACAGAGCATTTATTTGTTGAGATTTGAAGTTGCCATTTGTTTGACCATTCTGATACATAGTCAAGGTCTTTTTGAAGGGTAGCCGTATTGTCTGTGGTGTTGAACAGCTTTACATCATGAGCGAAGAGAACCCAGTTGCTCTTGATATGATCACAGAGGTCATTTATGTAGAGTATGAAAAGAGTTGGTCCTAGAACACTGCCTTGGGGGACACTATTGTTGACAGGTACAGAATTTGATAGGATGCTCCCAATTTTGACCATTTGTTGTCATGAATTATTTTGTCAGCTTACCTTTTGCAATGCAGCTACTGTTTTTCTCTTTATAGTTCTTTTCACAAGTACATTTATATGACCCTTTTACATTGATACAGAGCTGGGAGCAGATGCCAAATATTAGACATTCATTGATATCTAGAAAAGAAAATTCTTTATGATTTGTTTCAAATCACATGCAAGCTGTTGCAGAAAGATGGGACAGATGGCATTAAATTTTGGAAACAAATTTAGCATTGTTCAAAACAATTCAAAAACCATATTTCAATAGTATAAAGCAGTAATAGAAAAAGTTCAGTCAAAGAACCATTTCTGTAAAGCAGCTTTAAAGTTAAAACTCTGAAGTCCCGTCCTAAACTGGGGCAAGACTTTGGCCCTGGAGCTGTTCACTTCTAAAATGCAGCCCTTTTCATGTAGTACAAAGCTTGGGATGCCCTCTATCTAATATAAACTGTGCAAGCCTGGGTTAAAGTATCATAGTTACAGGTATCCATAGGAACCAGTGCAATTTTCAAATGCTGAAAGCAGTATTGCATGTCATGATGCAAGCTCCATAGGTTTTCTACATTTTTTTCTTTGTGACAGCACACCACACTGGTACTTCTTTTACCCCTTTTAATACTCCACTACTGAACATAGGTATAAATCTGCAGGCTTTTATTTTTGATCCATGAAACCATTGCAATCCGCAAAACATTTCAGTATTTTCAAATTTCCTGAATTCTAGCTGACTGAATATTGAAGATTTTAACACTCACCATAAGCATGAACACAAATTATAAATATTCCATGAGACACCAAGGACACCAATAGGCTGGTAAATTAATGTGAAATGAATCCAAAGAACTCTCAGATTTGAAATGTTCATACTTCAAAGGATAATACATTTCAAAAAGAGCAGTGTATATTTGGAAAAACAGTTCTTTTTCCAGACTGTGCTTTAAGGAGCTATTGCATTATAATTAATATAATTCTTAAGGCAGCCATACTTTTATTCAGAGTCCTATTTCTACTGATTAAAGATGCTTTCAGAGGAACGTTATCCCAAAATGTGAAATATACATAATTATAATGAAGTGATATTAAATAATATTTCAATTGAATATATATTAAAATATGTCTCCGTGTTTTTCATTAAATAAAGAAACAATAAAACCAAGTAAATTCTTAATTTTGCTGCTATTTAAAAAAATGTTCATTATATTTTGACTGGTTAACTTTCAGGAGAATTTTTTAAAAAATCTGTAATTCCAGTTGCCACAAATGAAATGACTTCCTCTATACTTCAACTGTTATTAAAATCAAACTTCTAACATTACCTAGTAATATTATGAAACATTTTTATAATTGTCCAAAGCAATGCTTCAGAAATACCTTCACATTGCCAGTTTCTCCTATTCCTCTGAAATCCAGGCTTACATTGGCAGAAAATCGATGTTTTGGTTTTATTACAATATGCATCATCACCACAAGGATTCACATTATTATCACAGTTGTATTCAGTCAAACCTAAGAACAAACATAAATTTAAATATTTGCCCCAAAAAATATTTAACATTTTATACTAACTACGTATAATCATGATTCTTTCTACAAGCAAAATTTAGTACAAAAAGATATATTTCAAACTTGATTTTCACAGAAGTTATTTTTATATGATCTTAAGAAAAAACAGAGTATCACAGAAGTTATTTTTGATTGAAACAAGCTTGGAAATATTTCAGCTTTGACTTCATTTGTATGTTTCAACAGTTTGGAGGATCAACATGTATCATGAATCCTCTCCCAATTATTCCAAATTCATCTTAGAAATTTCTGAATGACTCATTTAATGCAACATGTTAAGCCAGTAAGCATAGGTAATGGAGCAGTATTTTAACCACAATTTGTAACAATAGCTTCTTATAGATTAACCTACTTTAACCATGATCCATCATCCCATTCAAATGTGGACTAATGCCTAATTTATGATTAAGCATTATCACTTTTTCAGGTAAACAAGAAGGTGCTCCTGCAATGTCCCTACTATTCCTATTTTGCTTTTCAACTCTCTGGGGGGAATTGGTTGATAAAACAAAGAAACTGGGAAAGGATTAATCTTCTCTCAGTTTCTATGCACTGGCTTCAGCCCTGGTTCCAGGTTTTAGAGTTTCTAAACAGAAACAGCAAAAGTTGTTTGGTGGTTCTGGACAAAAGGAAATAAAACTTTCAAAATAGGAGTTGTTGTGATTTTATTGCCTCTGGGAAGGACTTTACTGGATGAATTTCTTAACTATGTTTGACACTAAAGCTGTTAAACTGGGATAGAGAGTAAAGAAAATGACCTCAATGGAGATATTACTTAAAAGATTGTTATTAATCTAGGATCCTTTTTTATATTCCTTTCAAAAAAATTGAAAATGTTTTAAGAGTTAGTGTTTTGTTTTTTAAAGTTTTTTTAAATGTATATCTGTATGTGTATCTGTGTGCATGTACTTAGATATGATTAGAGATAATTAAAATAAATTAAGAGAGGAATACATGGAATATTTACAAGGAATCTATGTTTAAATATGATTCAGACCCAATTTGCATGTGAAGACCATCCAAATAGGTCTGAACCAAAATAAATTGGATGTCAGAAATTAACTCTAAAAATTCAAATGTACACATTTTATTGGATGTTTGACCTTTCTCAGATCAGGTGGAATAACTTAAATTTAATATAATAATTTCTGTCTCACTATGTACGAAAGTGTCTAAAAACAGGTAAAGGAGATCGCCAGCAGAATTTCTAATATAATGTCTTTGCATGTTTTATTGGAACCTTAAACAGAGATCAACTTTGAATTTAAATGAGTTTAATTGAAATGCCTAGAGCAACTTGAGCAATTTTTCCTGGAGAATATCAGCAGCTTCTTTTTATTGTTTCTCCATTCTTGGGATCCTATTTTTCTTTTTTCCCCATTAATTGTTTTCAGGGCAAGGAAAGCAAAATATCAAGGAAATAAGTTGTTGTTGGTGGTTGGTGGTTATGTACTATCTTTCCTCATTCCCTATCATATCTTAATTTTTTTAAAATATGATGAAAATTTTAAAATATATTATGTGAAAATTTGCAAACATTCCCATAGGCATTTGGGAAAGTTAATGATCTCTAAAAGTTTTATCAACCCTTTTTTAATTCATTTTTGTTGGAGAGTACCCAAAGAAGCTGCAATTATGATATTCTCTATTATAGCCTAGGAAAACTATTTTCTCAAATCATAAAAAAATGAAATTGAATAGTATTTCTCACTAATTTCATATTTTAATTAAATAATGCCCTGTTTAATTGCTGATCACGATGCTTTGCTCTATATCACAGTCTTCATTTTTTTTCTTCCTTTAAGGATTAACATTCTCATGTGTCCTTTTTCCTTACCATTTTTTTCCACATGACTACATGATTAGTGTATTTTTCATTTTTTTAGTGTTCAGGACTGAAGTAATAAAAAGTTTAAATAAAAGAGGGTGTTTTATATACATTGAAAACTATATTCCTCCTCTTGGTTCAAGAAATAGGGGACATTTGAGGCAAATGTTTGTAATCTACTGCATCCAGGCATTATAAACTATATAAATATTAATAGACAACTGTGACTCTTTAGCACAATATCATTTTTCTCAACTTCAAAGGAAGCTGTGAAAAATCCATTATACAACTAGCACTGCAAGTTGGAGACCAAGCCATATGCAACAAAATAACTGTTTACATTCTGGATAGAGGATGAACACTGAAGTATCTGACAGTCATAACATAATGGTTGAAGCATTGAGATTCTATCAACGAATCCATCCCATGAACAGATATGTAAAATATCAGTAATTATAATTTGAGTTACACTGTTCAGGTCTATCATAAAAGAACATTAAAATCAATTAGATTATGCATATTCTGTTCTATATTTTTTTTCTGTCCTTGAGCATCAAAATTTTAATCAAACTTACTTGTTTTACAGCCTTGTTCATCTGAACCATCTCCACAGTCATCAAACTGATCACATTCTAGTGGCATAGGTATGCACTTCTTATTATTACAAGCAAACTCATCCTTTTTACAAGGTCTGGCTTTATACGTAGTTTTGTCTGCAAAAAGATACATAGGGGCAGTTAATTGTTTTGAACTTTTACTTTATTCATAAAATAAATGCAAGAGGCTTTACAGAATGCTGTTTCCTGACATGTTGGTGCCTTCTGTGTAGAAAGCATAAAATAATAAAGGTTTTCTATTGTTCCTGGGGTAGAGAATATGAAACCCCAAATCTCAATATTACAATTGCTTAAAGGAGAAATACATCACTCACAGAGTGATGTCTACTCTATTCATAAATTCAAGTCAATTACAAGTCAACACAGGCTGAATACATAATGAAGGGTAGGGGAGCAGGATCACATTTATAGTTACTTTTCACATACTGCAAAGTGGAGTTTTGCCATCATGTCAATTTAAAGCAACTGAATGTCAAATGAAAGAAGGAGGGATGTGTTTTCCTTATCATGGAAACATTACTTTTGTGGCCACTAGGAGCTGAAAACAACTTAATGACACATAATCTATCAAATATAGTTATTTCCTAATCTCTTGACATGGAGAAAAAGAATAAGTTCTAAATGTTTGGGATGACTAGACACATGAATGTCCATGGGGGATGAATTGGAAAATGTGCATGTTGACATCATCAGGCAAATGTCACAATTTACATACGTACTGTTGACATCAGCATGTTTTTACACAATGGCAGCATTTATCTGATGACATCATCATGCATGTTTAGTCATTTTGGAGCTATTGAGACTTGTTGGTCAAACTGATTTTATACAATGTTTCACTGGCCTCAGCAGGAACAATGAATAGTTAGGAGTTCAACCTATTGACAAAAGCTTTCAATCCAACATGAACATTAATGCTAATCAATAAAGAAAAAAACCTGCAACAAAATTAAGCAAGATCAGAAGCACAATATTGAACTGCTAACTAGGTTTCTGAAGGACCATTTAAATACCACTTACTGCTGAGAATAACAGTATGATTCCTATTCTAGAAATACAAACGAGTGCTATTACTCTACACTTACTATATCTGAGAGCTATCAAAGATGAATTTATTACTGTTATTGTACCGCCATTAGACTGGAATAAATACTGATCCACAAGTCATCTTGAGACATCTGTGAGTTATATTCTCAGTTATTAAGACAAGCAAGGAACCCGCCCCCCCCAAAGAGTGTTTCTTTCTTGTTTGTAAAACTAAGATTATTTACCACAGTGATCTTCATCTGAATCATCACCACAGTCATCAATCCCATTACATATTTGCTCATGTCTCAAACAAACATGATTATTTCTGCATCGGTATGGCCTGGTTGGAGGGCATGGAAAATTTACTGTGAAAAAAGTCCAAAATGTGTATTATTTGGTTCTGCAGAGAATATGTCTTTTACATACTTATTTGCTTTCATCAAACAGGAAAAATGTAATTAAATTGTTAGATATACTTCTCCTTAATATTACTTTTAATTTAATGTAAATAATTTCTAGTTGATAAGAGAAAATAAGCTGGAAAGCTTTCAATTATGTTCCTCATGAGTCATGAAGAGAAACTTTCTCAACATACTAAGGATCTTCACAAAATGTTGCCTACTTCAAATATAATGTATACAACATGTAATCTTAAGACATAAATTTTCTCCTCATACAAATCAAAGACAAAGGAAAACAAGAGCAGGACTGAAGAAAAAAACAACTAAAGAGAATTTGTCATTAATTGAATATTTTCATTGGGCTGTAGGCCACAAACTTACAACATATTTCTGGAAATTCATCTGAGTTATCTCCACAATCATCTTCTCCATCACAAACCCAAAAATAGAGTTTACAGAGTGAGTTGTTGCAAAGGAATTCATCAGCTCTACATATGTTCCTCCCTAAAAAAAGGAAATTTCAAAACTAAAATATGTACATCTTATAAATATTTATTTTTAAATGTATGTATGTTGGGATACCACAAGACATGGTAGATTTCCATGATTTTGGCTCAAATAGCTACTAGGGATAAAATTTAAGACTGATAATGAAGAATAGTAGTAGATCCTTCTCCAGTGGAACACAGTTTATGGGAAAATAAGAAGCTAACAATCAGGACATGTATGCACACGTACTCTTTCAACCAAATTCCCCAGCAACTGGTACCAAACACTCTTTTATCCCTGCAGCCTGAATACTTCCTTTTTTTTTCTAATAAGAGAGAAAATCACTTTGAGAACTTTCATTGGGAAAATAATACTTCCTATTCTTAGAAAATAGCTATTTACTAAATTTGATGAATCTATACATATGATTGTGCATTCCAAAACTGTTAGCTGTCTATGTTCTCCTAATACAAGACATCTTATCTATTTCCTTTTTACCTTTTCATTGCCATCATACTGCTATAAGCAATATAAATTTTATATGACTTGACATGAAAGGAAATTTGATCAAAGGAAAATGCAATTTTTAGCTGATTTTTTCCCTAAACCTCCTGATACAAGTAACTTCTTGTAGATATGTAAATTTACCAAGAAAATATTGCTAAAGGGAAAAATATAATCAAATACTGAAATTAGTCATTGATTCATGGTTGCTGTCAGTCTGCTGGTAGCGGTTGTAGTTGATTGTAGTTGAATTGTAAAGCCTGGTACATTTTTTTAAAGTCTCACAAATAAAGCTACTGACCTTATTGCATTTTAAAAACACATTTTGAATTAAAAGAAACCAGAATAACATTTATTTGTTCACTGCTCCCAAACTTTGCTTAATTTCTGTCAGTAATTACCATCAGCAATTACCATTAAAAGTAATAAAATTAGGAAGTGGCAAGCATTCCTATACTAGCAGGTAAGCTACTGGGCAGATAATACATATTAAGGTCAATCCTTTGCCTGCTTCTACTTGGAACAATAGCTTTTTCTTAGTAGTTGCATCTACCAAGGATCCTCTAAATCAGCACCAAGGACCAGTTCTGTGGAGAAAAGTTATTCCATGGACTGGAAGGAGTGTGGTTTAGCATACTGCCTGCATCCTGAGGACTGGGCTTCACTTGTTTGTACAGACTGGTTGCTGACATGCTACAGACGGGTGCCAGTCCACGGACTGGGGGTTGGAGACCCCTGCTCTAAATAGATGAGGGATAATAAATAGAAGGCATCTAAAGAAGATTATATGATCTGAACTTATGAATTATTGTTAAGGCGATGAATTATAGCCAAGCTAACATTATTAACAAACTGCAACTGCAAACTGAATCCGTTTCTTCTTACCTTCCCTTTCTATTATACTCCATATTCCACATATATACATACCAGAGGTAGTATTCAGCAGGTTCTGACCAGTTCTGGAGAACCGGTAGCCGAAATTTTGAATAGTTCGGAGGACCAGCAAATATCACCTCTGACTGAAGATTTTACAGTATCCTTCCCCTTCCACACCCACCAAGCCACGCCGACAGAACCGATAGTAAAAAAATTTGAATCCCACCACTGATACATACATACATACATACATACATACATACATACATACATATCAGAAGTTTCAATTTTTTTTTTCTTTATGCAATTTAAGTATAAATGAAGGTTCAGCAAGGTGGGGAGACATCTCTTCCTTTTAAGATATTGATGGCATAGAACTAAATAACAGGGGTTATTTAATTTATCTCATCTTTATTAGTTTTATAAATAACTCAATATATCCAACATGTCTTCCACCTCCTATAATAACAACCTTGTGAGGTGGGTTGGGCTGAGAAAGTGACTGGCCCAAAGTCTCCCAGTCAGCTTTCATGCCTAATGCGGGACTAGAATTTATCATTTCCTTGTTTTTAGTCTGGTGCCTTAACCACTTGACCAAATTGGCTCTCCATACATTAAAAAGTAGTGGCCAAATTTTCATGAAATTACCAAATTTTTATTATTTACAGTTCCATGCCAATACATCTTAATGTTCCACTGCAAAATCCTACAACATTTGGAACAAAACTATTGACATTTTGTATGATAAGAGGCAAATATAAAGGAGTAGAAGAGAAAGCAAAAGGAAATGCAACCATATGTAGAAAGCCATAAACATAATATAGCATAGAAGCTTTATTATGCTAAATGAAGCATTTCTTCTTTATATAAAACCTGATTCTATAAATTTATAGAATTAATTTGTTCTTGGAAACTTGGGAAAGGGCCAATACAGTAAACTTTCCTTCATATAAATTTTATTCTGAACGTGAACATTTTAAATTTGCAGTAAATGTATTTTATTGTATTTCTAAAATTTTGTCTTAAGAATGTGTTCAGCACAGATGTTGGTGTGCTACATTAATATAAAGCCTTTTATTTTCATTACCCCTAATATCAGACACATTAATGTACTGCTTTAATATTGCTATTTATAGTATCAGGCTACTGAAATGCTAAATATGAAAAATGTATGCCCTTCATATAATTTGTCATCTGAAATTAAAATAATTAACAATACATTCCATCTAGACACCCATAGAAATATATTTTTGAAAAAGACTGTTATTTCATTTTTAGATCTAAGATATTAAATCTTGTTAGCTATTATAGTGAAAATCCTAAACGAGTTTCCTTTATTAAATGAAGTATGCATAAATAATGCAAATGCATCATTTATATTTGTATTGAAGCAATCAGATTACTGAATAATCTACACTGAATACAAATTCAAGTGTAATCACTCTTGCCCAACATTTTCTGTGCATACTTTATATTTGCCTACTTTTCAGAGAAAATTCAAATAATCTGTTAATAATGTCTTTCACAGTAGAAACAGATGACAAACAGTTCACTTGCAATGAAACTAACATGTGCTAGATAAAATAGGATGTGTTATTTCATCTGCACTTTAAAAACCAAATGCAGGTGAAATATATATAAAACTAAGAAACTAGGTCTTTGATTAACACTATGATGAAAACCTTCTTGCATACTAATTTGAAATCTGAAGTGGATTTAAAAGGGGTGGGTGTAACATGAGGGATTCAGAAGCAAGCATTTTCTATTGGAGCTCCTCTCCCATCAAATCAACTGGCCCAGAAGATGACCAAACTATTATTAATATTTAGGAAGTTGTTGAAGATTTGTTTCTTTAGGCAGGTATTTAGATTATTTCTGTCTGTCTGTCTGTCTGTCTATCCAGGGGTAGGATTCAAAAATCCCAGCAACCAGTTCGCTGCCCAGTTTCTGGGTTGGCGTGACCATGGCCTACTGGAACTTCCTGTTTCTGGCTTCTGGTGAGCCTCCAGAGCCCGGGGGAGGCTGTTTTCACCCTCCCAAGGGTCCAGAGGTTTCCTCCAGGCCTCTGGGAGTGTGAAAATGGCCTCCCCTGGGCTCTGGATGCCCACCTGAAAGTGGAAACAGGCCCATTTTGTGATGTTTTGTCCCATCCCTGTATCTATCCACCAATCTCAACAAGCAACTGTGTACAATGAACAGAATTAAGGTAGATTACCAATTGTTTTTATTAACAACTGCAAGTATTCCAAAAATTAAAATAAAGAGCAGCAAGTATTACTAATGTTGGTAGTAATCCCTGATAGTTGTATTATTATTACTATTTTGAAGTTGAATTGTGAATATTTATTTGCAGCTTGTTATGGATGTTTTTATTTATTGTTTTTGTCAGTAGCTCAGATTCACTTTAAATTTATATAGAAGAAGAAAGCATCCCACAATGGAAAGGGAAGATAATGATATTCCTTTCTTCCTGAAGTTTCCTGTATCCTTTAAAATCTGGGTCAAAATATTTTGCTGCTGGGGTAAAAAAGAAAATGACAATCCCAATGTGGTACCAGAAATATATTACACAATGTTGGATGTCACTTAAAATGTTGCTTTTCTTGTTCCTGCTGCTTATTGCAAGACTTTCATAAGTAGAATTCTCTGTCTATACAGAATTCTCAGTATTTATAAGGTGGCACCTGACAAACTCTGCAAAACTTCCCATTGCTAGAAAAGTAGCCACTATCTGATAAATCACTGAGAATAACTCTGGAGATGGTGCAATAAATTCTAGGAATAGCAGCAAAGTGCTATCTTAACTACTTTAAACATCAAGAGGGGAAAATAAATATTTACTACTAGTGTCTGTTAGTAACTCTTTCCATAAAGGAAAGTAAGAATAATTCTGATATCCCCACCATTAAACATTTTCACTAAAATCACTCCAATACTAAAACTGAAAATTCAAAACGACATTTCATCTATTTCTGGATCTGTATGATTTCTCTAATGCTTCTAGAATACAGGTGGTTCTCAACTGAGCCCAAAATTTATGTTGCAAAGCGAGACAGTTGTTGTGTGAATTTGCCCCATTTTGCAACCTTTTTAGCATCAGTTGTTAAGTGAATCACTGCAGTTGTTAAGTTAGTAACTTGGTCAATCTGTCTTCCTTGTTGACTTTGCTTGTCAGAAGTTTGCAAAAGGTGATCACATGATCCCAGGACATTGCCACTGTCATAAATATGAACCAATTGCCAAGTGTTTAAATTTTGTTCATGTGACAGGGAGGATGCTACAACAGCCGTAAATGTGAAAAATTGTCATGTCACTTTTTTCACTGTCACTGTAACTTTGAACAGTCACTAAACAAATGGTTATAAGTCAAGGACTATCTGTAATGTGCTTGTTTTTAATCAGCAATTAAAATATTAATACTGAAGAAAAAAGAATGTTGAATATAAAGTAATACAAATTTATTGACATAAGTCTACATTTACATTATATTGACATAAGTCTACATTTACATTATTATTTGTTAATATAATTTATATTAATAAAACACAAAAGAATTTAAGAAATCAAATGTCAGATCTTTATTTGTTATAAACATCCTTTATGAATTATATTCTTTATATAAGGATTATTGCTACAATTAAAAAGAACACTGTATATTTTGTATGTACATATATTGGTAGGGTGTATTTATGATTGTGAATGTATGTAGATATACACCACCAATTTTAATAGTGCATTTTAAACTTTATAATTACTATTATCAGACATCTATATCTCTATTCTATATGAAAATGGTATCAGTGAAATAATATTACTGTTTATTTGTACTATATGCGTGTGTGTGTAATAATAAAAAGTAACTTTAACATCAATGAGTGCAAAATTTTCCCATAATGTATAGAAAGAGGAAAAAACATTAACCTGACTTTTTGAAATGGTTTCTTAAATTCCTTTCTGGTGCAGAAAGGATAATAATATATTTGCAGTATTTGTAGATAATTCCTAAGATTAAAATGCTTTCAAAACGTATCTGACTTGAGAAACACAAAAGAACGGTCTTTTTAACTCGGTAGAATGGCTAACCTGTATAGACTTGCAAAAGTACCTACGCTGTATCCTGACAGAATAATGCAAGGTAGTGGTTAATTTGTTGCACTTGGACTAGAGAAAAACAAGTGTACCAACAGCTATAGAAAATGTTGTTGGGTGGCTTTATGCCATTTACTTTTTCACAGAGTTGTAGGAGAAAAAATGATGGGAAATCCCCATCTAACCTGGGTTAGACAAAAGATGGGATATACTTTCAGCAAATTTCTAACTATAAAAATAGCTAGGAAAAGAGGGGGTAGGGGGTGGGGTGGACTCTCACCTCTGTCACAATTTAGTTCATCACTGCTATCCACACAATCTTGAATTCCATCACAAAGCCAGCTGGTAGGTATACAGTACGCTTTATTTTTACATTGAAATTGGTCTTCTTTACATTCTGTTACACAGTGCATCTGTATAAATATATATTCATATGTAACAGTGATTATTACCAATCAAGGTAATGGAAGTATAACTGGAGCAACTAGAATTCAGCAAAACCAATTTAATAATTTAACCATTGGTATTTTATTGATATGATTATGGTCATCACAAATATAAAATGCTAAATTCACAATTTTAAACTGTAAATAATAATCAATATTCAAAAGCTCATTGGCAATAAAAATACCTTATTCTTTTCCCTCTTGCCCAAATCTCCTTATACTCTCAATAAATACATTTTGAAGATTAGGGTATCTTTAAGGAAAGTCCAGGGGATTAATTAGAAAGGAGAGATCAAATAACCTATGAATTCCCTAGCTTATGTAGAGGTGCAATTCTCTTGCACCATTGAGATAATGCCCATTGGTTCTTATACACAAAACAATCAGCCACACAATTTCCCTTTATTTATTAATGCATTATTTGGGGGAAACAAAATAATGTAACTGGGAAACAGCAATAGGCAAAATAAAATTATTTCAGTACAAAGATTTTTAAAAATAACAATAAAAATAAGGATTTATGTACAATTATAATAAAATAAATAAATGTGCAATCCTGCCAACTAATTTTTAATTGTAAAAAAAGGATTTAAAAGTCTTTAAAAACAATTAGCCAAGTGTATCTTTAATATACAGTATTTTAGAATTGGATACTATCATCAAAAGAACACAACTGTTCTTATATCAATGAAAACATTAATGTTCATTATTGAAATACAGAATTTTACTAATTACTGGATCTATGTTTTCTGGATAAATTCCTGAGTCAAAAGCTATTCCACAGGATTGTTATTTTAAATTCAAGTTTCTAAACTTGTAAAAGAAAGCATTAGATCAGATTAAGATATTTAATGTCTTACTTCATCAGAACCATCAGGACAATCATGTTCTCCATTGCATCTAAAAGATGCTGAGATACAACCTCCACTGGCACAAACATATTCACTTGAAGAGCAGATTGGAGATGCTGTTTAAGTCAAAACATTGAGAACAGCAAGATGAAATAACACAATTTCAGAGTAATAGTTGATAGATTACAGATACCGTATTTGGGTTTACTTTATCTTCAAAAATCTAGATGATGGACCTTACAGAATATGGTGAAAAATTTGGACCAGTGACAATATTTTTATTTGTGCCCTCATACCACCAATCAAGACTTTAAGAACAGAATGGTAAAAAATGTAGTCACAAATACTGTTTGTGAATGATTTCTGTCATTATATACATTTATAAGTGGTTTTAGGGAAATCAATATTTCAAAAGAGATCAAATTTCTATCATTTTTATACAGATTTATTTAACTTTTAAAATTGCATAGAGTGCAATTGAACACTGAAGAAAAATAAAATATATTGGGCAAAACTGGGGACTTTAAGAAAGTCCCCAGCTTTTAATATATTTAATTTTTTCAATGGTCTTGACCAGTGGTGGAATTCAATTTTTTTTACTACCGGTTCTGTGGGCGTGGCTTGGTGGGCATGATAGGGGAAGGATACTGTAAAATCTCCAGTCAGAGGTCGTATTTGCCGGTTCTCCAAACTACTCAAAATTTTGGCTACCGGTTCTCCAGAACTGGTCAGAACCTGCTGAATACCACCTCTGGTCTTGACTGTTTCTTTGTTTTGGTCCATCGACATTTAGGAGAAAATTAAAAGAGAAGTGTGATCCCCATGCTAGAAAAAGTTGTGCATTTATACTGAAGAAAATTGTCCTTTTTGGTAAATTTGGATGTCCCAAAAATATTCCGCACATGATGAGAATATTTGGCTCTCTTCTTATTTGACAGGATGAACTGTGAGATATCAAATGGACATGGCAACCGCAAATCTCATGTTATTGTGTCACTATTGTATAAAGGTAATAATTAAAATCACTTTCAAAAAGCTGAATCACAGTTCAAGTGAGGCTTAATTCGTTTACCACTTTTTCACTAGGAGTCTTTAATATTTTATTTATTGTTTCATATCATGTTCTGATATTTTACAGACCATATTAAATTATGCTTTATATTATATTTAATATGCAATGCATTTCTTATTACTTCATTTTAATATTATATGTTTCAGTGGATTATATTGAAAGGCTCCCTTCATGCCTTTTGAGAAACTGTACAACGAGAAAAAAATCCTTGGGAAATAATCCATATTTTACACTGGTATATAAATTAAAACAAACCCAAATAAATGTCAAGAACAAAACCAAATCAAAGAAAAATGTTGTGATTGTGTACAAGTGTGCAAATTACTCATACTTAGAGTAATGTTGTAGAATGAACTATAATATTAAGATGAAAGTATAAAAAAGCATACATGGTGTTATAGAGAGGTGGTATACAGCAGTTTCTGACCAGTTCTGGAGAACCGGTAGCAGAAATTTTGAGTGGTTTGGAGAACCGGCAAATAGTACCTCTGCCTGGAGATCTTACAGTATCCTTCCCCTGCCACGCCCACCAAGCTACACCCACAGAACCAGTAGTAAAAAAATTTGAATCCTACCACTGGTGTTATAGTAGGTACCAAACTAGGATTGGATAAATTTAGATTCCCCCTCAGCCATGAAGGCTCACTCTTTCTTAACCCAAACTATTTCCCTATCTTGTAACCATGGAAAAATATTGGAAGAGAGAGTGCTCTTCTGCTTTTGGAGCAAAGATGGGATATAAATCCAGCAAACAATTAAGTGACTGAATAAAAATGCAATCATAAGGATGATACTTGCCACCAAAATTATACAGGGATGTCACAGCTAGAAGGGCAGCACTGCCCACTGTAGCACTACCAGCAGCAAAATTTCAAAGGACTTTGCTTGCAATGGCATACATATCAAAAGAGATGTGGCAGCAAATTTTAAGTTTTTGTATGTCAACAGTAAGGCTTTAATGTAGGCTTGGAAGAGAATATGTATAATATACATATATATCATATATGTATTATATCACATATTCTATGATATACAGCATGATAGTAGAATTGTATACCGCTTATTAACCAAGCAGAGGCACTATTTAAAGTTTCCAGATATTCCTTTCTTAAATTTATGATCATTTAATTTTGGATATATATTCAGAAAGAAATCTAATATTATTTTTCACATCATATTATAGGTATTCCTATCATCAGTAATAGGTAAATATTTACCTGAATCACAATTCTTCTCATCCTCTCCCAGTATGCAATCATCATATCCATCACATTTCCATTTTGCTGCTATGCAATGACCATTGGAGCACCGAAACTGGTCTTTTAAGCAGTCAGAGTCGCAATATCTCTGATATAAAAACAATGCTACTAATTTAATTAATATAACACCAACCAAATGTATTTCAAATAAAAATCGGCCTTAAGCTATTTGAAAATTCTTTGATTTTACAACTAACAACTACAATAGGAAGTCTCATGTGTCAATAGGCTAACAGTTATAAAAATAATTATTAATCAAAATAAACTGACATAATTACACTTATTTTGCTCTCTGTTTTTTTTTTAAATACTCTGCCTTTCCTCAAAGCAGAGAGCAACAAATGCAATACAAGATATTTGTATCACATGTAACAGTTTGAATAGTGGAAATACATCTACCTTAAATTCTCATAGACTTAAATCTTTGTTGTTTTTTAGATGAAGGACATGTTAATTTCAACTGAATTGTATCTGTTAGTATTTTTCTTACATTTACTAACTGATCACAACAGGCCTCCTAATTTTCCAAAGCAGCCAGTGTGGGAGGTGGATCTATTTCTTGTTCAAAATTACTGGAAAAGACATGTGAATGTGATAGAAGCATGACACAAACAAGAAATAGATAGACATTGTTCTGAAAATTCTGAAACATATTGATCATGGGGCAAGTTTTGGAACTGCTGACATCTTCCAGCAATTGGCCTTAGGAAGTTTCCCGTTAAAGAGTTTCCACAGCTAAAGTACATTGGTCGTCCTCCCCCTCCCCCTCCCCCTCCTTCTTCTTTGGGCAACATCAAATTTATTTGGTCGCAAATAAACTTGTATTTTATTGTAAACTGCTCAGAGTCACTTAGGTGAGATGTAGAAATTTGATAAACAAAATAACAATAAATTGCCTACATTTTCTAAAACAATTTTAGGATAAAAAGTATTCTTTAAACACTTGCTGTCATAGCCCCAAAATGATGACACAGCATTTGTAATCTGAAGTTATCTGTTCTCATTCTGATTCTATTTCTTGTCAATGATGTGTCCTAGAGACCATTATAGCCCATCACTTTTTCACTGGATCAATTACTTATAAATAAAATTTAAAAATAACATGATAATATTAATGATAATATTGCCTTTTCTTTTGAAAAGTAAGGAATGTTGTGCTGATATACAGAAACATAGTTTACTTTTGACGTAACCCACTATTGTTTTCTTGCTATTTGTATCCATTTTCTTTACTTTTTTCCCCTTTTTCCTCTATCACTTACTCATTCTCAATTATCTCTCACTCCAGATTTTCTCCTCCCCAGTACCCTTATTAGGAAGTACCTTAGTGAAATACAGATAATCTCTCCTTTCATCATATTTCTTTTCTCCATTTATGTGGAAATAAAGCCACCTATCTTTGTATTTGGACAGAGTATAAAGGGGACCTATAATTCCCACTTTTCTTTTCTCCCAATTATTCATTTTTGCCTTTTAAAATGCAGTCAGCCCTCCCCTCCATTTTTTGCCTTCAGAAGAGCCTTAGGGGAGCAAAAACGCCCATCCAGGCTCTTCTGAGGTTACGAAGTTCCCAAAACAGAGCTTGGACAGGTGCTGCGTGCCCCTCCCATGCTCTGTTTTTCTCCTTCCTGAGCCTCAGAAGAGCTTTAGGGGAGCAAAACACCCCCCCTGAGGCTCCTCTGAGGCTAGGAAGCTCCCAAAAATGGGTGGGGGCGGCAAAAAAGTAAAAAATAAAAGCCACACCCAGCCAGTCATATGGCCATGGCCCACAGAACCGGTAGTAAAAATTTTGAATCCCACCACTGGGGATCATGATGGGTATGTAACGAAAGGAAACCTTTTCTCTGCATTTATTGTATGGAATGGAGGTCAGTATGCATGACAGTTTCTGATTTACTATCTATTGGCCATTATTCTCTCTGCTCCAATAATAAAAAATAGATTCATTCACGGATCACCCTTCTCAATTAATTGCCAATTCATAATAACTTATTTTTAAAGTTCAAAAACTTGTTATTGTGATTTTCCTAAATGATCTGCTCAAAATAATGCATATTGTAGTCTTTTATACTTTGCAGATGGTATTTTCCCGGTGACTTACAGTCTTCCATCTTGATTTCTTGCACTGTTATGACTACCTGATTCCTCATGATGTACCTTCAGTTAGTAACAAAATAGATGATTTGGAAAACAACAACCAAATACTAATTTACCTCATCTGAACCATCTGCACAGTCATAATCACCATCGCACCAGAATCTTGCAGACATGCAGTCTCCATTTGAGCAGTGAAAATCCTTCAGAGTGCATGTTTGTGGTTCTGAAAAAAAGAAAACTCCTCTAAAGTCTAATCCTTTCAACTGCTTGTTTCTCTCTGTTCTTAAACAGTAAGATACTACGTGCTTATTACTGAAATATAAATGATGAAAGGAGAAATAGGAAGCTGAAGTGCTATACAGGCTGCCTTGAACTTCTGATTGAACAGTGGGATATAAATCCAAGATAGAAACACTGCTTCCACTCTAGTTCCTCTACAAATGATATTTGCAGCTTAGTGTTCCCAACTCAGAAATCACACTGAGTTTTCAAAACCGATAGCATTTGATCAATTTGTTTTCCCTTAATTAATTAATTAATTAATTAAGGGAAAACAAATAATTAATTTGATTTGATTTGTCAATCGCATGCAAGATAATAGGTATAAGTATATACATAGTTATGAATACATTAAATGGATACATATAAGAAAAATAAAAAGAAACAATAGGACAGGGACAGTAGACACATTGGTGCACTTATGCACGCCCCCTACAGACCTCTTAGGAAAGGGGTGAGGTCAATAGTAGACAGTCTAAGGTTAAAGTTTTTGGGGTTTCGGGAAGAAACCACAGAGTCATATAGAGTATTCCAGACATTGACCACTGTGTTGCTGAAGTCATATTTCCTGCAATCAAGTTTGGTGTAGTTAACTTTGAGTTTGCATCTATTGTGTGCTCGTGTATTGTTATGGTTGAAGCTGAAGTATTCATTGACAGGTAGGACATTGCAATGTATAATTTTATATACTTAGATCGGACCAAAGGCAGAGTAGTTCTAGGTCTAGAATTTCAAGTCTGGTGGCATAAGGTATTCTGCAACGAGTAGAGGAGAACTCTTCTTGTGAAATATTTCTGGACTTTCTCAACTGTGTTAATATCAGATATGTAATGTGGGTTCCAGACTGATGAGCTGTATTTGAGTATTGGTCTAGGAAATGTTTTGTATGCTCTAGTTAATAGTGTGATATTACCAGAGAAAAAGCTATGTAGAATTAGGTTAACCACTCTTAATGCCTTTTTGGCTATGTAGTTACAGTGGGCACTTAGATCATTAGAGATGAGTACTCCAAGGTCCTTGACAGAGTTTGGATCATGAACAAGGTCTTGACTATTCAGCTTATATTTTATTTTCTGATTTTTTTTGCCAATATGTAAGACAGAACATTTATTTGTTTAGATTTTAAATTGCCATTTGTTTGACCATTCTGATACACCATCGAGGTCTTTTTGAAGGGTAGCAGTATTTTCTGTGGTGTTGAATAGCTTTATCCTATCACCTTTTAAAGCCAAGAAATTAACAGCCATCATTACATTTTATGATTGAATTCTACAGGTTATATATGAATTCTGTGCAAAGCAGGCTTTCTTTTGCCTGCTTTAAATCTTCCTCTAATCAGATTCACTTTATAGCTCCTAGTGTATTAAAAGAGAAAGAAACAATTCTCCTGATCACTTTCTACAGGTCATAGATGACATACTTTAAAGTGAAGTGAATTAAATTTCTTACTTCTTAAAAGCAGAAAGAAAAGGGGCTGAACACAGTTCTTAGAGAATCATAGGTTTTCCACTAATTCATTCTGGCTTCTCCATGTGAGGTGAACTGGGCTGAAATATGTTTATTTCAAGTCATCCCCTGAAATTTAGAGTTGTGGGAACACCTGAATCACTGGTATCTAAATTGAACACCTTAGCCATTATGTTCCTCTTCATATAATTATAATTAGGAAAAGGAAAACTGGAATTTATCCCCTGTATAGCTGACATACAAAAATGCCAAAACCTGGAAGAAAATGCCCTATAAACATTCTAATAATCTGCTGGAATCAAGATACCTCAGGTATTTTTTATTATTTCAATTCTTTCTGCAATAAAATCCTGTCTCAATCAATAGAAATTCCAAGTGATTTACAAAAAATAAATAAATAAATTATAAAACCACAATAATAAACACTATCCAATTATTAAAGTAACAGTGGATTACTTTAACCATAGTTTGATATAAGGCATTGTAATGATGGATTTAAAAAAAAACTGCAGCCCAATTACTAATGGTCTCTACTGTGGAATTTTCCTTGTTCCCAATTGCTACACAATGATGTGTCATAGGTTCTTTAAACCATATCAATTGATATTTGAATTAACCCACCTCATCCCCCAACGTACATGTATTTACACTTCTTTAAACAACATTGCATTTGCATTTGGTTGACTATTCACCCAATTTAAAGAGTTCCTTCTGGATTTTTTCATGGCTATTTTTGTTGGAAGAATTGTTTGGTATCCTCTGTTTGTCAGATCGCTGTTTACTCCTAAATCAGGATAATTGATCAAAGTGAAAAACACTGGTCTCAGCACAGGTCCTTGAGAGTTTTTACTTACTCCACTGGAAAAAATGGAAATCTATTCTTATACCGCCCGTTGTCTCTCTAACTCAGGGCTGTCGAACTCCTGGCCCACAGGCCAGATGCATCATGTGCTGGCCATGCCTACAAATGATGTAGCAAAGAGGGCAAAAGTTCCGATACGTCACGTGACGCCACTATAGCAATGTGAGAATGACACATCTGCTCTAACTAATTAGCAATCCAAAAAAATGACATGAGTTCTTTAGTCATGAGTTCTTTAGGCTGGCATAAGCGCACCAACATCCCTACTGTCCCTGTCCTATTGTTTTTTTTTATTTTTTTATATGTATCCATGTATTCATAACTATGTTTTTACTTATACCTTATCTTGTAAGCAATTGGCAAACCAAATAAAATAAATAAATAACACAAAAGGAACTTTATCAAAGACTTTGGAAAACCCTCTGAGAGTTTATAAGCATTAAAAAATTTGCAAGAATTGTTGTATGGTACAGCAGATTTATGTATAGGAATGATGAAATGGCTTCTATATATTTTTCTATTTTAAAATTTTTATTCTTACATTTTTAAAATTTTTATTAGTTTAATAAATTATTAAAATAGAAAAACTAATCCTCAAATTTGATCTTTAATATTATTAATCATTTATCTATAGTATTAAGGTAAAACAAATGTTTTTAAAAATAGTAGAAAAAGAGACTAAATGTGTTTTTCCCTTTTTTGTAGAATGATTTACAAATGTACAGTCCTATGACATTACTTACTGCAGTTTTCTTCATCAGAATTGTCACCACAATCATTTTGACTGTCACATCTCCAGTGATCTGGAATGCAGTTGCTATTCTTGCATTGATATTCATGAGGGCCACATGTCTTTTTATCTGCCACAAAAATTAATACTATTTTTGTTAATATACTTCTAGATATGCATGATTAGAGATAAGAAAAATGCATTGCAAATTACCAGTTATCACATTTTAAACCACATTTCAATAGTAGAAGTAATAAAGAACTAACTAAAGAACCACATTACAATGCAAACTTTATAAGCAGAAGGGGAGAGAAAGAATAAATTTTGGATTGAATATTTTGATAAATAAACTAAATTTCTGGTTTACATCAGTATACTTTAGTTAAATTTTGGAATAAAAAAATTGGTCCATTAAAACCCCTAGATAAAACAATATATTTTAGCTTTGAAATGCAATAAGAAATTATACAGAAAAATGTGTCATCCTCAATCTTTCACGGAGTTTATCTGACAGAATGTAAATAACAGAATGTTTAATGTATTAACATCATTATGGTATACCTGAAAAGTAAGGAGAAGAAGCAAATGATCAACAGCAAGGTGCATGAATTCAGTTCACTGGCAATGAGTGCACAGTTAGAAAATCTGAAGTTAGGGACAAATCATTAAAGGCAAAATCAGACTGGAAGCCCTCCACTCTGCTATTTTGTTATTCTGGTAAGAATCAATCTATGGGGTCATAATCAATCAACAAACAATCTTCTGATTGATGGGTAGCCATATAAATTAGATAAATAAATGTTATAAGGCATTATAAGTAAAATGATTCTTCAAGTCTATAGCCAATAATGATACTTTTCTAAATATACCAATTTTGATTAAATAAGAAAAACATAAGGAAAATTAATTTGTTTACAGTACTCACCACAATTTGCTTCATCAGACCCATCAGCACAGTCTGGATCCTCATCACACACCCACAGTTTAGAAATACAATGCTTTGTGGTTTTACACTGAAAATGATCAGGAGAACAGCTGTTTTCCGCTTTAACATAAAAGAAGGAAGATGTGTATTCATAAAATGAATTAAAATGATAATTCAATATAAAAAAGAGTTTTAAAATTCTATATATCTTTCTGAATACCCTTTTAGCACAGTTATATAAACTATTACTTCAAAATAATTTATCAAAGTACATTCAACAATATACAGTACTTTATTGCAAAATACAATACTTAAAAGAAATATATTATATTTGATTAATATAAGGAAACACTAATACTAGTGTTTTCTAGTGAATTTAAATTTATTAACTGATTTATTAACTGATGTACTTTTTTGTACCTTTGAGTCAGTTGTTGACGTAGGGTGACTGCCTGGACTAGTCCCTGCTGTTTTGATAGCGAAGTTTTTGTTCTTTTGAAATTGCTATTCTCTCTTTCCTAAGGCTGAAACAAAGTGAGTGGCCCAAGGTCATCTAGCTGGCTTTGTGTCTAAGGTAGGACTGGGACTTACAGCCTCTTGGTTTAACCACTAGTGCCTTAACCACTACCCTAAACTTACTCTGATGATTACTCAAAAGTAAATTGAATTGGATGGGTTTGTTTCCATGATATAGGGTATTACTTTTAATTATTTTTACTTTAATATAATTTTGTAATTTAATCTATTTTTTAGAACTTGATTTTGACAAGACATGTGGAAAATAGCATTTATAGAAACAACTTAGAAAAAACTTTTTTTTATTGAAAAACATTATTTTGAACATTTCCTGCCATTGACATCAGCATTAGCTAGCATACTGCACAGACTTTGATAAAAGCCAGAAGTATCTGTCCAAGATCTGGATCTAAACACTTAGATAAAGCCATATTTTGTTTCTTACCATAGATAATCCCAATTAGTCAGATTGATATTATTCTCTCTGTGCTAAATAAAACCACTATATTATAAAACTATGTGTAAACTTGGACAATATCATTTGTTCCATAAAACAGCCATTAAAATCCTTGCTTAATAGCATCTTTTACTATCTACTTATTTACATGAATTTAGAGACTAACTAAAAGACTCTGGATAATTTAAAAGTATAATTGCATACAAAGCAGACTAATGATGCCAGACCCTAAATCAATAAATAACCTGACCTGGGAGGTTTCATATAGGATAAAAAAAGAAGGCAAGTGTTAAGCCCTGTGGAATCCCACAATTAAAAGACTCTCACCTCCTCCATCAATATTGACTAGAACTGACTATAGAGAAAAAAAAAAGCATTCAGAAGTATATTGTAATCAATAGTACTGAAAGCTGAAAAATCCAGAATTCATTGAGGCATGTTAGCTTTTTGAGGAAGGGACATAGTGCCTCTTTATAACAGTGGTGGTATGCTACTGGTTTGGCCCAGTTCTGCCAAGCCGGTAGCGGCGATCAGCAGCAAAGACCAAACTGGTTCTCTCCACCGCTCTGCTAATTCCAATTCCAAACCTGGCTAAGTATATTTCCTTCTTCTTGACCTCTTCAGGTCTCAACTATACATATTACTTTGGCTGTTTTATCCATGTGGACATCTCCAAGTGAAGATTTATTGCAAGCCAACCTAATATTCATTCAGAAGCAACACCAGGAGTCCAGAGCCCCCAAGGATTTGATAACGCAGTACAGAATAGATACTGAGGCCTGGACATTGGACTACTCTTCAGTAGCATACCTAGGAAAGGTCACCCTCAAATTTCTACCATACCTATCCTTGCTTCTCACATCTGCAATATTTTTGTCTGCCTTTTTCTCCAGTTTCTTCCCATTCCTTGTTCTTCCCTCCTAAGACAAAACACTTTTAACTTTCATTCATTCATCCATTCATTGTTCTCACCCCACCTCACAATCAACCTACACAAACAATTATAGCCACTCTAATCTTTCATAAAAATAGCAGATACCCCATCTGGTCATTTCTGCATTCAGGCACTCAGCAGTTTGAATGGTGCACATATTCTGTGGCAGCTCTACTATCCATCCCATCATCCCCAAACAACCTTCCCATCCTAAGTGGAGAAAAATATTATAGTCATAGGTGACAACTTGGGCAACAAAACACTTTTAACTTTCATTCATTCACCCATTCATTGTTCTCACCCCACCTCACAATCAACCTTCAATTCAACCAATCAATTCAGAAATCTAGCATAGAGATTTCAATAGGCCAGTGCCCAGCATAAATGGGAGCTAGCCAAAGTCATTGGAAGTATCCAAATAATTTAAGTAGGACTCTAGAAAAATCATCCACCAGCGTTTTTTAATCACTTCATTTCCCTCCTGCCCTATTACATGACACTCCTTAAAATGTTCCTCTCCCCAACAAAAAAATAGCCTATGGGTCTGGGCTACCATTTATATAAGTCTATGCAAAATATCTATGTTTGCTGGAATCATCTTTAGCTTTCTGTTTTATGACCAGTATGTCTTCTTATATGCCATGACTGTTAAGTTTAGAAGATTTCTGATTTTTTTACATATCTAAGAAAATGACTTACGGCAATCTCTTTCATCTTCTTCATCGCCACAATTATCTTGTCCATTACACCTGAGATTTATTGGGATACATTTCTGATTCTTGGTGCACTTAAATTGACCTGGTAGGCAAACATATGTATCTGGAAGTTGGGTGTGGGGAAGGGAAGAAAAGAAGGTAATTACATTAAACACAGGCACACAAATATTCCTCATACATTACTTTTTAAATTAAGGAAACATCTAATCATTACTTTTTAATTTTAATTTTTATTAATCATCTTATCATAATGTAATCATTAAAATTAAATTTTAATAAATTTAATAAAAAGGAACATTTGGATAAAACATTTATAATACAGCATTGTGTCCAACCGGACACTACTTTAAAAAGTGCAAGATGGATTTGTTGCTATAACTGTTGTACAAGTATTAATCAATTAACTAGTACAGGATCTAAATAATAATAATTATGAAAGCATTTGCAAAATGGTTGAACAAGTAGAATAAATAGAATAACAGTATTGGAAGGTTCCTTGGATATTTTCTAGTTCAACCTCCTGTTTAAGCAGAGACCCTATACCATTCCGGACAAATGAATGTCTTATACCTTATTTTGCAATGAGTAGAGGAATGGAGAACTCTTCTTGTGAAATATGTCTGGACTTTCTCAACTGTGTTAATATCAGATACGTAATTTGGGTTCCAGACTGATGAACTGTATTCAAGCACTGGTCTAGCAAATGTTTTGTATGCTCTAGTTAGTAGTGTGATATTACCAGAGAAAAAGCTACATAGGATTCACAACTCTTAATGCCTTTTTGGCTATGTAGTTACAGTGAGCTCTAGTGCTTAGATCATTAGAGATGAGTACTCCAAGGTCCTTGACAGAGTTTGGATCAGCAACAAGGTCTTGACTATTCAGCTAGTATTTAATTTTCTGATATTTTTTTTGCCAATATGTAAGATAGAGCATTTATTTGTTGAGATTTGAAGTTGCCATTTGTTTGACCATTCTGATACATAATTGAGGTCTTTTTGAAGGGTAGCAGTATTTTCTGTGGTGTTGAATAACTTTACATCATCAGCTAAGAGAACGCAGTTGCTCTTAGTATGATCACAGAGGTCATTTATGTAGAATATGAAGAGAGTTGGTCCTAGAATACTGCCTTGGGGGACACTATTGTTGACAGGTACAGAATTTGATAGGATGCTCCCAATTTTGACCATTTGTTGTCTGTTTGACAGGAATGCTTCTATCCAGTTATGCAGGTGTCCAGAGATACCATAAGATTTTAGTTTTAGGAGTAGCTTGTCGTGTTCCATTGAATCAAAGGCTTTACAGAAGTCTATGTAGATTGCGTCTATTGCTTTGCCCTGATTGAGTTGTGTAGTCCATATGTTTTTGCAGTGTAAGAGTTGCAGATTACAGGATAGTTTTTTTCTGAAACCAAATTGTTTATTGGAGAGTAGGTTGTTTGTTTCGAAGTGGAGGATAATGGATTGGTTAATAATTGATTCCATGACTTTACAGGTGATGCAGCATAAAGAGATTGGTCTGTAATTTTCATCTAGGCTGGGGTCTCCCTTTTTGAAGATGGGGATGACCGTGGCTTGTGACCATAGGTTTGGTAAGGAGCTGGTCCTGAAAGATTTTTCAAAGATTATGCTTACAGGTTTGGCTATGGCAGTAGATAGCTTTTTTTAAGAAGTATGCACATATTCCGTCCGGTCCAATAGATAGAGATGGTTTTATATTGCATAGTGCTTTTTCAACATTGTCTTCTGTAAAAACGATATGTATTAGATCATTGTAGTTGTCTGTGGTTCGACTAGGAAATACTGGGCATGATCCATCACTGTTTACAAATACTGAGCCAAAGAATGTGTTAAAGAGGTTACTTTAATGGTGTCAACGTTGCATTAGGTCCATTAGGTCCTTTCAGGGGTGGGATGAGACTTTTAGTTTGTTGTTTACAAAATTGTAGAAAGTGCAGGTGGAATTGGTGCATAGAAGGTTTTCCTCTTGTTTAATGTGATAATTGGTGCATTTAGTTTGTAATCCACAGAATGAAGGAGCAAAAAGAATAAAAGGGGGAAAAAGGCTCTCAGATTGCAGTTATTGTAAAAGAGTATAGAAAATAGTAAATTCTTGCTCCCAGTAGTTATAAATCTTTTTAGCAGTATTTCTAATTTTGCATAATTTTGTCTAATTTAATAGTACTTGGATGCCTTCTTTTTTAATTTTAAAAATCTTAAAAGATTTAGTTTTTTTAAAAAATTAAAAAATTAATTAAAAATTGTTTATGAAGGAATTTAATTTTATGACAATAAATTGGTCTAATTTTTAATCATTGGGTTATTTTCTTTAACTTCTTTAAAAATTCAAAAATCTAAAAATTTTACAATATTTAAAAATTTCATTAAAATTATTTTTTTAAACTGGGTTTATGCGGGTTTTTTTAAAACCACTCTTGGGTTTATGCTGAAATAATACTTAAAAGTGAATCCTCTGCTCCCTCTTGTGGCTAGTGTTTAATTTCCTCTTATGGCTAGCATTGAAATAAAATAGTTTGTTAATGTAAAAATGTAAATTGTCCTTCTATTTCTCCTTTCTTTACTGCTGTGTAAAGTTTGGTTTTTGCTGTTTTGTCATGGTGCATTGCTATTTCATATTCCATTGCACCAATGTGGTCACTGTCATTCTCAGACATCCAGCTGCATGTCCCAAATATGTTTTAATACCATTCCTTCTCCTTCTTCATCTCTTCCTCTTTCCTTTGCTTCCTTAACCTTCTTTTAATTTTACTTTTCTTCTTTTCTCTTCTCTTCTTCTCTACTCTAAGCACCTTTAGTCACACATGCTGCCACTGCCAGTGGTGGCCGTAGGCTTTGCTACCACTCATTTGCAACTGATAGTTGCGTGGCTGCTGCCACCACTGTTATGTCCTAAGGACTCTAGGAGTTCTCACTCAGGTCCACTCACTTTGCGTGGGCGTTTCTTCCCCCGTTCCCATTGGTTGGTTCCCCCCAGCAGCCTGCTATAAAAGCAGGCTGCAAAGTCCAACCAGTTGCTGATTGCTGCGAGCCAGTTCCAGGCGTGGCAAGCACGGTCAGCCCTTTATTATTATAATAAAGTATTGTTGCATTCATGCTCTGGTTCAGCCTCTCATTGTTCAAACCTAACACTGGCGACGAGGATGGGATGGCTACCAGAAGCACCATGCAACCGCTGAGTCACTAGCCACCGATCCGCAGCCCAGAGAGAGCGATCGGCTGGCGATTAGAGGAACGCTGACCCGCAGCCAGAGAGAGCGGGCAGCCAACAAAACGAGCGATCAAAAGAGCAAACGCTGATCCGCAGCCAGAGAAAGCGGTCTAGTCCAACAGTTAGAAGCGCCTGTAGCCGCTTGTTAGCCCAGCTACAGGGAAAGTGAAGCGCTGCGAGCCGCAGCCGCTCTGTATTTGGCGCGAAATTCAAACAGGTGTCATTTGAATTTCGAGCCAGTAGAAACACAGCACAGCGCTGTAGGAAGTCACTAACGCCCACATTGGTGTGAATCGAGACACCTCCAACGGCTAACAGCCAACGTGGTAACCCAGAGAGAGAGTAAGAGAGGATAGCAAAAAACCTCTCCCGAGCTGAAGTCACACGAGCGCCCGCTATCCCAGAGAGATTTTTTTTTCCGCAGGTAGCCCAGCCATTCCAGCACCATGAGTTCCAACCCAGCATTCCCGGCGTTCAAACCAGACGAAGAGAAGTGGGAATCGTATAAGAACCGCTTCAATCATTACATCGATGCGGTCGGCCTGGCGGATGCAGGAGAGCATCGGAAAAAATCCTATTTCCTTATCTACTGCGGGGCCACCGTTTACGATACCGCCGCTGCCCTTGTGGCGCCTAGGGAGTTAAAAAACGTTCCATGGTCCGAGTTGCTTGAGATCCTCACTAATCACTACGCTCCCAGGCCTTCACAAATCGCCAGGAGGTTCACGTTCCGTATAAGGAAGCAATCAAGTAAGGAGACCATCAATCAATATATGGCCGCCCTCAGAACAGCAGCCCTGCACTGCGGGTTTGGAACATACCTAGAGGACATGCTCCTCGACCAATTAGTTTGTGGGGTCAAGGATCTCAACCTACAGAGGCGCCTTCTAGCAAAAAAAAGACCTCAACCTCGCGCAAGCAGTCGAGGAGGCCCTAGCAGCCGAACTAGCAACAAACTCAGCCACCGAAATCCAGGGCCCGAGTGCCAAGCTGACATCGTTCCCAGTCCACTCCGAAGAGGTGGAAGCAGAGGAAACCCCCAACGATGAAAACGACGTCCACCGCCTCACCAACGATAGACGGTCGCAGGTAGGGGCCAAACAAGAAAACACGGGTCCACCCAGGCACATCACGCTGTGCCTAGCCTGTGGGGGATCACATCAAAGGGCTACCTGCAAGTTTAGAGGAGCCACCTGCAACAACTGCCATAAGAAGGGGCACATCGCGAGAGTCTGCCAAGCCCCCCAAAATGCTGCGCACAGACCCCCTTCCTCGCACTCGGGACCACAGAGGCAAGTATTAAACTGTCACACGCACCACCTTGCCAAGCGTACTTGCCACACTGTGAGTAAAATTTCTCTTTCCGTTTCCCTAGAAGGTAAACCGTGCCACATGGAGGTTGACACAGGGTCAGCGCTCTCAATAATCTCGTGGAACACCCTCAAGAGGCTCCACCCCAGCATATCTACTACCCGGCTTCAGAGATGCCAGTTCGGCCTGAAGGACTACCAGGGGAAGGCCATTCCCGTGATCGGCAGAGGCAAGTTCTTTGTCAGTTTTAGAGCTTTTAAAGGTCACCTACCTCTAGTGGTAGTTAACGGCAATCTACCCACCTTATTGGGGCTCGATTGGTTTCCCCACCTCGGCCTAGGGCTAACAGGAGTCCATGCTGTCTCAACCTCAGACACTGACTCCTTATTCGCTGACTACGCAGACGTGTTCAGCGAGGAGCTGGGGTGTTATAAGGGAACCCCCATCTCATTCTCCGTTGACCCCCAGGCAGTCCCAATCAGGCTAAAACCACGCAGAGTGCCATTTGCTATTCGGCCTAAACTAGACGCTGAATTGGATAAATTATTAAAACAAGGGGTCATTGAGCCAACAGATTTCGCCAGGTGGGAGACGCCCATTGTCACACCCCTCAAAAAAGATGGTAGCCTGAGAATTTGCTCGGACTACAAGACAACAATCAATAAATATTTACAAGTCAGTGCATACCCTGTGCCCGTCATTCAGCACTTATTACACACATTCGAGCCGGGCAGTATTTTTGCAAAATTGGACATGTCTCAAGCATATCAGCAGTTCCCTGTTGATAACCAAACAGCGGAACTTCAGACCATCGTAACTCACAGGGGTGCTTTCCGATGCAAGCGTCTCCAATTTGGCGTAAGTGTTGCCCCAGGTATTTTTCAATCCCTCATGGAGCGGATTTTGCAGGGCCTCCCTGGTGTAGTACCCTACTTCGATGACATCTTAGTCTCGGCCAGGGACAGACCCCAACTCTTCCAGAGAGTGCGAGCAGTGTTAGAGAGGTTCAGACAGCATGGCCTCAAGTTAAAAAAAGAAAAATGCGCCATTGCCACTAGACAGGTGGACTTTCTGGGTTATAAAATTGACGCCTCTGGCATTCACCCCCTGGAGTCCAAGGTTAGGGCAATCCACGAAGCCCCCACACCAACCTCCAAAACGGAATTACAAGCTTTCTTGGGGCTGCTGAACTTTTACGCATCCTTCTTGCCCCACAAAGCCTCGGTAGCCGAACCCCTACACAGATTGCTAGACAAAAAGTCACCATGGCACTGGGGACCCAAAGAAGACCAGGCATTTAACGCCGTCAAATCACTACTTACGTCAGAGGCAGTGCTTATCCAATTCGACCCCAACCTTCCTTTAGTACTGGCAGCAGACGCATCCCCTTTTGGAATTGGGGCGGTCCTTAGTCACCGACTCCCCAATGGCGCCGAAGCTCCCATCGCCTTTTTCTCCAGGACGCTCTCGGCCACGGAGCGAAACTACAGCCAAATAGACAAGGAAGCCCTAGCAGCTGTCGCAGCCGTGAAAAAGTTTCACGAGTTCCTTTTTGGCCATTCCTTCGAACTGGTCACCGACCATAAGCCCCTCCTGGGCCTGCTGGCCGGGGACAAACAGACCCCTCAAGTCCTTTCCCCTAGGATGACAAGGTGGACACTTTTCCTAGCGGCCTACTCATACAAACTTATTCACCGCCCGGGCAAAACTCTATCCCACGCCGACGCCCTCAGTCGCTGCCCCTTACCCACTCCGGCTGAAGACCCAGCTCCTGTCAACGCCATTTTTGAGATCACCCAGTTGGACCTGCCCATCACCGCCCTTGACATAGCCGCTAAAACCAAGGCAGACCAAACGCTCGCCCAGGTGTTCGACTGGGTGAGGAGGGGGTGGCCGGGTGGTAACGTTGATAACAAATTCGCACCCTTTAAGACTCGCATGCAGGAGCTGTCCAGTTTGCAGGGTTGTCTACTGTGGGGCACTCGAGTGGTCATTCCGACCTCGCTGCGGACCCGAGTCATGGAAGCGTTGCACGAGGGACACCCCGGCATCGTGAGAATGAAGGCATTAGCACGCAGCTACGTGTGGTGGCCGGGTCTAGACGAGGACATTGTCAATTGGGTAAGTTCCTGCAGCATTTGCCAGGAATCCCGTCCTGCTCCCCCCATCGCCACCCCAACCAGATGGGAGAGCGCCAGCGCCCCTTGGTCTAGAATCCATATCGATCTGGCCGGCCCCGTGCATGGGAAGATGTTCCTAGTGGTCGTGGACGCTTATTCCAAATGGATTGATGTGGCGCAGCTATCCACGACCACCACACTAGCAATCACCAACGTGTTAACACGCCTGTTCGTTACACACGGGCTACCCGACTCCATTGTCTCTGATAATGGCCCACAGTTCGCATCAGTAGAATTCAGCCGTTTTGCCGCCAACCTGGGCATTCGCCACATTTTCACGGCCCCATTTCACCCTGCCAGTAATGGGTTGGCAGAAAGAGCCGTCAGGACCACCAAAGAAGCCCTCGCCAGGTTTGGCAAAGATGACTGGCACCACAAACTCTCACGGTTCCTGATGAGCCAGCATTCAACCCCCTGTTCAGTCACCAATAAGTCCCCAGCGGAACTCCTGATGGGCCGGCGCATGAGGACTGTATTGGACAGACTGCACCCCCAATACTGCCCTGACTCTCCCCTCGCTTCTACTTCGGGGGTTAGACATTTTATGTTGCAGGAGCCAGTATTCGCGAGGTACTTCGCTGGAGACCCACTATGGATTCCTGGCGAGGTCATCGCCGTCACCGGGCCGAGATCGTACAGGGTCAGGCTGGAGGATGGTCGCGTCTGGAGGAGACACATAGACCAGCTACGAAGGCGCCTCAGCACCCTTGCCAGTAAGAATCCAGAGTCACCAGTCGAGGGAGAACTACCTCATCCGCCGCTCAGCCTCATCGCACCCAACGCCCAGTCTGCACCAGCAGTCGTCCCGGTCAGTCCGAACTCGGACAACGGCGCCCAGAGAGTTGACCAACCTGGTCCAACCCACGAAAGCTCGCCCCCAGTAACCGACCCTGTGGTTCCCGAGGATGCCCAAACCAGAGAGCGCGTTGGCGACACTATGCCGGTTCAGCCATCACAAACTGATACCGAACAGACAGACCATGTGCCCGAACTGCGCCGTTCCGGGCGCCAGCACAAACCCCCCGTCTACCTCAAAGACTATGCATGTTTGCATCTGGGGTGAAGGGGTGTTATGTCCTGAGGACTCTAGGAGTTCTCACTCAGGTCCACTCACTTTGCGTGGGCATTTCTTCCCCCGTTCCCATTGGTTGGTTCCCCCCAGCAGCCTGCTATAAAAGCAGGCTGCAAAGTCCAACCAGTTGCTGATTGCTGCGAGCCAGTTCCAGGCGTGGCAAGCACGGTCAGCCCTTTATTATTATAATAAAGTATTGTTGCATTCATGCTCTGGTTCAGCCTCTCATTGTTCAAACTTAACAACCACCACTTCCACTGGTTGCTCAATACCACCAATGTTACCTTTCTCTGTCCTCCTATTTCCTTCTCTTGTTTTCCTTGTTTTCCTTCTCCTTCCTTTACTTCTTTAAGTTTTCAACTTTGTTTAACTTTACTTCTTTTAAATGATTTAAATTATTAAATTATGTAGATCAATCTTTTTTAACACATATTGGAAAGGAGCATCCTGTCTTGGCATTTACACAAATAATGTTTTGATTATTTGCCTTCTTGGGTGAGAATTTTCAAATATAATTCTTTTCCAACCTGTTAAATTTCTAAATACACACTAGTATTGGCAGTAACAAATAATTCAAGATTTTAGTTAATCAGAATCAAAATTCCAAATGAGCCTTATTTTTAAAAATCAGATCTTTTACTCTTCTGTTGAACCAACATTAGATAGCATCAAATCTGAGAGATACAATTCTTAAGATGTTATGTTGGTATATTGTAGGACTGTATACATCTCAAAACCTGTAAACATTTCTGATCAAAATTTCTTCCACACGAGCACAATTCTCCTGAAGGATAAATTTCCCCTGCATATTACATAAAGGAATGTTTTCAGCACATATACAGGAGAACAGTGAACAATATTTTTTCAGTTGTCCAATATTTTTTTCTTTTATATCAATCATATAATGACTCACCACAATTAAGTTCATCTGAGCTATCTCCACAATCATTTTCCCCATCACATATAAAAGCTGGTAAAACACAGAGACCAGTTCCACACTGAAAACGCCCTGGTTGACATTTAAATTCAGCTGAAAAAAGAAAGGGAGGCTTTGAATACTGCATGCGTTGGTAATAAAGTAAAATAGGGGCTTTTTAAAAATTCCCAGAAATTCTATGCAATGAAGAAAGGCAATTAAATCATATAAGGTAATAATTGATTCAAAAATATTCCTTTCCTCCGGCTAATTAATCATAAGGTTCTCTTCTAAGACACAATCATTTTAATCATATAGAAATACAGTATTGAAAAACATATTGTAATATGTTTACAGTGTTATATTTCTAGAAATTTTAATCGATCATCTCCTTTCTATACTGAATGAATGGTTTTACTCATATTATTCCTGATTACATTTACTGTACTCCTTTTCGACCTGGCTGACCTTTGCTGATTTTGAAAAAAATTAAGCTTGAACAAATTACTTTCTTGGGAAACAACTAGGAAATCCCAGAGGTATAAATTGGAGAGGAAGTATACACATACACACAAACACAAAGCATAAATAAATAAATAAATTCCTAGGAGAAAAAAAACATAGCAAATGATTAGATGTTTCCATACAATGATTAGCAGGTGAGCATGACTCAAGAAAGATCTAATCTTTAAACACAATAAATTGAATCCAATTGGTATCAAAAGCTCTGTTCCTTATCAGTAGCACAAATGCTTTCTTTCATTTGATTTGCTATAAAGGCAATATGTAAAATGTATCAAAAATCAACAATCATAATTTGTACATGTAGCCTTGACTTACAGTCATTTGCTTAATGAAGGCCTTGGAAAGGGTGTTTTATAAAACATTTTTTTAATCATTGCAAAAATATCACACATCCCACACCATCATGATCTGAGTGCTTGGCAACCTGTTCATAGTTACAGCCGGTTTCCAATCACCTCATAAACCTGTGACTGCTATTTGCAATCTTATCTTATCTTATCTTTCCCTATTGGTTGTGAGAGGGCTGTTCAATTTTAACATAGATGGCCTCTTTGACTCCTCTTTCAAACCAGTGGTCCTCTCTGTCCAGAATGTTTACATTTTGGTTTGAACCTGTCTCCTGTCTACAAACCATTCCATTCAGCAGTCCCAAGAAGGTTTCACACCTATTTGCACTCTGATTCAGGTGACCTTGAGGGTATAGATAAATTTCCAAAGGATCTCAATGACTTTCAGAGAGCTATTGTTATCTCTCTCAATGATCACGTTGTTCACTTTCATGATTAGTTTGGGGTCCAAATTGTGATAGAAAGTTGAGGATTACCTGTATATTTGTTGATGTTCCTCCTCAGTAAAGTGTTTATTAGTCTCTTGTATATAATTACATTGCACTACAGTTTTTACCTCTATGTGTATAATGATCAATATTTCAAGGAACCACCTTTTGAGTTTAATATCCTTAGTAGAGGATATAACCATATGCTTATTTATCATGAAATTTTATTACTATGAATAAAGTATATTTAAAACATATATTTTAATACAACATACAGTCTAGAAATTCTCATTTATACAGAATTATTTTGAACTGTTAACAATTTCAAAACTGCATAACATAAATAAACATATAATGTATATACTAAAATGATATGGAATTTTTGTTGCCTTTGTTATTGTTTTCCTACAGAATGGATCTGTAGATTGTTTTCTAAACCTTAAGTTTATTAGTCTCATAATAGTAATCTCATGACTTATAACTCTAATTAAGAAGCATTCATTTATCATGACTTGAAACAGTTGTCCTTTTCAATATCTGTGAAGCATTAGTTGCAAAAGGTAATTAAGAGGACCTAGTTTCCCTCTAGGTAATCTAGATTTGAATGAAAGAGGCAACTTCTTACTTTTAATTTAAATTATAGTAAGGAAGATGAGTATCGAGATCCATTTCGCATCTGTTGCCTAAAAATACATTTTTCCCTCTACCCAAGGATTGGTGCACCACACTTAGCTATATCTCCATGATGGCAAACCTATGGCACATATGCCAGAAGTGGCATGCAGAGCCATCTTTCTGGGAACTCCAGCCATTGCCTGTTACTCTTCTGGGTTCCGGTGTGCGCATGCATGCAGTCCAGCAGGTCTTTGTGTGTGGGGGTGCACTGAAAACCGGAAAAGCAGCTCCTGGTGCGCATGTACACACCGGCAAGCTGGTCTTCCGGTTTCTGCCACACATCCCTGGCATGCATGCGTGCCAGAAACCAGAATATCAGGTGGCTAGCGCACGAGAGTGGGGGAACGTTGGAAACCGGGAGACCAGTTGGCTGGCGCGCATGCATATGCTGGAAACTGGAAGCTCAGCTTCCCAGCACATGCATTCACACTGGGGAGCTGCTCTTTTGGTTTCCGGCACTCCCTCCCACGCATGCCCATGCTCCCGTTTTGACACTCATTGCTGAAAAGGTTCACCAACACTGTCTTAGAGTATTGTTTATTTTAGCAGGGGAAATTCCCACTCTCGAGTATTCTACCCACTTTACTATTTTCAGGGAATGGGGAATGGGAGATCAGCAGAGTTGCTTAGTACTTGCCTAATTTGAAAAGGGTGTAACCTGAGACTATTGACTTCTTGTTGAGGAATATAAGGCAGCTAGGTTTCAGGGAATTAGTTTATTGAATGTGTGAACAGGAAGAGTTAAGATAAACCTTCCAAGACAGTGAAACAACAACCAGAAGCAGCTATGTGTTCTGAGAGGCTGCTTGCTCAACTGTGAGGGCTAGAAAGTCAATCTCCTGTATAATTTGTAATTGCAGCAGGTACAGCATATCTTGAAAGCTGCTGATTGTCCAATATACTATGTGTGGGCTAGTTAAGTGACTGTTTTGTGTCATGTAAGCATAAACTTTGAAAGAAATATAAGGGAGACCCATTTGAGGAACTGAACAAATGTATATGGAGAATGATTTTTTTTAATTTATTTTATTTTGTCAAGCAATTATAAGATAACAGGTATAAGTATAAACATAGTTATGAATACATGAAATGGATACATATAAGAAAAATAAAAAGAAACAATAGGACAGGGACGGTAGGCACGTTGGTGTGCTTATGCAGACCTCTTAGGAAAGGGGTGAGGTCAATAGTAGACAGTCTAAGGTTAAAGTTTTGGGGGTTTGGGGAAGAAATCACAGAGTCAGAACAAGAGGAATAAACAAACAAACAAACAAATAAATAAATAAAAGCCTCTCCACTGTTCTAAAAGGTAAAAGAGAACAGGAATTAATAGGAGTCTGAGATGTGCAATGTTTATAGAATATTTGTCTTTCTTCCTGAAAAAAACTTGCAAACTTGGTATAGTCCTGGAAAAAAGCCAGAGAATTAGCCTACACTTAATGGCCACACTTCAACTGATAACAAAGAAGAAGGATGTATCAGTTCAAAGAAAGGAAGCATTACAATAGAACCTGATCGTGACAGAAATATTCCATAAGGAAGACTATCAAATGGAGGAGTAAGCCCAATGGATGAGAGCAACGATCAGACATAAGAGACACAAATCATGTTCTGCCTCACTGGAGCTCAGAAATAGTTTTTGGGTCCTCTCAAAGAAAACAGGCTCTGAGTGTTCAAAAAATAAAAAAGAAGCACTGTAAGAGAGTAGATCCCTAGCACAACACAACTGTTACCGTATAAGAAGACAAAGAGAAAAGTCAATACAACTGACAGCTAACTAGTATCAGCAACTGAAACAAATGCATGCTAACATAAGTCTATTAGATTGTTGTCTTTCAGGGCCAAAGATCAGAACATAACAGAATGTCTTCTAAGAAAGCAAGTGCTTTCTTGCTAATACATGTGGGACATAGAATACTGAAGAGAAGTGATTCAAACATACCACTATAGATTTTGAAAAAAAAATATTGGGAAAAAATAAATAAAACTGTGGTGTCCTTAGCTAGGATTCTTACTCATTTTTCTAGTCCACAGAAAAAGAAAGACGAATATAGTAGATCAGTTTCTAACTTCCAAGTTGTACTGTAGAGATTTTGCTTTCCGAGACAAACATCTGAATTACCTACATGATAGATTGACTGGCACCTCACAAGAACTTATAAAAATGTATTTGACCAAAACATGACCAGCTTCATTAGAACAGTTTTATAAAGAGTGTTGGGGAGGGGGGGAGTTGCAGAGGAGGGAGGGTGAGGAAGTGGAAATTAAAATCCTGAAGGAAGGATCTCAAGTAAAGATTTCTGCATAATAAAATCTGAAAGAATTGATCGATACAGTTCATGGCTTTTCTTGTAAATATTGTAATGCTCAAAGTAAAATGTTCAGAGAAATAAACCAGATGAGTCTAAACTATAAATTGAAAGAGCCAAATATAATGTAATAGGCACAATGGAAACCTGATAGGGTGACTCTCATGACTGAAATATAGATGAACAAAAACATAATAAACAGAAACAGAAAAAACCATGTTACTCATACATCCAAATAAATGAGTCTCGCAATGCTATAGAGACTATCAGGATTAAAATAAAGAAATAAAAGTAATGCTGTTTTACGTGTCTATCACCCCATATATGCCAAAGAGGATATAGATGTTGTCTTCCCAAAGCAAATTGCTATTCTTTTGAAGCGGCATCAAATGGCAGCAATCAGAAAGTTTAATTGTTCTGATACCTATTGAGACAAGCTCTTAAAAAGCATAACTATTGTTCTTTGTTTCTTTGTATAAGTTATGTATTTTATCAACATTAGTATAGATGAAAAATTTTATTTTCCCTAAAATATTTATCCAATAAAATGTAAAACAAAAGTTACAGGCATATTTGTTTTGAGTTCCTATTTCTTTGAGAATATTCAAAATAATCAATGAAATTCATCTATTTGGTGACAAAATGTAGCCCGATATTTATTTATTTTTTTGTATTTGGCTAACATTCTAGAAGATTCTGTTGAATAAGGGTGACTTATAGTCCTAGCAAATCACTAACACAGTTAGTGCAGCTTAATACTGCTTGAGTAGGACTAAAGATAGAATATCTGAATTAAATTGTGATGCAATCTTTATATCTGGTGCTGATTTTGGACCTGTTAAACTGAATAAGCTTCTTGGGTGAGAAGCAAAACATCTTCAAGGAAAAAGTCCAGTTGCCTTTTGGAAAAAGCATATTTCAGACAACCATGACCCGAATGACTGAGAATCGCTACAGATAGACCTGTTAAGACCTTTCTTATGTTGTTGCTGAATGAAAAAGTGTGGATGACAAACTATCTATATCACTTTAGATGTAAATGAAACTTCATTGTACAAATAAATAAAAATTATGACAAATGTTGCTTGTTGTTTTCTGACATCATTTACTTCATACTTTCTGAATACTGAAATGAGAATATTGTGAAATTATCAAATGGTCAGCTGATTTAATCATATTTGTGCCACACTACAGAATATGGATTGCAACCACCCATTCTATAAGTGATTAGCAAAAGCCTAATAAATCTGTTTTATATTATTAATTGCAGAATTAATACATAGAAAGGGGTAGTAGAAAATCTAATTTCTGAAGTTCAGTTGAAACTCCTACACTTAGAAAAATTATGATCATTGTAAGAATTAAGGTACTGTATTTTTATGTAGTAACATTTTTTCATTTTCAAATGTAATATACAGTATGAAAAAATGAATATTACTTTTACAATATGATTGATAAGTCTGAAGAATAGTATTCCTAAAATATTATATTCATTTATACTTACGACATTCTTCAGGTTCATCCGATCCATCTCCACAATCATCAACAGTGTCACATTTCCACCAAAATGGAATACATTTGTCAGTCTTGCAGCGGAACTAAAGGAGAAAAGTATGATAGAAAAAGTTTCAAAATAGATATACAAAGATGTGTGTGTTTGTCTCTATATATTGTAAGTAGAATAAAAAGTCAGTGACTAGAATCTGATATACTTGAAATGTGATTTTAATTATTGTAAGCAACTTTTAAAAGTCTCATTCTTTCATGCTTATAAATCTATTGTATTTGCTACAATAATATACTTCTGAGAATTAAATATATAGTATAGTGTTACAATTTTTTAGAAGTGACACATATCTCAAAATATGTAAATATACTTAAAAGGAGATACTGAAAGTATTTTTTTTAAATCTTCCATTCCAAACAATATACATACTTGACTGGCTGTGCAATTTGATAAGCAGGTCTTATTATCAGCTGCGAGGTAAAAATTGGTAGGACAGGCACATGTGTGAGTTTTGTTTGGGGCAACAAGGCACAGATGACTACAGCCACCATTATTTAATGTACATGTATGTTTAGCCACTAGAAATGCAAACAAATAACAGTTAAAACATACCATAAAATTCAAGACTAATTCTAAAACTGTAATATTTCTAGTTTAAAGATTCATCCAACATGTCTGATACCTCCATTTTAGAAATATTATTTTTTAAAATAAGTAAGAATAATAAATTATGAAAATTGAATTGTTACCACTTTTCTATAAAAATAGTTTGTATGACATAAATCATTTTATATTCTATAAAACTAATTCAGATAATTCACCAATAACAGTTGTGTTTAGATATCTCCTCACATAAACACACAAAAAAGGAGTTGAGTGCACACTACTTGAAGAAAGTAGAGTGTACCCACAGCTCCTTTTTTGTGTTTATGTCCCAATGAAACAACCGTGGAAACATGGAGAATTTCTGCAGTGCAGACATTGTTATGTGTAAGCTTCCACCTTCCATGGAAGTTTATACACTGCATGAAAAGTTTCCCTGCTCCAGAAAATATGTGTTTGCTTTTGAAGATTGGCTTTGCAATATTATTATTGGTATAATCAAAAGGGAAAGATAACGCTCACTACTCATCATGTTGAATTCTGCACAAAATATATTGTATGAATACAGCTAAAGAAAGTTCTAAATTTGAATTACGGTGAATTCTACTCCTCAGTCCATTTCTAGTTGTCCGGGAAAGATTATCTGGAAGATGTTTCTGACCCAGGAGGAATCTGATCATTATACCAATATTAAAAATTATTCATTTCTGTATTCATTTCTACCCGCAATCTGTTACAAGAACTAGGGAGAATGGAGGAAGCTCAATAAGTTATTAAAACTGTATCTGTAATTCACCATATTCAATCATAATCATAATAGGTATTTTGAAGAGTAGCCAGTTCTCTAATGTCTATTTTACTTCTCTAACAATCTTAAACACTAAATAGTTTGTGGTTATTATCAAGCAGAATTGAGTAAAAAGTCTGGTAACAAGAAAGAGTCATTTGCTTGAATGAATATGTGACTTAAAAAATCAGTTCTTACCATTAGGCTGCCTAAATGAATGATACACTTGAATATCAGTTATGGCATGCCATGAGTTAATCAGGGCTACTTTATCTGCTCCAGAGATTTTGTGGGCACGGTTGACAGTCTTTGTTTTTCCATCTGTCCAGTATATATAGTCTTCAAATAATGTTAGAGCAATCACCCCTAGAACATGTTGATTAGGGACTGCAATAGAATATAATAACATTACTGTTTCATTTTGAGAAAGACTGATAGTTAAAATATTTTGATTGCAAAATCTACCCTAAAAGTGCCTTCTTTGGAGGCCTGGCTGTTATGCCTGAAGTTGCTTCAAAATCACCATGACTACATATTTATCTTGTTTGTTATATGTCTTTTAGTCTCTGCCTTCTTTGGAAAGACTTTTAACAGTTGTTTCACTTTTAGTTTTCTCTTCACTGAATACTTTGTGACATTTTCTCCATTTGCTGAATTATCATTCTAATCTAGTCAATCATCCTGCCTGCATTTCCTCTCTATATATTTTCAATCTGTATTTCCTTCTGCAATTCCTAAATTTCCTCTAAGTATCTTCTGAGGATAAAGAATTACCCAAAATCTGACAATCCATTAAAACAGACACTCAAATGATGTAAACTAAGAAGACCTCTTACTAAACTCTACTAACAAAGGTACAGGGCAAATATAGAAAGTCAAATTCAGCAAATGATGTGGAGGATATCTTTTAAAACATTTTCTCTCAAGAAAGAAAGGAAAAAAATTGGCAGAAATCAAAGCAGACAATCCTGGGCAGCAAGGTGATAACAGTTATTCTCTTGTGTTACTATATGGATGGAATAATTCCTGTTGAAAATACCCCAATTTTAGATATCCTCAAAGTAGTATGAAAACAATAATCACTCCAATTTCCTGTGCCAAGCAATTTAAAACTTTAAAAATCATTATCCAATTGAAACTCTGTCTACAATTAAAGGCACTTTTTCATAAGGAATTATGTTATGGATATGAATATACACATATTATTGAACAGGAGAGGGGGTTTTTTTCAGAAAAATAAAAACAGTTGTTAAACCAGACAGCTGTCAACAGCTCATAAAACTTTGTACTGCAAGTACTCAGGATAAGATATTTGAAAACACAGAGGTGGAATTAATGTAAACAATAAAGATTTATCTCATAAGATCATACTATGCAATTGGGACAACCAATGGTAATGTGATTTGTGGGATGACCAGTCAATCACTGAATCCAATATTCCCCTTTAGGTCATCCCACAGATCTGCATTACATAAACAATGAAAGCATCCCTCTCTCTCCCTTGCCCTTATTTTTATACAGTTGCCGGTGACAATTTAGTGACAAAGGAATGAACTGGTATTATTTAAATACAGAGTTTTGACATATGACATGAATAGCATAAGTTGAAATGAAGTTTTACTGATTAACTAATTCCATGTAAATATATCTAACTTTCAAATAATGTCATACTGTAAATGAAAGCATCAATTTATTAATTGGCAAAAACTATGAGAATGAATAACATTGTTAAAAAGGCAAGTGTTTTTCATACTATGCATACTATGTTGTCCTTAGCTTCTTCATATACAGCGTGTATCAAAAGTCAAGCCTCATAGGCCTAACACAATATGTTTTATTATTTGTTTTTTCACACAAAATATTCATGTACAAGAATGTCCAAAGATCAAACAAGTAAGGAAGTGTTTAGAACAAATGTCAAGCAATGTGATCTTTTAATATAATTTATGGAGTAAAATGTCTATGGGATTTGACTTTAGGTATTTGTATTGTTTTAGAAAATGTAGGTTATAAAAGAATAGTTTTCCAAATACAACAAATTTGGCAAAAGAACAAGCTGTAATAGTTTGTTTCTTGGAATGTAACTAACCTTTACTTCTGCGGGTGCCATCCATATTAGCAAATTCAATATGATTTTCATCAGCCCAGTATAATCTTCTATTGACATAGTCTATTGTAAGAGCCATGGGTCTAGATATCTCTGTTTCTATCACAATTGTCTGATTAGAGCCATCCATGCCAACTCGTCCAATATGAGGATATTCACAGCAATCAATCCAATACAAATAACTAGGAAACAAAATTCATAAATATGGTGTTACTGTGTAAATAATACAACCAGTATAATTGAAATTTTACAATCTACCAAGTTGTATGTAGCATTTATTTTTAAGTATCACATTGTTCACTATCAATGAGCTAAGTTGATAAATTCTGCTAATTCAGAACTGACAGACTCTATTCTCTCTCAAAAGAGTTGATAATTTACTTAATGTTGCTCAAAACCTTAAGGTCTGAGTTATGTTTCTTTTACTGAATTGACTTTATATATTCACTCATAAAGCAAGAGATAATATGATCTTACAATGGCAAAAGAAAAAGTGTACAATGGATTGAATTTTTTAAAATGTCCCATTCTTTCTTGTATCTTTTTTTATGATAGTTTATTAAATCAAAATCTTTCCCTGGGCAATTTAATTTACGATGTTCAGCACTGAATGGAAAAAATATTTGGAGCTAAAAAATGGCATAGGATTTTCAATCCATAAGCCAATATATCCCTCATCTGTCATTTTTTTTCAATGAGCAAAACATTATCAAATAATGCTACCCAAACTATTTTCTGTTCTGTCTCAATAATTAACCATGTATTAACTTCTCCCTACTCAAGAAAATCTGTTTTTATGATTATTTTTATATTTGTATGTTTTGTTACGTTGTAAACCTCTCAGGGCCACTTCAAACTGAGAGATTGATGGCATATAAATTTAATAAAATAAATAATAAAACATAAAAAAATAAACGATCACAAATTTCAGTGTGTTCTTTGATATTGAAAATATACTGCATCCTTTGGGGGCTACCCTAAATTTAAAGGAAAGGAAGGTATAGGTGCAATATAATTCTCCCACGTATTTCATTTCTGTTATCCCAGTCTTACCTAAATGAGATATCAGCAAAATAATTTGCTGTTCAACAATATGAATCAGCATAACATAAGATATTGATCTTCCTGCAGTTTTAATACTTTCATCTTCCAATATTGCTTCATTTAATATATATAACATATAGGTTAAATAAATAAGGAAAGAAGATACAATTTCATCTCACTCCTTTGGCAACCTGGAGTCAGTCTGTTTCACTATGTTCTGTCCATACTGTGGCTTCTTACTTGTATATAAGTTTCTCATGAGTACTATTAGATGTTCCTGGATTGCCAATTTTCTATGCACTTTTCATAATAGAATATTATGTATAGTTTCTGATTGCTATTAAGATATTAATTAAGTAAATATTGGTCAGAAAAAAGGCAATCAACATGATTAAGAGATCACATGAAGAAAATTATATTGGTCACAGGGCTTCAGTATATAACTGAGGGTAACAAAAGGATATTCATTAAAGTTTTGCTGGTTCTTCCTCACCAAACATCTGGGGAGGAACCAAATGAATGAGGAACATTGGTCAAGAAGGTATCTTGAATTCTGATTTCAATCTTATGAAAGATGAATTCAACAAATTCATTTATAAGCACAACTTCTTTGAGGTGACCATTCTTGCATTGTCAAATTTCCAGGTTTTCACCTGATATACTTCTATGGAATAGCTAATAAAATAATGGGTATCTGAAAGGGGCAAAGGATATCACATGCATCTTGACATTATCAATATGAATTATATACACATAACTTTGCATTATAATTATATTGTATCTAATTCATGCCATTTGTATAATGTCATGTACATAACATTATTTGACTGTGATTTCCATTGGATACCTATATACATTCCACAGTCACATGGAACTTCAGTGGAGATGTATAGCAATTAATGACTTTTAAATAATATTTAAAAAAAATAACTCAGCTGAATTACTTCACCTGTCATTAGTTATCAGACATTATTATTCAAATTTATGCTGGACAAATTTGTGATTATTATTTGGGGACAACCTGAAATTTTCAAATATTAAATATAACAATTATTTCCATTATCTTTCATTTTAGCTACATTAACTCCAAAAATGCTTCCCTTTAAACATTACTCTTGTTGAGAAGGATATACTTCCTTATAAACATTCTCCAAACCAGAAACAATCAATTGCACTATTAATTTGTATGATAACTCCATACCCAATTTGAGGATCTAAAGAGAGATCTCTAGGGAACTTCACCCTTTTGCTCACAAGAACAGTGGGATACAAGCCATTGATTTTGGATACTTCAATCATCCTTTTTTCTGTGTCAGACCAATAGAGATTCTTTCCAACCCAGTCAACTGCTAATGCATTAGGAACAGCTGTGTTATGAACTACCTAGAGAAATAAAAACTGTATAAGTATCAGAACATACACTTAAAAATGATGGAAAGTCCATTTTCATTTCCTTGAGATGAGAGTAAATGATTATACTACACTGGCAAATACAATTATGCAATTGGAAAGTTCTTAATTTTGAAAAATATTTGAGAGAAAATATATTAATTCTTAAAGCATACTACAATTAACCAACATCAACAGAAGTCATTATATGGTAATTTTATTCCTGTTTTACCACATGTTTATCTTTCATTAAAAGTCCCTGCAAGTTTTCTTGGCAAGATTTTTCATTACCTCCTGGTTCAAGGTCATCCAGCTGACTTTGTGCCTGAGGCAGGATAAGAACTTAGAGCTTCTGGTTTCAGAATTTATGCCTTAACCGTTACATCAAATTGTTTCTCACCACTTAAATTACTGCACTTAATTACTGTACTTAAATATTCAGTTTAGGCATATCCCGATGAATTCTTTCTCTGATGTGCAGAATCCCATCTCATATTCTTAGAGGTTTCTTCACATCCAAATACATAACAACTTAGTTACCTGCTTTTCTTCAACACATAATAGCAGTCAGCAATATGATTTACTAAGTGACACTATGAAAGATAACTATTGGAAACTTCTCAAAATTTACTTTTATAAACAGGAAAGAAATGGGTTGATGTAGAGGTAACAAAAACTATCAGCCAAAGCACTCCAAGTGGTACTGGTTGCACAGATTCTTCCATCTTCACCACCTCCAGTTCCTAAAGGTTAACCCCATTTCAGTCTATCAGTATGAAATTATTATGGACAATTTTATCAAACAAACCACCTCACTGGCTGCTGCTATATCTACAAATTTAAATTTTCTTTGGGCATGGAAAAGTAGTAGTGTAATCTTTCAGATTATAGGAAATGTAAGGAAAAAATGAACTGGGGTTGAGTATTTATCTGTCCATTCATCTAAATTATGGTCAATTATCTACTCTGAAATATTAAAAGTTCACTTTTTTCCCTAAACTAAACTTCCTTGGCAAAATTGTCTATTATCAATGTTATTTATACATAATCAGCTAAAAAAATGTTTCCGTCATCTTTTGGAAAAGCCATGACAGGCTACAGTTTAGTGAATAAAACTAAAACTATTGTGCAAAAATGAGAAAATGGGTTTGGAACAGTTCTGAAAGAAGAAAAGTATAGTTATGGATAGAAACATAATGTTGATCTCAATTCAGGCATTCATTGAGAAACCTTGACATGAATTAGGTTTGCTGAAAACTCTCATCAAGTCTAACTTTGAGTAGGATGGGAGATCTGTAAAAATACACAATTGGTTTTGAATGACAAGTTACATAAATATGAAATACAAAAAGAAAATCCTGCACAAACAAATGAACGATATATTCTTTCTGTATTATATAGGGAGAATTCCCCATTTATTTCTTGTTTTTTTCCACTGTAATCACTATATTCTTCATTTAACTCAATCTGTCTGATACTTTAAATCAGAGAATACATAGGATTTGCATTTCATTTCAATTTCCACAATATGCTTTTTTATCTCACTATTGTACATAGAGGCACTAATTAAATCATAGTTCAAAAAGAATTTTGATTTGAAATATGAATACACCTGGATATCAGTTTCTATTGTAATTAAATCAATTTCTAAAAAAAAAACTTCACCTGGAAAACAGTCTAAAACTGTCTAAAAATAAAAAGCAAAAGAATAGGGAATTATTACCAAGAATTCTTAAATAAGGTAGAAGTTCAATTGGATCAAATGCAACAGATATTATGAAATATGTCATATCCTGAATAAGCTATATGTTTTATAATCCTATGTATCAATTGTTTAATATTTTGATTAAGAACATTAAAGCAAATACATATTGGCTAAGCCTATATAACCAGCGGTGGTATTCTACTGGTTCAGCCCAGTTCGGTTGAATTGGTAACTCCAAGGATCATCTGTGAGTGAACTGGTTTGCTCCAACAATCAGCTCCTGGGCCCGCCCCAGCTCTATTCTGACCTTTTATTTCCTGGTTTTGAAGCTCAGCTGCTTCATATGGCACTGTGGATTGCCACATGTCAACTGTTTAACACACAGAGAGGGTGCAGGATTGCAGGACAAGATCAGTAGCAAAGCCTCTGTGCATGCACAAAGCGCTCCTACCAAGCCACATAATTGGCGGTAAAATTTTTGAATCCCACCACTGCTATATAACCTGCTCAGAATTGCCTCGAACTACAAGATGCATAGCAGGTAAATTTAATAAATAAATAGTGTGACTAGCTGCAAATTCTTAAAGATTTACACTAGCACAAATACAACTAAAATATATATGCTTTTAAATTAGTATTTGAACCTTAACTATTTATCACCCAAGAAAAACAATTGCAGTTGTGCAACTTAAAATCGATTTGTAGAGTAGGAGGGAAATAGTTTCATCCAGATTTAGTTACACTCTATATAAATTGAGTTAAATTAATCATGATTAATCTGTTCCATAGTTGCAATATATGTACTCATAATAAAGCTGAGTCATGATTAAAATCTATTAGCTTCTGATCCAAATAATATTTATAAATCCATGATTATTTCTAAATCACCTTGACATTATTCCCATTCAGATTCATTCGGTTAATCCTACTTCCATTTGGTCTGCTGGAATCAATCCAATAGATGAACTCTTCTTTGTAATCAAAGTCTACTGCAATCACATTATTTAGGCCCTGAAAAGGAAAAAAATAACTTTAGCAGTTGCTGTAAACAAATTAACAAAGTTAAGATAACTATTCATATCAGATTAATTATCAAGTATTAATTAAGGGGGATACTTAAAAAGGAGGGATATATCTATTTTCCCCAAATTTTCAGATTTAATTTTTATCTTTTAACAGAACTTGGAGTAGGAACACAGATGAAACTTGGGGTTAACCAACAAAAAATGTTATCCCCTTCAAGTATACTGTCAAGTTTCCAATGCCAGTCAATGGGAGAAGATATAAGAAGATGTAACCACCACTGTCTATTCTCCAACCATCTCAGTTTTTGATAGGTGGGAGACAGCATGTCCATAGGAGACTATCAGCTAAAGATGGGTTAAAAACTGAAGGCCCTCTGACCTCCATGATGATGAGCTTCCCATATACATTCCCATGTACATTGATCTTAGCTTCTTACGTATGTGCCCTGGTGGCATAATGATTAGAATGCAGTATTACAGGCTAACTCTGCTCAGAGTCTGTTGTTCAATCCTTACAGGCTTGAGATTGACTCAGCCTTTCAACCTTCCAAGGTTGGAAGTCAAGAGTGTTTCTCTTCCATAAATTTTTGATTAAAGTTCAACTTTTATTGTCAAGGTCTAGCTTTCAGGACAACCAGTCTGTATGGATCAAGGCTGTCAAATCTAACCTTCTAAATCTAGACTACTTTCCCTTCAGTTCTCAAGATGAAATACGATTAGGTGAAACAAACCCTGAAGCAAAGGAAAAAGGATACAGAGCAGCAAACAGATCTAGGGAAGGCCCTAGCTTTCTTATCATCAGTATAAAAACATACATAGTCACTGCAGCCAGCTGCCTTATACAGGTATAAATACCAATCCATTTGAAAGCTTTCTGTCTTGTTTGATGTCATGCTGTCCTTTCTGCATGATTTGATGGGAAATTTATAAAAGTATCATTGGCTGAAAGGCTGAAAAGCTTTGCCCCTGTGATTCCAAAGAGGTGGAAACTACAGAACATGTTATTTGTTGTTCCTTTTATTGAGACAGCCAAACCAAAATCATCCTCTCTGATAATATCCTAGTTACTGAGATTAAGCCTATGGTCAAATGATGGTTTTTACAGTACACGTAGCTAGGTTTTGTACATCAGCATGGAAGATCTGTTGGACATGATGAGCCAATTTTCCATTAGTCAAGTTCTATTAATTGTAATGCTAGATATTATCACATTTTCGTAATTTTGGATGTTGGTATACTTAATGTAATTTTACTGTCTATATTATAATATAGACTGCATCCTGAACATCATTTATAAATGTAAGCTTGTTTTTAAAATGTATTTTAATTTTGTCTTACACTTTATTGTATTTATTATCTATTTAGATTCACAGAGTATTCTGCTCATACTGGTTTATGATTTGGTCTAAACTGGTGTATGGTGAATTGAATACACATGGGTGAGGGATATTCTTCTGAAAGGTACTATTTATTACCTTTAATTTAATTACTACATATGACAAACTAAATATGACTGACTTCTGAAAACATAAAACAGTAATTCTCAAGAGATAAAACCTTAGAAAAATGAATAAGGAGAGAGTAAGTGGCTATGGAATCTAAACATGTTCAGAGATAAAAGAAGAATAAATCTAAAAATGCAGTGGGGTAAAGCTAAAATTAATACATATTTTAAAATAGATATCAAGCTTGCTTTAACTGTGACCTCATGAGTTCTGCTGAGTGTTCTGCTAATATGAAGAGGCTCCTGAAAATTATCTCTATTGTTTGGCTAGAAGTGCCGCAGAGAACTTTATATGACAATATAAGTTTCAGTTTAATATGAGATGACAGTGCTTTCTTGTTCCACAATCTTCCTGGCTCATTCATGAAGTATCAAGATTTTAGGTTTTCTGACATAGTCATTTTCGATCTTCTCCCAAAAGAATTTAGAATAGTATTCCTTGATTAATTGGCAGCACTAGGAAGACCCCAAAATTTTAGGAAGGAAAAATTGTTCTATTAGTACTTTAGTTTTGTTTTGAAGGGTAAGTTAAAAGTTACATTATGACCTAAAATGATACCTGCGAGTTATTTAATCCTAAAGCAATGTTTGTTTAGCTGATCTTAATTGAAATGATTTTAGATCACAAATATTTTTGTCAGTGCAAATCTATATTTCCTTGCTACAGAAGATTGACCAGCCTTAAGAACAAAATATGCTATTTCTAAATGACAGATTCCAGTAATTTGCTCACTCCATCTTTCCTGCCAAATTACTATACTATTCATTTTCATGGGTGGAAGGGATTAAAAACTGTTTTTGTAGATAACACTGAAAATTGCCTACTTATAAAAAAAAAACCTTCTTGAGTATTATTGGATATAGATATCATGAGCTGTGTCCAGATCCTGGTCTTCAAGTCAGGATGGAGCATCCACTCCAGGTGTTTACAATCTGATATGGAGTTGTTTAAAGGTCTGTTCATGCTGTTTTTAATTCCCTGCAAAGTAGGCTACCGTGGAGTTGGTGGATTGTGGCAATTCTGCATGAAATATACTAAGGGAAGATTTATTTTTGATCTTTGAGGAGTATATTAATAACATACATTCATTATCTAACACATTTAATTTTGCAAGGATATAATATACTTTAATGCTTGAAGCTATAGCTGTATTACGTGGGCTTTATAAAGTAACTCTATTTCCTTTAGAGTTCTTCAATTTTCTGGAAGTAACATTAGGTAAGCTGGAAAATTTGAAAACTGGCTTTCCAAGAGAAAATCACCAGTAATAGAGAGTACAGGCATTTTTTACAACTGCACTCATTTTTTTCACATTTTATATGATTTGAATAGAATTTCACCATCATTGTGCCAAACTGTCTCATCTTCTGCAATAGTTTGAATTCAATTTTCAGAATACAAATTAAAGAACCCCTTTCCAACAGTGACCACAACATGATTGACTTTTGTCTCAACATACGTCCACACAAAAATCATCATAACGACAGGATCCCCAATTATGACTTCAAAAAAGGCAAGAATGATCTTATAGACAACGATCTCGCATCTCTTGATTGGCAACTTCTATTCATTGAATGCAATACTGATGAAGACCATTACAACATATTTTTACTTGAAGTCAAAAGAGTCATCAAACTATATGAACCAATAACAACTCCCAAAACTAGAAAAAACAAATTACCCATAACAATAAGGAAGCTTCAATCCAAAAAGAAATCACTTTGGTGGAAAAACAAATCTGGTCACGTTACCAACTTCAAAAGCCGATACAAAAATTTATGACACCAGATAAAGACTGAATGCACCAATTATCACATTAAACAAGAGGAAAACCTTCTACGCACCAATTCCACCCACGCTTTCTACAATTTTGCAAACTACAAACTAAAAGACTCAAGGTCCATCCCACCCCTGAAAGAACCTAATGGTAAAGACTGTAACGATAACACCATTAAAGCTAACCTCTTTAATGCTTTCTTTGGCTAAGTATTTGTAAACAGCAATGGATCATGCCCAGTATTTCCTAGTCGAACCACAGACAACTACAATGATCTAATACATATCAATTTTACAGAAGACAATGTTGAAAAAGCACTAGGCAATCTAAAACCATCTCTCTCTATTGGACCAGACGGAATATGTGCCTACTTCTTAAAAAAAGCTATCTACTGCCATAGGCAAACATGTAAGCATAATCTTTGAAAAATCTTTCAGGACCAGCTCCTTGCCAAATCTATGGTCACAAGCCACGGTCATCCCCATCTTCAAAAAGGGAGACCCCAGCCTAGTTGAAAATTACAGACCAATCTCTTTATGCTGTGTCACCTGTAAAGTCATGGAATCAATTATTAACCAATCCATTACCCTCCACTTAGAGATAAACAACCTACTCTCTAATAAACAATTTGGTTTCAGAAAAAAAACTATCCTGTAATCTGCAACTCTTACACTGCAAAAACATATGGACTACACAACTCGATCAGGGCAAAGCAATAGATACAATCTACATAGACTTCTGTAAAGCCTTTGATTCAGGGATACACGACAAACTACTCCTAAAACTAAAATCTTATCTCTGGACACTTGCATAACTGGATAGAAGCATTCCTGTCAAACAGACAACAAATGGTCAGAATTGGGAGCCCTATCAAATTCTGTACCTGTCAACAGTGGTATCGCCCAAGGCAGTGTTCTAGGACCAACTCTCTTCATACTCTACATAAATGACCTCTGGGTTCTCTTCGCTGATGATGTAAAGCTGTTCAACACTACAGACAATACTGCTACCCTTCAAAAAGACCTCGACTATGTATCAGAATGGTCAAACAAATGGCAACTTCAAATCTCAACAAATAAATGCTCTGTCTTGCGTATTGGCAAAAAAAATCAGAAAATAAAACACAAGCTGAATAGTCAAGACCTTGTTGATGTTCCAAACTCTGTCAAGTACTCATCTCTAGTGATCTAAGTGCTAGAGCCCACTGTAACTACATAGCCAAAAAGGCATTAAGAGTTGTTAACCTAATCCTATGTAGCTTTTTCTCTGGTAATATCACACTACTAACTAGAGCATACAAAACATTTCCTAGACCAATACTCGAATATAGCTCATCAGTCTGGAACCCACATTATGTATCTGATATTAACACAGTTGAGAAAGTCCAGAAATATTTCACAAGAAGAGTTCTCCACTCCTCTAATTGTTGCAGAATACCTTATGCCACCAGACTCAAAATTCTAGACCTAGAAAACCTAGAACTATGCCGCCTTTGGTCCGATCTAAGTATATAAAATTATACATTGCAATGCCCTACCTGTCAATGAATACTTCAGCTTCAACCATAACAATACAAGAGCACACAATAGATACAAACTCAAAGTTAACCACACCAAACTTGATTGCAGGAAATACAACTTCAGCAACACAGTGGTCAATGTCTGGAATACTCTATCTGACTCAGTGTTTTCTTCCCCAAACCCTAAAAACTTTAACTTTAGACTGTCTACTATTGACCTCACCCCTTTCCTAAGAGGTCTGTAGGGGGCGTTTATAAGGCAACACTGTGCCTACCATCCCTGTCCTATTCTTTTTATTCTTCTTATATGTATCCATTTCATGTATTCATAACTATGTTTATACTTATACCTGTTATCTTATAATTGCTTAGCAAATAAATAAAATAAATAAATCCGCCGTGTAACCATTTTAAAGAAAATAATAATTTATGAGAGGCACCTGAATAATGAGAAGCCATGAAAACTGTTTCTCTTGTTCCAAAGTATTATTACTGGTTTCACAAAGTATTATTACTGGTGTCACAGCATGACATTTTGTGGGGAGGAGAGGCCAAAAGGGTAAATAATGAAACATATTTTGTATTGTGATGCAAATTCTTCTTTTTTAGTCTTTCTATTATGTCAGTCCTTCAAGGAAGATGTTAGGAAACAAATAAATATTTGATCTCTACTTTAGTAATATAGACTAAAATAAAGGTATTGAAAGCTTCAAAGAGTTTGTATTTCTTTCTCTTTTGTACCCAAGAAAATCAAAGTAAACCAACCTTCTTCATCCTTCCCCGTTGACCCAGGAAAATAGATGTTTTTGTTATATTTGCCATTATTTTTGTCAAAACCATCTCCATACTCTTCTCCACATAATAACATGATGGAAGAGACAGGGCATGTGTTGAAACAACATGACAGATGTTTTGTAATTTTGAAAAAAAAATCTGTTTTCTGTGGATGTTTCTGAATGCAAACTCCATAAGCATTTTTTATCAATTTGAAACAGTATTGGACTATAACCAAGCACATTATTTGATGTATGCTATGGTAATTTCTTCAGAAGGCTTGTAATGAAATATTTGTTCTTTATTTAGGAAATACTTGGAGAAAAAGTCAGTTTCCCCACATAAAATGTTTGATATTTGATCATGCAAAATTAGTAATTAATTGCAATAGATGTCAAAATTATAGTTGAGCAGAAGACTATTTAGGCCTTAAATTGTTATATCTTTGTTATTTTTGTTCTTCTCAATCTCCAAAATAACAATTGAGAATTAACAATACGTTTCTGCAGTTAACCTTGATTAGATGATAGGATACCCATCAAATCTAGTCAAGTTGCATATTTTACTTAAAATAGGTTAATAGAATTTTCTTCACAAGAATGTGTCTGGAAACAATAAAAGAGGAACCAGTGATTGGAAACCCGAAATACTAATAAACAATACTGAAGAGAACAACAGATAGATAAAGCAAAAATAAACAAACACAGATTTGTTCAGCAAAATGGAGTAAATTAGTATGTTCTTAGTCAATATCATTATTATCAATATCATTAGGAGCTTCGGTGGCGCAGTGGTTAGAGGGCAGTACTGCAAGCTACTCCTACTGCAATTTTGCAGATCGAATCCCAGCAGACTCAAGGTTGACTCAGCCTTCCATGCTTTTGAGGTGGGTAAAATGAGGACCCAAATTGTAGGGGCAATATTCTGACTCTGTAAACTGCTTTGAAATGGCTGTAAAGCACTATAAAGCATTATATAATCTAAGTGCTATTGCTATTATGTTATTTACTCAAAAATCCTTTATCTTCTCTAGTTCTGTATTAACCTGTAAATTTCATTTTAAAAATCCCGCAAAAATCATTTAAATATGTATGTAAAACCATAAATCATTAATTGCTTTATTTCCCTACATTCATAAAAATTCTGTTTGTTAAACTATAGCATAATCACTGAAAGAAACTCCTATCAAGTTATATAAGCAACTAATTTTGGTTATAATATACATGCAGAATTGATTTCAGTGGTATACTCCATGCATACTCATATGCCAAGTATATAACCTTTGGGGGAAAGAGTCAATCTTGCTGCCCATTTAAAATGTTTTATTCACTTCTGCATTGACATTTCCTTATGATGATGACATACTGTATGGCCACTGTACCTTTTTTTAAAAGATTTATGATTTCTGTACACTGTCTAGGGATCCTTTGTGTGACACTTAGAGAATACCTGTTTCATTGAAGTATAGTTGGATCCATCAGTACTAATTTTTCGTATTTCGTGATGATCAGCCAGAATTAAGAATGGCTCTTCATCTATATGAAAAAATAATGGTAGTTTTTTTACTTAATTTATGAAACTTTGAAATAGAAACATAAATAGTGAAAAATTAAATGCTGTATGCTATGAACATTGGTATAGATAAACATTACAAGCATAATATTTCAAACAAAATCAAATATTAGTCATAAGCTGAACAAGAGATTTAATTAGCACCTTTTTAGAGTACTTTAATATCGCCTTTGAAACGCAGAAGAATTAACATTCTCTATTAAGTTTTACTTCCAAAATGAATTTATAAACACAGCTTGGCTTTCAAGTAACAAATAGATAATAAGTAACAGCTGACATAAAAAAGGTAGAATCATTTGATTCAAAATGAATGCATAGTTTAATTTCCAACCATTAGTGAATTCTACAGTGGTTCTGAAAAGAAAATATGGATTTTTAATGTTAATACACTTTGGAATGTATATGTAACCACTAGTTCTACCAGCTGTGTTCACCTTACTTTGTTCCTGTTGTTAGCTGCCCAAAGTGATGAATTAGAGATGGACAAACACATAAGAATAAATACATAAATAAATAATGCAAATTTCCTTAATTTATTAATCTGCTTTATAATCAAAGAAAAACAAAACAAAAAGAAACATTTCCCTTCTCCACCTCTATCAATAAACATAAAAGTAAATAAAGTAATAATATTATTGGAATTTAGCCTTTATGTCTGATAATTATTTAGCAAAATAATGCTTTCATAAACAACTCAACGGAAACAATTGAATGAATTGCTATACAGTTTTGAGGGAGTAACTTATTTTTTTTAATGATTTTAGACAAGATAGAGAGCAGGTGTGTAAGTTAGCTAAGTGGTACCAATTCCTTAAAGAAGGACAGGGAATGTTATCTTGTTTACAATTGTTTATATCCCATTGCCTGAAACAAGTTTTTACAGAACTTTGCTTTCAAATAAACCAACAGCTTATTTGAATGGAAGATTTGGAGGGTTACTTACACTTATGCATATGCAATAACGTACGGGTGGAATCTATGACCCATTACCTACTATATTGCAAACTCTATCAAGAGCCTAGACCTAATTTATTATATCCTTGTCAATCCAATTAAAAAAAATATGTTGTCCAATGAAGACAAATGTGTATTGAAACTATTGCATTGTTAGCAATGGTGACAAAGTACATACAAAAGCATATCAGACAAATAATACTGTTAATATAAGAGGGGATGTACTTATTTGATTGTTTCATTTTATATACATGTATTTTGCTAAAACCTATTGTTGCAAATAAATGTTTTAATACTTTAAAAATTGTCCTATTCTTTATGCTTAATTTGACTGTGACTTTAATAGTTTTATAGCTGAAAAAGTTTACCCGAAAGGGATTTGCATCCTTGCTTAGGATTAGGTTGCATTTGATAACCATCCATACACAAGCATTTGTAAGACCCATATGTATTGATGCATTGCTGGCTGCACGGAAAGCCAGATGAACATTCATCAATATCTACACATGTTTTGCCATCCTCCTTCATTTGGAAACCAGGCCAACATTTACACTATAAAGAAAAATAAAGCACATTATGTGTTAAGCATGTAAAGGCTAGGGTTATTTTCATTTCTTTAACTTTCTTGGTTAATGCAATATCAATTTTATTGAAATGCTATTAATACATGTTATCCAAATCTCAGGACTCAAAGAAAAACCCATGGCTCATTTTGAGCTTTATTCAGACACACACATCGGCAATATATCACAGTTTCATAATTTATCTAATTGTTTGGATTTTTGGAATATTTCATAGAAAAAAAAATCTATAAAGTGGGCCAGAAGAGTATGATTTATACCAGGGGTCGCCAACCTTTTGGACCTCAGGGACCACCAAACTCATACTTTCAAATCCTGAGGACCACTAATATGAATTTTTTAAAAAAAGCTAATATATTTAATATAAAAAATTGTATTAAATATAAATTATACACACACACACACACTTATTTAATTTTAACAAAAACATAAATGCTTAATAACAAAATAAAACATTCTGGGCTTGAAGCCTCCCCCCACCTGCACCTTCCAAAGAGACAGAAGAGCAGAGCTGAGGGGTCTTGGGGCAACTGCCACTGGGAGAAGCAGAGGCAGAAAGGTGGCTTTGCTCTTCTTGGGGGGCAGCGCCCCTTGGCCGCTGCTCCAGGGCTTCTCAGCAGGCATCTGCCTACAGAATACTGCTGCCCTTTAATAAAATTTGCGGGGAGGGGAGGGGAGAAAGTGGGAGCTCCTTTTAGATCCCGGATGGAGAATTGAGAGAGCTCAGATCTGCAGTCGAAGAAAAGCTGAGAGGGGGCTCTTCCAGCCTCACCTGGAGACAGGCAAGGAAAGGAAAGGAAAGGAAAGGAAGGGAGGGAGGGAGGGAGGGAGGGAGACAGACACAGAGAGAGAGAGAATCTCTCCCGTTACCAGGGGAGGAAAGGAGGTGAAACAAAGTTCACTCTTTCACCGAGACCTACAAAATCCTAATCTAAAGTGTTCTAGGAGTTCTTTGAAATCATCAAATGATTCCACTCACAGTTCTTGCACCTCCTGGCTCTTCGAGGCTTCGATGACCCAGCAGAGATAGCACCCGAGTTGCCTTAGCATGGTTGGTTAGTTCACAATTACCTATCCAGTGAAGGAGGTGCTGGAGAAGGAGGAGACAGTAGTGGAAAAACAAGCAACTCAGGGTGCTACCGCGGTGGCGGCTTTGCATAGATCTCCAAGGCTTCGATGTTGAGACAGGCAGCGAGGGCTGGAGGAGCCGAGAGCTGCATACAGCTTCATCTCCCTTTCCTTACCTGCCTGCACGTGGGCACAGGGGAGTAGGAGGAAAGAAAGAGAGAGGGGCGGGAGCAATTCAAAGCTAAAGAACTAATGGGCAGAGCTAACAGTGGGCACTGGGGGAGGGGACAGTTGTTGCCACCACCTGCCTTGTTTGGGACCTGGTTGGTGCATGCATCTCAAGGACCTGACTCCGGAGTCCCTTGAAGAGCCGGGAGGTGCGAGAAATGTGCAGCCCAGGTTAATTGCTTTGGGGTCATTTCTTCTGCAGCCCACCAAAATTTTTCCACGGCCCACTGGTTGGTGATCACTGGTTTATAACATAGTTTTTAAGAAAAAATGCAGAAAAATGTATTGAATATTTTCCTCAGCTTGAATTTTTTTGGTTTGTTCCATTTTTCTTAATCAGTTGTCATTCCCTTTGGATTCATATGTATATTTTGCCTAGTTCCATAAAAGTGCTTTTAAAAAAACTGTTATAGTTTTCTAAAAGAGAAGAGGAAGAAAGGATTTAAAGTTGCACGTAATATCAGGCAAATGTATAGCTCCATTTCTTTTGCTGACATACAGTTACAGCCCTAGCCCAGGGGATAGTGTTTTAAAAGAAGAGGTTCTGCCTCATTAACAGTCCTGAAGAGAGAAATTCAGTTCAGTTCTACAAAAAAAACCAAAAAACAAGTGGCAAGATTTAAACTCTTGAAGTGTTTTTCAAATTTCTCCTTAATATGTTATTCTGAATGTTATTGTTTGAGATTACTTTGACTCTAAATACAGTAAATCAATATAAAACAGAATTTTCATGTTTCCACCATGCACCAACTATTACAAAAGGTCCTAGAGGAGAGAACTTACAGTTAACATTTTGACATCCTCCAAGTTAAAGTTAGAAGACAGGAAGAATTAATAGAACATGATAAACTCATAAAACAGCAACAAAAATAGATCAGATGAAATTCATTCATCTTTAATTTACTAGGTCTGGGTTTTTTTTTAGTCCTATTCAAAATGTCGTCATGCTAGAAAGGCACACCATTTAGTCAAATTTAGTTAGACACTAAGTAAGCATTTATTCAAGGCTCTAAAAATTACAAAGTCCAATAGCTTTGGGATACAGTCACACTAGGCAGGTGAGAGGTTCTTTCCTGGAAATCTCTAACAAAAATAAATTGTTTTTACTGAACCAAACAGAGGCAGGCATGACTTTTTTCTGTATCTTTACCTTCCGGTGTGAGAAATTGAAAAGTTACAAGCATTCGAACATTGAGGATTAATGGTGATGGAGAAAGTTAATGGGTGTCAAACTCAATTTCATTGAGGGATGCATCAGGTTTGTGTTTGACTTTGGGGGCCAAGTGGGTGTGCCCAGGGTGGGCATGGCCAGCTTGATGTCACTGATGTTGGGGGCGCCTGAGCATTCTGCCAGTGAAAACAGAGCTCAGAAGGGCCACGTGCGGCCCTCCCATGCTCTGTTTCTCTGGCAGAGGCATTGCGGGCTGATCCTTCACTGTTTCTAGGGCAGCCCTGTGGACCAAATCTAAGCATCCTGCCAGCCAGATTCAGGGCATTGAGTTTGACACCAATGATTTAGAAGAACATTAAAATATTTATGTTATATTTGCTGTGGTATTTTTGATGCTTCAACTACTGACTAAAATGTGGATTTGTACATATTATTTTGGATGTTTTAATTTTTATTGTTTTAAAATGGTTTTAGCTTTAGTGTATTATATTTTTTGAATTGTAAGTCACCCACAGTCATTGTCTGACATGAGCAGCTATAGAAATTGAATAAATAAATATTTATTTTACATAATATCTTATTTCTGAAGTTCACCTGAAAAAATTCATGCTTTCCTCCCACTAAATATTCTGAGATTAACTTTAAACATAAAAGAATACAGTAATGAACACCTAATTTTTAAAATTACATATTAGATACATAAATCGGCATAGCCAAATACTTTAAAACTATTTGTTTTTTTGTCAATACCTCCAATTGATGACATTAGACTTTAAAATTAAATTGAAGTTTGCATGTTCTCTGGACTTGGATTAAGAGTAGAGTAAAGTAGAGTGGAGTAGAACAAAACAGAACAGAACAGAATAGAATTCTATATTGGCCAAGTGTGGTTGGGAAAAAAAAGGAATTTGTCTTTGCTGTTTAAGCTCTCAGTGTACATCTGTTCTCTTAAAAAAAACTGTTTACATTTTTCAATAGAGTAGAGTAGAACAAAACAGAACAGAACAAAACAGAACAAACAGAATAGAACAGAATTCTATATTGGCCAAGTGAGGTTGGGGGAAAAAAGGAATTTGTCTCTGGTGCTTAAGCTCTCAGTGTACATCTGTTCTCTTAAAAAAAATCTGTTTATATTTTTCAATTTATTTTTCTTCCACAAAAGTATTTCCCTTTCCTAAGACACATAGAAAGTAAAATGAAGTATGAGCTACAAAGTTTTATTACTTGTATTACTATTAATAAAATACACAAATGCAAGCCTCATATGATTAACATTTCTGTGTGAGTTGGGGATATCAAAGTCTATTTTATAGTGCATTATTTTAAACTTCTAAACTACTAACCTTGTATCCAACAGGAAGATCTTGACAGTCTTGAGAACAGCCACTAACTTTCTTACTCAAACATTCATTTATATGGCAATTTCTTTCATCAGATCCATCACCACAATCTTGTTTGGCATCACAAACATCTTCTTGGGGGATGCACTTGCCATTTTTACACATAAAAAATGAATTGTTGCATGACTGTTCTAAAAACAAGAAATAAATGGGTAAAAGGAAACAGAATGCAAAAAGTATGTAACTATTCATCAGGTTTTAAACTATGATCTATAGTTTAATTTACAAATAAATTATACATTTGCATATACTGATACAGATTTAAAATATTTATACAATATGTATAAATTTTATATTTGTAACTTATTACAGCTTTTATAAATGTATAAAACAATACAATCTATATGTATTAATCTTTATGGAACATAGGACACTAATTTCAATAAAACAGGAGTTTGACAACTGTCTATATGGCACATTTGCTAAATACAATGCTTATTTTAAATACGAAATTTTGTTTATGGTGGATTTCTCTTCCTGTTGACTTAGGGCTAGCCTTAAGTTTAGAAATATTTGCACCAATTTCAGATCTGATTTTTCAACCAATTTTTGATGTTTCTCCCTAGATGGTATTGTCAGCCCTTTAGATAGACCAGATCAGAAAATCAATTCCACAAATGGGCAGAAACTGTTTTTATTCAAATTGTCTACAATAAATCTTTCAATCTGTTTGAATCTGTTTATCCCTTCCTTCCTTACTGTGAATTCCTTACTCTTATAGATGTAATAGTACATGAAAATGACCCTGAGAGACAGGAGAAAAGCCACAGAGTAGACCACTGTCATGTAAAATATACTTCAATTAACAGGAGAAAGTAAAAGAGAAGGAGTAGAAAAATACTTCCAATCTTGCAAGAGTCTGCTAATGTAACCTTATAATAAAGATAAAGTTAGTATTCCTTGTGTTTCTTTTCTGGATTATATTAAAGGATTAGTAACAAGTATCAATGCCTTATATTCAAAGTGCAGATGACATTGCTGAACCTGAGGTAAAGTCAAATGTATCATCAGTCTATACAGTCTTTATACTCCCTAAAGAAACCTAAATTTAGTTCTGTTGAGCCTGAATACTTTTCTATCTTTCAGCCTCTCTTTGCTTGCACGTGCTTTGGATCCAAACATAACAGTTTTCAAGTGATGAACTGAGGGAAAGAGAGAAGTCTCAAAGACCATCTGGATTAAGAGATCTCCAGTACGGTGCTACAGAAAGGACATGCCAAATAATAAGAAGAAATCGATGAATTACCCAATCAGCATGCTTTGTCAGTAGTCTGCAAGTAGAAATACTTTTTTTTAGTAACACTGTATCATTCCATAAAATTATTTTGGACATAAAAACAAAATTGAACAAATATTTTAAAAGCTGAACCTGCACTTCTGCATTTTATATTAATAGGATCCTCATCTGAATGATCTGGACAATCAAAATCTCCATCACATTGCCACTGAGAATTTAAGAGACATCTTCCATCAGCGCAGCTGAATTCTCCAGGATTACAATGGCGATAGCCTAAAACCAGAGTGATTAAAAAATTATAATAATAACTCAAATGTTTAGAATTATATATATTCTCAGCTTTTAAATATTTATACCATTTATAGCCTTACAATTTATCTTTGCGTGCAGGGTCTTATCCACAAGGTAAAACAAGAAGATTCTTCTTTGCCATTTTACTGATACAAATCCTAGCAAAAATGAAAATCCAAATTCTTTATTATCTCACCCATTTATTTGCTTGTTTTGGTAGTGCCTATGCATAATCAACAAATTCCAGTAATGGATTACAGCCCCATATGACTTTTTTCCCTGACAGGAAGATGTTGCAATTACACTGAATGGCAAAAAAGATTTCAGCCAAGAAATATGGCACAGACAGTTTCTAACTACTTAAAATCTAATTTCAGTTAGTGTGAAATTACAAAAAGAATAGCAGAAAGCTTACAATTTTCTGGATTTCAAGGAATACTGTATATGCAACTGAGACCTAGCTGCATAACATAGTAAGTGTTGTAAATTGGAACTTAAGTTCTTGGATTTCTATACTTCAGTAGACAGAAGAAACAGACTTCTGATTTGCAACTGTTGTGTACTCTACTTTTGATTAAATAAAATCTAAAGTGTGTAGAAAGCATCATGGCTCATTATATATCTGATCCTGAGCACCCTAATAATACAGAAGGGACGTTGGTACTTACCTGATAACGCCCATTCTCTGTGAGCTGTGAACAGCATCCAGTGATGGGAAGGTGCTTCAGTCCCTTCTAGGAAGGCTGGGCTTAAATTTGAGGACACTCCTCCTCCTCCATGAGACTCCTCCTTAGCATCCCCAGTTTTGCGAAGCCGAGGCATTGATACCTATATGCTTAAGCCTATGTAATAACCCTGGCTGGAATAGCCCCCCACCAGACAGAATAAAAGGGTTGGGCTGGATGCTTTTCACAGCTCACAGAGAACGGGCTTATCAGGTAAGTACCAACACCCTTTCTCCCATGAGCTGTTCAGAGCATCCAGTGTTGGGACATACCAAAGGGTGATGAGATATGGAGGTAAGATCATCCCAAGATATGACCGAAGCCAGGGCTGCCACCTGTCTCCGCAGAGTATTGGGTGAAAACCCTTTGTTTAGGCCCTCCTTTAAAAATTCTAATAACTGCGCTACTGATGGGGAAGTGGGGTCGATCTGAACCCTCTGACACCAACGGCATAAGCTAGACCAGGTGGCCTCATAGATTCGGTTCGTTGAAGGACGTCGAGCCGACTGAATAGTATGAATAACTTGAGAAGAAAGGTGTTCATCTCTCAGACGTCACTGTTCAACTTCCATATGGCTAAGTTTAGCCATTGGGGGTCCAAGTGTAGCACTGGACCTTGAGACAGCGATATGACCGATGATGGGATCCTCCACGGTGGTACCTTCGAGAGGACCTTCAGGTCCGCAAACCATGCTCGCCTTGGCCAATAAGGAGCCACTAATAGCAGGTCCACTTTTTCTTCCAGCAACTTCTGAATCAATTTGGGGATCACACGGAGGGGAAGAAAGGCATATAGCAGTCCGGTGGGCCAGTGACATCTGAGGGCATTCACGTCCTCTGCTCCCTGCGATGGGTAATGAGAAATGAATCGGGGAAGCTGTGTATTGAGTGGTGAGGCAAACAGGTCGACTACCGGTTGGCCTAACCTCCGAGTAGCCTCCAGAAATATCTTGGTATCCAGATGCCACTCTGATTGGTCTAACAGCTCTGCTAAGCCAATCCGCTTGTACATTCGCTACTCCAGATATGTGTTCCGCCTTTAGAGAGAGAAGATGGGTTTCGGCCCACAGGAATAGTGTTTCTGCTTCCCTCATTAGTAGATTGGAATGAGTGCCACCTTGTTTGTTGATATGGGCCTTTGTAGTTATGTTGTCTGTTCAGACGAGCACATGTTTACAATGGAGATGCGGGAGGAATTGTCAGAGTGCCAAGTACACCACTCTCAGTTCTAGCCAGTTGATCTTGTGTGCCTTCTCTGAATCCGTCCAAAGGCCTTGAGCTGTATGTGATTGGAAGTGGGGCCCCCATCCAACTAGACTGGCATCTGTTGTAACAATCGACCTGTGTGGATCCTTGAAACAGCATCCCTTGTTGATTTTGGGTCATGTCCACCATCGTAGAGACCTGAGAATTGTTGCTGGAACGTTTACGCGAGTCCTGGTGTCGTCTCTCCTGGTGTATTGGTATGGCAACAGGAACCATTGCAGGGTTTTTGCATGGAAACGGGCCCAAGGGATAATAGAAATACAAGAAATCATTTTTCTGAGCAGTTTAGAAAGGAGACATAGTTTTACTTTCCTAAGAGATCTGATCTGTTGAGCCAAATCTCTAATGCTTTCTTGTCAGTCAGAAGAGAGGAAAACTTTGCGTTCCAGAGTGTCAGTGATGGCGCCAAGGTGAATGAGTCTAGTAGAAAGTGTTAAATGATTTTTTGACCAATTGATTGAGAACCCATGTTGTTGTAGGGTTACAAGTGTAGTTTGAGTGTTCGAATTTACTTGATTGATGGAAGATGCCAGAATAAGATTGTCATCCAAGTAGCATTGAAGTTGGATGGACCTATCTCTGAATGATGCTGCCAAGGGAGCCAAGACCTTTGTAAAAGTTCTGGGAGCTGAAGCTAGGCCAAATGGGAGAGCAATATATTCATAATGGACATTGTTGTAACAGAAACGAAGGAATTTGAAATGTGAGGGGCTAATTGGGATATGTAAGTAAGCTTCCGTGAGGTCTATGGAGGTAAGGACATTGTTTTTTCTGATGCTGAGTAAGATGGATTGGAGAGTGGTTATTTTAAATTTTCAGTAAACTAAATATTAGTTTAGACATTTTAAGTCCAGGATTGCCCTCCATCCCCCCAAACTTTTAGGGACCACAAAGAGGGGCGAATAAAAGCCAAGACTTTTATTTGATTAGAAGGGATGGGTTGTATGGCCCGGATCTCTAGTAGATGTGCTATGGCTGTGTCCATGAGAAACCTTTTTTTCCTGCATCCCCGGAAATTGGGGACTTCATAAAAAAATCTGAGGGGTGGAACTGAACTCCAGTGCCAGACCAAATCGTACTGTGTTCCTGACCCATGCATCAGTGGAAGAGGAGTCCCATTGGTTGGCAAACATTTTTAAGTGACCGCCAGTGGGAATCTTGTTGTGGTCGTTACTTGGACCTGCAGAAGGGCCTAGATCCTGTTCCTCGAAATTGTCTCCTAGGATGGAGTCCCCTTCTATATCTGTCCCCAGGTTCAATTCTGTCTGTTGTCTAAATCCAGGCTGTCTTTGAAATCTTGGATAGTAGGGTTGGTAGAAGGGGTGAAAGGAACACCTACAAAAGGGCTGGACTCTGATTGACAAAAAAGAGAGGGAAGAATTTTCTTTTTGGTTCTGATTTCAATTAGGAAGGGTTCAAGTGCACTGCCAAATAGTTTGTTCTCCGAGATGGGAGCTGAGGCAAGCCGCCAGTTGTGCTTGATGTCTGCCTGCCAATGCCTGAGCCAAAGTAACCTTCTAGCCACAATTTGGAAAGCAATGGCCCTAGAAGAAAATTTAACTACATTGAAGGTAACGTCTGCTGAAAACTCTGCAGCAGCATTTAATTTAGCCACATCTTGATGTGCCCTAATGTTTGAGGTTGGAATGGTATCTCTCAGGTGGCAGAGCCATCTGAGAAATGATCTGGTGAAAAAGGAGGTGGCTGTGGCCGCTCTGATGGCCCATGCATCCGAGATGTGTGCCCTGCGGAGGGCTAGTTCTGCCCTCTTTTCCTCAGACTTGAGAGCCTCTTCAGCTTCACTTGGGATGGCTGAGGAAGATGTAAGTGCAATAATAGGCTCGTCCACTTCCGGAGAGTTTAGAAATTTAGAGAACTCGGGTGCCAAATTATAGTATTTTTTATCATGTCCCGGGGGAGCGGGATATGAGGCTGCTGCAGCCCATTGTTTTTATCACTAAATTGGAAAACATGTGTGGCACAGGGATAACCTCTGTCTCAGTGACTGATTGAGAGAATATGAGATCCTCTGCTTCCCCTGGAGTATTTGATGGGGGAGGGGTACCCGTATTATCACCCATGTGGTGTTCTTGGCCTTAAATAGCAGGGATTTAAATAATTGTGGGCAGAATAATCCTGTAAATACGGGGAGGTCAAGTGAGAAGCCTTCATCGTCAGACATCCCCCTTTCTAGTGGATCCACCTCTGACAATACTTGGTCAACGGTGTGTACCGAACCCTCCTCCATTTGATCCATTGGATCCCCTTGATCTCTCATATCCCGTGTGTGCTGAGGTTCTCTGACAGTGGGCAATGATAGTTCTGCGGGGGGGGGGGTACCTGATGAAGATGTGGATCTGTGATGCCCAGAGATCATTCAGAAAGAGATCCGCAAACCGAAGCTGAGGGTGTTCGTCCTGCCTGAATAGCCTGTTGGACACCTGCTGATATGCCCTTCTGGATAGCTAGCTCCATCCATGCCCTCATGTTGGCAGGGATTTCTTCCAGAAGTTCCTTGTCTTATCTGAGGCCAGCTGCAGTTGGCATAAATGTTGCCTCTGGGGCCTTCCTTGAGGAGAGAATGTTAGAAAGAGCCTCCTGGGGAGGTTGTATCGATATGCTGCTCCTTCTGGATAAATCCAGAGGGGCGGTTGGAGGGTTCTGGGCCTGTGAGGTAGAGGGTATGATGAGTGGTCAAGAGGTGGGCTGTGCAGCTACTCGTGTACGTTTTTCCATCTGCCTTTCTAATGCCTGATGGTGTCTGCGTGCATCTTTCTCTGCTGCCTTAGAGGTCTTTTTCAGCTCTGTGGGCTTATCTCTATTTCTAGCAGTTAGTCTAGAACTGGAGCTGTAGTTGCTGGCCATGGTAATGCCTTTGATAGATTAGCAATGTAAAGAGGCTATGAAATTAGGTGGCTGGAACACCTAGGGGCCTGCTCCCTTAAGTGTCATGCCCCTGATGGAGGTTGACTCTGAGGAAGAGGAGGAACAGCCAACAGGGAGTGGGAGTGTGGCTCCAGAGGTGGTGGAGGAAGCTGGGGAAGGGCAGAGTCTGGCTGAGCAATCAGAGGAGGATCCAGGCCCATCCTCTATCCATCCTAGGTCACACAGGGAGGAGAGGATCAGGGAAAAGTGAAGTCTACTCACGAGGAGATAACCATTATCCTCCTCGTGGCTTGCAGCTGGGAGCTATGTATATAAGTTTGTAACTGCGTAGTCAGAATTGCTGGAGTCAAAGTTTAATGTTTTCTTTGAAAGAGGTTTATCTTTGTTGGCGTTCTTCCCATGGACTCTCCTCGGTTATCTTCCTGGAATGTATGATTAATTATCTTGGCTTGCTTTGGAAATCTTGTCAATGCGGTTTGTTTTGGTTTTCTTTTTGCCTCATTATTTACTTTGTGACTTTAAACTGTGCCTAATAAAACAGTCAAGTTAAGTTGAAGGCATTACTGGACTTTAATGTATGTTTTGGGTTTTGGGTTATTTTGAGAGACTACGGGTCATCACATTAAGGAGCAGGGGATCCTGGAATAAATAGTTCTCCGATGCCTTTAGCAAATGTTATCTCCTTGTTCTGTTTTGTTTTGTTTTATACACACACACACACACACACACACACACACACACACACATCTCTATTTTAATAACTTAAAGATTTCTAGAATTTAAGTCAATCAAGTTAATTTTTGAAAAAAGTACTTGTAATATCAAATATGGAGACCAGAACACCCCCCTCCAGATCCGGCATCTATATGAGGGCACAGATGTCTGTAACTGATACTTAGATCAGTTTAGCTGCACTTATTGCCTGTGGAATCCAGCAGTTCAAGTCCTGTTATCCAGTGGACTGGTGGTAGGGACCCCCCCCTTCCCAGGTCCCCAAGAAGGGAAACCTTGTTGGGTAACTTGCCTCACAGATAGTAACAATTACTCAGCAAATTTAACCACACAGCCTTTAAAATGGGGCTGCCTTGTGGCAGAATGAAAATGAAAGGAGCTATCACCACCCGGCCTGCTGAAAGCAAAACTGCTCAGCAGGACGGCGCAAGGCTAATTCCCTGCCCTGAGGTGTTTTGCAGGGAAAGCCTCGTAATAAAAGGAAAAAAGGCTGTACTGTTTAAATTGGGGCTTCGAGCCTCGATAAAAGGAAAAAAGGCTGCACTTTTAAATTGAAGCTTCAAACCTTGAAGGGACAGAGTGTTTACTCAGGCAGCTGAGAGATCGGAGAGATAAGCCTCCTTGTTTAGAAGTTTAAGGCAGCATCTCTGAAATGAGAGGCTTTTAGCCTCAGGGCAAATTGGAAAGATAAGCCTCCACGTTTATTAGGCTTTAGCCTCTGGAGGCAGGAATGTAAAAAAAAAAAAAAAACCTAAGCGAAATGACTTTTAGAGGTTCCCAGGGGTGGTAGGGGTAGTTGGTGACAGAAATTATCTGACCTGAAAAATAAATCAGCTAAATCTCCAGTATTGTGTTTTGACCAGGAGAACAATAACGCAACCTGTCTGAAGAAAGGCTGAGCTAAAACTGGGGACGTTAAGGAGGAGTCTCGTGGAGGAGGCGGAGTGTCCTCAAGTTTAAGCCCAGCCTTCCTAGAAGGGACTGAAGTACCTTCCCATCGCTGGATGCTCTGAACAGCTCATGGGAGAATTGCCCATATACTACATAAGTCTTCCTCTATACATCTGTGATGCCTTGGCTATATCTTTCAAATAGTATGGGTAAGGAAATATACATTTTCCACAATAAACTGCTAAAATAAATAATATAGATTACTTCATTGTTAACCATTAAAATTTTGTGGCCTATATTCTGCTACAATGATCATGCTAAATTATTAAATTTTAATTTCAGTTAGTGGGAAATTACAAAAGACATCAAAGAAATCAATCTGTGGTATTGACAAATATACAAGTAATTACATTTAATTTGAAAAAGTAGAAATTTTATTGCTATAAAAATATTAGGAGTTCAATTTAGGCTTAGGAAAAATGTAACTTATTTTCTTTTACTGTAAATTTATTGTCTTCTATCATTTTTAAATGACTTTAAGTTTATTCTTTTCTGCCAGAGTATGAGGCAGAGAATCTTAATTTCAATGCAAAGACAGAAGTTTATATCTAAAAAAAGTTCTCACACTTGTTTGAAATAAATTGATATATTATTAAAGCTTGAAAACAAAGATATATATTATGGAAAACTGTAATTATAACAAAATCCCAGAAGTAAACAAAATTAGAAAATTATGTAATGTAATTTTCTATAATCAGATTTTTTGGAAAAGAGAAGCCCAGTACAGAATTCAAACAGCACAAAATAATAAATTTCTCTTTGTATAATTCTTGCATAATCTGGCATTTTTGTATAATCAATGTATATGGAAGAACTTCAGGATAATTAGATCCTGCTAAAGTCACTGTTGGATGTGCTGTTGCATTTGAACAACATATAAGATCCATCAACTAAATAAATTGAAATAATAGTATGCAACAGTATACAAAATAGAACCGGAATTCATAAGTTTCATTATTTAATAATAAATTTCTGTCTCCTATCAAATTTACGCATTCATGCACTTACCCATATAGATGTCTACACATGTCTACTTTTCTTTAAAACTTAAAAATACCAGTAAGAAAAATATAAAAATAGGGTAACAATGTTACCCTATTGCACTGTTTTATTCTTTTAAAATTTACTTTCTTTTTACAAAATCTAGATAATTTTTAAGAACTCTTTTATAGTGAATAATTGTTAAAGATACTTGCCACATTCTAGAGATTCATCTGATCCATCCCCACAGTCATCATCATGGTCGCATACAAACAGTTTAGAAATGCAGACTTTATTGTGGCATGTGAAAGTATTTTCATCACAAGTATTACTGGGCGCTAAGAAAAATAATAAAAGGGGAAGAATGAAGTTCTCTTAGCAAAAGGATAAATAAAGATACTTTCCATACCGGACAATATAAAATCTTATAAAGAAATAACTCAGACATTGTAATCCTTTAACTCCTCCCAGCAGGCTTCCTTCAGAGGAACAGAAGAAAAACTAGTTTGAAGTTAACATAACTGACACAAATATTTTAATTATACTCGTTAAAAGTTATCTGTATAGAATATTTCATATACTTCCTAATGTCCTATGTGGGTTTTCATTGTATGACACAGGATTTTTGAAGTCTGATAATACGGTAGATGAGGAGGAAAAGAAAAAGCAAATTAGGTCATCTTGGTATACATTCTGTAATGGGACAGTTTGAACAAATTATTTAAGAAAGAGTTGGACTATTAACTCCAGTTGCAATGGAACAGGGGAAAAAAGAGAACAGTCGACAAAAATATTGTAGAGATTTGAGTCATCTTTATTATTATATGAGCAGTGGTGTATTAACCATTAAGCAGACTAAGCATGTGCTTAGGGCACCAGGACAAAAGGGGGCACCACAAAGTTGAGAATATGGCTTCATTTGTACAGTATGTACAAAGGAGGGGAGCACTAGGATTTGTCAGTGCTTAGGGCACCAGTGAGTCTTAATCTGCCACTGATATGTAGCAAAGTGGTCAAATGTTTTTTTTCTCCTTATTTCACACTTTAAAAAAAGTCTCACCAGCCAATTATCACAACCAGTAACATTTCTTTTACACTTAAAAGGCATAAGCCACACATCTGCCAGAAAATAAAATTAAAAGGATTTATAACATTTTTGTCATTCTTATATAAATTTTCCTTTTAATGGATCATCTTAAATTTGGAATCATCTTTCACTGAATACAGGATTGGAAGCAATATTTTATTTCAGACATATGCCTTTAACTTCTATAGATCACTACTGTAAACGCTATTCATTGGGTGCACAGGTGGATTCATAGCAGATATGCTTCTTATTGAGAATCAAATCAATTTCTTTAAGTCTATTAAAACACAGTATTTTTGCCTTGCTAAACAAAAACAGCAAATATTAACATATCTCATTAGTCCAAATTGAATTGGAAATATGTTTTGTATATCTTGCAAAATGGATTTTACCACATCCTGCTGTAGCAAGTTCATCACTTCCATTAGGACAATCTCTTTCACCATCACAAAGCCAGTGTTGAGGAACACAGGCATATGAATCTAAACAGCTGAACATGTCTGGAGCACAAGTTACTGAGCCTATGAAACACATACAAAAGAATAGAAAACAAACAAGATCCTGATGTTATGCTTCCACACAGAACATATTTTCAAATATTCTTTTAAAATAATCCAACTGATGAACATGGCATACTATCACAAACAAATCACTTTCACCTGGGCACAACACCTAAGATGAAGCTTAGCTGTTTAGTCTAGAGGTTAAGACATCAGTCTAGAGAGCAGGAGACCATGAGTTCAAGTCCTGCCTTAGTCATGAAAGCCACCTGAGTGACTTTGGAACAGTTATTCTCTTTCAGCTCAAATCACCTCACAAGATGGTTGTTGTGGAGAAAATAGGAGGAGGAAGGTGTGTTGGATTTGTTCATCACTTTGAGTTATTTATAAAAATAAGAAAGGTGGGATTTAAATAAATAAAACAGATCTTCATATACTGTTGGTTTATTATTTTCATCATCAAGATTGGCATTAAGAAAGGCTAGACTGTATAATATTCTCATATACTTTCAAACAGTGCATCACTAATATCTGAAGACACTTTGAATTGCACTAAGGTTAAGAACAGGCTATGCCAGATTTATTTACTAATTTATCTGTTCAATTTGTATAGCTGCCCATTTCACATACGTGACTTTGGACAGCTCACACAATTAAAAAACCATACAAATATAAATAAACTATCTCGATACCTGTGCTTCACTACCAAACTATGTGGTTGGGTTTAGTTTGTGGGGAGGAAAATGGGGGGGGGGGATTCTGCCTCTGCCTACCAGCATCCATTGGTATTCATCTGGCTAGTGTCCTGTCAGTGTGTGAGAGAGTTGAGGGCTCTTTGGGAATTGAAAAAGTATTTGCTGTGTGAGCAAGAAGGAGACAGCAGGAAGCCTGGGCATGGCTTAGCTCAACTGTTCTGTACTAAAGCTGCTTGGTGCTGTGAAACTAAAACTGAAACTCCTCTCCTCTGCTTGTGTTTTGCATTTGGAACAGATTTCTTTACAGGTGGGGAGGGGGAGTAGAACTCCTTAGCATCAGAGCATGTTAATAATAACATTCAAAATACTAATGCTTTGATGGTCATTTCAAAAAATCTTTTTTTAGTGAGCACCTAGAAGCCAAGAGGAACATATGTGCCAGATTTTAAGTTTGTAGGCTTTATGGTTATGGAGATTTTGTGATGATGTGTGAGTGGTATTTCAGTTTTATATATATAGATAATCAAATAATAACAAAAATATTTAAAACATTAAAACCATAAAAACCATAAACTTCCATTTTCTGAAAGGTGTCACTATTTCATAGGCTCCATGCCATTGCCAAATCCAACAGTTTTCCACTAATACACTAATACATCTCTAGACAGCTCTGGACATTTTAAAATTAGCATCATTATAAAACTCACCACAAATAGCTTTACTTTCATCCAAACCATTTCCACAATCATCTTCCCCATCACAAGTCCATTGTTTGGAGATGCATTTTTGTTCAGAACAAGCAAACTGATTCCATGAACAGGAGGAATCTGAAAGGAGATGTAAATTATAAAGCATCCAATGGCAGCACTGCGAAAATATATTTTATGCTCTTTATAACTGGAGGTCTAAATATGAACTGAAAATATTTTCTGAACAAATTTATCTCAGCTATTGTTCAGATACAGAGAGTGTGGCTCGTTTTTTAAAAAGTTTATGAATGTTTCAGTAGTTTTATAATTGTGCTATAACGAAACCACATCTGTAAGCAGAAAACTGAAAGTCTGCATGTAATATGTGGGATTATTTTAACATTAAGTTTTATGAGGTCCAGTTTCAATTTTAAAAAGTTGTTCTGAAGACAGAGCAGTTGTATCAATCAGAATGAAAGACACATCCTTTTGCGTGGACACCATCATAAGACATATAATAAAAAGGCAGAGATTCCACTCTGATGTCACAGTGCTGCTTGTTCCTTCACTCCCAACTCATGATCACCGTTGAACTGTTCTCCTTACCTATGCCAGAAGAATTCAGATATACTCTTAGTTCCAACATTATCTTTGCTTTATAAACCCATACAAATTTGTCAGAATGTCATGATGTTAATTTAGATTTTGATTTTAAAAATTAATTGTCCCGTAATGTGCTCTGAAAACTCATTATCAACAGCTCTTTTGCAAGAAATGTTCATGGATTATTGATAAAATACTCACCACAGAGTAATTCATCACTTCCATCTTCACAATCTTTCTGACCGTCGCATACCCAGGATATCAGAATACATTTACCACTAGGACAGCCAAAATAATTTTCTTCACATGTATGCTTATTTCGAACTTCAGTAAAATAAAAGAAGCAATGTATTTCTAGTTATCATGGAATCTTAATATAAATTGTACAAAAACAAAAATGGCAGTAATCAATAGGGTTCGTTATTATGAAGAAAAATATTTTCCCCAATTACCTGGGCATTTTAATTCATCTGAATAATCTCCACAATCATTAGATCCATCACACAGCCATTCTGGTAGTATACAAAGTGAAGTAAAGTTACAGCTAATAAATCCTGAAGATTTCACTCCAAGTTTATAGAAATTATTGCAATCTGTGTTATCTGAGAACATAAAATGTAATTATCATATATTATAATATATTTTTAAAAGTTCGATCTCATCACTGGAATTTTTCTTATGTTGTTCAATTTATTTCCCATAAACATTATATTGCCTGCCATTGATCAAACACAGGATGTATCCTTATCATGTTCAATGTACTCAAGTTTAATTGAACTTATTGTTTATATAAAGTCTGCTGCATTATACACTGCTCAAAAAAATAAAGGGAACACAAAAATAAGACATCCTAGATCTGAATGAATGAAATATTCTTAGTAAATACTTTGTTCATTACATAGTTGAATGCGGTGACAACAAAATCACACAAAAATTATCAATGGAAATCAAATTTAGCAACCCATGGAGGTCTGGATTTGGAGTTACACTCAAAATTAAAGTGGAAAAAATACTACAGGGTGACCCAACTTTGATGTAATGTCTTTAAAACAAGTCAAAATGAGGCTCAGTAGTGTGTGTAGCCTCCACGTGCCTGTATGACCTCCCTACAACGCCTGGGCATGCTCCTGATGAGGTGGCAGGTGGTCTCCTGAGGGATCTCCTCCCACACTTGGACTAAAGTATCCCCCAACTCCTGGACAGTCTGTGGTGCAACGTGGCGTTGGTGAATGGAGCGAGACATGATGTCCCAGATGTGCTCAATTGGATTCAGGTCTGGGGAATGGGCAGGCCAGTCCATAGCATCAATGCCTTCGTCTTGCAGGAACTGCTGACACACTCCAGCCACATGAGGTCTAGCATTGTCTTGCATTAGGAGGAACCCAGGGCCAACCTCACCAGTATATGGTCTCACAAGGGGTCTGAAGATCTCATCTCGGTACCTAATGACAGTCAGGCTACCTCTGGTGAGCACATAGAGGGCTGTGCGCCCCCCTAAAGAAATGCCACCCCACACCATTACTGACCCACTGCCAAACCGGTCATGCTGGAGGATGTTGGAGGCAGCAGAACGTTCTCCACGGCGTCTCCAGACCCTGTCACGTCTGTCACATGTGCTCAGTGTGAATCTGCTTTCATCTGTGAAGAGCACAGGGTGCCAGTGGCAAATTTGCCTATCTTGGTGTTCTCTGGCAAATGCCAAACATCCTGCATGGTGTTGGGCTGTAAGCACAACCCCCACCTGTGGACGTCGGGGCCTCATACCACCCTCATGGAGTCTGTTTCTGACCGTTTGAGCAGCCACATGCCCATTTGTGGGCTGCTGGAGGTCATTTTGCAGGGCTCTGGCAGTGCTCCTCCTGTCCCTCCTAGCACAAAGGCGGAGGTAGCCATCCTGAAGCTGGGTTGTTGCCCTCCTATGGCCTTCTCCACATCTCCTGATGTACTGGCCTGTCTCCTGGTAGTGCCTCCATGCTCTGGACACTACACTGACAGACACAGCAAACCTTCTTGCCACAGCTTGCATTGATGTGCCATCCTGGATGAGCTGCACTACCTGAGCCACTTGCGTGGGTTGTAGACTCCGTCTCATGCTACCACTAGAGTGAAAGCACCACCAGCATTCAAAAGTGACCAAACCATCAGCCAGAAAGCATAGGAACTGAGAAGTGGTCTGTGGTCACCACCTGCAGAACCACTCCTTTATTGGGGATGTCTTGCTAACTGCCTCTGCTTTCCACCTGTTGTCTATTCCATTTGCACAACAGCATGTGAAATTGATTGTCAGTCAGTGTTGCTACCTAAGTGGACAGTTTGATTTCACAGAAGTGTGATTGACTTGGAGTTACATTGTGTTGTTGAAGTGTTCCCTTTATTTCTTTGAGCAGTGTATAAAATACAAATTAATTATACATGAAGTACACATTGGTCTGAAGTGAGAAAAAACAATAAAGTATTATACACAAGGAATAAATAAATAAATTAAAAAACAGAGTTCCTTACTGCAATTTTTCTCATCCAAAGCATCTAAACAATCCACAATCTGATTGCATTGAGCTGATTTTGGAATGCAAGTTCCATCTAAACAGCGGAATTCCATTGAAGAACATCCAGAAACTATAATAAAAAGAGGGTATTTTTAGGGGCGGGAGAAAAGTTAAAGAAAAAAAAAACACATGTTGCACTGATGAGGAGATAAATATATTTCTATATATGTTTCTATATATACATATGGTTTTAGACATCAAATTACTGTTGATCCCAATATTTTGTATTTAGATAACCTCAGATTATTAACTGGCCCTAAAGTAATAGTTACTGATCCCATGTTATTTCATCCCATAAATGTGACATTGTTTTTTTGAAAAAAAATTTTTACCAGATTTTTAATGTAGTTACTGCATTGAGCAAATAGTGAATTACAGTCCTTTCACCAAACACCCATTCCAATTAACATATTAATTATAGTTATTTTTAAATTTGTATCAATATTGAAAGTATTATTTTAAAAAAAGTACCTTCACAACCTGTTTCATCAGAATTGTCACCGCAATCATTTTTGCCATCACAAATTTGATTACTAGATATACAGCGCCGATTTAAGCAAGGCTTAAATCCTTTCTGACAGCTTCTATTTTCTTATAAATTAAAACAGAGAAATAGCTTTTGTCATTTACACAGCATTATTACAGCTGAAATGTTTAGGCATGCAGACATGAATCAGTAGCTCAAAGCATTACATAAAAAGGAAGATATGGCAAGAGAATCAAATGGAAGAAACGGACATGTAGTGGACTGACTTACCACAATACAATAACTTCTCATCAGACTTGTCCTTACAATGAGCTATGCCATCACAGGAAAGTTGGTAATCAATGCACTCACCATTTCCACATTCAAATTCAAAGTAGAAATTGCATGACATGTTTTTAGCTGAAAAGAAGAAAATGTATTCACTTCAAAATTAATGGCATGAAAGCCAATTGCAGCCTCAAAAATAGGAGATATGGCTGAACAGGAAGAGGTATTCTTGAGGCAGGAAAACTAGATGGTATTACTTTTCATTTTTCACAAAGAAAACGTTAAATTTTGTATGAACTTTCCCTCTATCAACATGGGACCCAAAAATGAAGAGGGAGAACTTGTGCTGATATGACAATGTAAATACATTGTAGTTATGTATTTGAATCATTTCACATTCTATTTATTTAAGACAGTCATTTGGGAACATGTGGAGATGTATGTATATAAAATTGTGTGGAAAAGGTACAACATGTAGAATATGGGAAGGGTTTTGTTTTTAAAAATTAAATGGTTTCATGATTATTTTGAGATGAAAAAATGCATTACTTTTGCATCCAAAAATGAATATGCAAAAATACTGTATTTGTTTATTTGTCCTGAAATGTTTAAGTTCATGCATTTTAGTTTATTATCTACATATGTTTTTAGTTCCTTAGCTGAGCTAAATGATAGGTAATTTTGCTACAGGTCATGCCCCAGATCAAACACCTATTGTATTGATCGCTACCCATACTGGTTTTACTCTATCCATATTGATTTTACACAATACTGAAATCACTTTTTTTTTCAATAAGTGATCCATGAACAGACTCCCACCAAAGTTTCATCTTCTGACCATTTGTATGAACTCTGGGCTTTTCATACACATACCATTTATATTTTTAATGGAATCCCCTAACAAAGGATTTGTTCAAGAAACTCCAGTAGAATCAAAAGCTTTTCAGAACCCATAAAAGAACCCAAGCTGGTTATAGAAGAAGCAGAATCTAATGGTGTTATATTCTGTATTGAAAAAATGCAGGGAATTGTTCCCAAAGAATTGCGGAAATGTTCAAATGCATACCTGTTTTCAAGTCATTGCCTAACTAGCTAACTAATTTTCCAAATACCTTGGAGGCAAAATGTTCCAATTCCTAAATGTTGTCAACATAAGATAGATCAGCTAACTATAGTATCTTGTGCATGACAGAACCCACACACTTTCAACAGTATTCAGACAGGTTTAATTCAGTCGAGTAGTTTGCTTTCTCTGTGAAATGGCTTTCATTTCTGAGAAACAATCCACTAATTCCTTTATTAACAACCAATTGAATTGTTTTTATTTCAATTTAGATTGATTTTATTCCAAAATCTATTATTATATTTGAGCATTGACAATGTATCTTTGCTTAGGCACCGAGAAATCTTATGGATGTCAGCTTAACTTGATGTGCTTGACTTCCAAGGCTTCATAATGCTTTCTAGCATAACCTCCCAATCTTTTCTGTTGCCAGGGTCACATTTACAGGATCAAAATCCTATTCTCCCTGTCTCTTAAATTCTGTACTTGCCTTATTTTTGCATCCAACCTTGAAACACCAGGAAGTATCTGATATTTGCACATTTTTTGTTCAAAACTTGCTTTCTTTCTTAAAAGTGATTTGTGCCCAATGAATTTGTGGTACTAGTTCTCAGTTGAACGGTGTTGTTGAGCAAAGAACTGAGAGGATTGTGGGTCCAATTATGAATCAGTTCAAACTACTCTATATTTAAATTATATTTTCTCCAATCTTGGCTACATCTCATTCTATTTTTTTAAACTTGCTATTACACTGTATCTGAGTGCAAAAGAATACATCATTCAACTTGCAATTTTTATAGCAAAATATTTAGGGAGCCTTAACGAGTTTTAGCTTCTTTTTGTCTCGTTTTTAAATTCATAACTATAAGCCATGAACCCATAGAAAATTTCTGACACATGTTTTTCTACAATTAACTGTAATCTATCAAAAGGTGAACACCTTTGTGTTTCCGTTGCTCTGGAACAAGAAAAGGGCCTTGATGCTCCATTATTAGTTTCCTTCCCTTCTCCAAATTATTAACACCTTGTTAATGCCACTAGAACCTGAATTTCCCAGTATAGGTATTTCTACAACTTCTTCTCACATGTTTATTTTGCAAGTGTTATATTTATGCCTCAATTATCTTCATGTAGTATGTTGCGCAAGTGTACATTCCATTTGTGGGTGAAATGCTTTGGTATGATTCTATCAGAAGTATTTCCATTAGCAAAAGCTGTTATATTTTATACAATGGGAAACTGTCTCTCACTCTTCACAGGCTCGCAGTCTATTTCAGATACTCTCTAAAGATTCAGAGCAGATTCAAAGAACATGCAGGGATTGTAGACCAAAACTGCCATTCAATTAATGCCTTTGATTTATGCAAAGTTGGATTTTACTTAATAATTTTGGATTTCAATTATTGTTCAAGCTATTTCTCCCCATTTTTGAAGTATCTGTTTTCCATCTCACTGCAGTTCAGAACATAAGTCTCGGTAAACCACACCTGTATAAAGATGCATTCTTTCTGTGGAAATGAGAATGCAGGGAAATCATGCTCACTATACAAAACACATCATGGGTTCTAATGTCATATCAATACACATACATATGGAATTGGAATAAAAGTATGTTCATGAATGGTCAGTTAGTGTTCAAGAGCCAAACTGAAACTGGTACTGGAATCAGAACTGGAAACTAAATGGATGGCAACCTGGTGAATCAACAGAGCAACATTTGTTTTCTAATTCCTTTGTTCACATGGACAATCTTATGCATGATTTGAAAAGTTATATAATACAGGAATGTATATTTGTTTCCTAACAACCAGCATGTAATAAATTTATGTCAATTAAGCATTTGAGTACTCTTGGGAAGTATTAATGCCTGGTTATGTTGCCAAGTTAATTACAGTTTTGAACTTACAGCAAATCAACTCTACCCAGGATTATCTGCAGTGTGTTATGGGTCTAAGTGTGACAGTTTTAAGGCTATATTTAAATAAAATGTTATTGTTAAATACTGATATTTTAATTAGATTCACTTGGAACTTGGAAATCAGGTATCTGTCCATACAAGATCAAATGAGCTCTAAGGGTATAATTTTCACAGCTGTTTTAAGTACACTGCACTACAACAATGTCTACAGTCTTAATTAAAGTGTTTCTTATCAGTATAAATCATCTGAATGTCCCATTCACTTTTAATTAATGTTGCCAGAGAGGGGCAGCTTTGTCATTAAAAAATGGCAAATTATAGTATAGTGACTGTAAATTAATTTATTGATGAAAATTTGCTTTAGATCAATTCAATACTCAATTAGCAAAGTTTATAGCATTTAATTCCCAATGCATTGATATGCTCCTTAAAATATCTTATTGCTGTAAAATACATAAAGGAGCTATGCACAACTGCATACAATAATTTACCTGAAGATGGGATCAAGAAATTGAAGGAACATAATTGGGAGGGAGATGAGAAGAGAAATGTTTTCTTCCTCAAGGAAAAAAAGTTGTTTTTATGGATTTTTTTTTGTATTTGCGTGTGTGTGATTTTGTACACTTCCCTGAATCCATTGGAGTTGGGTGAATAATACATTCAAATAAAAACAAAAACAATATGAGAACAGTCACCCTATTGGGGAGGAATGCAGCATATACATTTAATAAATGAATGAATAAATAAATGAATGAAAATGGAATGCTGGGTGTGATAAGCCTTTAGTTCTCTACCAGTACCAGGCCTCTCATGTTTTTCACAATCTTCACTATTTATATTACTTCTTCCTTAACTGAATAAAAATTCAGTTTCATTCACAACACAATACTTATGACAACAATCATTCTGGATGTCCATACTTTTTGTTGGGTTAGTACAGGAGTGTCAAATTCAATTTCATTGAGGACCACATCAGAATTGGGTTTGACCTTGGAGAGCTGGGATGTGTGTGGCCATGGTGGCTGTGGCCATAGTGGGTGTGACATGGGACTGCATCTCCATAGACATAGTTTATAAACTTATAAAAATAAGGAGACATACATTTCTGTGATTTTGTTTTTTTAATACTTACCTGATCTACTTGATCACCTTATTACGAGAGACACCAGATCAAGAAACTGATTCCATAGGAAGACTAGAACTATAAAACTGTTGACATAGGCTACAGTAGCAGAATCCTGCAAGCCTAAAAGCTAAAATATTTTATAACCTTCTGAGCCAAGGACGGCCTCCTGGACTACTCTGGAGGCCCCATTTTAGGCCTGTAAGGCGTTCTGCAGCACTCTGGAGGGCCCATTTTGGGCCTGTAAGGCCTCCTGGGAGACTCCGGAGGCCCTGTTTTGGGCGTGGAAGAGCTCATGGGCAACTCCAGGGGCTCCATTTTAGGCCCGGAAGGCCTCCTGGACAACTCTAGAGGCCAAAAATGGTTACAGGGGGCGCACATGCACCCCATCCGCATCCCATTTTTGTTAGCAGAGGATTGCGGGCCGATCATTTGCTATTTGCAGACTGCCCCCCTGGGCCAGATCTAAGCACCCTGCTGGCCAGATCTGGCCCACAGGCCTTGGGTTTCATACCCCTGGGTTAGTAGATAAACAGGTAGTATCATGAAAACTGGAATACAATCATTATTTTATTTTTTTTGCTGAAAATGTGTAAGTTGTATATCAAAATTCATATGTTAAAAGAAATATATGCAAAAATGAGTACAAATTTATATAGATCTTTCCCTCCCCAAGTAAGTTTATAAGAAATGAAATATAACAAAACTTTTGTCTTTCAGTTCTGTTTATGAATACATTTGAGTTTTGAAAACTTAAGAACACTTTAAAAAATCTATTGCTGACAGAGGAGAAGATGAAAGCTAAAATATACAATTTCCTTCTGAATTTTAAAATGGAAGAAGAAACTGTTAAAGAAACTATGATAGCCTGGGCAAAGAATTTGGGTATCATATCGAATTAGAATATTGGGAAAAAATGGGGCGGGGATTATAAATTAACAATGTCAGTAGCATACAAAGAAAATATATATAAAACGTTTTACCATTGGCATCTACCCCCTGCTAGACTGGCAAAGATGTTCCCAACCAGAAGCCCAGAATGCTGGAAATGTAAAAATAGTCAAGGTACCTTTTTTCACATGTGATGGACATGCCCGGAAGGCAGGAGATATTGGACTAGAATTTAAAAATGGCTAGAGGAAATAACGAGTCAACAGATTGAGTTTAGACCTGAACTTTTCTTGCTAGGGATAATAAGAGGAGATTAAAGCAAAAAAAAAATAAATATATTGTTTTGCATATAACTACTGTGGCCAGAATTGTATATGCATATGACAGTATACCCTCCGAAGGGATAGTGATAAAAAAGATTTTAGACTGCATCAAGATGAACAAGCTTACACTAGAATTAAAAGATAAGAGGTGAATCGGAATACTATTTGTACTAGGACACATGGTAGAGTTGGTTAGAAATAAAAGTAAAGATTAGTAATGTAATTATTAGGTATATATGAGTATCCGTGATGCTGTGGCATTGTAAAGAGTGTATATATGTTATAAACTGTTGAAAAATGTTCAATAAAAACATTTTTTTAAAAAAATCTATTGCTACATAGGTGAATCTATCAGAGTTGTTTTCCCAATATATTTTTTAAAACTTCCTTTAATTCTTTCCATTCTGTTTATGAAGAAACTTGTGAAATTTTGGTTAGCTTGAATTTTTTTAGTCATGGTTAATGCTAAAAGAAAGAGGGAGGAAGGATGAATTACAATTGTACTTACACACACATCTCTTATCATCTGTAAGTATGCGATCACCCCTACATGAACAATTAACATGCCCATCAGGTGTCAGGAGACACAAATCATGACAGCCTCCATTCATTTGGGCACAAGGGGATAATTCACCTGGTGGGGAAAATAGATTGTATAACTAAAACAAATAATAAATTTGCATTGGAACAGTTTGCTTCAATATTTATGCTCTTTTAACATAGCAAGGCCAATACATTACATAGTATGACTACATTTTGGACAAATTACAGTTTCCAGAAAATTCTTCATGGATTATATATAGTATGTACAACACATTGCACTAATCCACTCAGAAGTAAGTCTTCATGAGCTCCTGATCCAGGGATGGTGCAATTGTTACACAAAATGAAGTTTTGCAAAAGCTCTCCTGGTCACAGTTACAATCTACAGGTAGTCCTCAGCTTACAACCAGTCACTTAGCAACCATGCAAAGTTACAATGAAACCTGTAAAAGGGCACTTATGATGGAGATCTGAAATTCTGATGATTTCCTCCTCTCTGTAGTCACATTGCAATTTGGATGCTTGGCAACATTGCTGCATTTCACTTAAGACCGTGGTGTTTATTTCACAAAAACTGTTGTTTGCTTAACCACCAGAAAAAGGTCACAAAATCAGGTCAATCATATGACTGACCCATTTTATGACTGTTATGACTTATGACTGCAATGGGCGGGCTCCATTATGGTTATATTAAGGACTTAAGAACTACCTCTACTCTTTGAATAGGAGCCATGAATCCAGAAGAATACCCAGACTGTACACTGGTATTGTTTGTTACCATATTCGGAACCAATGATGGACTCCTAAACTGCATAGCCACTTAGCCTTGTCAAGTTTAAATTGAAGCTTATTCTTCCTTATCCATGGAGACTAGTCCCACTGAGACAAAACTTCCACAGTAACCCTTGGTCAGCCTTGTGGGGAGATAGATATAGAGGTGCTTATTCTCATCATATTCATGATACTTCACCCCACACTGATAGATGGCCTCACCTAGTAGCTTCATTAGGATTTTAAATAAGAGATCATTGAACCCAAGCCTCCCCTCCCCCCACAAAATAGGACTGTATGCTAGATCTCTGTTTTTCTATAATTACAAACTAAACATTGTGGAAAGCAGAAGAACCAGTGCAAAATTGGGACCTCTTCCCAATCTTTGGAGTGGTCCAAAAGGATAGGGTGACTGAAGTATTAAAAACCACAAAGAATAAAGGAAAGCCAAGATGGACACAACATCCCCATCCCACTTCCATCAGAGGCAATCCATATAGATGATCAATGCCATTCTGGTTCTGTGCCCACTCTGAAACCTGACTGAAAAGGGTGCAGATAATCAATTAACTCCAGGATTCTTTGAATCTGCAGTTCAACAACCTTCTCAACAACCTACCCTATGAAAGAAAGAATGCAGTTGTTTTTCAAATGACTACTTCATAAAGACAGGGTAAATCACAGCCTCTTTAAACAGTAGTGGGAGCCCCCCCCCCCCCTTTCAAAGATTCAGCAGTGCAAAGATCATCCATGTCATCTCTTGGAAAATGTTTACTAACCAGAAGGTACATGAGTCCAACACAAAAATGGATGAGTTAACTATGCCAATAACCCTGTCCATGTCATTAAAATCAACAAGATCAAGCTCAACTCAGATAACCAAATCAGACTGAACCAGTCACTTCCATGGAATCAGCCTCAAAGCCAGAGTCAAGCCGGAAGCAGACCCAAGTTACTTTATTTGACAAATGTCTCACATATCTCTCATAGAAGCCCTGAAGGAAAATCTCCAACTCAACATTTCTCACTTTAACTGGATCGCTAGGCAGCTATGTGTGGATACAATAAGGAAGAGAAATACTGATGTTTTACTGCCATTACAGCTGGAAGGTAAGTCCTAACAACAACTCTAACTTGTGTTTGGTCAGGTTTACTCATTATTGAAATCCAAAAATGCTTCAAATATTGTTCCAGAGTTTCCTGCATTTATTTCCCTTAGTTCCTTGTTAAAGCAAGGAGCTAAGAACCTGGGATCCATTAGAAGATGCCACATTATGATGATTTGCTCCAAAGCCCTAACCCTAGCAGCCTCTTCATTCCAAACAATGGCTCAGAATGTGAAGAACAATCAAAAACTCACTCTAAAAACCAATGGGATCCATTAGTCATTTGGGACAGACCAGGTGAATAGGTTTAACTTCTCTCTAATTGGAGCACCACCAAGGGATTCTAGAGCAAAGAGAATGCATTCTAACTATGATACAGGCAAATGTTAACCATTCTATGTCAGTTCCACTGCTATCATGGTGGGGATAAACTCCTGAACTATCTCAGATTTCATACCCCCAGACAAGGCAACTTGAAATTTTCCAATATCATAAACTTAGAGAACTTGACTGCCAGCCAAGCCAAAGAATCAGGACGCTTAAGCAGGGAGATAACAATGAAGCAGGAGGTTAGTAAGGAGCAACAATAATCTATCAGAAGAATAACTCTTTGAAAATAAAACACAAGAGAAAGAGTGTTAAGATGAGGATAGATAGATGATAGATAGATAGATAGATAGATAGATAGATAGATAGATAGATAGAAGACAGACAGACATGTATGCATACCTATTTTTGTATGCACATTTTTATGTATGTTGATCCCTCAAAATAATGCGTTGATCAACATAAAATACCAATGTGTTTCTGGATTAGGATATACAAAATGAAAAAAAAAATCCACAAATGATGTCTGAAGCAAAACTAGATTGCATGCTAAACAACAACTTACTATTCTGGTAAGAAAGAAATAGCTGAAAGGCAACTGAAGACTGTTCAGAGACTGAAGAGATAAAATATTATCTGTACCAAAGAGTAAATATCAGGAAATACTCTTCCTTTTTTCTTCATCAGTGTAACCATGGTCATCTAAAGCTCCCTATGAAATTTGCTAACTTCCTTCCACTACGGTAAAAATAAGGAGGCTTCCAATGTAAGAGTACAGATTTTAATTATTTTAGCAGAATTATCATCAATAAATAAATAAATATGAAATAGATATAAATTATATTGCAAAAAAAAAGACATGGTTAAGTTCCAAATTTGAAACAGGGATGAAATAGTTTGATGAATTTATGTGATTTGCATGGTAACAGGCTTTTTATTTAACATCAGAATTTGCTAATTTGGAAGGAGGATTTGAATATGAGATGAAATGTCAGTTCATTAAGTGAAATGATTGATTAATTTGGACCATAGTTGGAAATAATGAAAGCATACCTAGTGAAAAATGTTAAAAACATCTTAGATGATCTGATAAGTGCTAATTATAGAATCAGTAAGTAAATCAGGTAGGTTGAACCAGGTGGCAATTTTTAATTAAACATTTGCCCTTGTTACTATGGCATTATAACATGTTGAATATAAGGATACAAATTATTTTGTTAGCCTGCTACCTTGAGCAAGAGATAGGTAGATGGGCTTTTCTGTTGGAGTGTAGCCCCACCAGCCAATGGGTATTGCAAATAGTTTTCATCAAAATTCCCACAGATTTCACATTTCAAGCAAGGGACAAATTTAAATACTTTTTCAAGAGAACTTGCTTTCTCATCCGGAAAAATAACTATTTGAAAACTGTTTCAAATTAAGATTGTTACTTCTGCGATAATTATGTTTTCTCTATAATAATATATATATATCTATCTAAAAGAGTAGTATAATGAACTGCAAAAATAATCCCTTTACTGATTTTTTAAAAAAATATCTACCAGTAAAGAAATACTGATGTTGTACTTGGTAACTTACAGCTGTTAGTGTCATTAGCAACAGCTATGATGCCCATAGGTTGATGTGGGATATCAGATCTAAGAATTTTTGTATCTCCACCTGTATATTTATTGGATCGCAGTATAGCTCTTCTCACCCAGTCTGTCCAGAAGATCCAAGCATCATATACAGCTAGACTGAGAAAAGTGCCAGGTCCAGATTTGACTATCACCTGATTCAAAAAATAAAGGGATTAATTAAATGTAAAATTATCTATTTTTCAATATTTCTATTTTATTTCTAATTAATGTGGAAATCTTCATAGTGAAAGAGTTTTTTGATGCTAAATTAAATTAATTGAACATCACTAGAATGTATAGAATAACAAGGTCAGATAAAAAGAAATGATAGATAATGGTTCAGAACACAGTTATTTTTTCATCAGTATCTCATCATGTATTTTATCTAGATTGAATATGGAAGCACTTCATCTGTGAAGTAGAAAATTTATCTGTTTTAAGTTAAAAAAATACATAACAAAATATCAGCTAATTAGGGAAGACTCAGAAGTGGGAATGAATTAAATAGAATTCCTATATTTGAAATCTTTCCCATTTGCTGGTTACTACTGGTGAAATGAACCCTCCATCTTGAGGGTATGTAAGTCACACTTGAATGGGAAACTACCTCATGTCATTTACTTACTCTGCCTATTAAAATTTTGTGTACCATATTTAATACGTGTATCTTTGACCTATACACATGACGGAGCCTGACCATTACAGCCGTATGTTGTGATGGCCATTAAATAAAGCATCTCACCCAACTTTATCTTTTTGTTTTTTGCAGAGGAGGCTGGCTGATAAGATGTGAACCTCAGTTTCCCTACAGAGACTGTAAGGCTCAGGGCAGCCTTGTGCTATTTTCCTAGAAAGTAGCACTTCTCATGATACTCTATGGAGCATTTGTTTGTGGAAAAGAACAGAACAGAATAACAGAGTTGGACAGGATCTTGGAGGTCTTCAAGCTCAACCCTCTGCTTAGGCAGGAAACCCTACACCACTTCAGACAAATGGTTATCCAATATCTTCAGTGTTGGAGCATTTATAACTCCAAGTGTTGGAGTTTAGGGAGCCTCCTTAAAAAAACAGAGCCCCGTATAGTCTCACAAGAAGTACTACTTGCTAGGAGAATAACATGCAGTTGTCAAAAGGCTGGCAGCCTCCGTAAAAAAGCTGAGCTTCATATTGCATAGCACTGACCAGCCTCCTCTGCAAAATATGAAAGGTAATTTTGGGTGCTGCTGGGCCCTGGATCTGGCTGAGGAAACAGGTTGAATCCTGCAAGTAGGCCAAGACCTGTAGGCTGTAACTACCCTCCGCATGCTGGTAGCTTCTTTAGGGTCCCTTGTGTGGCTGAGTGAAATCCTGAAGGGCACAGGATAGCCTTGGGAGGCCCTGATAGGACCAGACAGAATGGGAGGGAGAAAGGTGTGTTTGGGGGGTTGTGCTGCTGTATCCCTGCAGTTGCTTATAAGGGTGAAACATGATAGGGAATTGCAATGGCCATAACTTCGAACTTGGGTCGGGTCTTTTTTGGGGGGTATGTCATAACTTTGAATGGTTGCTGACTGGTTGTAGGTTGAAGACTTCCTGTATTTGTTTTCTAGGATCTCTTAGGAAGCATTGTATGCTGTTAATATAATAGGGCATATATATAACTTTTGGGATATATAAGGATGAAACTACATTGTGCTTTGTATTTAAAATTCACAATAAAATTATATTTCACATGTGAACACCTCAATAAATAGAAATAAAAATATTATTATTTGGTCATTATTATACAGAAATTAGACAAATATGTCAATAGAAAATCAAATTGTGCTAGTGACATTAAAGGATAAAAATTCATAGCATTAGCATTATATAGATTTATTATAACAATGAGAACCTCAAATGCCTCCCCACAAACTTAAAATAGAGAATTATAGTGTGTTTACATTTGAAATGTTTCTATACACTTTGTACCATTTCTCTAACTGGCCTTATTGGAAAAAAGTTAAGTACCTTTTCAGTCATCCAATATTTTCCCATTCTATTATCCATCTAGATATTATTATCTCTTTTATTAATTACACTCAGTCAACAACAACAACAACAATACTACTTCTACTACTACTACTACTACTAATAATAATAATAATAATGCTGTCTTAACAGTTCCTAGGTCCTTGGTAATCTCACCAAAGATTAACCATAATAATAATAATAATTTTATAATATGCAAAAAATACATATTACAGTTATTTATTTATAGATATATCAATACATTACTAAAAGTTAGTTTTATGATCTTACATTTCTGTGTGATCCATCATATTCACACCTTTCTATTTTTCCCAAACTACCATCGGAAAAATACAGTTTCTCAGCCCTGTGATCAATTGCAAGTCCATTTGGTGTTAAGATGTCATTGCTGATTACAACTTGTGCATTTTTGCCATTCAATGTAGCTCTCATGATGCTTGGATGCTGCTCATTCCAATTAGTCCAAAACATTAAACTAAAAGCAAAGCATAATTTCAGCATTAAAAATACATTTCACCTCTAAATAATGTACATAATGTATGTATAAATCACAGCTAACAATACATCAATAAGAAGCAAACTAGTGTTTCTTGAAGTAATACTAGTAAAAAATAAAGGCACCTCGGAAGGACATATTATGTATATTCAAATATTCTATAGACCATCAATTGGCAAATGTAAGGGAAAATTTGAGAGCATGGAAATTTGGTAAATTTAAAGAAAAATGATTATTATCTTACATTAAAATGCTAGTAACAGCTACTTTTGTGTGTTTGTGTAGAAAAAAATACTGCCCAATATTCAACCACGATAGTAAAATATAAGGTCTACAGTTGCCATCACTCTTTGGAGAGCTTTTGGGAATAAAAAACTCTAGTGGATTGATCACAAAGTACGTAACATTTCAGTAAGAATTTAATTTCTACCTAGTATGGTTATAGAATGAGATGAATGAATAAATAAAAATCAGACAAAAATGAAGTCAGATTATGCTTAAGCATCATACATTAATGCAGGGGTCCCCAACGACCGGTCCGTGGAACATTTCCTACCTGGCCGCCGGTTTGCTGGGCGCCACCATCTTGTTTGACAAGAAAGTGCTTCCGGGTGAGCTTTTCTGGTTGGAAAGCGGCATTTGGGTCCTGAAGGAATCCTAGCGCCTTAGTTTCATTGAAGGGGGGGGGCTTCAAACGAAACTAAGGCGCGAGGATTCTTTCAGCACCCAAGGCAAGGTGAGCCGAGTGACCGTCCTGAAGTCGTCCCAAAGCGAAGCCCATTGACAAAGGTACAAAGGAGGAGTTGAAGGTGGCGGGGAGAAGCAGGGGGCGGCTGGCTGGCTGATCGCTCAGCTCACCTTGCCTTGTTATGGGTGCTGATGCTGGTACCGGGCCATGGATCATTTTGTGATGCCAGTACCGGGCCGTGGCACAAAAAAGGTTGGGGGCCACTGCATTAATGGACAACTCATTCCCTGACCAAGATGATTGACTATGAAACAAATACTAATGAAACTAATAGAAAAACTCTATTCTAATGATCAACAGAATGAAAGAAAACATTTTGACTATAATCCCAAGAAGAAAAATATACCTTTTTGTCTCACACTCTTCAAACAGTGTCTCAAGAAAGAAGAAAGGAACACATTTGTTTACAACGTAATAATTGCGAACAAAATTCTGTTCGGAAGGTATATAATCAATAAAAAAATGTAGGAACATGGTACCTACTTTTGGCATTCATCAAGGGCTAATACATGTGGGTGATCATCCTCAGACATCGTTATTACTGCTTCTCTGTTGAAAGCACCTCTTCGTTTTTGATCAACTGTGTGCCTTGTAATAGAAGATGTAGTAGAGCTGGTCCAGTACAAAGTATCCCAAGCCCTATGATATGCTAGACCCTCCACAGATCCAACATCTGTCATAGCAGATCATTAAATACAGATTTTAATTAAGAAAAATGTATGAATGACACAATAAAACTATAACTTTTTAATATTTAGATGCAGTTTTATACAATATAAAAATATTTTATCCTATAAATTGTAGAATAGCATCGTCTGATTACAGTGGTACCTTGGCACTCAACTGCTTTGAAACTCATCAAATTTGGTACACAATGAATTTTGACACGAAAATTTTATCCTGATACTCATCGTTTGTTTGGTACTCAATGCACAAACTAGAACTCATCGATGTCAGCTGCCTTGTGACTCACTATATTATTCTTTGTGGGAAAAATTTGTTGGTACTCATCGTATTTGGTACTCATTGCACCTCCTGGAACCAATTAACAAGAAGTACCAAGATACCACTGTATATCACTTTCACTGCATACAATTAGAATAAATGTGCTATATCTTAAAAGATCTATGATTTATACCAATTAATATATGGAAGATTAATTATAAATTTAGGTCTCAGAATGGCAATATTTTATTCCTTGGTGCATAAGACAAAAAGAAGCAAATGAGATATGCCATCAGGTTTTACAGTCTCTAAGAAATCAATGTTGTAGGTTAACGGTTTTTCCACCTAAATTTAATCAGTAATATAACATGTAACTAATTAACTGTCTGCCCAACAGAAAGCAACAGCTTCTGATTTTCAGAAATGGTTGTAGAGTGATCACATCATACATTGCCAAATGTCACGTATTACCTATATTGAACTTAACAAAGATGGATTGCATTGCACTAATAAGACACACCCTATAAATACTATGGACTTGACTTCCCTGGAGAACAAAACAGTAAGACAAAAATCAATAGCTGGAGAAATCACATAGAATTTTTTTTTCATATGCTGAATATAGTAATATAAAATAACTGAAAAACTCAAGTTAAAGCAACAGACTCTGACAGCTGGTTTATTTTTAGTATTTTTTCTTTTAAAATTTTTCATCAAGAATTCTGGACCTTAAAATCTTAATTTTTTTCTCACCCTTTAAGTTCCCATTTGAGATATCATCTTTGTTTTATTATTTCATTAAATGATTAAGTAAAATTCATTACTATTGGAACATTCACAGATTTTTCAACTGAGTCATGATGGCTTAAATGTATTCCTTGTTTATTGACCATAACTTATTTAGAGACCGGCTAAAGCTTAAGATCAGAAAATCTATATATGTGAGTCATTGCTTCAGTTCCAGCCATCAATTTTTGCAGATAGTAGGGGAAATGACTTGACAATAGTACAAGCTTCACTTTTGCACTTTGATCATGACATCTTACAGAATTACTAAAAATTGGACCTGATTTCACGATATTACAATGCACAATTCATAATATAAATTTTTGCCAAGTGCTCCTGGCTCCAGTATAAATCTTTTTTACGGGGTAATTTTGTTTTATCCTCCCAATTGTGTTGGGAAAGATATGGCATTATCAAACAAACATTGAATAATAATATGTAGAATATTTGCTAATACAGAATGTGTAAATATATTGGATTTAATGGACTAAAAGAATATGTAATAGAATATGAAGTATACAGTGTACTGAATGGCATATCATCTATTTTTGAAGATGTTGCATCTTCGTTGAACACATACTTGATGTTCTGTTTACTGGGCTCATTGTATTTATCAAATTTATAATTTTAGAAACAATCTGCCAAATATTTTATTTGGCAGGACTCTGGAAATGAGGTTGTTTTCTAACTATTTATAAAGTATATGTGTAGCGCAGTGGTGGGATTCAAATTTTTTTACTACCGGCTCTATGAGCGTGACTTGGTGGGTGTGGCAGGGGAAGGATACTGTAAAATCCCCAGTATTTGCCAGTTCTCCAAACTATTCAAAATTTCCGCTAACAATTTTCCAGAACTGGTCAGAAACTGCTGAATACCACCTCTGGTATAGCGGCTAACAAGTGGCAATTATTGGTAACTGGGATGTAAATGTTTTGAAAACTATAATCGATATTAAGATAACTTTTAATAGCTCACTTGTATGAGCCTCGGTAGTGCAGTGATTAGAGTGCAGTACTGCAAGCTACTTCTGCTGCAGCCAATTTGACAGATCAAATCTCACCAGGCTCAAGGTGGACTCAGCCTTGCATCCTTCTGAGGTGGGTAAAATGAGGATCCAGACTGTTGGGGCAATACGCGGACTCTGTAAACCACTTAGAGAGGGATGTAAAGCACTATAAAGCGGTATTATAAGTCTAAGTGCTTTTGCTATTGCTATATTATAAATGGCACAATGAGGCCCCATTTTTTTTTTCTCTTTCACAGAGTTCCTAAGGAAGCAACATACCAAAAATAAAAATGTATAAAAATAAGCTTTGAACAACTTGCTGATTGGCAGGCAGCTTATCTGATTAGATCCTTATTGAAAACATTTTTGTAAGTGAATATTTGTATGTAGTTTTTAAAATTACAGTGATCTCAAAAATATTGTATTGAATGTATAAAATCAAATATTTTTTCCAAATATTTATTTTACCACATATTATCCTAGAAAGCTAAAGGTTGACTAATTTCTTAGACTTCAGACAGTGCATTCTCAGAAAAAAAATGAAAATAGGTGCTTTGACTGAATAAAACTGAATTATATTAGCTACCAAGTACCGTGTTTCTCCAATAATACAGCCTTCACCAATAGGGAGACCCAGCATGTTTTCTAGGCATAAAATCAAATTAAGCCCCTCCCCCCAAATTTAGGCCTAGTTTAAAACATGCAAAATGGGGGGAAGGGTGGGGGGACTTGCCATTTGGAGTGCCGTTGGAGCTGCCACCACCGTTTGGAGTGCCATTGGAGCTGCCGCCGCCGTTTGGAGTGTCGTTGGAGCTGCTGCCGCCATTTGGAGTGCCGTTGGAGCTGCCGCTGCCGTTTGGAGCTGCCACTGCCGTTTGAAGTGCCGTTGGAGCTGCCGCCACCGTTTGGAGCTGCCACCACCATTTGGAGCACCACCACCACGTTTGGAGCTGCCGCTTCCATGTTTGGAGCTGCCACCGTGTTTGGAGTGGCGGTGGCGCTCCAAATGGTGGTGGTGCTCCAAACAGCAGCAGCAGCTCCAAATGTGGAGGCGGCACTCCAAACGGCGGCGGCAGCTTCAAGTAGCGGCAGCAGCTCCAATGGCACTCCAAACGGTGGCAGCAGCTCCAAACGGCAGCGGCAGCTCCAACGGCGCTCTAGATGAGGATGAAAGGGGGGGGAAATTAAGTCACCCCCGAAAAGACGGCCTAGCCGTTTTTTCAGGGTTTAAAAAAAAAAAAAAAGGCCCGGCCTTATTATGTGAGAAACGCGGTAGCTAATCTTTCATAAATTGAATGCAGGCAGTCCTCAAGTTATGACCACAACGGAGCCCAGAATTTCAGTCATAGTCATTACCCAATGGGTGTTTTTATCACTTTCTGTTAGACAATAGAAACAAATGACTACAGGATGCTGCAACTAGTCATGAATGTGAGCTAGTTGCCAAATTCTGAAATGTGATTAAATGATCACAAGGTGTAGATGTGAGGCAGAGATTATTTCAAGAACAATTCATAAGTAGCTTTTTTGAAATCCATTATAACTTCAGACAGTTGTTAAGTAATTGGTTGTAAGTTGAAGAGTTCCAGTAGCTGCTTTTGCCTATATCTCTGGATATAAGGTCTTAATTAATAATCTTAATTTTTGTCTTCTATTTCATGAAGTTCTTAACCAAGATGTTATTCAGCTTATATTATAGAATCAATTAGCCTTCTTTTCTTTTTAAAACTAGTAATCCATCATCTGTCATATTCCAACTCCTTTTCTCCTTAGTCCACCCCCAATTAAATTTATTAGGTTTATCGCTGACTCACCTCACTCTGTCTTTTTTCCCTTCACTTTTTTCCTCTCCCTTTTGAAAAACCTTCTTGATTAACCTGTTAGTTGTTGTTTCATTTAAGACCCTATATTATTTAAAGAAACAAAAGCTTGAATGAAATATCTTCCTTTTACTTGGCCAATTCAGCTTCACTAACATGCTGCCAAAAATCAAGGCCAAGGGTAGAAAGATGTTTCTTATTTTATTGGTACATGTTCAAAACAGCTCAAAGTTCCCTATGGTACAGATTTTATAACCTCATAATGTTAATTATGAAATCTAGAATATGCTCTGGAATTTTGCATTTTATGTTTACTTTTTGTGGATTTTTGCAGAGTTTTTTAATGCTATTAATTGGCCTAATTGCTTAATAGGAACCCCCCAAAAAGCACACAAATTCAATAAATATTACAACAAATAGGTAAATAACTCTTCCTTGGTTTTCACTGTTCTCATCTCACATTCATTGTGCGGAAGTGAAAAGATTTTTGAACAGGAGTTTGATAAGCTATTAAAATATCCATAATTAAACATCCATAACAGGGTAACTAAAAAACTAAAAAACATGATTATAAACAGTCTTCAATAAATGGAGAGTTGTGTTGAATCCCACTCTGTATTAATTATATAGTCCTGGTGGCACAGTGATTAGAATACAGTAATGTAGGCAAACTCTGCCTACAGCCAGGAATTCGATGCTGACAGGCTTAGGGTTAACTAAGCCTTCCATCCTTCCAAGGTCAGTAAAATGAGGACTCACACTGTTGAGGGCAATATGCTGATATTGTAAACTGCCCAGAGAATGCTATAAAGAACTATGGAGCAGCATAGAAGTGCTATTATTGCTATATATTCATTTTTCCATGTAGCTTTTTTTTACATACAAGTAGCGTACTTGAACCATGAAAAAAGGTAAACAAATAAAAGTAATTTGGAATAATTTTCTGTATGTAGAAAAATGAAAAAAAATACCAGTTATTCTCCTCTTTTCCTCCTTGAAAATATTGTTTTTTCCCCCTTTGGATCAAATTTCTTTAAAATTCTAGATTTACTTCATGAATAATCATGAAGATGGCTTGGAAAACAGAGTTAGCACACAAATGCTGCAGCCAGAGTATTAAGTGGAATTGCTAAAGAATAACAGGGATCCTTGAAAGCTTCATTAACTGCTTATGTTGGCATTAATGTGTAAAGCCTTCAATAGCCACAGGAGCTAAGGGCTTCCAGTGTGGTGATTAGAGAAAAGAAATTCAGACGATAGCTTTTTTATAACATTCTCTATCAAGAGAAATACATCTGATCCTCAAAGTTCTGAATAGCAAGAATTCTAAGACTGTCTTTCAAATTAATTTTGCCTCAATTCTATGGATGTCCTGTCTGAGTTAGGATGGGAGTTACTCTGCTTTGGTACAATGAAATGGCTCCTCAAGATATCCATATGGGGCAAATTGACTTGACCAGCTGTTTATTTTGCAAAGAGGAACTTCTGGCCATATTGCTGATTCAAAATGGGTCCTTCATTTGGGTGAAATACTCTTTTAAAGATCTACAGGGATCTGTAGATAACGTTATGTTTCTATATTTTTTCATGCTTGCTAAATTGCTTAATTACAAACTTTTTCTTGTTATTCTTTTAGTACACCATTCAGTAGTAGATGTGTGCATATCAGCTAGATCTAACTCACATCAAATAATTAATCTGATCTGATTCAGTGAATCAAAAATTGTTTCAGTGCTTTAACTCAAAATAGCCAAAACTGATTACCGTATATACTCGAGTATAAGTCGACCCTAATATAAGCCGAGGCACCTAATTTTACCACAAAAAAATGGGAAAACTTATTGACTCGAGTATAAGCCTAGGGTAGGAAATGCAACAGCTACTGGTAAATTTCAAAAATAAAAATAGATACCAATAAAAACTTTCACTAGGACAGTTGAGAATAAGTTTGATGTTCACAATTTCCTCTTTGAAAGAGACCAGTAAATAGGGAACAAGAAGATGAAGAAAAAGAAGTGTGTTTTTTCACACTTTTCACACTGCAGTGAACAAAAATGGCATCATAGGAACAGGCTTATTCTCAGTCCAAAGGTTTGTTTCTGATTTCTTCCCTGATTTAAGGGAAATTTGGGAAACGATCCCACTATCCTGAAAGGTTTAATTGATTCACTAACCCAAAGAAGAAGATGATGATGACAGTGGGAGGCAGGAGTCACTTTCTCCCTTGCAAGAAAAAGCAAGAGCCGTTGTTATGATCTCTCTCTCTCTCTCTCTCTCTCTCTCTTCTCTCTCTTCTCGAATAAGTCAGCCCTTTCCAGCACGCGTGATCGCTGCGCGTTTGCACCTTGCAAATGCAAAATTCCGCTTTTGCATTTGCAAGGTGCAAAGCGGCGGGGGTGGATCGTGTGTGCTGGAAAGGGCTTGACTGTATTCCGGAGAGAGAGAGAGAGATCATAAGAACGGCTCTTGCTTTTTTCTTGCAAGGGAGAGAGTGACTCCTGCCTCCCACTGTCATCATCATCTTCTTCTTTTGGGTTAGTGAATCAATTAATTTGGGAAACGATCTTACTATCATGAAAGTCAGTGTTCTCTGCCCGTGGGGCGTTTGGAAGAAAACGCCCCGTGGCATATCCACGCGCATGTAAGGGGAATCAGAAATCCCCGCATTCAACGCCTAGCATGGCAGAAGAGAAAACGCAGCTGTGAGCAAATACTGGGAAAACCTGATTGATCAGAAGGAAGAAGGCAAAAGAGGGAGGGGTGGTGGTGGACGGAGGTCCCACTGGTATTTGTGAAACACTCAGTCGGCAGCGCTTAAAGTCAACGTCCTCGTTCCCACCCACCCACCCAAAGCCACGAAGTCCCCCAATTGCACAGCCCAGAATCGCCCTCCCCTCAGGGGGCAGCAAAGGTGACCGGCGTTTCCTGAGACAAGAAGCTCCGCCGTGCAATGAAAGCACCCTGGCTCTATGCTCGCGGGCTCAGAAAACAACGTGAGCCGAGGTGGCTTCAGCTCTGCTTGGCTTCGTTTCCTCAGCCCCAGCTGCTTTCAGTCCGCTCGGGAGGAGGTGGGGGGAGGAGGTGGTGGCGGCGGCTCGCGTGAGGGGGGTTGTTTTCTGAGCCCGCGAGCCTAGAGCTCAGAAAAAATGCGAGCCACCGCCACCACCTCCCCCCTCCTCCCAAGCGGACTGAAAGCAGCTGGGGCTGAGGAAACAAGCCGAGAGGAGCCGAAGCCACCTCGGCTTGCGTTGTTTTCTGAGCCCGCGAGCCTAGAGCCAGGGTGCTTTCATTGCATGGCGGAGCTTCTTGTCTCAGGAAACACCGGGCGTCATTGGTGCCCCCTGAGGGGAGGGCGATTCTGGGCTGCACGATTGGGGGACTTTGTTTGCTTTGGGTGGGTGGGTGGGTGGGAGCGAGGATGGACGGAGTCCGCGAAGCGGGGCTTGCCTGCCCTTGCTGGCTGCCTCTGCTTCCTTAGGGGTGGGGAAGGGGGCTCATCTGGACCAAGGGTGAGTCTCCCCCTCAGTTTCCCCTGAAGGATCTTCCGTCGCTTTTGCCTTCTCCCTACGTCTTCCCTCTGTTTAAAATCCCACACACACACACTTATTTTCAGGCAGATAGATTTCGTGTCTGAGCATTCTCACATGACAGTGGGTCTTTTCCCCCCACTAAAAACAGTTAAAAAAAGAAAAAACAATATATCCTCATGCGAGAACTTTTCTGCTTCCGATTACCCCCATCCTTACAAGTTGCAAAGGAAACACGGAAGCAGGGAAGCGGTTGCCCAGCTCCGGAGCTCCACACCATTTTTTTTCAGAGGGAATCTCACTTGAGTATAAGCCGAGGGGGTTTTTTTCAGCACAAAAACTGTGCTGAAAAACTAGGCTTATACTCGAGTATATATGGTAATTCAATCTCATTTTTATTTGGAAAAATAAACTCCCGGCCCATGGGCCAGATGTGTCATACACTGTCCACGCCCATGCCCAATTTAGCAAAGAGGGGAAAAGTCTCATTACGTCATGTGATGCCACCATGACAACATTAGTTTAACACTAATAATTACACAAAGGCCTTCTGAATACTGGATTGATCTGATTCAAAATGATTCAATTTGGAGAGTTAATTTGATATAAACATTAAATATAATTAGGCTTCATATAGTTTTATTCATCAGTATAAAAATAAAAAAACTACAATGATATAAGCAACAATGATAGCAATAATGCCAATCACTATGACAATAAATATCACATATAAGATACTTTGATCCAGGAAAGAACATAAATACATAAATTAATAAAGGAAAAGAATAGAAAAAATAAAATAATATTATTTTAAAATTAAGAATTTCCATATGTATTTTATTCACAGGTAATATGATTGCCACATTAACAAATTGATTTTACTTATCCCTGATTAAAAATCTTATACCTGATAAGCAGACAATAAACCATCAATAAATGATCTATTGCCTGCTTATCTGGTATAAAAACAATTGAAAATCATACCACTGTAATCATGAATAAAATAATTTTATAGTAGTGGTGTGCTCTTACAAAATTATCTAGGCATAATCTACATACTTTATTCTAAATGTAGGATTCAGAACAACTATATTTGCAAAATAGTCTGTTTTTTAAAAATTCTCTATAAGCAGTAGCATACTTTTTGACATTTTTAACATTTTGTCTTATCTAGCCAGTTCAGAAAATTACTGAAGTATAGAAATACAACATGTTTCTGATCATAAAAATGACTAAAACAAGTCAAAGACATGTCCCAAATATATAATCCATGAATAAAATGAATGATATTATTTCACTAGAAACTGTTATGTTCTAGAAATATTAAGGATCAATATTAAGATTATATGGCTGCTAATATTTAATGGTAAAATATATAAATATAAAAACCTTGTTGTTCATTCATAAGTGATCTCACACTAACAATATACTGTTGCTTTTAACTGTACAAGAGAATAGAGCATACAGCATATTTAATTATAAATGTGATAACTGTTTTTATAGATATAGCAATAGCACTTACACTTATATACCGCTTTATAGTGCTTTACAGCCCTCTCTAATGGTTTACAGAGTCAGCATATTGACCCCAACAATTTGGGTTTTTATTTTACCCATCCTGGAAAGATGGAAGGCCAAGTCAACCTTGAGCCTGTGAGATTCGAACTGACAAATCGCAGGCAATTGGCTGCAACGGAAATAGATTGCAGTACTGCACGCTAACCACTGTGCCCACTGAGGATATCTATGTGTATATGTATATGTGTGTGTGTGTGTGTGTGTGTGTGTGTGTATTGTGTGTGTGTGTGCATGCATGAGTGTGTGTGGGTATGGCAACATTTTTATCAATTATTAATATCCTTGTAATTTCTACATCTTTTTTCAGTGAATGGAAACATTAGAGAGGTTGTTTATATATTATAAGTCTACTTTCACTGAGCTGAAAGGAAATTTCTTAGATAATGGGTTGTTTATGAGTTACAAATCTGTTCAGTGAACTGAAAATTTGTCAGATAACAGATTGTTTATGAAATCAATTTTCAATGAATTGGAACAATGTTTGATAATGGTTTGTATATAAGTAGTAAATCTATTTCCAGTAACTAGAAACATGCTTGATAATGGATTATATCTAAGTAATAAATCTGTGTCCAGTGAACTAAAACACGTTAAGCAGTATGATGCTTGTGAGATATAAATCTGTTTACTGAAGTGAAAAAACTGTTTAGCAAAAGGCAGCTTATGTATCTTTAGGTTCCCTTACAACACACATGTGATTAGATATATGCTATAGATAAACATGTTTGGTGGATGTGGATTGTATGATTTTTTTTCATTGTGACAAATGTCCAAATGAAATAGAAAGGTAGACTGATAATATTCTATATACCATTGATACTAATTGCTTTATTAGTGAGCATTTTCAGTGAAGCCACTCCTATGTTGTAAGTTGCTTCTTTACCATGCTGCTTCTTGCTCTTCCTGAAGTTGACTTTAAACATTGCAGTCTGGACTGTAAATATCTGGCAACGGGAAAGATCTGAATTCAATCTGGATAATGGTCATTGCAGGCTTTGATTGACTGTTTCCCTACTTCTTGCCCTTCACATCTACATAGGGAAGACAATTCTCATAGGCTGGCATCTGTCTTAGCAGGTGAATTAGTGTCTACTTGCTCCTTTTAGGATCTGTTTCATCCATACTAATTCCCACCCTTTTCCTTTACTTTCTGGATATCTGTATACACGAATGCCTTTACAATCTCTTATATAACAACAGTAGATCTATTGAAACATAGTAGCAAAAAACAAGGATGATTCAGTTGAAGAGAAGCAAAGCAGCAATTCAATAAAACTGGATAGCAGCTTGAAGATGGGATGGGGAGAAAACTGAGAGGGAATAGTATGAGGAAGGTATTACAAAGTAAGGCGAGCAAAAATCAAAGGGGAACACTGGGGAATGTAAGGATTGAATGGAGCAATATTAACCTCCTTTATGACTGAGCTATTTTACAGGAGTGTTTTGACTCTGAGAATTCCAGACTGGATCTTTGACTCTTAAACAAGCAATTGTGAGTTCCAGTTCCTTTTGACCACTTCTCATCAACCTTTTTTTTACTAATTATCTCAATATTTCATCATAGACAGTAAAATCAATAATGTTTTAGCTTTATATTCATTCACTTTTTGTACTTTGGAATAGATTTAATAAATATTTATTAATCATGTATTTGTTAATGTAGTAAGAGTCCTTTTTCTAATCAAGTACTCACTGGACAGTCATGATTCTTATTTAGTTTTTCGTATCTAAATAATCCAATCTTTTTTTTCCAGCACTTTCTCACTTCGTTTCAGTTATCTACTCATACATATCACCTAACAAAATATTTTTGGATTGTACTTATTGAAAATATTGTACAGCCCCCCCAATCAATCTATAGATTCATATTTCTGGTACATCTAATATTTAGGCAATACCATTTTATTTTTATTTTATTCATAGTTAATTTCATTTCCCTGCATGTATTCATCGTTTATGTGCCATACGTTCAGATCATTTTCAGAAAAAAGTGACATCCTTTCTCTTTCTATTAGTTTCTGTGACACAAATTATATTATTTTTCTTGCTTTCTTTAGTTTCATTCATTATTCCCTTTGCTGTTCATTCCAACTACCTTTCAAATTGACAACTTTGATATGCCGAAGTCATCACCAGTAGCATTCAAAGCAAATTGCAATTTTGCCAACATGATAATATGTGCACTGTAATGTAACCATGTAAATGCTGTGATCGGGTATTTGTATCCTAATGTTTGATGAAATATGGAATAATGGATGCATGATTGTTACATGATTTTATCATTGCCCTCTTTATTCCCTGCAGTTATGCATGTTATGTATGCACTCAAAGGACTACCAGATATTGACCTCCATTCCTTATTATGGCTTTGGTCAACCAAGATGCTTTCTAGTAAGATAAGGAAGTTAAGTGCAGACTAAGGTATTAGCCTAGTGGTTCCCAAACTTTTTCAGTCCACCACCCCCTTGGTGCTACAAACTCATCCTTGGAGCCCCCCACCCAGTGGTGGGATTCAAATTTCTGTGGGCATGGCCTAATTTGAGGGTGTGGCTTGCTGGTCACGTGACTGGGTGGGCATGGCTTGCTGGTCATTTGACTGGGTGGTGTGGCTTGCTGGCTGGGCATGGCTTTCTGGTCACATAACCGGGTAGATGTGATTTGGTTGGGCGTGGCCAGGTGACTGGCAAACCAAATACAAGTGGTCCTCACTTAATGGCTGGTTGTTTAGCAAGTTTTCTAATTTATGACTGGCCTTCCCAGAGCTACTTGACCTGTTTTTGGAGTTTTGACAGCCATGCACACACTCCCTTCTAACCCTGCTGGAGCAGATCATTAGACTAGAATCTGCAAAGCATCTCTGATTAGATTCTAGTAGTGAATTGACTCTAATCAGAGATGCTTTTCCGATTCTTGTTGATTTGTTTTATTTGTAATTCTTTATTTTATGTTGCTGAATTGCATTGACATGGGTGTCCCTTCTTGTGCACAGCCCAGAAGCTTTTGTCATTCTTTGCAGCAAAAATTACCAACCTCTGGCTTTGCTCTACTGTTCAAACATGCCACCACTGCCATGTTCGAGGTGCCAGCCCCGCAGGTCCACCCCATTGAGCCCGCTGCACCAGAGGGACCTGCCCAAGCAAGTCCAAGCAGAGCAGTGCACCAAGTCAATGGGGTGAGCCTAAGAGAGGGAAAGAGAGAAAGATAAAGAGAGAAGGAAGAAAAGAAAGAAAAAGGGACAAAGAGTGGGTGGTGCAAGGAAGGGACAGAAAGAAAAAGAAATAAAGAAGGAGGGAGGGAGAAGAAAGATAATGACATATCTACTCTAGTCCAATCACCTGCTCCAGCAGGGTTAGAAGGGAGTGTGTGTGTGTGTGTTCTCCTTGTAATTTACCAGTACATTTTGGTTTTGCATTCTTTAGAATTGGCACTGTAATACATTGGGGAAAAGTAATTTTTAGGGTGAAGATCTGGTCCAATGGATCCTGTTAAAGCCTCAACAAAATGTGAGTTTCCTGATAGTCTTGACATGTTTCGTCCACAAAACCTTTAATAGAAGCCAAAGATGTTTCAATGTGGAAAAGGGCCTCAGTCTAAACTAGACCTCATTTCAATCTGATGCATCAGATCTGTCTGTCTGTCTGTCTCTCTCTCTCTCTTTCTCTCTCTCCCTCCCTCCCTCCCAGACTGGCTTTGCTCTACTTTCCCGATGTGCCTGCTGGTCTGGCACTTCGAACATGGATGGATGTGGAGAGAGAGAGAGAGACAGAGAGAGGCAGGTAGGTAGGTAGGTAGGTAGGTAGGTAGGTAGGTAGGTAGGTAGGTAGATAGATAGATAGATAGATAGATAGATAGATAGATAGATAGATAGGCAGGCAGGCAGGCAGGCAGGCAGGCAGGCAGGCAGGCAGGCAGGCAGGCAGGCAGAACTTTTGGATGAATATATGGATAGGTAGATAGGTAGGTAGGTAGGCAGGCAGGCAAGCAGGCAGGAAAACAGACAGACTGACTTTTTGGATAGTTGTTTTGCACTTTTGGTTAGATACTAACTACATTTCCTTGCGTTCATGTGCAATGACAATAAAGTTGAATCTAACGTAATAGGTAGGCAGATAGGTAAGTAGATAAGTAGATAGGTAGACAGACAGGCAGATAGATAGATAGGTAGGTGATAAGTAGGTAGGTAGGTTAGTAGTAGGTAGATAGATAGATCTATATTGGTAGATAGGTAGGTAGGTAGGTAAACAGACAGAAAGACAGGCAGGCAGGCAGGTAGGTAGGCAGGAAGGCAGGCAGAAAGGCAGGCAGACAGACAGATAGACAGAAATACCTTTTGGATGGATGGATGTATAGATAGATAGACAGACAGACAGACAGAATGCAACAGCAGTGGCACTTTGGGAAAGTAGAGCAAAACCAGAGTAGGAATTGAAGTACACACAAGTTGTCAAGGTTGAGAAACGCGGGCTGAAGATATCAACCTAGCCATTGTGGTTTAGGGTTTAGCATGCTGTTTGATTCCAGCTTAGTCAATAAACCATGGCTAAGATCTTCCTGCTCCTTAATGCAGCTGCCCCTCTGCCTCTTTTCCAGCCCCCTGCCCCAGTTCTTTCTTTGATATCCAATTTTGCAATGCCAACCTCCCCAGGGTAGCGATGCAGCCGACTTCACCCTCTTTGCTTCGACCCAAGGTCCACTTCCATCAGGTCAAGCAAGGGGAGGCACTCTGCACACGCTCAGAGACTCCCAACTTCGGGGAAGTGCTCCGCCCATCTTTAAGCTCTGCCTGGGAGGAGGAAGGCATGCAGAAGCAGCCCAGACCAGTGGAGGGGAGGCGGAGGGAACGATCGCTTGGAAAGCAAGTAAGCAAGCATGCAAACAAGCAAGCAAGCAAATGCAGGGCTCGGTCAGAAGAACTGGGCTGCAGAGGGAGGCTAGGTTCTAGGTCCGGCCCGGCCACGTAGAGCTGAACCGAACCAAGCCACGTGCCTTGGAGAGCCACGGCTGCACCCACCCGCATCCTGCATGCAAGCCCAGCTGGCTGGAGAGGTGGAGGCCGGGCAGGCGCTGCGCACTCCCTTGTTCTCCTCTGGGGAAGGGGGCCCTGACGCTGGACTACCCACCCCTTCCACTGCATGCCTTGGGAAGGTTTTGCTTTGGGCCTTCTGGTGCGCCTCTGCCGCTTCCACCAGAGAGGTCAGTCTGCAAGCTAAGGCACCCCCGTTCCACCACCTCCCACCTCCCCCCCTTGGCAAGGCTCATCATGTGCAGCTTTGGCATTCAAGGCATCGCGAGTGAGTTTTGCATTCGAGTGGTGCAACAGTCAATGGGTTGACCCTGCAGGGCCGGTGCCTTGCAAGCCCCCTTGCCTCTTAGCACCCCCCTAAGGCATCCCATCGCCCCCCAGGGGACAGTACCGCCCACCTTGGAACCATTGTATTAGCCTTAGTTATATCAGTATTCCATGCAGAATTCTGTCTTGATGTTGGGAATAGTATCACATAGCTTTCAAATATTTTAGTTAAAAAGTTTTACCCCAAGTATTTGAAAAGATAAAAAGATGCATTTAAGAAAGATGCTATAGTATTGAATAACAGATTGAATAAGGAAGAAAACAAAAGTAAAAGTGAGAATAAAAAAAAGATAGTGTTAAAATAGTATGCAAGAGAGGGACAGGGTAGACATTGTTTCACACAGTATGTCAACATTTTTAATGTCAGATTTTCAAAACTGAAATTTCTTAAGCAAATTAACTAAGCATATAATTTTATTTTACTTTTTTAAAAAATGATAGATGTCTCGATACATATTTTGTCCTGATGTCTCTATATGGCATTTTTAGCTAATTGGGAACCACAATTAATGATACCAATAACTTATGCCTGTTATAAATCCTGAATTGCAAATCTTCAATTTATCATTAATATAATGAGCCAGTTAATTTTTGTAATCATTGATTTCTACCCAGTTCTAGAAGTTTTGCTTTCAGAATTCTCTCCCCATCTCCAATTCTCCTTATTCAAGAAAAACATTTCTAAAAGTTTTCATTTAAGGAAAAGGATAGGGAAATCATGATTTGACAGCATGTTTACAAATGTTTATCTCTTTATCCAGAATATTTAGTTTAATGAAATAGAATATATTTAATAATCCTCTCTTCCTTTTAAATAAAAAAAAAACTTTTATGCCACTCAGAGTTGCAAATGCTACACAATACACCATTTTCAGTAAGTAAATAAATATAAAGAAATGAACTTCATTGTTAAAAAGTATACTTACTTTCAAGTATAACTTTTCTACCAGTCCAATCATCTTTAATAAGTTGTATGTTTCCAAAATGTGCATCACTAAAGAAGATTCGATTAGTTCCTCTTCCTTTCTGTCTATAGTCAAAAGTCAATGCTATTACATTTTTGAAATATTCTGGATTTTCATAAGGTTGCACTGGTGAATTTAAGTTTGTCTCATCTGAAAGATGTATAGTTTTTAGTATTGTTCTTCCTGAATAAAGCAAGTAACCATCATGTCTTAAGCATGTCACACCATCCTCTGCTAGATAACCATGTGCACAAGCACAGGTTCTCTGTGCATTTCCCCGATAGAGACAAAGTTGCTGACACCCACCATTGTTTTTGGCACAAATGTTGGTTCCTACAGGAAAAAAAGAATATATAGTACAGTATAAAAATAAAATATATAAACATAGTGTATTTATTTAAATCATGCCTAATTGTTATGTTTAATTCAATTCATATGCCAAAAAAGAAAGCCAGTTTAGTCTGGTAATTAAGGCACTAGGTTAGAAACCAGAAGATTGAGGCTGGCTTTCTTGATGTAGTCAAGAAAGCCGGCTGAGTGACTTTATCCAGTCACTCTCCCTCAGTCCAACTCACTTTAGAGTAGATCAACACTGGATCATGGCATACCAGCAACTGGACTGCACATTTGCACAAACAAGCAAAGCTCCATCCACAGGATGCAAGGCAGCACACAAAACCATATCCCCTCCAGTCCGCAGGAAAACCCTCTCCATAGAACCAGTTCCTGGGGCTTAAAAGGTTGGGGGCCGTTGTTTTAGAAAACTGTTATGAAGAAAATAGGAAACTGAAGGAGTATTAGCTATGTTTGCCACTTCTTTGAATAAAAATAATATAGACAGGATAAAAGAAATCTAAATTTAAATCTAAAATGTTATTAAATTTTCATTGACAGTAATAAACTAACTTTAAGCATATTAAAGTACTGAATATTTTTTTCTTAGAACTAGATCAGTTTCTCATTGTTCTCTGAATGTTTTTTTTTTGTCAGCAGAAGCAAAAAGATAAACTTCTTAATATCCTGTTCCTCCAAGCACATCTACTGTTCATAATCTATTTGTTGATAAAGTGGGAAGTCCAAGGAGGGAATGTGAGTGAAATTTCTCCCCATGTTTTCTGCCAGCTAGATCACTTGCTGGATCTAAATATTTGTCTGTGAAGGAAGCCTGCTTTTCTATATGTAATGTAAAAGAACACACACACACACAAACAGACACACAAATTCATTGATACAATTAAAATTAAACCAAACAGAAAATGTTGGCACTGTTATTTGCTATGTGTTATATTGTGTACTATTCAGTAAAGTTGCTTAATCTTCAGCTTTTTAAAAAGCATTCATGTTCATTGAAACAATTACCATTCAATGAAAACAAAATGAACAAATTGGTTGTTATTTGTGTTGTAGGGTGGGGTGGAAATATTTTAAAGGGGGAGAAATTATAAACATGTTTTTTTAGTAAAACTCAAAACTGCAGTTTTTATTCCACAGTTTGAAGGTAGCAAAGCAATAGCAGATTTTACACCAGTTTTAAACAGATATTAAGCCAATACACTGTTGCCAATGATCTTTTTTTTGCCAAAATGAATTTCTTGTGCATTTCAACTATGCATGAAGTAGCAGGTTAAAGTCTTTCATGGCTTAAATTCATGGCTTACTGCTGGAAATTAGACAGTTGATAAAACTAAAGCCATAATACCATTTCATGGTCATATTTAGTTTGACAGTGCCATGATTCTGATTCAGAGATTTTTCAATGACTTCATCACTAAAATTTTTAGTCAAGAATGGGAGAATTGTATAATTTTGAAAAACTTAGAAAATATCTAGAGAAGCATTGGACAAATTATGTCACTCATTTCAAAGGTGTGCTATGTAGCAATGTGACAAAGCATAAAGCAACTGAAGAGGCCTTCATCATGCAGTGAACTGATTTAGACTGAAAACAGTGAATGACTGGATGAAAATATGTAAATATAAAAACCTCCTGAAGAATAAGCCAGCTATTAAAAATGGTTTAAATTTCTCTAATATAAATAAAATACAATAATATCCTTATTTTATAAGAGCCTTTTATTGTCAAAGTATAAACTGATTAAATCTGGCAACTATAAATAACAATTTCAATATAAGAAAACAACTTGAGTTCAAAATAGAGTGCAGAATTGACGCAGAAGTGAAAAAGAACACTGATGAAGAATATTCTCATTTATATTTGCCCTGACAACTATGACTGCATGAAGCTTCAAATGGGTGCTTCATATCTGACAAAGTTTCAAAGAACTATCTTTGAGGAACTATATTAAGCTGTTTTTTACAGTCAACATGGTCTCGTGGTTTCTAATAGGCATGAAGCTGGTATTTGCCTAATTTTTGTATGTTTCAGAGCCCCTCTTAGCTTTCTGCAGAACCCTAACCATAACCCGAATCCTAACTCTGCAGAAAATATCCTATGAGAAAAAGAAGAAAACATTATTTGTGAAGTGCAGTACAAGAAGGGTGAGAGAAATCTTATCATCCAGGTTGGGTGCTGTGGCAGTTGTGGTGATTGCTCAGTTGGTCAGCTTGTGGGAAAATCCAGTAACTTGAGAGGACATGTCATGCACTATTTACATCTCTCAACCACTTTCTAGTGATGGGAGGAGGAAAACATCAGGGAGAGAGAGATAATGCTGTTAACCAGGGGTGTCAAATTCACAGCGGTGTCATGTAACATGTCATGACTTTTTCCCCCTTTGCTAAACCAGGCATGGCCGTGGCCAGTGCATAACACATCTGACCCATGGGCTGCGAATTTGAGACCCTACTGTAAACTCTGAGACACAAAGCTAAATTTGGAAATCTCATAGAAAATATCTTCCTAACAATAACCACCATGCAGAACCTTCTAAAACACAATCTTCATAACAACACAACTTTTACAACTTTTTGAGAGCTGCTTATCTACTGGGGATGGGGAGAGGTTCTTTGTTTATCTTTATTGTCTCCTAATGTACAAATTTCTTATCTTCACTTCCTCCTCAAAAATTATGCTCACTATTTTCCTATCAATAAGAATGTAAACAGATGCAACTTACTAGTTTATTAAAGATTTGTGGATTCTATACTGTACACAATCAAAGTGATTATTTTTAATTTAAAACTTTAACAAGTAGAAGAGAAATTGGTACTAATTTTCAAATTTGGGGCAATAACAACATTTTAGACTTCAAAAAGATAGTAGCTACACTAAATTGGTGTTTTCTATTTTTTTCCTAATAATAAAAATTATGTCATAGAATTATGCTCTCTGCAGGATATTCTGATCTGGAAATTTAGCAAACCTTCTATTACATATCATTTTAGCCATTTGGAAAACTTTTCAAGACACTACTGCTACTTCTAAACATCTTTTAAACATTTTTATTCATCCCTCCTGAAAAAATGACTGAAAAGAGGAATTTGGAAACTTTTACAAATCATCTCTTTAATTAAACCAAATGTATGCCTTAATATGGGAATCTTATTATGACTTGTTTCCTGATAATTGACTATTTTAAGTGCTGCTACAGAAATATTCCACTCCTTTCTTAACAGTTTTTCATCACTTGTCTTACTAACAAACACTCAAGAAAAATTTCAATTGTCTTTAATGGGATAAAAGATTGTTTACTATTGTTATATATACTTACATCAGAGTAAGTGTCACTGACTATTTCTGAATAAATATGCATAAAATATGAAAGCATTTGTCAAAAACAATGCAGCATATTTTTATCAATATATTTTTCTGTCATGCCTGCAAGAAAGTTCATGTTGTGAGTATGTACAACAAGCATACAACACACAAATACACACATACACACATTTTATTAGATTGGAGCTTTTCTTGCAAAATGGCCAAACATCAATACTGACCAGAGTGAGCATAGTTTGAAAAAAAAAATTCACAAGATTTTTCCCTTTGATATCTCAGTTATAATGGACTGGGGTTATGATGAGGGTAAGGGTTAGTTAACACTAACCTTATCAATAAGTGTCTTTAATTTTCATGTACAATAGAGACCTCATAGGAAGGAACCTGGAGGTCCTGTTGTCTAACACCCTTCCCAGGAGTACTCAGATCATCTCAGACAAACAGCTGCTGAACCTTTGCTTGAAAATTTCCAATGATGGCATACCCATAACTCCAGAAGGAAGGCTTAATAGCCCTCAAAGTCAGGAAATATCTCCTTATTCCACCTTTGAATCTCTCACAGTAAAGCTTCCACTCAGTGGCTTTTGTTCTATCTCCTGGGCACTATGGAAAATAAATCCACATCATCTTCCTTATAACAGCCATCCAAGTAGTAGAAGACTACTGTGATGTTTCCACTTAGTCCTCTCTTATTTAGGCTAACCATACTTAGTTCTTTTAACTACTATTTATCAGATGTAGCCTTCAAGTGTACCATCATTTTTCACTCTTCATTGCACTCTTTCAAATTTCTCAATATTCTATTTCTATTGTAGAGGCAAAAAGACATAATGTTCCAGTTGTGGTCCAACCAATGCAATATAAGTAGAATTATTACTTCCTGTGATCTCAGCTGTGTAGTATCTATGCTGATGCAGCCCAAGATTACATTGTGTATTTTGGCAACTACAGTGTACTGCTGATTCATGTTTAAATTATGGTCCAGTAGGACACCAAGAACTTTCTATTTCACAAGTACTACTGTCCTCCCTATATCTGTGCATCTAATTTTTGTTTCCTATTGGTGCAGAACTGTACATTTCTTACATTTGAATTTCATTTTGTTGGGAAGAATCCTGTGTTCAAGATCCTTTTGAAACCTCCTCCTGTCTTCAGAGATGTTATAGATCTCCTACAGCTTTGAGTCATTTTAAATTTGTGTATGTATTGTTTCAAATTTTTGTTCATAAATTGATGGAACTCATTTATAAGCTAATGCCAATATCCACTATGGAAAACTTAAATCATTCATTTATTTCAAAACTCATTGTGGTAAACAATAGCATCATCACCATAGTAGACTCAGCCTTCGCCCACTGCTTTATGGGGTTCCGCAGGACTCGGTACTCTCTCCACTCCTGTTCAACATTTATATGAAGCCGCTGGAGAAGATAATCCATCACCATGGACTGAGGTATTACCAATATGCTGATGATACTCAACTGTATGTCTCAGCCCCTGGTGAATTAAATGTTGGTGTGTCCTCCCTCTCGCAGTGCCTGGAGGCTGTTAGGGGCTGGATGGGGAGCAATGGGTTGAAACTGAACCCTTACAAGACCAAGTGGCTCTGGGTTTGGGGTTCGTTGGTTCAGGGAGAATTACCTCCTTTAGTCTTGGATGGGATAGCACTACCCCAAACAGACCTTGTGTGTAATCTAGAAGTTTTCCTGGACTCACAACTCCTGTTTGAAGAGCACGTGGCAGTCATGGCCAGGAGGGCCTTTGCGCAGCTGCGGGTTGTGCACCAGTTATGCCCTTTCCTGGATCAGAGGCCCCTATTCACAGTCACTCATGCTTTGGTCACTTCTTGTCTTGATTATTGCAATGTGCTCTACATGGGGCTGCCCTTGAAGAGTGTCTGGAAGCTCCAGTTGGTGCAAAATGCAGCGGCCCACATGGTTTTATGCAGACCCCGGTGTGCACATGTGTCACCTCTCCTGCATTGGTTGCCGATTTGCTTCCGGGTACAATTCTAGGTGCTGGTTGTCACCTTTAAAGCCCTTCATGGCTTGGGTCTGGGTTATCTGAGGAAACATCTCTTGTCAGTGACATTTACCTGATCCATTAGAGTGAGGAGGCAGGGAATGTTGCAGGTTCCACCCCTGAGGGAGATACACCTGGTGGGACCCAGAAGAAGGGCCTTCTCCATGATGGCTCCGTCTCTCTGGAACATCATTCCCCCAGAGATTAGAATGCCCCCCTCACTAATATTCTTCCGAAAGGCACTGAAGACCTGGTTTTGCCAGCGGGCCTGGAGAACCCAGAGTGGGATGGAGCCCATCAAATGGCTAATGTGATCTGCTGTCGTCAGCGCAGGGGGTGGGAGTTGGTTTTTGTTTTGTTTTCCCAAATTTTGTTCTATTGTACTTTACTAATTTATTTGATTCTTTTTGTTAGTTTTTTATTGTTTTTATTTTTATTTTGAATATGGTTTTACATTTTATTTTGAATATGGTTTTACCTTGAGTCACCATGGACGAATAGGCAGCAATATAAATTAAATAAATAAATAAGTATCTCCAAGTGTATAATCAAACACTTAAGTCTACAATAAGAATTACCTTTTTCACGACCTCTGTTGAAAACCTTTATTTCCTTCAAGTTTATGCCTAGGCCTGTCCTCATGGATACTGTCTCTGTGGCATCGTTTTTTTTGCTTCGTCTGATAGATCCATTTGCATGAGCTCTGCCAAAAAATGTTGAAGGTATCTGACCCATAGTTCTCAACTAATTAAAAGTGAAAGAGACATTAATATGCAAGGAACATAGGGCCTAACAGAAAATGAAGAAACTTTGGTGTTTTGTTTTGTTTTGCAAGGTTGATATAGTTTAGCTATATTTGAATATTAAACTGCCTTTAAAAAATCCCTATCGCTATGTGAGAGCCTTTGAGTGATATTACTAAGGAACAGCTATTTCTATAAGGGTGAAATATCTGGCACAGAAGTAACATTTTGAAACACAAATACTTATAGAAAAATAAATTACCTGTCAGACCAGTAGATGTAAGCCCCAAGACTGTGATTGAAAACATATCCACATTACTTCCCGACAGTACAATCTCGATTTCTTCCATTCTCAAGGTCAATCCTTTCTATCTTGTCCATCCGGCATCACACCAATATAATTTATTTTCCTAAGAATCAATCAAAGTAAACTCCAAATATTTTATCCTATTTTTAATTAAAGGCAATAAAATATATTGTGATATTCATATCTTAGCATATTGTAGCATGAATAATTTGCAGAAAAATAGAAAATTCACCTCAGGATCAACAGAAACTCCATTAGGCCACATGGCACCAGTACCAACAAGAACAGTCTTCTCTGATCCATCTAAATGAGCCTTGCCTATGCATGGTGCCTGTCCCCATTCTGTCCAGAATAAATAACTAGAATATGAAAAATATTATGATCAAAAATAAGTTTATTGAAATGAATGGGATGGAATAGAAGAAAATTTGTGAAAGTTTCCATCATCACAATTTTTCACAGCGCAATCCTTTTCCCCATATAGCTACTTGTTATGTCTCCTCTTGGAAATTCAAAACGAACAAACAGAAAGCAGCCGTTTCACAATCAAATCAAACTGAAGGAAATAACAAGATAACGGCTGGCAGAAACTGTTAGGACTCCTTGAAATTCAAACAAACAGAGAGCTCTTTGCAGTAACGTCCTCATTCAAAATAGTCATTTGTTCCTGGCGAAAGGCACCAGCTCAGCTGTGTCCTTTTATACCCATTAAGACAACGTGCTAATTAACTGGCTTGCCCTTCAGATTAACGTTTCCTGGTTCTGACGTCAATCCACGATCTAACAGTCATCAGAGTCAAAACTCCCAACAGGACCGATCCTTCCAATCACAACAGCTACTCATATAAGAAACTTCCTGAAATGGCTTAAAGAGAGAAATAATCTATACAAAAGTTAAAAATAAGCTAAGGTCTAGAAGAGAAAGCCTAGAATAAATATTACAACTTTATAAAGGTAGTAATTTTCAGAGATAAATAAACCTACAAAAATATTTCCATTTTTTAAAAAGAAAAATTGCTGATGTCTATTCATTTTAGGTATTGTACTTTTTCCTTTCTAATATGTTAATACATGTTTCTGTATCTGTAAATATACCTTGTGCTTTTTTTTGTTGTTAAGCCTGAAATATGAAGCTCAGCTTGCAAATTATAAAACTTTCATACTCATATATTTCTGGTCAATTCTAGATAATATGGTTTTGAATCCTCATCTATTCCTGACATGAGAAAGATAGAGACATATCTGACATCAGGTTGCATTTCTGACAACCTAAAATATATGTTTTTGTTTCTTCCATTCCTCCAATTAAGAATCATTTCATGTCCAACATCGTATTTCCTGATACCAGAACTGTAATTGGCTATGTTCCAAATTATGGAGACACTGTTGCTTTGCCAACATTTCATTCCTCCCCAAAGTACAACTGGGTGAACTTCCATTAGAGGTGGAAGTTCACCCCCATGGACCACTCAATGGATTGGCCAAGAACTAATCATAGTGGATTGACCCTGATTTCTAGAGATGGGCATAGAAATGACCTTGGAGAGCTGCCAGAAAGCTTTAGAAAAATAACAAGTGTAGAAGAAGCAGAAGTGTAAGCCCAGATGCAGGAAAAAGAATGAGAGAGACTCAGAATGACTCCCACAACTACTTTGGATATATGAGGAAGGGAAAGAAAAACACAAACAGACTTGCAAGATTCTTTTGTTGCCACCCATCTCAAATAAAGTATTGTTCTAATTTTTCGATGTGGATCTCTTCTATCAATGGTCTGAATGATGAAATACTAAAATATAAAGGTTAGACAATCAAGAAATAATATTGATTTTATTTTTCTTTTCTTCTTATTGGTGTTTGATACTATATTTATATAAAGTTTTCTGTTTCTTTTTTTTTTTTTTTCCTATTTGAGAATTGGCATGATTATAAGACTTGTTTTAGAATAAATTATAAAATAGTTATCTCATAAAGGCATGATCGAATAAAAGTTTAGTCAAATTTCTTTTTTTTTAATAGTGATACTATGATTTATAAATTTGTATTGATAATAAGAGTAATATAAGGTAATTGTAATTGTGACTATGAGATGAATGCACAAAACCGATGGACCAACCGACTTACTGTTTGTATAAAAATATGGGGGAGCTGATGCTTTTTATGTTTTGTTGTTGTGTTTGTATGTTAAAAACAATAAAAAAATTTATAAAAAAAAAAAAAAGAAATCAGAGAAGAAAACATGAACTTGTAAGATTTGTGGTTATTGCTGCCTGTATACATAAGTTCAGAGCATGGGAAAATAAATAAGAGGAATCTGAATTATTGTTACAGAAGAATAAACATCATTTAATAAGTTAAAAAAAAAAAAAAGAATTACCTTTTTCACGACCTCTGTTGAAAACCTTTATTTCCTTCAAGTTTATGCCTAGGCCTGTCCTCATGGATACTGTCTCTGTGGCATCGTTTTTTTTGCTTCGTCTGATAGATCCATTTGCATGAGCTCTGCCAAAAAATGTTGAAGGTATCTGACCCATAGTTCTCAACTAATTAAAAGTGAAAGAGACATTAATATGCAAGGAACATAGGGCCTAACAGAAAATGAAGAAACTTTGGTGTTTTGTTTTGTTTTGCAAGGTTGATATAGTTTAGCTATGTTGAATATTAAACTGCCTTTAAAAAATCCCTATCGCTATGTGAGAGCCTTTTAGTGATATTACTAAGGAACAGCTATTTCTATAAGGGTGAAATATCTGGCACAGAAGTAACATTTTGAAACACAAATACTTATAGAAAAATAAATTACCTGTCAGACCAGTAGATGTAAGCCCCAAAGACTGTGATTGAAAACATATCCACATTACTTCCCGACAGTACAATCTCCCGATTTCTTCCATTCTCAAGGTCAATCCTTTCTATCTTGTCCATCCGAGCATCACACCAATATAATTTATTTTCCTAAGAATCAATCAAAAAGTAAACTCCAAATATTTTATCCTATTTTTAATTAAGGCAATAAAATATATTGTGATATTCATATCTTAGCATATTGTAGCATGAATAATTTGCAGAAAAAATAGAAAAATTCACCTCAAGATCAACAGAAACTCCATTAGGCCACATGGCACCAGTACCAACAAGAACAGTCTTCTCTGATCCATCTAAATGAGCCTTGCCTATACATGGTGCCTGTCCCCATTCTGTCCAGAATAAATAACTAGAATATGAAAAATATTATGATCAAAAATAAGTTTATTGAAATGAACGGGATGGAATAGAAGAAAATTTGTGAAAGTTTCCATCATCACAATTTTTCACAGTGCAGTCCTTTTCCCCATATAGCTACTCATATAAGAAACTTCCTGAAATGGCTTAAAAGAGAGGAAATAATCCTATACAAAAGTTAAAATAAGCCAAGGTCTAGAAGAGAAAGCCTAGAATAAATATTACAACTTTATAAAGGTAGTAATTTTCAGAGATAAATAAACCTACAAAATATTTCCATTTTTTTAAAAAAGAAAAATTGCTGATGTCTATTCATTTTAGGTATTGTACTTTTTCCTTTCTAATATGTTAATACATGTTTCTGTATCTGTAAATATACCTTGTGCTTTTTTTGTTGTTAAGCTGAAATATGAAGCTCAGCTTGCAAATTGTAAAACTTTCATACTCATATATTTCTGGTCAATTCTAGATAATATGGTTTTGAACCCTCATCTATTCCTGACATGAGGAAAGAAAGAGACATATCTGACATCAGGTTGCATTTCTGACAACCTAAAATATATGTTTTTTGTTTCTTCCATTCCTCCAATTAAGAATCATTTCATGTCCAACATCGTATTTCCTGATACCAGAACTGTAATTGGCTATGTTCCAAATTATGGAGACACTGTTGCTTTACCAACATTTCATTCCTCCCCAAAGTACAACTGGGTGAACTTCCATTAGAGGTGGAAGTTCACCCCCCCATGGACCACTCAATGGATTGGCCAAGAACTAATCATAGTGGATTGACCCTGATTTCTAGAGATGGGCATAGAAATGACCTTGGAGAGAGCTGCCAGAAAGCTTTAGAAAAATAACAAGTGTAGAAGAAGCAAGTGTAAGCCCAGATGCAGGAAAAAGAATGAGAGAGACTCAGACTGACTCCCACAACTTCTTTGGATATATGAGGAAGGGAAAGAAAAACACAAACAGACTTGCAAGATTCTTTTGTTGCCACCCATCTTAAATAAAGTATTGTTCTAATTTTTCTGTGGTCAGTTTCCTGGTCTGATTTACCTCACAGGATTGACAATTTTCTGGAATATGTAGGATGAGAGAAAATGGAGACCCCTGCCTTTCTAGATTACTTTGTACTTATAGCAAAAAAATCTGGTGCCAGGAGGAGCTGGCTCTGTAGGGTTTTGTTGTACATTTCCTCAAAGCTGGTGCCAGGAGGAGCTGACTCTGTAGGGTTTTGTTGTACATTCCCTCAAAGCTAGAACAGAAGCTTCTAGAGGTGATACCTGAGGAAATTTTTATGTGTGGATTTCTAACCACCTTGATGCCATAAACATCTAGCCTGCAATTTGTGAGAATGTAGCTTTAATAGCAGTAATTAATTTGCCTAGTCTATTTCCCCCTTTGCAGGCTGCTTTCCTTGACTACTGCCCAATGGGATAAATTGGAAAATTACCTTCCAAAACCCACTCGGGATCATCCAAATGCAGTCTTCTTTCCCATTTTGGCAGCTATTTTCCCATTCAAAGGATATCCTTAAGCAAGGTAAATCCAGGTACCCCAGAATCAATATAGCAGGCTATTACTAGAGCTAATCAAGAGTTTTCAGCTCTCTCTATAGGTAGCCGTTGAGATAGGACACGACACAAAATGAACATTCAAAGTTTTGACAGATGCCCCCCAAATTACATATGACCCTGTTTCAAAATTATGATGGCTATAGAACCCCCTCTGGATATATTTGGCCTTATGACCGGCCATGGTGATGCAGCAGTGTTTCCTAATTTCTCTCTCCCCAATCCCACCCCAGCCAGACCCTGTAGCACTCTGGCCTGTTTCCCATGTCTCCATTTTCAGCACTCCAAAAATTCCTCACAGAATTGCTTTTGGAGAATTTTGTCCCAATCAGCTGGCTCTGCAAACCTCCCCTGGCTCTTGCTAAGCTTTGGAAACCCAGAGCATGCATGCAAAGGGAGTAGTAACAAGATATGTTTCCTAAAATCTTTCCCTTGCTTTAATGCCCTTTCTTTCCCCCAAACTTACTTTTTTTCTCCAATAAACCCAAGAAAGTTAGGAAGGCTAGACTTGTTCATCATTCTCTCACCCCACTAATACCTTCGGTGCTGAAACTAAACACCTTGCTTCTGCCTTCCAATACCTATCCCCTTTAAAATGTGATTTGCTAATTTACTGCATGCTGGAGAAGGGGTGACAAAACCTGTAAGTTATTTACTCTGACTCCAGGCTGAAGAGTACAGGAAAGGAATGAAGCAACCAAAAAAAAAAAAATCTTTCTACAGTTTTTTTGCCTTGAGGAGCTGAAGAAAAAAGTCATATCAAACAGTTTAGCCATTTAGATACAACCTGTGCAACAAACAGGGCAGAAAGCTGGGTCCTTGCAAAGCTTTTTGCTGTTTGTCCAACTGCCTTTGGACCCTTCTTTAGAGTCCTAGCTGGCAGTTAGACAAACAGCAAAAATCTTTTACAGGAGTCCTAGCTTGGTCCTATGCTCACTGAATGACCTGAACAATTGCTTAATGATTGAACTGGGGAGAGCAGAATGTCTAGTCATTATGTGAGGCAGTTCATTTAACATTTGTCCTGGCTTTTGACTGTAATGGGCAGGCTCTATTACAGTTATACTTCGAGGGTTACCAGTATAAAATAGCATGGCAAAAGGTGCTGGAAAACTCTGTGGTGCCTCAGGGTTGTGCACAACTGCTTTTTAATTGACCTCTTGCAATCTATTTGATAAGATAGTTATATTTAAAGTTGAGCTCTTACTAAACAGTGACCACTTCCCTTTATTACATTTACAGAGAGGAAGGAGTAGAGCTGTGCCATCACCTAGTTTCTAGCTTGATTCTTTAAGCACTACATCAAATTGACTCTCTAATTTTCAACTACCTTGGCATAATTTTTAAGCTTCCCAAGCTGAGTGACAAAAATGAAAAAAAAAAACCATTTCTGTTGAAACTAACAATGGCACTGAGGCAAATGGACTCCCCGCCCCCCCCATTCTAACGGAGGCAAATGCATACATGTCATCATAAAGCTTTTTAAAACTAAAACTGTATCTAAAATGTATAGAGCAAAACACAGGTTTTACCAGCACTCTTCCATATCCCATACTAATTTTCAAACACTTTAAAAGTGGTGTTTAAATGGAAGCTGGTATGATTCCATTGGAGGTAGAATCATATTTGCCTACTGTTTTCTAGGAGCTCACTGGTTCTATTTATGGCTTTAAAAAAGGTAAAATAAAAAGGAGATACCTAGATTATCATAATCAAAGTGTCTCTAGTACTCCCAATGGCAAGCTTCTTTAAAGAAAAACACTTATATTCTATTCTGTCTGTCCATATTATATTATACTATGTTATATTATAGTATACATAATTAAAGTTTAAATGTTCATTATCAACTTATTGAATACACGAAGCCCAGATCTTCCTAATCATTTGGAAATGCTGAAATAAAATCTAGGTCAATAATTTCATCTCAATATTAACTGTGCTTCCTTTTTAATGTAATCTTGTAATTGAAGACGCAACAAAATATACTATTTACTAATATACTATTATTCTATTATTCTAAAAATATACTATTTTTCTTGAGCACTAAAAGAAATTTACACATATCAACAGCTCACAAAACAGCATGGTAAAGTAGTTCAACATGATTCCATTTATGCCACAGGTGTCACATTGCCGTCAAATGACATTTCACAACCTTTTTCCCATTCACAGAGTTCGGATGAGTGTGGCCTGCACATGATGCATCTGGCCCACAGGCCACCAGTTTGACACCCCTGATTTATGCTATTGTTGGAGCAGTATTTTAAAGCTTTAGTGGTTTGTGGGCTAATATCAAATTTACATTGTAGCTTCCTAGATCCATTTTACACACTATTCCTCATCAGCTTTTCAGTTTTTTAAAATGCTTTTTAATAAATGTATTCACTTGCATGCATATCAATTATCAACTTACCCTTTTTCGGGGTGCACTGCTATGGACCTTGGCTGATCCAGACCCTGAGATATGACAACATAGCGAAAAGAGCCATTAAGCCTAGAAACTTCAATAAAATTGAAGCCATGATCTGTCCAATATATATTACCTGGAAGCAATAAGAAAATGCAGTTATGGAGACATAAGAATATCATTAAACATCTCAGTTATGACTACAAACAAAATAAATGAATATTAATATCAACTTTTTCTAAATTAAATTACTAAAAAGAAAAATCAGTAGGCATATTTGTACTATTCTATTTGAATAATTTTTCTTCCTGCAAACTTCCTTATGTTAAAAATACATCTATACCATTAAAAATACATCTATACCATTTGGCTGACCAATCAATGGTCAGCCAAATCATATGACCCCTTTTTGTCACCCTAAAATCCAATTTTGTCAGAAAAATCCTCTTCCCCTATATTTAATTTGTTAAAATGCCATTTTTGACAGTGCAATTTTTCATATTTGTGGGGACCCAGGATAAAAGTGATTAGTCTACTGCAGATTCAATGTACCTATTTTGAGTAAAAAATATTCATCCCACCATCATCATATGATTAGCTATGTCATTTCATTTGTATTTCTTGGAGAATTCAAAATTCAATACAATAAAATAAAAAGTACAGTTTCCAGAGGAAAAGCATCCCACTTTCTATGGAAAGAAAAAAAGTATCTGCTTTAAAAAAAAAGGGACTAGATTTTGTTTATACTAATGAATAAAATTCATTTGGTAATTCTAGATGCAAAATATGTTTACTGTTGTAAAGAAACCTGAAAGAATTGCTTGGCTATAAATCAGAAAAGATAAAGTAAAATAGTTATAAATAATAAAATAACCAGAAAACCTACCCGCTATCCAATCCACTGCAATGCCTTCCACTCTTCCCAAGCCGTTTGTAATGATATCTTCCTTCCATGTCTGATCTCTGCTAGCTCTGCTTATTTTATTGAATCCCATGTCAGTCCAGTAGATTGTATCATTTCCTATAGAATAAATATTTAAAATACAGTTTCCAACAATATCTTATTTATTGGGCATGCTTTGATCTCTTAGTTTGAAATGACATTTTTTTCTACAATTCATCTTTGCTCTTTTCCCATTTGTAAATGTTTGGGTACAATACTTACTGAAAATCAGTGTACATCATATGCATTTCTTTTTACATTTTTGCAGCTGTTTTTCTTAATATAGATCTGTGTTACTGAGAACGAAGAATAGTAATCCTATGTAACTTTGAGACTTCCAAAATTATAAGGCTTTTATAAGGAAAATGTTTATTTACCTGCATGAAAGTCTATACCAACAGCAAAAGATGTTCCTGTTATAGGCATTAATGCATCTGTTTTGTCATTTGGATCAAGAGGGATTCCCCTGATTCCTTCATGAATAGAATATAAGAGAAATGACTCTATACCTAGAGAAAAAAATATTTCAAAATGTTAACAATAGTTATCATCATAAGCAGTTATAAAATTAACCAGATATCTGAAGACAAAAGACAAACTTCTGGCTCTTAATCAGTTGTATTATGATGAAGTGGGAGGGATCATCAAGAAAGAAAATAGAAAAATCAATGTAGAATAACCAGAATCGTATTAAAAGCTAGTACAGGTAGTCCTCAACCTACGACCACAACTGAGCTCAAAATTTCCACTGCTTCCATTTTGCCCCATTTTACAATCTTATTTGCCATAGTTGTTAAGCCTTTAAGAGAAACTAACTTCTCCCATTGACCTTTGTTTGTCAGAAAACAGTTGGGAAGTTTACAAATGATGATCACATGACCCACGTGACATTTTATTACATCTTTTTGGAACTGTAATCTGTATCTATCTAAAGATACTTTTAAGAAGCTTGAGTCTACTGACACATACTTCTGCTAAATTTGGACTTCAGTGATTGAACTGAGACTGTAAGCTTCTAACCATGATTATGTCAACATTTTTTGCAAGTAGTCTGAAAATTGATGTTCAAATCATCAAGTTAATTTTAATTAAGAACCTGTCCTAGGGATATCATTTGAAAATTGATTAGGTTTTTATTTATTTTATGATCAGTAAACTGAAATCAATTATTTGATTTTACAACTATTTTGTATAACGATTTTAGTACCCACAAACGATTGTGCAAATTCCCTGCTTTTACATCTGTCAATATGTATCTCAATAAAATACAATACAGATAAAAAACCTTGTTTATCCCTATTTTTGATGCCTTGAATGTTTACATTTTGTGGGCAGATTGTATCAATTACTATAGATATTTATTACACAAACTCAGCAACAAAATTAATAAAAAAATCAAATCTTTTTTAAAAAACCTACCCAACCTCCAGGAAACACAATCATAAGACTCAGAGCAAGATATTATTTTCTTCTGCTACCAATAATACAATTGACTTTGGGGATTATTAAATTTGTATTTTGATTTGTTTTACTTAGCCCTTGAAAATAAATAAATGATTATACCTTGACATGTCATGCGGTTTTTCTGAAGATTATAACCTACAGTGCATAAGCATGTTCGAGTGGATTCTGAAGTTGGTAAGCAAAGTTGGGAACATCCTCCATTATTGATCTGACAAGAATTGCTACCTATTAAAAATACAGAAACAATGAAGCTTTACAAAATGTTTATAAGGTACTGAAAATTATATTTATATCTTAGTAGGTAGAAACAACTGATGAATATTGTCTGGATTTGAAAGCTAAGCAGGGTTGTGTATGATCAGTATTTGGGAACAGGGAACACCTTAGCTGTAAGTACAGTTGTGTAGTGAGCAGAAATCAAACTCATTTTTAAGTAGACTTTACCAGGGGTGGGATTCAAATTGTTTAACAACTGGTTCTGTGGGCATGGCTTAGTTGGTGGGCGTCGCTTGGTGGTCATGTTATTGGCTGGGCATGGCCAACTCAATATCACTCACATCGAGGCACGCATCTCCTCACCTGGCTCTCATGACTGTGGGGATGCTGCAACAGTTGTAAGTGTGAAAAATTGTCATAAGTCACTTTTTTCAGTGGCATTGTAACTTTGAATGGTCATTCCACACAAGCAAAGTACCAGCAAAGGAGGGGAGAAAAACTCCAGAGAAGTTCCAGAGACAGGAAGTCTAGTCCAGCCAAGAATGTAATAAGGCTGAACGGAGAGGCAGTTTCTGTAAGCAACACCAGAATGTTTCCTATCTGCCTTCCTTACAGGATTAGGCCAGTCATTTCTTCTAACAATCGGTTCTCTGAACTGCTTAGAATGTTAACAACTGGTTCTAGTGAATAGGTGCGAACTAGTAGAATCACACTCTTGGACTTTACTAATTAGTTTCATATTGAATTCATAAAAATAGGTCATCTGCTCTGTAACATAGGGTGTATGCATGATGTACCTTTCTGTTTGGAAGTAAAGATAGCAAATTACCACTTGCCCACCTTTAGGAATTCTGAAATTGCTTTAAGCAGTTGCCCATAGAATAATAAAGTTAGCTTTAAAAAGGCTTTTTTTTTTTAATGGGAAAAGTACACATTTTGATTAACATCTTTTGCTAAAGCCTAGTAGAATCCCAGTGTGAGGCAGGCAGCCAAGTAGATGAAAAAAATTAATAAACAAAAATACTTGTCACTAGTTATTGAGTTCTTATGAGTTTGCCTAATTGATTTTAGTCCCAACTTGTCAGCTGAAGCCTGAATGTCATTGCATTCAAGGTTTTAGGTTTTGATAGTATGGAGAGATTTTAAAGCTTCCCTGATTCACTCATTCAAAGATTGGATTATGATGTAAACGCCTCAATTTTTTCTTACTAATCAACATATAAAGACATGAATAGACTACCATTATTTCCAAACTCAGAGCAAGAAGCTCTGACTTTAACAAAGAAAACTGAACAACGGGGATAAGTTACAAAGAATATATAACAAAGAATATATATTGAAGATACTTTAAGATAGATAATAAACTAAGCAATGATGTCTTTAGTTTTAATTAAGACACTGAAGTTAACATCAACCAATATCATTCTACAAAGCAATATTAATAAAACACAGTATATTCTCTTTCAGTTGCTCCAAAGCAAAAATGTTCATGAATGCATAGAGCACTTTTATCAACAGAAACCCCGAGCTATAAAGATAATTATTATAGAAAAGTAGGTAATTGTTTTGTTTTGTTTTGTTTTGATCTTCCAGTAGTTCTCTATCATTACCACTTAATGTCTTAGAGTTTTCCAACGATTAGGAAATTTCTGGGGGGCACAGATAACTATGGAAAAAGAAGAAACTAGTAAAAAATCACTTTAGTTCATAGTAGCTGAAGTATATTGCTCGATAAAGAGATTTCTAAGGATTTATGGATTTATGTATTTAATTATTCAAAATCTTAACGTGTGGTTTACCTTTCTGTCCTGCTTTGTCATACACTTTCATATGTACAACTCCTGAAGTTTTGTTTCGCAAAACTGTAGGATTCCTTCCATCTTTTTTATTGCAGGTACCCAGTTGGCCTAAGTTATGGTCTGCCCACCATAACTTTTTATCTGTAAAAATTAAGCATTTCCATTTCTATTTTTTTTAAATTAATAAACATATCATATACATAATCATATACATACAAAACAGTGAGTTTGTGAAACTAGAAAAAAGTTGAAAAATGCAAGAATAGTAACATAGAAAGTACACTGCAGTAATCTAATCAGCAGATGATTTAAGTCATGAAACATGAGGCTAAGTTATCCTAGTCTATTAGGCTCTTTGTGCTACAATGCCACCTATTTCCACTACAACCTTTAATCAAGTAAAAGCCTCAAACACACGTCTATTGCTTTGAAGGGAGTGAAATTTCAGTTACAAACGTCTGTTCTCCTAATTCTCAAACTGAGAGCCACCTAAACATAGCATCTCCGTCTTATCTGTAATCAGTTTCCGTTTATTAGCTTTCCTCTAGTCCATTACTACCTACATTACTAGTCCATTTAACTATGAAACACCTTAATTATGAGTCCTGATACAGATGGAAACATGAAATGAAGTTACATGTTATGAGCATATTGATTTCACTGAACTTCAAATCTCTGAATGACTATTTCCAGGAATATCATGTAATAATTGATCACAAGGGAAAAAATAAAATAAAAGATCCCATGGAATTAAAAATGTAAACACCATGAGGTTCTCAACTATTATTCCCTAATAGTAACCTTGAGACAATATAAGACTGTGAATCCAATTCTCAACCATTAATACAATATCCTATGATTATCAAAATTCACTGAAAAATCCATAAAAATTGACAACATAGCACTCCTTCTCTCTCCCCCCAAAATGATAATCAACCAGTGCAACTAAACCCATTTCACTTAAATATCTAGCCATATTCAGCTTCTTCTAAATCCAGGGTGTCAAACGTGTGTCACGTGACATATCGTGACTTTTTCCCCCTTCGCTAAGCTGGGCGTGGGCAGCACGTGACACATCCTGCTCACGGATTTGACAGCTCTGTTCTAAACCAACTTCTTTTACAAATATTTTTAAAAGGCAATTTATTATTTTAAATAACAAATTTAAAATAGTTTCAAATTTATTGAAACCTGCTTTGGAGATCCTTGAATTTAAATTGAATTATCCTAGAAGAAACTTCAGAGATACCATGCAAGGATAAGGCACAGTTTTATTAAAATGCTGCTGAGAAGTACAATGAAAGCGTCCAGGTAGTATCTGAAGCATTTTTTCTGTCTAAGTCTGAACACATGCATGTCCATATGTTGAATATGTACTGCATTAAGCAAAGCTTTGCTATCACTGGATGATGGGATGGAATAGTAATTTGCTGTGATTCTACCTTTATTCACAGAAGGATGAGACATAAGGTCTGGAGGCTTTGACAGTGAGATTCAGGCACAGATATCTTTTTTTTTTTTTTGCATCCTTGTATACAGCTGGAAACAGTTGGAACTACTGAGTTGATATTGGTAATACCATTAGAGATAATGTGTTCTGCAGCAAACTGATGATACTCAGATGATGACATCATACATGACATACTTGCATTATTTATATGCCAGATGCATATTGTAGCATTTATGTGGTGATGTCACGCATGAGTTGTCATTTGATCTCTGTTCCATACTAGCAGGCTTGTAGGCCTGCATTCCTATTGGTCCGGAAAAGCCGGGCCGTGATTGGACAAAACTAAGCGTTCTGATTGGTTCTTATTCGGCTGCCGTGATTGGGTAAAACCAAGCGCGGCAAGCTCAAATGCATGTCATAGGCTGCCTAGCCGCAGCCAGCTCTATAAAAGGAGCTGCCTCGGCTGGGAGTTTTTGTCTCGGTATCTGGTTTCCTAATAAAGAGCTGTTGTCACTATTTCGAGTCTCGTCTCTCCTTGGGACCCACCGCCCAGATTTAACAATCTCTATGTTCCTTTTGAGGATACAAAAATGTATGGTATTCCATGAGCTATTCATCAACTCATATTCCAATCTGCATCATAATGATACAATACATCAACAATCACATTATTAAAGATCACACTGCAAATGGTAAAATCAGATAAAGTGATGGATTTCATGTTGAATTTTTATTGATCTACTGGGGCATTTATATGGTTAGATGTCAGTTTTGAATCAATCATTCAGTATCTCAATATTTCCTTCATTATTTTATGAGGACTGTATTGCACTAATATTAAAATCTGACAGAAAGAATCTAGAAGATATGGAAGCTATAGGCCAATATCTATATACTAAAATAGTATATATATAGAGAGCAATATCTATGTTAAATATTAACTGCAACATTAACAACAGAAAATACCATCTTCAAAGCACCTAGGTTAACTGGATTTATAAAAAAATAAAATCTTTTTATAACAACTTTATTAATATTTAAAAATACAAAGGTAAAAGACTAAGGGCAATATAAAAAAGAAAAGTCCAAAGATACAGGAAAAAAAGAAGACATATAAAAGATAATTCCCTGCATTCTTCAGACAAGTATAAACATTTTCAGCAACTTAACACCTTCTCTAGTATTTCAATTTCAGAAATTCATATTTTCTTCCTATATCTTATTCCTTATCAATAATCAAATTGTAAAAACTCATCATTTAATCCAAACTGGCAAAAATCTATTAAGAGCTACTAGAAATGGTAAAACACACACACACAGGCACACATAGGCACACACATATATATTTGCATTAGCCTTACAAAAAAAACAGTTTTGTAATTCAATTGATCACTTTATCTAAGAAAGCAAGCAAGCAAAAGAAATCTCTGCCCACTTATAAACAGATCTGCGTCATTCTGTCCTGGTCAAAAAGAGATCTCAGAGCCTTAAGAAACCACAACATATATATACATTAACTCTGATTGAATAAGTTCACTTTGCAGAACTTCTGTCTGTTTTTAAAAAGCTTGATCTTTTTAAAATTAAATAATGTCCCACAAGTTGATTTCTTATCATTTTGTCTTCTTTATGAAACAGTTTTATTGGTTTCACAAATTCACTTTGTAAATCCAAAATAGGAAGCTTTTCTATATCACTCTTCTGAGATCCCTTCCAACTCTGTTAATCTGTATCTCATATTATTTGTATGTCCCCTTTAATTATTAAGAAATTTGTTTTCATTTGTAATTCCATTTTGGCATCTTTTTCCATATCACTTACGATCTGCCATTTTAAGTCCATTTTCTGATCCACAGCATCTTTTTCCATATCTCTTTGGTAATCTAGAAGTTTTTTAAACTCCAAATCCATATTTAAATCAGTCAGCTTTATACAAATCTGGTATTCTTCTATAGTCTCTGTTATAGTTTCAAACAATCTTGTATTTTATGAGTACATTGTTCTCAAACAGGCTTAATTTCTTCTGTAGTCAAATATTGCTCCATTATATTGATGGATCTCTTCTTATTAGAATAATGAAATATTTTTCTTCTCTGGGCCATGTTCCTTCTGCCATTGCTGTCCCCAGAAGTCCAAAAAAACCTGATTAATTTTTACAATATTTACCAGGTGGTTAATATTATGGATATAGCTGCAGATAAATTAGTACCACTTGTTCATATTTTGTTGGATGTAGAAAAGGTATTTTGATATGGATCAGATTCAATTTACAAAATGTATTTTCAGATAATCGCTTTCCATTATCAATTGATTACCAGGTGGTATTTTCATCCTGTGACTTGAGTTATTACCAATGTATTTGTGTCTCAATCTACTGAATAAGATTAGTATTGTCTCCAATTTTGTATTTCATTTTTGAACCATTATCTTCTTTTAGACATTAGTGATAGGGGCAGTACTCAACTAAATTAGTTTTTTTCCATGTATGCCAATGACATTAAGGCTATTCTTGATAATTATATAATGTTGTTAAGAAAGCTTGTTCAAATTTTATCAATATGGTTTATATTTATATTCTGGTTATACTATTAACTGGGAGATACTATATCTAATTTCTTGACTTTTGGATCAATCATATCTATTGTTTCTATTAGATATTAGGTTTTATCATTTGTAAAGACTCCATGTCTGGGATGGAGTGGGATGAGGGGTATCAATAATAGAATACACTGAACTTTTGCTGGCTTCATCAGTATGCCTTCTGGGAATATTCTATAACCTAAATAGTCCAGTTAAGTCAGATCAAAAGTGCATTTTTCTAATATACCAAAAAGCTCATAATTTTGTCTTATAATTTTTGTAATACATTTCTGACATGGGTTACATGCAAGGAGAAAACATCTAAATAAAACAAGTTGTCACCCAAATAGATAACAACATATTTATCTAAAATGTCTGCAAATATGTTCATAAATCTAGAAAAAACAGTTTACAAATAACCAGACTAAAGGTTGTATTCAAAGTTTCCACAACTTCTTAACCACTCCTCTGCCACCCTGATTCCTTTTAGTGAAAACAGACATATCAGATATGGTGATAGGAGCAGTCCTATTCCAAGCAGAGAAGGATGACGGAGATGATCTACTTCCATGTGCATTTTACTCAAGAGCATTGTACAAAGCAGAGAGAAATTATGCTATTGGTAGCAAAAAAAATGCCTTACAACAATGGAAACACCTGCTGGAAGGAGCAGCCCACCCACCCACTTACTATATACAAATCCATACTGAGCATAAAAATTTAGACAAACATCACAGCTTTCCTATCCTGGCAAATTAGATGCATACAATTTTCTTTTACTTTTACATTTCATTTATTGCAGACTCCCAGGGCAAGTTTTCACTCTCTAAGGCAAGCCAGAGTAAGAGATTTCCAATCATGCCCCACGCCCCCATCATCGATACTACAGCCAAGCAGGGGTGGGATTCTACCGGTTCTGTCCACCTCTCTAGAACCGGTAATTCTGAAGAGCAGCAGGCATCGAACCGGTTCTATATCTGCTGCTGTTCCCCTCCCCGCCGGCTCTTACCTTACCTTCATTTCCTGCATTTTCAACTGCAGCTGCTTTGTGTGACACAGCTGCGGTTAAAAAAGCAGGAAAAAAGAGCTTTTCCAACCGCTGCACACTTGCACACAGCACTGCTCAGCTGTCTGGACAGAGGTCATAAATTGTGCTCGCGCGACTCATGCATAAACGCACGACACAGAATGACAGAACTGGTAGTTATACCAGTCGGATCCCATTCCTGCAGCCAAGCAACTTTTGATTCCACAGTAAGGCAGATTAACACAAAAGGCTGAGAGCAGAAAGGAAGTTAGATGATCTTTTTGATTGGATTAAGGCATTCCAGAAGAGAATGTATATGGCAGGGCCTGGTTAAATAAACCCAAGACTGACCAACATGATACTGTTTCACCTTTAACAAAGGTGGGAGTGTGCTATTGTACAATGGATGTGTATATGTGCCTCTTCTCCTAAGAGAGGAAGGAGTAGAGCTGTGCCATGACAACAGACAGCAGAACACATGGGAATCATTAAAAGTCAATATAGACTTCTAAGAGAAGTCTAAGATAGAAAGGATTATAGTTTCCATGTCTGTTGGAGATCAAAACCAATTCCTGGTAAGCAATTTGGTTTGTTGCAACCACTAAACACATACACAAATGCTCGACACTACTTTGTAGATTTCATCACTGATCTTCCTCTAATGCAGATTTATACTACCATATTGTAGTAGTAGATTTATTTACCAAATTGACCTATTTCATTCATTACAGCAGTCTTCCAACAGCTCAAGAATGCTCTTTTTTTTTTTATTCCATGTATTTAGGTATAAAGCAGGGGTGTCAAACTCAAGGCCCATGGGCCAGATCTGTTTTGGCCAGCAAGATGCTGAAGGAGGCTTTCCAGGCCAATAATGGGGCATGGGGGACCATATGGGGTCCCCCTGTGCCATATTTTGGCCAGCAGGGTGCTGCAGGAGGTGTCTGTACCTTATTCCCCCACCCCACCAGGCAGCCTGCGGAGAACTACAATGCTGAATAGGTCCTCAAAGAAATCCAGTTTGACACCCCTGGTATAGAAGGTTGGTCAATCATATTATAAAAGACAGAGAAGTCAATGTACTTCCAAAGTTTGGAGGGTACGCTTGCAATTATTAAGCATTAAAATATATGTCATTTGCCCATCATCTGACCTCCAATAGAGAAGGTTAACCAACAAGTGGTGGAATTCAAAAAATTTTATTACCAGTTTCTGTGGGCGTGGCTTGGTGGGCGTGGCAGGGGAAGGATACTGCAAAATCCCATTCCCTACCCACCCCACTAACCTGCTTTCCAGCTCTGTTCTCCTGTGAAGGGCAACCAAAGAAGACCCAGTCAATCAGCTGGGACTCAGGATGCAGATAATAGATGGGGGCGGGGCCAGTCAGAGGTGGTATTCCGACCTACTCAAAATTCCTGCTACCAGTTCTCCAGAACTGGTCAGAACCTGCTAAATACCACCTCTGTAACCAACTATTGCTGCAATATTTAAGCTGCTGTATTTCTTACCAGCAAGACAATTGGATTTATTTCATACCTCTAGCTGAATTTGCTTATAGCAATGCACACACTCTTCTCATGGTATGTCTCTATTCCAGGCAACATAATAGTTCCACCCATGAGTATTACCAACAAACAGATCAGTCCTATTCAGATTTTTATCACAGATTTTCTGCACATGAAGACAAATCTTTTTCCTAGACTTTGGAGTAGCTTTGGAGCCTGTGAATTAGTTTTGTTGTAATATTTATATTGCATCTATACTGGTTAAAATAACTTAGGGCGTAGATTGTCCATTTATTTTGTATCTTTGCTTATGGTTTTGCTAGTTTTACTGGTGCTGTTCACAACCTAGGGTCACTTTATATTAATCTTTATAGTTTCTAATCATAGTTTGGCTCTTGGTTGTCCTCCCCCCCAAAGTCAAACCATGCTTGTTAAATTTTTGGAATATATCTACATTTGGATTCATCATAAGCTATTCATAACTCTTGCAATTTACAAGCTGTTTATCTAAAATCAACATAATAAAACAAAGCTTTCAATTATACTCAATGAAAAGTATTATTCTATTTAAAATTGCATAAAAGAAGCAGATAAGCCAAAAAGAAACAAAATATTCACAATGCCTAAAATCTATTTTCCATTTGAATGACAAATTTTAATGATAGTTTCAATTTTTATTTCAAATAAAGCCTGAAAGCTAGTTTGACCACAATCAGCATTTTTAAGAAATATCATTTTTATTCTAAAATAAAGTTGATTGAATCTTTGGTTGATTATTGCCCCCTGCCTTTCCAACCACCGTATAATTCATTAATTTGGCAAATCAAATATAGACAACAAGAAAGATGAAATTCCTGGAATAAGAAAATTGTAAAATCATTCCAAATTTAGTAAATGATTTTTTTCCACAGTGATATTGTTTTCAGCATCTTGGTATAGATGTGGGTTACATAATGGCTTACAAAATATTATATTTATTTATTGCCAGGTAACAGTTGCACTATACCCTGAAGATGGCTGCAGCACTTATTGAAAGCCAACTTCCACCCTCAACTTAGTGTTATTTATAGAGGAACTTAGACCCCCCCTAAGTTCCTCTATGGAGGGGTGACAAACTCGTGGCCTGTGGACTGGATGTGTCACGTGCAGACCACACTCACCCCAGCTCTGCAAATGGGAAAAATGTCACAAAAGTCACGTGATGACAGTGATGTGGTGAGTTTGACACCTGTGCTCTATAGATAACACTGGACATGAAACAATTCACAATAGGTTTGTTTATAAGACTGAAGGTTTCATTGACACACACACACACATTTTCTGGAGGCCTGAGGGTAGTCACTATTTCTTCCTAGACTGACTTTATACCATGGAAAAATCTCAAAGGCTACAGTGGTCTGGAGTTTTCTGAAAGAGAGGTAACCCTCCCAAATGTTTCTCTTTAAATTACATTAATTCATATTCTACGCTTGAAAAATTCATACTGTAATCATGATTTTAAAACTTATTGAAAATAAAGTAAAAATACATAAGTATTGTGTGTATACTTACTATACTTCTAAATAATATCAGTGTAATCTGTTTTGGGAGGAGAAAATTACTAATTATTATTACTAATATATTCTGTCATGTTAAGAAATTTTACAGGGAACTTAATTAACACACTGACTGCAAAAGTAATGCTCACCATTCTAAAACCTAATATTGGTATCTTGTAATCCAATGATTCTGTGAAAAGATTTTTCCAGATATATGAAAATGCTTTTGATGAGATAAGATATAATCTATGTTTTACACTGACATGTTTATAAAATAATAATAATAATAATAGCAATTTGGAAGAAAACAAATAATCCTTAGAGGAAGTTTCTATAATTGTAAATAAGTATTTTGGGGGCTGCATGCCTTAGTTATGAATTAAGTTCTCAAATCAGCCATATTAAATGTATTCAGAAAATCAAAGATGCAAAATACTTGCAAAAAGGTATACAATGCTATTTTTTTTCTTTGTAAAACTAATTCAGAATAAATTCACTAAATCAAAATAACTATGACAAATTTTATGTTTTGGTTCTGCCTACATTTGGAATATTAAAGATTATTAATTAATTTTGTAAATCACACGGACTACTTATATATACACGCCTTATGACACTTAACACTTGCAAAACAGAGTGATAATCCATGCAACCAGAAATGGTTTGTCAGTCTGTCAATCTGAGGAATACTATGTATTATTCTATATATTACTCATACGTTCATTTTTCTAGCAAAAATGAAAATGAAAGCAATGAAAGTTAGAATGAAAACTAAAGGAAAGCAGGAGTCAATATATAGAGTCAGAAACTAATGACCAGCCACGGACCTGTCTCTTCCTGGATGTGCAGTTACAAATTTCGCAAATAAAAAAAAAACTCCATATCTAGAAGTATTAAAATAATGTTCCTGATACAATCAGGTAATGGAATTTACTGAATACTGTTAACCTAACACTGCTAAGAGACATACTAATGAATTTTCAAATGGAAAGGAAAATTCCATATGTTTCTGAATAACATGGCTTCTGCACTTGATCACACCCCAATGGAACATATAATGGTATGAGTAATCTGCCTACTGTGCTACTAATTAAGATAGTCGCTGTTTGTATAAATAGTAAATAGTCTCTAGACCACCTACCTCTCCTGCTAATTCCAATCATGTAAATAGACAATCCTGTTATCTTTGTTCTCAGATCACAGAATCATTTTTCACAACAGATATTAGAATTAGAAGACAATTCAGCACAGGATAATCTCATCACTAGCCCTTAGAGAATTGGCCTTCTTTGCTGTCTCCTGCACCTATACAATTGAAAAAATTCAAAAAATCAAAACAGAATTCTCAAAAATAGCCACATGCTGTTATCTTGTTTCATTTCTGCATTGACAATGACCAAACTCTCAGACTTTGACTTCTTATAATCCACTAAAATCCAGCTGAGTGCAGAATTGTACCAAAGACATTTTCTTTGTATGAATGAATGAATGAAATCAATTTAAAAATTAATCTAGCCTTATCAATAAAATAATAGCTAGATAATTAATGAATTGGGAAACTTGACATTTAAGTATTTGCATTTAAGTAAAGAAATAGTCTAGTTATTCAAAATAACCTTTTTATTATCAGCTTCATGTAGCCTTAAGGTCAAGAACAACATTTTTGTTGAATTGGGAAATTCATCAGAACATGATTTAATCACCAAGTCAACTTTTCCAACATCAGTAAGTAACTAAGTTATATCTGGGAGTATTCTTAGGTTTCCTGCATTTATGCCTAAGAGTTTACTTTTTCTTTCATTATACTATGGATTTTAACCTAAACAGTTTATTAGTTAGAAATTTAAAATATTTTATTAATATTTTAATAGCTAAACTTTAAAATGTTAAACTTTGTTGTTAAATAACCATAGCATAAAAAGAATAAAAATAGCTTCGTCTAGTATCAAAGTTCCTAACATTTAGTATTTAAGTAATATTCAGCTTTTTAAATAATAACTATATAATTTTAATAAGAAATCAAACAGATAAATGCTTTTTATACATATTATTTAACAACAAAAATGCAACATTGTTAAACAGAGATGGAAAATGTTCAAACACGGATCTGAATATAATTTTTGATTGGCCATTATTTTTTCATTATTGACAATTCACATATGAAAATATATCTTAGAATTGAATGAATGTGACTAAATGTATGAATATTATCATAAATATAATTAAAATAGTATGTTACTTACAAATTTTGTGATAGAAAAGTTTAATAGATATATTTAATAATTATTTAAGTGAATGTTTACTTTTAATATATTTATGTTAAGACTTATCAATTTTTTAAATGTTGTTACTGAAAACTAATTTTATATATACTTAACTTGCATAATTTATCTTTGAAATGTAACATTTTTCTCTTTTCCCCATTCATGCATTATATAAAGAGAAAAATAGGTGCTTAGATATCCAAAGTATTTATTATTCATTTATTTTAGATATCTTGATATTTTAGCTCACAATTAACAGTAAATTAATTCAGCAGTCTCCGCCTCAGAAATATTGTTTATAAAACCATAAATCTCCTTTGAACATTTTATTAAACACATTTTCTGGGGCTATATGTCACAAATAGTTCATTTTTATTTTAAACCAAAATAACTACATAAAAATCTACATAAAAATCAAGCCTGAAAAATTGGGAAGAAAATTATCAGAGAAGCTGGTATCAGACAATGATGGCTTAAAGCTTTAGTAAATCAGCCATGGTGTTCAATTATTTTAAATAGGATTACATTATCTAAGTGTGTCAAGTGCTTATTTATCACCAGTGAATATTAGAATGTTTTACTACTACAAATATATTAATAAATCTAACATTCATGTTAATATTATGTTTCATTAGCTCTGAAAGTGCAATTGTTTACCAGTGACCTATTTCTATTTTAAAATCAGCTACCTATCAATCATATTTATGTTGATATAAAGTACTTAGAATGATGTTGCTGTAAGCAACCAAGCAACAGAAGCCTGAGTAGCAAATGTTCTACATGATATACTGCTTACTGCTTTCTCTTTGTCCTGTAGTAGCATATATATATATACATATACATGCATACACACATACACAATCTCCTAAAATAGACTAGAAGATTCATTTCAAAACAAGGTTCTTTGCTTTTTCTACCTTCCTCATGCCAGTCATCATATATATTGATTTAGGTCTTTATTTTAACTAAGAGTTTGGAGGCGTGCATAAGGGCACCAACGTGCCTACCGTCCCTGTCCTATTGTTTCTTTTATTTTTTTATTTTTCTTAAATGTATCCATGTATTCATAACTATGTTTTTACTTATACCTATTATCTTGTAAGCAATTGACAAACCAAATAAATAAACAAAATAAAGTCATGAATGTTAAGATTTAGCAGGAAGTAAAACTTCTCTGCATGTTGCTATCATGTTTTCTGAGAAGCATTTTGAAGAGAAAATTGCTCATATTCTCCCAGAACCTGATGTCTGTTGGTGAAGCCCAAAGAGATGACTAGAAGAATGTCTTATCAAATTATCTGAGGTATGGTCTTCTGAATATCAGACAAGCTGATGAGGGAACAACTGCATTTGGTGCATCGGGTGAGGCTGGGCAAAGGTTCTCCTATTTCTGTCTGCTTCCAGACCCTAGGTTAGGATATATTATACAGTATCTCATGTTTGGCCCAAGATCCAGCAGTATTGACATCAATCTGCTGGTATCCTGCCCAGAACCAATGGATCATTTCTTCAAGCGGCTTCATATAGAGTTTAAAATTGAGGAAATAGCTGAATCCTGAGGCATTCTATATGTGTGGCCAGGGTTGCATACCTACTCCTGCCCATGTCTGAATCCAGACTGACAATTGTCAACTGCATTTTTATATATTTTAATAATAATGGTTGAAAGGATTTTTATGTTGTTCCTAAAAAATATTCTCCACTGGCTATCTGAGTAAAAATATTCAGGTAGTTTTCAACTTACACTCATTTGTTTAGTGAATGTTCAAAATTACAATGCATTGAAAACAGTTACTTATGATCCGCCCTTGCACTTCTAACCATTGTAGCATTTTCATAGTCATATGATCAGAATTTGAATGTTTGCCAACATTCATTCATATATTTACAATGATTGCAGTGTCCTAGGGTTATGTGATCACCATTTGCCATCTTCCAGCTGGCTTCTGACAAACAAAATCAATGGGTATTTAACAATATGATTCAATTAATAACTGCAATAATTTAACAGAATAATATAACAGAATAAGAGACTTGGAAGGGACCTTGTATCTAGTCCAGCCTTAGATTTGCTTAACAACTGTGTCAAGAAAGGTCCTAAAATTGGATGTGATGTGACTTAATAACAGCCTTGGTTATCAATAGAAATTCTAGTCCTAAGTGTGGTTGCAAGTTGAGTACGTGTAATCACATTAGTGACCCACATACACAATTGCTTTCTCTAATGTAGGGCTATCACATGTAGCATGAAGCTGTGATTTGATTATGTTAATTTACTTTGCTGCTAATTGAGGACTACTTTTCTGTTCTTTTTTTGAGGGGGGAGGGGAAATTTTTTCTCAGCTTAGACTCCTGGCATGAATAAGTCCATACAAATTTCTAGGCAACATTTTAAGAAGTCATTTATTATCTTCTTTCTAGGACTAAGAAAGCATGATTGCATGTGGTAATATATCATATTCATCATATTCTGTAAGTCTTTCGTACAGCTAATGCATAGATCTAGGGATTTAAAAATGCCCCTAGTGAGGGCAGCATTGCCTTTGCTATGGGTGGTTTGTCCTGTTTGGGTCTGCAAAGCTTAGAGAGACCAGGAATGTCAGTGAAAGTTCACAGTACCCAGCCGAGCCATTCCCGTGGGACTTTCTGTGTTTAGATATTCTCATGGGACTTTCCGCAGCCCTGCTGGGGCCCTGTTGAGGTAATGCTGCTGAGGTTGAGGTCATTGTTTTGATTCTGTACTTTGATTTCTTTCTTAATAAAAGCTGGTACCTGGGTTCTCTCAGGGCTGGCATTTGCTCAGACGGTTCCCTGCGTCTCATTTCAAGTGCCAGACCACCACAAGTGGTGACTCCGACGTGATAGTTTGAAAGGCTATACGTTCCGACGTGATAGTTTGAAAGCTATACGTTTCCTGCATCCTATACTCATCGCGCGGGACGTCGACTGGGCCCTCATCTTCTTCGCTGGATGGAGATAGATTCTTTTCGTGAGTATGGGGGGAGATCTCTCGAAGGCTCAGACAGAGCACATTAGGGAATTGAGAGGGATCACTTGGAATAGGTTTAAGTTTGGAGTTCATAGTAGAGGACATGAAGTAGGAAAGAAAGAAATTGAGGACTTATTACAGTATGTTTGGAAACATATTCAGTCATATCCAGAGGGAGGTAGTATTAAAGTAGAGTCCTGGAAAAAGATAGGGAAATTTTTGCACGAGGAGCCTCGTGCCCCTTCTTCAATTTTGTTAACCTGGAGGGTGGTTATGGATGCATTAGCTACTCATGAGCAACCGCTCCTAGCACCCCCCGAAGAAGGTTTGCCGCCTTACCATGCGGTACGTTTATTGCCACCGACAGCACCTCCAGATAAATCCAGAGGACTGTCAGGCACTGAAAATACTTTGTCAGAAGATAAGAGTTTGCCTTTAAGAGTTCAAGTAGATGCAGTTACTGCAGCTATTCAAGAAGCAACAGATAGAGGGGAATTATCAGGAGATGATTTGGTAGAATTTGGAGTGGAGATTCAACTTAATCCAGTAGAAATTGGTGTGGATGCTGCTTTAAATCAACAGAGAGATGGAATGCCTGAGGAGGGGTTCGTTCTTCTCCCACAGTTAATTTTACAAGCCATACGGGCTCTCCCTGACGGCGAAGGTGGTGAGAAGACCTTTACTAACATCAAACAAGGGAACAATGAACCCTAGGAAAATTTCATTAGCAGATTGAAAGTGGCTATTGAAAGGCAAATTGACAATCAATTTGCCCGGAATGAATTGCTTTTGAAGTTAGCGGTAGAACAGGCTAATGTAGATTGCAAAAAGATCCTGAATCCACTTATTGCGAGTGGAAAGCGAGAGATCGCTGATTTGATAAACACATGTAGAAAGGTAGGGAGTCAGACTTTTAACATGGAGACTTTAGCTCTGGCTCTGCAGGCAGGAAATAATAAAGGAACTTGTTTCAATTGTGGGAAGCCTGGACATTTTAAAGCACAATGTTGGGCTCCTGGAGGGGGTCAAAGTCAGCAAAATGAGAGATTAATGGGACAGGGTGTGACCTAAATCAGTATATCAGATGCTCCTACAGTCTTTACTGATGGAGGAAAAAAAATTTTTGGTGTTTGTGTTTGGAAAGATAAATCTGGAATTTGGCATACAAAAGTGACATCAGAGCAGAAGTCTGCCCAGCAGGCAGAACTTGCTGCTGTAGTTTTGGCTTTTCAAAATTTTCAAAATCAGGATTTTAATCTAATAGTGGATTCTTTGTATGTATATAATTTGTTACCCTTTGTAGCAGGTTCTTATTTGTCTCCTGGAATATCACCTAATATTCTACGTTTGCTTTTGTTGTTGCAAGGATGTTTGGAGCAGCATGTGAATGTGTGTTTTGTTGCCCATATTCGTAGCCATAGTAATTTGCCTGGAATTTTATCACAAGGCAATGCCAAAGCTGACAGTGCTGTAACTTCAGTTCTCACTGTCCAGCCATGGGACAGCCATAGTTATTTTCATCAAAATGCTAAAGCATTGGCACATCAATTCAAGCTTACTGCTGTAGAAGCTGCTGCCATAATTCAACAATGTCCAACTTGTTCAAAACAGGGCACGGCTATTCCTATGGGAGTCAACCTCAGGGGGTTGAAACCTTCAATGATTTGGCAAATGGATGTTACTCAGTATCCATCATTTGCACCTTGGAAGTATATACATGTGACTGTGGATACTTATTCAGGATTTCTAATGGCTACTCCTCAAAGAGGTGAAGCGGTTAAACATGTCATCAATCATTGCATTAAGACATTTTCAGTTGCTGGTACGCCTCAAACTTTAAAAACAGACAATGGTGCGGCTTATCGGAGCACAGTCTTTGATCAGTTTTGCAAACAGTGGTCCGTGGAACATAAATTTGGGATTCCATACAATTCCACAGGACAAGCTATTGTGGAGCGTTATAATGGCACGCTCAAGAACATATTAGCTAAATTAAATAAAAAGGAGGAAGCTCCTGGGGCTTCCGGCAATTCAAGATCATTTAAATCTTGCTTTGTATACTTTAAATTTTTAAATTTGTCTGGTAACCCCCTGCGAGTGCGGCCAGCAGGCATTTTCTTCCCTTCTACAGATGCAGTGAGGCCTCGAGTGTTGGTGCGATTTCTTCCGGATCCGGCATGGGTTCCCGCTGAGCTGATTACGTGGGGACGTGGTTATGCAGCAGTAGAACATCTTGGTCAAATTCGTTGGGTTCCTGGTCGATGTGTTCGGCCTGATCATTCAGGCGCCTTCGCAGGTGCCAGTGAAGGAGGTTTCGGAGGAGCAGGATGGCGTTCCTGTGGTTCCTGATTCCGTACCTGTGGTTCCTGATTCTCTTGATGCCGGCAATCCAGGCACGGCGCTGTGAAGGCTGGGAAAAGATGACTGCTTATCTGAGATTGCCAACTTGTATGCAGCAGGTTCCTCTGGGGAATCGGACTAAATTGATCTGCAAACAGCGGCATCCTTTGATTTTTCCAGCATATTGGTCCTGGCATAAGGGTCAAGACATTCTTTATTCGGGACCTGACAAGGATATTATATCTTCAGCCTGTGCTACAACTCTGATTCTGTTTAATGTTTCTGTTTCAGACTATGGACAATATAGGTGTCAATTGGAGTTGCCTAAGTTACCTTACACAGACTCTCTTTCCATTCGTCTTATGCCTCCACGGACTCTAATACGGAGGCGGAGAGCTGCCATTATCTCAGAGACTAGAGACCTTGGAGATAATTTATGGAAGGAAAATTCCTACATCAAGGACGTTCGGATTGCAGCAAAGAGTTTAAATGTAACTAATTGTTGGCTTTGTATGCATGTACCTGGGTCTGGGAAAGGTGGAGTTTTGTTACATGGTGTTCCTTTGAATGAGCAAACCAGTGCTAATTTAGATTATAATGATTTTAAACATTGGCTTCACTGGGGTCCAGACCCCGAAGAGTGGAATCTAACATTGTTCACAACAAAGGTAACTTTCACTACCAAAGCCTCGGTTTGTTATTACCGCCCCCCTGTAGGGACTCAATCTATTTTGCTGGGAAATACTACACTCTGTAAGAAGGTTATTCCTTTGGAGGGGGGATGTATGTTTTGTGTTGCCAGGAATAATACGGTGGATGGATGTAATGGAGTGATTCAGACATCATCCTCCTTGGACAAAGCGTTTAGGACTAAATTGGATTGTTGCATTAATCAGACAGTTACAAGCAGAACGGATATTCAACATGGGGCATATGTTCTCTGTACTTGGATGTGGCTAATGTGGAGTTGGGAAAGTCAAGCCTCCGGCAATACCTATCATAAGCATTTAAAATACTTTCCTCTTCCGGATGGGTTATGGTTGTTATGTGGGGACACTGCCTATCAACAATGGCCAAAGGATTGGTCTGGAGTGTGTACTATAGGATTTGTAATTCCTGTCATCTATAAATTAGAGGGTTTACCAATTGGGATGCGTATTCGAAATCGAGAAGTTGATTCTGGCCTGACTGTGGGTGGTAATTTGTGGACTCAGATTTCTAGGGCAGCAATCCCACCTTTGGGAATAGCTATGAACTATAGAGATATTCATATTTTAAATAATTTTACTGTTGCTATGTTCAATGATACTGTTAAGAATATTAAGATGTTAAATGAAGAAGTGTCTGAAATTCGCCAAGTTACTTTACAAAATCGTTATGCTTTAGACATAATGTTAGCTGCTAAAGGAGGAGTTTGTGCTTTAATTCATTCACATTGTTGTGTTTTTATACATAATTATGAGCCTAACATTACAAGAACTGTTCATGATATGGAAGACCGCATAGCTGAACACGAAGCAGGAAAAGATGGCTTCAATAAGTCACTTTGGGCTTTGCTATGGGATTGGCTTCCTGACAGCTCATGGTTACGTTTATTGCTTCAATTAGTTGTAATAATTGTTATTATACTTATTATGTTATGTTGCTGTATTCAATGTATTCCTAATCTATTTCAAATGTGTACCTCAGCTTTTAAGCGTACGAGATCAAGTCGCGAGGGAACTGTGTATTATGCCACTAAAAAACCCCCTATCTTTGAATAAATAAAAAAGGAGGGAATGTGGTAATATATCATATTCATCATATTCTGTAAGTCTTTCGTACAGCTAATGCATAGATCTAGGGATTTAAAAATGCCCCTAGTGAGGGCAGCATTGCCTTTGCTATGGGTGGTTTGTCCTGTTTGGGTCTGCAAAGCTTAGAGAGACCAGGAATGTCGGTGAAAGTTCACAGTACCCAGCCGAGCCATTCCCGTGGGACTTTCTGTGTTTAGATATTCTCATGGGACTTTCCGCAGCCCTGCTGGGGCCCTGTTGAGGTAATGCTGCTGAGGTTGAGGTCATTGTTTTGATTCTGTACTTTGATTTCTTTCTTAATAAAAGCTGGTACCTGGGTTCTCTCAGGGCTGGCATTTGCTCAGACGGTTCCCTGCGTCTCATTTCAAGTGCCAGACCACCACAATTGCATCAAAATCAGCCAGCTGGCACGTCTAGTGCTCAAATTTAATTCCTAATCCAGAATGTTAACCATTGAGCCAAACAGACTCTTGTATATGATTATAACCATAAGTTCTAAATATGGAAAACTAATTCATAAAGACTGTTTAAAGTCAATAAATTTTCATAACCATTTTTCTCCCGCCAAATAATTCCTTATTCCATTCAAGGCCCTGGTTCTCTTTTAGAAGAAAAAGCCAATCCCTGTGATGTTCCATTATAGCACAGCCACTCAAAATAGTATATCTGTCTCTTCTTACATTCATAATACAAACATATCAATTAGGATATATAGTACTGTTTTAAGTCTCTCACACACAAACGTTTCTGCTTTTATAACCATCAAATTTCTACTTACAGAAATAGTATTTGCAGAATTAACTGTGAAACAGTTTACTTCAACAATGTGTACAATTTTCAAATTTACTGACTGAAAACTGTTTCAAGTACAAGTTAGAAGGTGGTTATATTGACAACTATACCAATATTATTCAAATTTTGGAGTAGACAAATCCTAGGATTCTGTAAAATTTTGGTGAACAATATTGAGATATGTTATTTAGCCTTATTAAAGAAACACAGTAATATTCTGAGTAGCAGATAAAAAATTGTATATTATTACTCAAATCTATGCAGAAACTTCTGGAAAAGTTAGGACATGGATTTTCAATTTCATTTTATGGTTAAAAGGATTATGGTTACTCTAGTGCTAAACGAATCTTCTGCTTTGTTAATTTAAACGAATAGATCCCATGTGAAATTCTATTCCTTTATTTATTCCAACTTTTAAACTCTGAATTCTGTGTATCAAAACCAGCGTTACAAGATAACAAGCAATTAAAATCTCACAGTAATAACTAAACTGTACAATAAAAGGCAGTGATTAAAATATATATTATTAAAATAAACAGTAAAAATAGAGATTAAAGTAAAAAAAAATTGTCACATTAATTTTTTGGGGAAAAGTTTGTGAAATATATTTTCCAATGTCTTCCTCCTAATTACCATCTTAATTACCTATAATGTTTATATGGAGTCTGCTGCTTGACCATAAATGAAGTTAATACATACACATTGATTAAAAAGAGAATAAAGCATTTTACTTTAAAACAATGAAACCTATGCTAGGAATGTCACTTTATGATTGGTAGTAGGGGCCTACTCTCTGATAGCTGGTTACCCTAAGTCCTTGTGGGAAGGCATATGGAACAAAAGCTAAAGGTTTCCCATTTCCAGTCGTGTCTGACTCTAGGGTGCAGTGCTCGTCTCTGTTTCTTATCTGAGGGAGATAAGCATTGTCTGGATGATGTGGCCAGCATTACTATACAGGAAAGTGCATGGAACATTGTTACCTTCTTCTGAAATGGTACCTATTTATCTACTTGTATTTGCATGCTTTTGAACTTCTAGGTGGACAGGATCTGGGGCAAGTAATGGGAGCTCACCCTGTCATATAGTGCTTGCAGGGATGGGATCCTATGGAGTTAACTACCAGTTCAGTGATTTACGAGGTTCAGTGATTTACGATGTGCTTCCCTGCACGCTGCATGCGCGCCTGTAAATTGTCACCAGCACGCTGCGTGTAGAGAAGCAGCCTTTGAAAAAGCACTTTTTTCCTGCTTTTTAAACTGCAGCTGTGCCTCGCATGGCAGCTGAAGTTGAAAAAGCAGGAAATAAAGGTCAGGTAAGAGTATGGGCAGGCAGGTGGGCAAAAACATCAGCAGACATAGAACCGGTTCTATGTCTGCTGCTCTTCAGAGCTACCGGTTCTACAGAGGTGGACAGAACCAGTAGAAACCCACCCCTGAATGCTTGGGTCTCAAACTCAGGCTGTCAGCTTTCCAACTGACAAGCTCAACGTCTTTAACCACTGAGTCATTGAGTCCCATATAGAAGGTACAGAGTGATATGTTCTGAACAGTGATCCAAGCCATTAAATGCCTTATAGGGTGAAATTTTGTTTTTTGTTTTATTTTGATTTCTTTTTGAATTCATTTTAGTACTGAAGTAATGGCTGACTGCCTGAAGTAACCTTTACAGTTTTCTTAGCCAGTTTTTCAGAAGTGCTTCGCCATTTCCTTCTTCCTATGGCTGAAACAGAGAGATTGTCCCAAAGTAACCCAGACAGTTTCATGCCACAGGTAGAATTAGGACTCATGTTCTCCCAGTTTTTAGCCTGGTCCCTTTAACTACTATTTTAAAGTAGCTCATTTATAGGGTAATATCAGCACCTTAAATTGGGTCTGGAAACTGACAACTACCAAAGACTTCATAAAGCTGGTGGAATAAGACCTTAACACCAAGTGACAGTTAATGCTTTAGGTAAGAGTTTTGCTTTGTTATCATAGTTTCTAGACTATAAAACTACTTCACATATAACATACCATATAACTCTGTAAAGGTATAGTAACATGATGTATTATGTCTTTGAAAATATAATTGTTTTCCAGAGAAGGAACAGATAACAATGTCAGTTAAAGAAAAATTTGCAAAAGAGAATAGCAATCCATGTGTATCACATAGCATTATTTCAATAGCAACTCTAAGATTGCAAAAGGCAAGGCATTAGCAGGTAGACGTTCAACCAGAAATCTCAGTATTGTTCCAGTGATTTTTTTAAAATATAAATTTATTGAATTTATTGTCTATTACAGCTTATCTTGATCAACATTGTGAAGGGAATAATAGTAAATTCAGAGGAGCATTAGACTACACTGCTTCTAATACCTTACTATGCATAAACATCAGGCCAAAAATGCTACACTGCTCCTAATACATAAACATCAGAGCAAAAATGGCAAGATGAATCACCAATAGCATAATCTCCCATGACATCCAATGGTATACCAATGCTACATGCAGAACTTCCGTTTCCATTCTACCACAATCCTTGGAAGATTTGAGTTACAATTGATACAATTATTCCCAGGTTTGTAAGCATATTTAATTATAATCCTTAATCATTTATCAAGTTGGTATGAGATAAAGTAAGAGATAAAATAATATACTATAGTTTGTTTGCATTTATGTTAACAGTAAAGGCTGTGAATAAATATGTGACTGCATACAATGAAGATTAATAGAACTCAAGTTACTGTATTTAAATGAACTATGGCTTATATTGACATAAGCATATTATACACTATTAGATTAATTCTGTATCAGACCAAAAGTCCTTTTGTTCTAGCATCCTAATTCACATCCAGCCAATCAGATGTCACAAGGACACTAAAGACGTATCACTGTTGCTTCCTGTTAGTTGATTTTTAGCATTATAGAGCCTCTGAATCTAAAGGTTATATATAAAGAGCTCCCAAATCCATATATTTGTATAAAAATGCAACCTAGTTGTTCTATATTAAGTACAACACATTTACATACCTATTTAAAGATCTGTTTCGTAACATTTTTTAAAATCATATATTTTACCCATAAAGGAATTGTTCTATGTCCATCATGAGTTTCTTTTTCTATATATTTTGCAGTTCTGCTGTATTATTTCTGGTAAACAATGATTTTATTCCAGTATGCTCATATCAAAGATTTGTTATAAATATATCAGGATACTGACAGCTTTATTTTTTTAAACTTATCCTAATGATCACCAGCACCTAAAGTAGCTTCACAGTGGCTAAAACTTTAATGAAGCCATCCACTATGACTACCAGATACTTTTCAATGACATTAGCAAGTCAATTCAGCATGCATATAAAGTTAGAATTTTCCCTGCAATCTGAATCAATTACACTTACACTGAACTACTTCTAGTGTGTTTGTGTGTTTGTGTGTGTGTGTGTGTGTGTGTGTGTATTTCTTTGCTTGAGAGAAATTGTTTTTTGTTTTATTATTTATTTATTAGATTTTTATCCTGCCTTTGTTATTTTTATAAATAACTCAAGGCTATGAATATACTTCACTTTTATTTACCAGCCTCCCACCCCGCCCTAATAATTCAGTGTTATCAGCAAACCTAATCAGCTTCTCTGTAAACCTCACTTACATTCACATAAACCTTAAGAAATAATAGATGTCCTGAAACTCCTGCAAGTCAGCTGTCTTAACTATCCCAAATCTATTTTTCCATAATAAATGTAATTGTATATATTGCATCTTTTACTTGTAAATCAGAAAGTCTTGAATGTTTTCCTCATAGGAAAACCATTTCAACACCATAATGAATTTGGGCAAGATATTGTACATTGTTTCATGCTTTGAAGTATCCATTTTAAGATTTTAAAAATTATATTATTATGCTGTAATAATTTCTTTTGATCCATTTCCTAACAATCTTTATCACTGAATCTGCTTTTTTCAAAACTACTTTATGCTGGGCAGTGAGCTGAAAACTGAATTCAAGATCTCTCGCCAGTTTAGCTAGAGTCAATTCCAGTTCATGGAATTTGTTTGTTTATATGTATGCGGTTAATATGTTTGGCTAAAAAGAATGTTTGCAGAGACTAGTGTCTGGTTTGGTTTATATCATTTGAAATAATTTGTATCAGCTATAAAACCTGATCGGTTTCTTGATTACCTTAAATCAAGATCTCTTATAAATGTATTAAAATCACTACATAAACTTCAGCAACTGATTTCTTGTTTCCTCAGGATTAGATTAGTAATCATGTTCTCTGCTTTCTATTTCTAGCCAGTTACCTGACCATAAAAGTGTATTTTATTTCACATTAATCCAATAAATATGAAATCAGAGTATAATAGCAAAATTGGTTGAAGTAATCCTTGATTTACAATTATTCATTTTGCAACTGTTTGAAGTTACAATGGCACTGAAAAAAGCTGATTTAAAACTGGTCTTTGTGTCCATGACTATCACAACATTGTAATGGTTATGTGGGTCAAAATTTGAGCACTTGACAGCCAGCATGTTTCATGCTGGTTTCAGCAACTTGGGGTCATAATCATCATTTGTGAAGAAACTATCTCCCCAGCCAACTTCTGAGAAGCAAATTCAATAGAGGAAGCTGAATGAATGATCATGTGATTCACTTTACAACTGCAGTGATTCATTTAACAACCATGGCAAAAAAGGTCAAAAAATTGGGTATGACTCATTTAACTTCCTTGCTTAATAACAGAAATTCTGGTCCCTATTATGGTCATAAGTCAAGGACTATCTGCATTAAAGGTATTCATTTAAGATATTTTTTAAAATTATCTCTAATGCCAAAACTAAATGCATATAGTTAGATATAAGATAACCAACTATTTAATCATTGCTAACGGATTTCCTAGTCTTTTTCCATCTTCAGCAAGAATATCTTCTATCCTTCCAGTACTATTAACTATAATTACTACAGAAATACTACTTCGAAATCATTTTAAAAATTATGCTATGCTATTATATTCTTCTATTTTAATTATGCTTTTTTACCTTTTCCTTTTGGTTTTTCATATCAATTTTCCATAAAATAACAAGTGATTATACTATTAATATTTAACTATGAATAATAGATGAGCCATAACTCTAGATCAGTTAATTATCTAAAAATGAATATCATTCTTCTTATTTGCATAGTTAAAGATTTTTTTAAAGCTACAGAGCAATAATAAAGACAGCAATAGATATTGTAGAAGTACTGTCTATGTGCATATGTGTTGATACACATATTTCCATTGTACAATAGAAAAAGAACATCCCTGACTGAATCATGCAATCCTCAGATCAGACAATCTTCAAACTTCTTATCCTACCTGACTGAATAGAACATTGTGGAGCCTTATGAATAAACAAATAAAAGTATTTTTAAACATAAAATATCCAAAAAGAAATGCTGGCTTCAAAATTCATATTACGAAAATATGGCATAACACAAGTTTTTGATGATTAATATGCATCAGGAAAGTTAATTATTGGAAGTGAATCATGTTAACTTATATGTTCACTTACCCATTATAGTTAAGGCTGTAGCTTTGGTTAGCTCTTCTTTCATTGAATCTATTACTTCAAAATTGTCACCATCCAAGCTGCATCTGTTTATAGTTCCATTGCCTGAACTGATCCAGTAAAGTTTATTCTCTGAATAATCTATGCATAGGCCTGAAACACATTTTCAGATACAAGAATCATATTTGCAGAAATGTCAATGCATGAACTCTATTTTTTACATGTTCATATTTGCTTATACAACAGCAAAATTCATTTATGGTTTCTAAATCATTTTAAAAAATAGTACCCCAGTTTTTAGATTTGTTTTATTGAAGTTTTTAGGTTTATTTTGAAAAGAAAGCAAATAAAAATCTGAACCTCAGTATTAAACAAAATCACTTGAGTTATTTTATCTCTTAATTCTCCATTTATATATTTTTTTTTCTGTCTTGACTGTTTACTTTCTATTCATTCAGTTGTTACATTTACCTAAGTTGCCTGGTTATTGCATGAAAATAAGTAACATATTTATGATGGTTGCAGCAACCTGGGATCATAATCATCATTTGTGAAGAAACTACCTCCCCAGAGCTAGCTTCTGAGAAGCAAATTCAATGGAGGAAGCTGAATTCTTTCTTCTCATCCTTTATGTCAAAACCTGTATGATTCTGACTCTATCTCCAACCATACAATATAGGGAATATAAATAAGTTGTAGGGAAAGAGGAATATGAAAACACTTTTTCTTCTTTCAGGATGATTATCCCACAAGTATCATTTGCTCATAGCACCTATAGATATAAAATAAATGCTTTGCATTGATTGAATTTGACAAATAAGTCTAAAGAATATTTATTAATTTACTGTACTTAAGGTTTTTAAAAATTATTTTGAGAAAGATTTGTTATCTTGGTGTGATTTTTCCCCACTGTATACTTCAATAAACCAATGTGCACAAGTGAAAATATCTAAGCAACATGAAAAACTTGGGAAGGGTTTGACATCATTAGGAGATTGAGTATTAAATACATTGCATACTAATTAATGCAATCCCATATTTTGTTTGATGTTCTTAATACCTCTGGTAACAAAGAATACATCTAAATGAGGAATTTTTAACAATAGATATGTTTAAAATGCTCTTCTTGTCTCTTTTTTTTTTTAGAGAAGCAAAATTCATTGAACCAAATTGCTTGAAGATTACCATTTTTCACTGAGTAGCAGTGCATACTAATAAATGCCAAGCAGTTAGTCTGACAAGATTGTAACACAATTATATTTCAAGTAAATGGATTTTTAAAGGCAATAAGCAAAAGGCAAACATACTGTAGATTAGTCAGTCACTAAATATTTTCTTTATTAATAGAAAAAGCAATACAGTGAATTTTGGTAAAACTATTCAGGGAAGACTTCAGATTACTGAAATTAATACTATTTTGCAGTACCCATTTTTTGAACATGAAAATTATTTTAAAAAGTCACCTTTTTTCTTCCATTATTACCAGCCATGTCAAATTATTTTAACAAATGTTCTCACAATTTAAGGCAAAACTTTATGGTTGATTGAATGAATTATGCTAAGGCTTAATGTGACTTATTCCATAATGTGTGTGAACCCAATTACTGTGGCTTATAAACCATAATTATTCATTACTGAAATCTATGAACCCAGTCAACTATTGTTTAGTCAACAAATCATGACTTAATATTTATGCAGAATGTTGTAAGGGAACATTATGGAACCATGTATGTAACGGGAATAGTTTGTGTGTAAGCAGAAGTGAGCAGTTGCCAAACCATATTGTCAGCATCTTCGCCAATTATAGATCCTCAACCTTGAAACTGCAACTAATATCTAACCAGTGTAGCCAATTTTGATGGGATTTTTTTTTCTTTATCCTTGCCAAAAAATAGAAGTGAGAACTGGAAGCCACACTGCTTTTCCTATTCCCAACTTTAATTTTTTTTTAAAATGGCTCCAAATTTTCATTTGTGAGCCTGATTTTTACTGTATTTTTGCATTTGAATGGCGAAGGGGTTAAGAGTTAAAATAGAAACATCAGGACAGAGGCCAATCACTCCCATCTCACTTCAATCACCATGGCCAAAATCTGCCATAAAAATAGCAAAATCTTACAGTTAAATTTTCCAAATATGAAAAAGTGTCTCCAAATATACTTCTACTCTTACTAAAGATATTGCTACAGGACAAGATCCTTTGGAATGTTAAGAAGATGAACTGTGGTCTATGACTCTTAAAACATTATTCATGCCTATAGACCTGTTACAAACCTACCTTTAATTTGGAATAAAACTTTTGAGATCAATTTTAGAAGTGTTTCTGCCTCAGCACATAATGCTGTTTTTTACAGAATTGTTCTACAAATTATAATGCTTGCTATTCATAATTCCATAACTTTACGTAGCCAAATGATTTTGCAAAGCAACAACTAAAATGAAGACAAGCTAAATTGCTAAAATCTTTTAATAGAAAAAAGGCAAAAGACTAATCATTAGTGGCCAGACATTGTGAACAGAAAGAAGGGAAATAAGAAATGCAAGGCAGAAATGTAAAGAGAACATTGAAATAATAAATCTAAATTATATAATGTATGTCCTAAACATAAATGTTATTTCTTAGAATCTGTTGAAAATACAGCAAGGGTATTCAGTATGAAATGCTACAGGAGTTTGTCAATTTTCCCCTCAGGTCTGCCAATGAAGAACACTTAATTGTATGGGATATTCAAGTATTACAAAGGCAGAGTTCTTTTGCCTGATTAGTTAGTGTTATATTTAGGAAGTCATCCTATATTTTTGGCAATATTTTACAAGTTGAAACTATGGTTTGAAGAATATGGCTTATCAATGTTATCTCCATAACATACATACAGTTTGTTTTTGTTCTTGAGCAGGGATGGGATTCAACCGGTGTTACTACGTTTTGCCGTGCAAAGCAGCTGAGGTTGAAAAAGCAGGAAATAAAGGAGAGGTAAGAGCCCAGGTGGGCGGGTGGGCCAAACAGCAGCAAACACAGAACCAGTTTGGTGTCTGCTGCTCTTCAGAGCTACTGGTTCTTTAAAACTGGGCAGAACCATTAGCATCCCACTGTTCATGACCGAAGCTTCATACTAATCTACAAAGATGCCAGGCAAAACCAGCTTAAAATGCTTGTTCCTTGAAGCAAACAATTTTCCTTGAAAATCTTGAAAAAGCACTATTCTTTTTAGTAATAGCCTTCTTGCCATGGTTAATTCTTCCATGTGCAAAATTCACAAATTAGAGGACTGTGTCCTCCAAATCCAAACTGTAAGGTAACCCAAAATTACCACTAAAATACTTGTGTCAATAAAGAGAAAAAAATATATAGGAAAAATATATACCTGCATGAAAGTCCATAGCTATTTCTCCAAACCCACCTCACAGAGACTTATATCACATACATTGCACCTCTTACAAATATATCAAGAAAAAGACACATCACCTCAAACATACATAAACACACATACACAGAAACTATGATCTATTAAAAAAACAAAAGCAAAGATAAAACACAGGCCATAATAAAACTCACTTAAGCAACACAGGTTCTAAAGAAATAAAAGTTTCCAAGTCAATAAATCCAAAAAACACAAAATACTGGTAGTATATTGTCCCATTTTTGGAAGAAAAAGGAATCAGGCTTAACATATCATGATTAAATGATCTGTTTGCTTTGGTAATATACTGACAAATATGGTATGCCAAAACATATATTTTTATATGTGTTTGGTATAGCATTTTCAATATATACTTTTTGGGGTATCTATGTTATTATCATCTTTTTTAAGTTATTCTGGTCTATAATAATCAAAACTAAGCCAAACCAAACCAAAATACCCTTGCCTTGACATTACAAATGTCTGCTAAATTTTTACATACATAAAGAAACACAAACTTGAATTGACTGTTTCACAAGGTTATTAAGTTATGGCTTGTTTAAAATCCTAGTTTATTAAATCTTACTCACAATCCACTGGTAATGAGAGGGCTATATTTATATTGTTGAATTTATACAACATGCTAATATGAACAAATCAGATTGTGACTTAGCACAATGAATGAAGTCATAAAAATTCCAGCATTCTAATACTCCGTGAAAAATGAAAAATGAAGTATTTGCTATTGTCTATGCCTGTTTACTTTGTGCATATGCAAATATAATTTCTTGAGTTATAGCAAAATAACTTGACACAAAAGAGGTTATAGCTATATTTACCAACTGGGTCTTTTTGATTCTGTAGTAGTATTTTATTGTTGCTACCATCCATATTTGCCATGTTAATTGTGTTCCCATCAATCCAATAAAGTTTCCTTAATGAAAATAGATATAAAATACTGTTCTATTAAGCATATTAACACAGTAATCATATTTTATTAGAGAAAGAAATGCAATCCATTCTGGAGCAACAATCACTTTATGTAAGTTGTGGCAGGAGATACAAACTTTTTTTTCCTTTTATCATTATGGAAAGAAATGTATGACTCTAGCACCAGACTGGAAGTTATGTGGATTGGTGATATATGGGAAAAATATGGAGCTTTAATAATGGTGATTTTTTATCTCCTACTTCCCCAAACTATTAGGCAAACATAATATGATATAGCTTTACATTGGTTCTCTTCTATCATCCTGAAACCATTCCTTAGTCAGAGATTGTGTGGAATACTTATTGAATCTGATTTCTAAAACTAGTCAGAAAAAGAATTATGAGTTGGCAAGAATTGTGAATGATCACCATATCTGCACGACATCATTTATAAAATTAAATAACTAAATAATAAGATACATTAATGTATGAAATAATGCATTAAAACTTATAGATGTGAAACTAACTTTAAAGTATATTTAACAATTTTGGCTTTTCTAATTGGAAATTGGAATAGATTTTTTAAATTAAATTGTTTAGAATGATAATACATATATTTTGTCTACTTTTAAATGTTATGCTGTATCAAAAATAAACTGCACTTTCTTAGACTCCAAAGATAGTAAGTGTAGGTCACATTACACAATGTTTTAATCTGTGTGTTTCTTTAGAGGGGTACAAATAACATCATTTCCAGACTGTGATTAATATTAAAATATCAAAAATATTTTAAACCATTCAAAAATGTATTTTTAATACTGATCATGAAAAAAATCACAACTTGTCCCATACATACAACAGCAAAGTTCCCTAAAAATAAAATAGGTATCCATAAAAACATTGGATACATAGAGATCTAATTTATTATATATTTTCTCTTTTGACACATTTTTTTTTGAAAATGGAGTCTCCATACTAGTACTCCATGGAGATTTCATCTTATAGGAAGATAGAATTTACTAAATTCTCTTTTTATGTATTTATATTTCTTCTATTTATATAGCTGCTCAATTGCCAAGTGACTCTGGGTGGCTAACATAGGATTATATAACACCAAAGTACAAATATTATCAAACTTGACAAGTGAACACAAATTTATATCTCAAAGTATGCACATTGTTTACTATCCCAAAACTGTACTGATAGGAATAATACTTTACCCTTTAGCTGGATAAACTGCAAGAGATTGTGGTTTATCAATTCCATGTATAATTGAAGTTTTTAAAGAGCCATCTAAATGGGCTACATTAATTTGTGTTTCATCAAATTCTGAGCTAATCCAGTATAAATTACGTGATAACCAATCCACAGCCAGTCCACGAATGCTTTGAATATCTACAAAATATAAAACAAAAAAACTATTTGCCCAAACTGTCCTACTAGTTAGTTTTACTGCTGAAAATATTTTATATGCTATGTGAACCCCAAGTAACTTGAGACTTGCAATACTTAAATTTTATTTAATTCAAATTAGCTTTTATGCTAAAATATATAGGACTGAACAAATATATACATTAAAAGCATGAAGAGCAAAATGAAGATTGTGCATATTGGGTTGTCCAAAGCACCCAAATAGCACTGAGGTTTAGCATGACCACTTTCAGGCCTTTCTTAGGTTCCACCTGTATGGATATGCATGCTCATAGCTTCAGGTATCCTGATAAAGAAATGCATACATGCAGATATAATCTGGAAAAGCCCTTGAAACAGATATATTTAATAAATTATGCACTCTCCCCTAATTCTAACAACTGTACAGAATAACCTATCTGTAATAACTGTAATCTATGGATCATGAATTTTCAAATATATGACTAGATTTCATACTTTATGGAACAAATGCAAACTTTAATTTTAACGGATTTAAATTAAACAACCAATTGTTTATTCACTGCTTAATTCATGTTCATTCAAAACATGGGTGGGAGAAGGAGAAAACATTAAAATAAAATCTGTCATTTTAAAGTTAAATTTTTAAAAAATTAAGAACTGAATGAGAAAAGTTCATTTCAAATGAAGTTCAATACAAATAACCCTGGTGTAGAGACTTCTAAAATAGAATATCCCACAAGACATTTAACAAAGCTTGTCAGAAGAGATTTATGTCTGATGAAGAGACAATACTTCAATTGTACTCAGCAGAACTAAGGAGAGAGAGATAGCTGTCACCTTAAATAGCACTAATAGACTTTTTAAAAAAGAAATGAATGATTAATAATCTTGATGACTATATTCTACATGCAGAAAACATCATTTTGTACATCAGATTCTGGAGAACAAAGATAAAAATGTTATACTGAATACTAGCACACTTTGTGGCCATCCTCCAAGATTCTGTAGTACAAATTATAAATGCTAAACCAGATCAGGTTTCATGGCTCAAAGTCTCGGTGGATAAAGGGCCATTGGGGTGTGTTTCTCTTCTCTTTGTAGGTATCAAGACTTCCCTGATAGATCAGACAAGAAACATGGCCAGATGAGCTAATTCTACTTTATGTAAATCTGAAAGTACAAATCCCCCACCATCTCTTTTTACAGCCTAATAAATTATGGAGAATATTTTCGGATGGTTTTTTGTTCTGCTGCAATGCAACTGGGATACCCTCTTTGTGATAATTCCTTAGGCAGCACCCTCCCCCCTCTCCTAAGGTTATTGCCACATACTATTATACCAGATGGACAGATTTGGAAACAACTATATATAGTTACTATTTTCTTTTGGGTACTTCATGATGGCATTATAACACAAGATGATCAAATTTGAAATGATTTGAATTTGAAATTAAAGCCTTTTGAAAGGCACCTTAGATTTAGAAATGAAGTTATCAAATTTAACCGAAATATGATTGTCAAAAAACTGTATGTAACAAAGAGTTCTTGGACATCAAAGCATATCTTGGGATTTTTGAGAGAAAAACAAATATTAAATCAAAACAAATGAAATCTATTTATTACAGTCAATGACCATATATATAGATACAGGGGGTGGGGGGAGTGAAAAAAATGTAGTTTTCAAGCCAAATAATTTTAATCCAAGATGTAGGATGCTTAAATATGTAATATATAACTAAGATAATATTTTTGTGCAATTAACAATGGCCAGCTTAACACAACACCACATGGCCAGTTGATATGTTAATATGTTAATTAGGGAGGTAAGCTAATTTATGTTTTGTTTCTTAAATATACACAATAGTGCTTTCTAAAGTACACACTTTACCTCTTGATATGACAGTTTCCAAGCCAGTCCCATTAATAAAGGCCCGTTTTATAGTTTGTGTTTTCACATCAGTCCAGTATAAACGTTCTTCCACTGCATCAAAATCTACAACAGTTACATCATCAATATCAGGAACTGTAAATGCTGTTATATAATTGAAGTATGGATTCTCTATGTCAACACCTCTTATTTCTGAATGCCTTGCATAAAGAAGGAACTTTTTCATTTCTATAAAAAAGAAAGATGTGATTACAGAGCAATGAAATGCAATTTTATGTATAACAACATATATAATGTTTAAATTTGCATACAGGCAGTCCTTGACTTACAGCCATTCATTTAGTGACCATTTGAAGTTGCAATGGCACTGAAAAAAGTGATTATTTTTTACACTTACAACCTTTGCAGCATCCCCAAGGTCATATGATCAAAATTCAGACACTTGGCAACTGGTTTATATTTATAATGGTTGCAGTATCCTGGAAATTGTGATCACCTTTTGTGACCTTCTAACAACCAAAGTCAATGGGAAAGCCAGATTCACTTAACAACCATGTGACTAACTTAACAACTGCAGTGATTCACTTAACAATTATGACAAGAAAATATATAGAAGGAGGAAAACCTCACTTAACAATTCTCTCAGTTAACAACAGAAATTTTGAGCTCATTTGTGATCATAAGTCAAGGACTAGCTGTATTAAAAATACAATATACAAGTGCATAACTTATTTGGTATTATTATGTGTGAACAAAATTTGCTGTTGAATAGAGCAGAATTATTGGATATTATCCTACTATAAATAAAATTCACCTATTTTGCTGATATTAAATAAATAAATTTAAAATCTAATACTGATAGAAACAAAACATGGTCCAGAGATGTGAAAGCTGATCTTGATTGATTCAACTGAGGTTTTTTTTCCTGTCCAATTAATCCTGCATTCTCCTCCCCCCATTTTTTTTAAAGAAATTAACAAATGAAAACAAAGTTATTCAACAATGTAGTGAAATGCTGAGATTTGTAGTGGTCCCAACTGTTATTTCCCAAACTACTCTCTGGCTCTTCACTCCCTCTTCTCACCTTGTTTATAGGCGTAATAGTTTGTAGTTTTTGTTGCTATCATCTATCTTTGTGGAAACTCTTTACCTGGCCCTCACCCTATGATCTTCTTGTGTGTAAGTAATGGAGAGAATTTTCTTCCTCCTTCAAAAAAGAGACCAATCTCCTCACCTTTATATTGAAAGGGTGTAAAAAAATAACTAGAATATTTCTGCTCCAATATACATACATACATTTCTCATATGAAAGCAGTATATGAAATGTTCCTATTGCTTATGTTAGCTGTTCCTTGTACTGGATACAATGGAATCTTCCAAATATAGTTCCCCAGCCCTACAAAATCCATGGCCCTGAAAAGCTGCTTGAGTCACTTTGATGTGGTCCTTTTTGGAAAAAAAATGTTGTTTTTTTAAAAAATTGGTCTTTATTCTTTATACCAATTATATCAAACCCAAATAAAAATAGGGGATACTAAACTGGATTCCTGCAGGCTGCACATTGACTTAGAAAATCACATGTGTTTATACATTTCTTAATCAAATTAAAATCAGACAGGCACCAAATAAAATTAATAAGTAAAGAGTCATATTATATTTTCTCCTGAGCTACCACAAAATTGTCATGAAAACTACCTCCTCACCTCTTTCTCCCACTTATCAATTCCCTGCAATATTCCCTCAGATTCTTGGTGTTATGAGTGAAAAAAATGTTTTGTATAGTTTTTCTAAACGAAGTATAAATTTGTGCACCAAGTACAAGAATATGAGTAAAGTGCGAATGGATGTAATAGTGACGTGTTAAACTATTTAAGTATTTTTTTTAGCTAAAATATAGAAACTTGAAAGTAGAATTTATATGCCAAATATATGCTTGAAAAGTTGTGCTTTCATGTTATGGAAAAAAAACCCTAAACTTTTATTGGCAGCATTTTTCAGAAATGACTTAATAATAAGAGAATTGACTGCTCCAAAGTCACTCAGCTGACTTAGTTTGTGGATTTCATCTTTTGTACAATATTTAGTTATGTATAATTTAATATACTCTGAATTGTGTGGACTCTTGCTTTACTTTTTCAGTACTTATAGGAATAAAATATATGGTGTTTTTAAAAAAAGAAACACATGCTAAAGTATAAGAGAGAAACCCAAAGGTGCTTTTTTTTTCAAGAGGCAACTGGACTTTATGGTTTTTCTTTGAGGATGTTTCTCTTCTCATCCAAGAAGCTTCTTCAGCTCTCTTGGATGAGAAGCTTCTTGAATGGGAAGTGAAACGTCTTCAAAGAAAAACCAGAAAGTCTAGTTGCCTCCTGAAAAAGCACCTTTCGTTGACCATGACCTGGATGACTGAGAATCTTAATAGACATATGAGAGGGAAACTATATGGAACACGGAAAAAATGTAAGAGCAATTTTGTAGTGAAAAGAATCAACAATAACAGTAAAGGTAAGGATAGTGTCCTGCTACAAAAGCAAATATAAAAAGATGTGTATAATGAGCTCCTCTCTCCAAGATGAATGGAAAAGTTTTTTTGGAAAGTTGTCCATTCTGAAGATGGAAATTTTATATGAAAGCATCAATATTGCTTTTATCCAATTATCTATATCTCAAAGAACACATTATATTTGTTAATATATCATGTTATATCTTGATAATGAAGGTATATCTTGATAATGAAGCATTATACCGTTTTGTTTTATTTTTCTCCCCAAACACCAAGTATGTGAGAGTTAATTCACATTTCTGCCTTTATTATAGTTTTACAATTTTTTTAATAGCTTCTACATTATAAGACTCTCAGAATGATATTGAGTTCAAAAGAAGAAAGGTAGAGATTAAACTAATAAGCTTTTCATTATATAGTTTACTTGCATCATCATTGTCTGATATTTTCCCATTTTGAAATTTTCCTGTTTTGGGAAGATAACTTCTGTGAATCACACTATTTATATTCATAGTGAAAAGGAGAAAAAAAAACCCAAGATAATAAATCTTCACAAGCTAACTGCAAAAAAGCAATCCATTCATTAATATGAAGCAACAGTTTACCATCAAGATTATCAGTAAATGGCACCTCAGAGGCTCTGTGTCCTGTCTTTTAAGCAGTTTTTTTAAGCTGTACAAAACTTACCATAACATGCTTTTTTATCTTCAGCCAGTTTCATTAGATGAGGACATGCACAAGCAGCACTCCTGTTATGATTTATCAGGCACATATGGGAGCAAGGACCTCTGCCACTGTTAGCAGCACAAGGATTAGAAGCTGGAATTAAAAATGTAATACCTGGTTGGTTTATAATACAAATTTGCCTATATTCATATATTGTATTGTTTCCTATTCTGCAGGATTTCATATTGATTGACTGATCATAAGAATGTAATTGGAGAGGGGAGAAAGGGAACAAAGATATTATAACCTGCAGAGAAGTGATATTTATTAACATTCAATTATTATTATCCAATGATCATTCCAAAAGAAGAAATGCTGAGTTGGATTTTGCCCATGGAAACATATAAATCATTGCTCTTTAACATAAAGTGACAGATATTTCTGCTTTTTTTTGCAGGCTGGAAAAGAATTTCTTAGGAGGAAAGCAGGGAGCAACATTTGCTTTACCATAAAAGAGACTCAGAGAAATTTATATTTTCAATTTCAATTTCAATTTTATTTTTGTTTTTATTTTAAAGGGGGGAGGGTGAGCCCTTGCATGCTCATGGCAGCATGAAGGCTTTCTTCATTTTTTTTTCCAGAGGACTTAAGTACTTTGCTCTTGATGGGTTCCTTGAGCTATAAGTACATTCTCAGAAGGGAAGCAACTTCGCTGGAAGGGTTTGAATTTTCTATCATACTCAATCCATACAGATGATCATCTGGCCTTGAAGTCTGGTATTACAAGATATGGTCAGCTGAATTTTTGAACTGAATTCCATTGGAAAGGAAATAATACTTTTTTTTTGCATCCAGGATTGTGCCTAAGTATGTTCTCAGAAGTGGGTTGATGGATTTGGTAATGGCAGAGATATTCTCAGCGGCTATCGGCACTACTATTTGTTTTCTCTTTCTTGACACATTCAACAAAGTTCTTATAGCTGAGCTTCTGATCAGGATTCAAGTCTGATATTTCTGAAGGATAAAGGAAGGCAATGCAGTTGAGATTGGTAGTCAGAAAGAGAATTCTGGCTGGTCTCCCCAGAAAAAAAGAAATCATGAGATTGCTCACTTTTACTCTGAACAGTTGCTTCTCATGAATTGACTGCAGAAACTGAAGTTTTTGTGATCAGCTATAAATTGAATGTCTGGGAATTGAGGGATTTTGTTCAAGCTCACAAACATAATGTAACCTATATGAAGAAGCCTCATTTCTTTCTTTTCTTTCTCTTGTTTCTTTAAGCATTTTCAAAGACTGCCTTTTGACTGTTATGCAGCTATTAGGAATATTAGGATTGACATGTATTGGCTGAGTTTCCTTAAATTCTTAGCAAAAGATACAAGTTTAAGGACTTTTTACATAACTTGTTTAATGTCTAGCAATGAAAGCCCACTGCAGTTATTAAGACTAAAATAAATGAAATATGATAGAGAGACTTACATTTAAGTTGTTCTGTACTTTACTGCTTAATTATAGCATAATAAAGGATAACACATTACATATATATCTGTAATGTATTAAATGTTTATATTATGTTATTGGTAGGATTTCTAGTATAATGATTGCAAACATATTTTCATAAAAAACTGATGAAAACAATTTCAGTTATAACAGAAATATATCATAAATTGCTTGTGAAAATATTTCTCTAAAAATAATCATTGATTTTTTTGTATTATTTTCAAAGTATTACAAAGCTTAAATGGAATTAACTAACAACTACTTATAATATTGATATAAATCTAATCTATCTGACACAGAAACTAATTGAATTTTAGTCCAGTAGATACCCTGTATTTAACCAGAGACATATACATACTGTCATGCCCTTGTTGGAGACTGACTTCGAGGGAGAGGAGGAACAGCCGACAGGGAGTGCAAGTGTGGCTCCAGAGGTTGTGGAGGAGGCTAGAGAAGGGCAGAGGCCGGTTGGGCAGTCAGAGGAAGACCCAGGCCCATCCCCTCTCCATCCTAGGGCAAGCAGGGAGGAGACGATAAGGGAGAGATGTGGATGGCATGGTCTACGGGAGAGGAAAGGATCCTCTTCATGTGCTGCAGCTGTGAGAACTGGTTAAAAGGACGGACATGCATATGGGCCAGTGCTAGAAACAAAGTGTGGAAATATCTCCAGTCTGTTGTTTCTCTCTGAGTTTGGCATCCTTCCCAGTGTGTGTTCCGATATCTGTGGACATCTTCAAGCCCTTATCTTGCCTGGTTCTCTTAATTGTTTCAGTATGGTTTGTGTTGTTTTTACTCTTCATAATTTATAGCCATTTTTATTTTAAACGGCATTTCCTCCTTTTTGTAACTGCTTGTGGGGGAGTTTTTTGTCTCCAGTCAAGGATATTTGGAGCTTTGAAGCAAAGTGAAGGAATAAAAGGGGCTTCACCTGTTTTTGTGAATGGTTCCAAAATCAGTGCAGTGTGTGATACACACACACAATACTTATTATCTTGATCCAAAATTAAAGTATCTCCCTAACAACTAATGTCTAATACTTCTTCCCAGAAGCAGAACGCAATTCATTTTATGCTTTGTTTACGAATCTTACAATGAACCACAGTGTTCAAAAACTTTATCTGTATAAGCACCATAGAAAATATAAACTGATATTTGATAAATACAAAATGTCAGATTTCTCAGTTGCTCGTACACATACACACACACACACACACACACACACACACACAGAGAGAAAGTCTTTCACATAAACGTATACAAATATTACCATTTATATTTACTACTTAACAATGGTTGAATAACAATACAAAGGCTACAATTAATGTTTTTATACAAATTATTACTTTACCTTGGGGTTGACGGCTTGGATGATAAATTTGAAGATCAAAAGGCTGTGCACTGGTTTTTTGTATCACACTAACATTTTGGCCTGTCCATTTATTTGCTTTAGATAATGTGTTTGTTCTCCAGTCTGTCCAATATACCTCACTCCCAAAAAGGGAGACAGCAAAAGGGTGAGAAAGATATTCATGACCTCGTATAATTTCAATCATGCTAGTCCCATCGTACAGTGCTGAATAAATAGCATCTGACCTGAAAAATGATTAAAACATTCTCTTGAAATTGTGCTTATTACATCTATGATCTATTTCTTGGAAAATTAAACAAATAAAAAAGTAATTTTATATTGCTTCCCAAAGGGCCGCTTAACTGTATCAGTCTTATCATATACTAGAAAAGTGATACGCAAATGTTTATTACCACTCAATTAATTTATTTTTAACAGTTAGAAAACTTTATAAGCCAATTTTTACATCATAAATTTTTAGATTGAATGTACTCAGTAAATCTCCAGGCTTTTAACCATCAGTGGCAGATTATAATATTTTACCATTGGTCAATATTCTGTTTTATATATTTGGTTGAAAAAATTTCTCTAACTTCCCAAAGGTAGCCTTTATGTTGCTTTTCTTGATTTAAGGGCATTGTTCTAGTCATTTTATGTGGTTATATATTTTCTAATACTTTCCTATATCCTTTTTCAGATTTATTTAAATTCTACATAAACGATGTTCATCTGTTTCCCAAATACATGCATTTTCGTGGTTCAAAGATTTGCAATACAATGATTTAAGAAGCTTATACTGGTATCCATTCCTAATGTACATGTTCTTGTGGTAAATACAATTTTTGTTCTGACCAGTAACAATCACACACTGTTCCAAAAAACACCTTTTAAAATTATTATTTCAACAGCTGTGAATTATATGCATTCACAGCCAGTAGCGAGTACCAAGCAATTTAGGAATAGTCCAACAGAACTCTGCCACAGTCTTTCAGGATAAGGCTGATAAGCACCCACCTTTATCTCCCTTGAAATTCTGTCAACAACTAAATTGCCAATTAGCTGTACAAGGCCAAATAGAGCACAAAGTCAACACAGAGCTTCAGATTTTAAACCAACCAGAATGAACAAAGTTGCTTCCTGCAAAGTTGCTTCTTTTGCTCCTTCTTTATGTCTTATGGGAGAGGCCAATCATCTCCAAGCCTTACTTCCGAGTTGCCCCTTTTGTCTTAACTGTTCTTGCCTTCTGGCAGCTCTGCACAAGCGCACACTGGGAACAGGCTCCCCCTGTTCCTCTGCCTTGCTGATGTCAGATTCTGGAGGCTCTGGAGTCAGCACATAAGTCTCAGATGGCCCTGGCCCCATCTCTGTGTCGGGCAGAAATCCCTCATCTGAGCCCTCCCCAGACTCCAGAACTGGTCTATGTCCAATTCTGCTGCCAGCTCTGCAGGCCACTGGCAGAGCACAATTTTAGACATTAAAAAAAAGAACCAAATAACCTTTTCTACCCTTTGTTATGTATTCTGAAAATAAATTATAAGAGACATATCCATATATTTTACCTAGCATCTGTCCAAACTATCCGTTTTTCAAAATGATCAACTGTAAGACCATTAGGCCATGCTCCACTATCCATGTCTTTATATATGATCTTTCTTCCTGCTCCACTCATGGAAGCAGATTCAATGCGAGGAAAATTAGCATCCCAGTCTGTCCAGAACAGAATTCTGAATGATGCAAAAAGAGACATATTAATGGGAGCAAATAAAATAATTAATAATTTAGAAAAAAACATCATTATTAGCTACCAATCATGATTAGCCCAGGCATTTTTCCCAATATAGTCATATTATGTAAATATTTTGAAATAAGTAAGTAAATAAGTGAGTAAGTAAATAAATGATAGATTGTATATCTTGCCATTGGAAAAACAGTGATTTTGCTAACAAATTTATTTCTATAATTTCTGGTACAGTGAAACTATACTGATTGCAAATATAACTTTACTTCATTTACTTTCAAAATATTTTTTAAAAAGTTAAAAAGTATTTTTCATTTGCAAGAATGGAGTTAATCTGAATGTTATACAATTGGGAAAAAACAGCACTACAATGGAGAGGCTAACTGATTTTAGTTTTAATTTACAGGTTTCCTTATCTTCTAGGGATAGTACTAAATTGACCTATTCCAATAATTCTTAAATATTTTGAGGGATTTTCTACAACTAGAATTTATTATCATAATTGATTTATGGAATTATCAGAGCATTTTTCAGAGATTATTCCTCTGCTCAACATAGAATGAGACCCTCTTAGTAAGGAAATTTAGTTAAGCACCATAAACTAAATAATATAGGAGAGGAAAAAAAAACTTCAGTCTGAATCTAAATACACATTAACATTCTTGTGAGATCTACTCTGTAGCAAGGAAGAAATCTTTTTCTCTGCCTCTAATACATTACCACAGTTATCCAGTAGAGTTATTTCAGGTGATTTACTAGGCATTACATCTTCTTCTGTAGTGTAGTTAAAAGGAATTATCTGAAGGTTGCTGTGAGTAGTTTGCAAAACATTGCTGATAACATCAGCTGCATGTACTCCTGCTTGAACTTTAGGTTAAAAAGTAATTTTAGTGAATGCTTACTTAAACCATGTTCCTAGTGCCAATAGATGAATTATTTGTTTTGCCTTGTAGAAGTGAATTTTATACTTGTATTTTATATTCACATACACTTGCATTTTATACTCACTCACTCCTGGCTCATAAAAGCTTCCAGAGGAAGGCTAATTGATTGGCTACTAAAAATATAAATTCCTCCAAGAAAAAATGTGCACGATCTATCTTTTCCAAAGGATGTGTTAAAATCTTAATTGGTATTTAAAAAGAAGCACCCACTAATGAGCTATTCCAGGGTTTTAATTCTCCTCCCCCAACAGAAATACAAGGGTTGTCTACACACTTTTCAGTCTCATTTACGTTTTGTGAGTGAAATAGTCGTTGTGATTTATTTCTGCCATGTAGAATGTATTTCATAATGGTATTTCTACTATACTCACTAACTTGTCCAATGCAAAATTTAGAGAGGCTCCATTATGTTCCAGTAGCTTGTACTTCTCTAAAGCTTTGTATTGCTATGCTCTCATATTGTCCAGTTTAATGCAGTTCAGGAAAAAAATGCAAAAAGTTTGATCCCTATTGGGGGGAGCTATTACCTCATCTTATTTCCCATATAATCAAATTCCGAGGGTTGGCTCTTGTTGCATTCTGTTTATCTATTCTGAAAGGGGAAATACTACTTGCTGACTTCACAGTACCACTTTACAGATGTTTCAGCACACAACATTGGATGTTTTAGCACACAACTAATTCAAGATGCATAACTCCCTGCTGATATCAATTTAAAATTCAGTATGGATACAATTTGGACTCTTGAACATGCTTGCAATAGGTCGCTTTATACACAATCACCCAGGTGAAGGAAACAAGGTGAAATTGAGAAGGTTTTTGCTTTTCTTCAGCAGTGAGTATGTAAAATTTAAAACTACTTTACACAGAGTGGTGAAATGAATACAAAATGTTAACAATTTCTCTCATGTGTGTTTATGTATACATATCAGTGGTGGGATTCAAATATTTTTACTACCGGTTCCGTGAGTGTGGCTTGGTGGGCATGGCAGGGGAAGGATACTGTAAAATCTCCAGTCAGAGGTGGCCAGTTTTCTGAACTACTCAAAATTTCTACTACTGGTTCACCAGAACTGGTCAGAATCTGCTGAATACCACCCTTGGTACATATGCTATTTACCATTTAGGCAAAGCTTTATGAGATATTATTCCATTTAGCCATTTTCATTATACATTAATAATAGTCAGCTACATGTATCCTTTTTAGCTGATGCCAGAATTAGTGTAATATTTTAACTTCTCTATAGTAAAACAAAAAACAAAAAACTCAGTGTGAAGTAGATGAGGATTAATGAAATAGGTATTTCAAAGGAAAATGTAAAAATGTTTAATAGGCAAAGAAGTTTCAAAATATTAAATATATATATTGGCTTGCTAGTTCCAGGTAGAGAGACTTTCTGTTGAGGCACCTCTGAATATCATTTCTCCAGAGATCAGACTGATCTCATGCCCATCCCAAGCAATCAGTGTTTTAATCTTTAGTTTTATTCAGTTTTTTTAGTTTTACTTAGTGTTTTAGTTTTAAAATGTAAATGTACCTTTGAATTATATAGTTAAAATGCAATTTATCACAACATAAAGAATTATGAATTTATTAAGGTTGGGACTACCAAAAAGGAAAAAAACTCCAGTGTAAAAAAATGTACTTCCTCAGATTTAAAGGCATTAAAATTTATGCTTGATTACTATTAATAATAAATAAGCAATAAATAGACTGACCACAGTTATTTTGTATGGTCGAGATTTAACTAGGTGTTTAAAAATTCCATGATTTTCTTTAAAATATGTTTTGGTTGTTTCCCTCTTTTTACTGCTTTTTCTTTTTCTTTCTCTTTTTTATATTAAAGCAATGCAATATTAAGAAATAATTCTGTATGATTTTTTTAAAATTGTAAGATAACATAAAGAATAATTACCCATATCTGGGATCCAAAGCAATAGCTCTAGGATGTTCCATTGCACCTGCGATTAGGGTTGTCCTCAGTGTACCATCTAATTTAGCTACTTCAATTTGATCCAGATTGCTGTCTATCCAATATATATTTTCAGCAATCCAGTCTACAGTAAGACCTTCTGGAGTAGCTAAACCGTGTTGGACCACAATTTCAACTGAGCTTACACCTGTGAAAATATTACAACAAATCTTGCATTTTAAAAATTTATAGAAAAAGTAAAATGATGTACTTCTTAAAAAATAAAGCAAGCACTCCCGGGTCATTTGTAGTTCCATTTTTCATAGATTTACATATTTGCAATTGCCAAAAATATAGCAGGATTGAACTATGGAGTCCTTGTGCTCTCTGAGCTTGCTTTCTTGCAGATGTTTCATTACAAAACTTGCATCATCAGGTTGAGGGGCTTTCAGATAGTTCTTTATTTTTGTTTGCTATTTTACACATGTACAAAGTGGCATACATGCTTTTGGATACGTACCTAGTAGGTTTGTTTTTTAAGGCTCTTTATGTACAGTTCCATTATCTATAGTCAAGAGGTGAAGATATAACCCTTCTGAATAACATAAATATTTTAATATGAATATATTATAAACAAAGGTTTTGTTCCAATTATAAGTCAATAATTTTATAATTACAACAAAGGTGATAAGCATAATAATTTAAAAACTATGATCATAGTAATTATAACTGTAAAGTAGCTCTCATATAATTTTGAAATGAATTTGAACTCTGATATGTCTATTGTGAAAGTGATCACCATCATTAATATTTAAATTGTTAATACTATATTATCCATTAAAAGTATTTCTATTTCACTTTTAAGCCAAAAAGTCTCTAAAGACAACTGGGTTCAATCGCATTTGCTATTTTGTATTTTTACATAACATATATTTTTGGAATGCATCACAAAAGGATAGCACTGTTGGAAATGACTTGTTTCTAATCCCTTAGGGCTGAGATAATTGTCACAATTCTGCAAGCTATGCATGCAGAACATGGTATGAAAACTGTTCCACTATCATTTTTCCGCTTCTGCTGAGTTTATGCATAATTTTTCTAATATTTTAAACACTACAGGAAATCTTTGTTTACTAACGTTAATGGGACTGGCAAATCCCTTGCTAAGTGGCATGATCGAAAATGAAATATCATATGATTCAACCTGACTTGCATCAACTTCTGCTGCAGTTGTTAAGCATGACATCATGTGGCTGCCACTTCTTGCCATTGATTTTGCTTGTTAGAACTTGGCTCTGAAGGTCATAAATTGTGATCATATGACTATAGGATATTGCAACTGTCATAAAGGTATGCTGGTTGCTAAACACTGAATCATGATAACATGGTCATGTGAACATGTGCCCATGTTATCATGGAAGTTTGAGTACCAGTTATAAATCTTTCATTTTAGTGCCAACATAACTTCCGACAGTCCCAGAATGAGCAGTCAGTAAGCAAGGACTACCTGTATTTGATGACTCAACAAGGTCATCTACTTGCAGAGAAGTCCTCCAATATTTTACCTTTAAGAATTTGCAGACTGCTTTTCTCTAAGCTTATGGTTTGCAGTTACTGCTAGTAGACCAGGAAAGGAGACAGTGTAGGGACTTGATGGTGAAGGTTATATTAGAACCTTAGAAGAAACATTTTATAGCTCTGTTATATATACAAGCAGTGTGCCGGATTTGGCTTTTGTATATAAAAAAAGATTAAATATTCAAAATAATTTTTAAAAATTATTTTATAAGTGCACCAAAAATTCAAGAAAAAGAAGAAATATTTGATCCAAAACTTCCACATGCTCTTCTAATTTCTGCAATTTCCATGGTTAGTATAACAATTTATTAAAGACTAATAAAACAATTCTGCGGGCATTTTCAGAAATAAAGTGCACTGAATTCTACAGATGTATTGTGAATATTTTGAGACACATAAAAAGAAAATAAGCCTTGGCTTGAAATGGAAATTGATGTATGAAATGCACAGAGTCCCAAATGAACTTTGATGGATCCATCTGAGAAGGACATTATGGCTATAATTCTGCCACACAATTGCTTTCCAACATCTTGCTGATTGAATTTACCTCAGAAGTAACATATATCTTCTGTTACAAACCTTTATTGGTGTTTTGCATTTATCTCCTATGCATTTCATCATTCTGAATTCAAGTCTTATTAGAAGAATTAAAAAATAAAATAAAACTGTAGAATATATCCTTTACATGCTTCCTATTTAATGTTTGTTAGAAATAATAAGGGAAGCACAGCATGGTAAAACTCTCCTCAATGGTCTGACATGAAGCAACTGAAGGAGCTGAATGACGAGCCAACACTTTATACATTTTGAGGAGGGAAAGGATAAAGGTTTAAGAGAAAGTATTTGGACACAGGTTTTCTGGAACTTTTTCATGTGATAGCACAGGGAAAAAAATCACAATACAAGATTACAGAAATGAAAACACACAAAAACTTCTTTTTAACTATCAAAATTCTTATCTAGGCATCAACTGACTTTTCAAAAAGTAATAGGCAACTTTACAACAAAGTATGAGAAATAAAAAGGAACTGCATTGTTTCCCTTTCTGATATACCTAGCTTTTAATATAAAATTATACCAAAAAAAGAAGCATCTAAAGAAATAACTTGTGTCTGAAACATGCTGGGCTTGATAATAAGTATTCTAATAGAAGTTTCTCCTCTTTTTATTCTTTTCTTTTTGTTTGCATATTTCTTATGTGAAAACGTAATACTTCAAAGAAAATATAAATAGAATAGTAGACAATATAAACTGAAAGACAGCAAGCAATCATTTTAACTCCTGGTTAATAGGTGTTTTGTGATTATCCATAACTAGCTAAGTAGCAATTTTTGAATATACAAATTAGCCTACAGTAGTCATTTTTGGATGCATAACCATAGCACACATAAAATTATAAATCTGTAAATTGATCCCAAAGATTACCTTTAGCTGCTATGATCAAAGTTATGATCTAAGCAGAAAAATATTTGTAATGAACTTCTGAATGTACTAAAGGTACAGAGTACATATGTCATCTTTGCGCACATCACAGCTAAGGCAAGATTTTAGGAACAGGTGGCTTAAATACATTTTTCATTGTATGTATATTGAATCAATTTTAATCTCAGTCCTATTGATATCATTTTAGCATTTTGAAGGACATGAATCAATTGATAGGGCATTGTTGGAAATTTCAGTTCTTTAGCCCATGTTTGAAACATCTCAATTTCCACTTTAAAAATTTTCTTCAATCTTTGATAGAGATATGCTATAACTTTTGATCCTGTCATGAATTTCATCAAACAAAAATATTTCAAATACTGAATCATTTGTTAGTATCTGAAAACATAGTTATAATGAGCCATTGTGATGCAGATTACTTCTGCTGACTGCCGGCTGCCAGCAGTTTGGCAGTTTGATTCTCACTGGCTCAAGGTTGACACAGCCTTCCATCCTTCCGAAGTCAGGAAAATGAGGACCCAGATTGTTGAGAGCAATATGTTGACTCTGTAAATTGCTTAGAGAGGGCTGCAAAGCACTATGAAGTGGTATATAAGTCTAAGTGCTATTGCTATTGCACTATTCATCCTATATTTCAGATAATGGCAGTTGATCTACTATCAGAAGAAGGTTTAAAATGAGTTGCTTGGACTGCATTCTCCTTATGAATTCAGCCACATTACTTTTATTGTATACATACATACAGAGAAACACATGCACACAGACTGCTAAATGCAGTAAATGTATGTAGCACATAAGTGACACATATTTGAAAAATCCCAGATATTTTTTAGATAGTGAACAGAAAGACAAAAAAACCATGAAGAAAATACTCAATCACCAAACACCAAACCCTCAAAACTATTTATTTATTTAGCAAATTTATTTAGCTGCCCAACTTATAATGCTGACCTCAAGCAGTTTGCAATGTTAAATGTCCACAATATAAAACCCCTAAGTCTCCCACTAATACTTCTCCTGCAAGAAGCAACAAGCACAATCAAACCAATCACTTCATCAGCTTCATATCAACTTGAGGTCCTCAGGACTACTGACAGATTTATGTCTTCACAACCTTCTGGGAAAATATCAAAATGGGGCCAATCTTATTTCTGGGAGAATGACATTGCATAGGGAGGGAGCAACCATTGAGAAGGCCCTTTTTCTTGGGCCCACTTTATATAACTTTATATATATTACTCATTCATAATATGTATTGATGTACATGTTTACCATTTGAAAAATAAAATGTATTTGTACATATTTATAATTTATGTAATAAAAAAACTTCCAATTATAACTCATTCATTATATTTCCTAAACTGAGTCCTGCACCACTTAATTTAAGAAATAAAATAAAATCTAAGCTACATTTCATACCTCCAGTTTCAGAAAGCTTGCCTCTGTAAATTTTATCTTCTACTACATCTGTCCAGTATAGTAAGCTTTGATTGAAGTGAAAATCAAGTGCTATTGTATTTCTTAAACCAGGAACTAATAGACTGTAGTCTCGTTTCTGCAGATCAATCTTTCTGATCTCATGCCGAATAGAAAAAATGATGAATGCTTCAAAAGGATCTGGAAACAGAACAGTACATTTTATTGTGAAACCTAATCAGTAGTAGGTTATTACAGTGAATGTAATAAAAAGACATTCATCTCATTAATATTTGTAGAATATTATGATTGTAGAATAGGGAGAGAATAACCTCTTTTAAGAAAACAAACATCAGACTTTTCCCAAGCAGATTAGATTGGAGTCTATTAAACAGGGATACAAAAATCCAGGCTCTAGGCTCGCGGGCTCAGAAAACAACGTGAGCCGCCGTCACCACTTCCTCCTCCCAAGCGGACTGAAAGCAGCTGGGGCTGAGGAAACAAAGCCACCTCGGCTCGCGTTGTTTTCTGAGCCTAGAGCCAGGGCGTTTTCATTGCACGGCGGAGCTTCTTGTCTCAGGAAACACCAGTCATCGTTGCTGCCCCCTGAGGGGAGGGCGATTCTGGGCTGCGCAATTGGGGGACTTCGTGGCTTTGGGTGGGTGGGTGGGTGGGAGTGAGGACGGACAGAGTCCATGAAGCGGGGCTTGCCTGCCCTTGCTGGCTGCCTCTGCTTCCTTAGGGGTGGGGAAGGGGGCTCATCTGGACCAAGGGTGAGTCTCCCCCTCAGTTTCCCCTGAAGGATCTTCCGTCGCTTTTGCCTTCTCCCTATGTCTTCCCTCTGTTAAAATCCCCCCACACACACACACTTATTTTCAGGTGGATAGATTTCATGTCTGAGCATTCTCACATGACGGTGGGTCTTCCCCGCCCCTAAAAACAGTTTAAAAAAAGAAAAAACAATATATCCTCATGCAAGAACTTTTCTGCTTCCGATTACCCCCATGCTTACAAGTTGCAAAGGAAACACGGAAGCAGGGAAGCAGCTGCCCAGCTCCGGAGCTCCACACCATTTTTCTTTCAGAGGGAATCTCACTCGAGTATAAGCCAAGGGGGTTTTTTTCAGCACAAAAAATGTGCTGAAAAACTCAGCTTATACTCGAGTCAATAAGTTTTCCAAGTTTTTTGTGGCAAAATTAGGTGCCTCAGGTCAACTTTTACTCCAGTATATACGGTACATATAATTAGTTCAATATTTAATTATTGTGTGTTTTATTTTATTGGACAGTCCTCTCTTTTGGATGGCCTGCTTTCGATCCTTTCATTTGGTAATAGCTAAATATATTCAGATTATTCTCCTCTGAACTTGAGAGGTATGAGGACATATGATGGGGGAGGGCTCTTCTTGAATTCAATTCCAGTGCCGCCTTCTAGTTCTGCATTCCTGCCCCTGTGGTAAATCCTATTTCTTGGTCACAGAATCTCAGATGCCTAGGTTTCTAGCTGTTGCTGCTAAAGGCCAGGTCAGCCTTTAATAACAAATGAGAAGGCTGAATTGACATGTATTACCTAAACCCCGTGCACCTGGAAGGGGTAGTCACTTCTTGGAATGGTGCCCAGCCAGGTTTTGGGTGTAGCATCAGCCCAGAACACAGGGCAAGGATGCAGAAGTGACAATCTTCATCTGAGAAACTCTAATGATGCTGCTCTTAGAGGATAATTTGAGTTACTGGATATGAGAACCTGTTCATTACATTGGGCTCTGGAGATCAGTTGGAATTGTTGCTATCGCAACAATCTCCCTTCTGCACAGTAATCTTTCTGCCTGAGCTCCTTGACTCCATTTCTAGGTTGGTGGAGATCCTTAGGCTGATTAACCTACACCCAGGAGATTTCAACACACTTTCCTTAGAAATGGAGTTTGGGGATAGTCAGGAGGTCATGGCCACTATGATAGTCTTCAGGGATCTATGGAATTTGGGGGCCTTTGGGATCTGAGAATGTACCACCATAGGTAGTGGATAAGGTGGCACTGCCTCAAACAGTCCCTTTTTACAAGCTGGAGCTCTTTCTGGACTCATGATTCATTGGCAAGGCAAATTATGCTAGCTTATTTTCTGTCAAGGACTGGATGACTGCACTTTAAACAGACCATGAGAAGGAGTTTCTAGGCTAAGGATGATTTTGAACTTGAGCCCCCCAATTCTAGGGCAGTACTTTAACTATTACATTATACTCATCAGAATTGGCTGCCAGGACCGAGCCAGAGAAATTTACTGATGTTTCTTGCTTGCTTTCTCTATATACTGCAGTGTGTTCATAGGAGTTGGGAAGAATTATTGATAATTGGAATATAATAACTTTTTATTCCAAAATATATTTCTATGACATGTGCAAAAGGTTTTTTTAATTTAACTTTATAGTATATATGTGTTCTCTTCCTAATCATGTATAAGAAAATAGAAAGGTTTTACTTCCCAGTTTCCCATTATTTTTCTTAACAAATGTCTTTAATATTCTATAGATCTTGGAGGCACTGACCAATCCCAACCCTTTCTTTAACCTGTTATTGTTTTATCTCTATTTCTTTTGTAAGGCAAATGCTCCATGAAGATGAAGATGGCTTATGGGCTTGTTTAGAAACCTAAAAATATAAATTTGACAATATTTCTAATAAATGTGAAAAAGAAAAGAAAAAGTATTTTTAGCATATGAACTACATTTAGCATATTTAGCATATGAACTACATGTATAATATAAAATTTTGTATGATGTAAAAGTATATGACTGAGTAGGTATGGCTGTGAGCATCTTCCTTCCTCCCTTGCTCCTTCTTAATGTGCTACAAATTTAGCACAATTCAAATTTACACAGTTAAAACTCAAAAACCATGATTCCCCCACCATTGCAAGAATAAAGAAGATATTTCATATGTAACCATCCTCTATAACCATCCTCTGAAATGTATATATAATTTTTGAATCACAAAGTTCTTCATTATTGGTGGAATGGAAATATGAAATTGCATTTTACACATACCTACCAATACGTAGAAAGCCAAATATTCAGATACTGCCTCTGATCAGTGAGACTGAATAAAGAGCATTTAAAAATTGTTATCAAAAAAGTTGTTATAACAAATGCACTTTCAGAGAATGGTATTAATTTGTTGTTGCCTGTTTTCTGTATTTGGCTTCTACAAACTTTCATACTTAGACCACTATATTTTTAATTCAAGTTTTAGAAAAATATTTTCTAAATTTGTCATTCAATGGCATTTATCTTCTGATGAACATGTGATGATATAGATTAATTTTTTTATTAAAAGAAACAAAAAGAACATAAATATTTTCATAAAACAGAAGTTCATCAAGTATCATCAAGTTCTACATTGCATATAAAACATTTAAGTCTTCTGAATAGAAACAAATTGTGAAGCCTCTGTATTAGAAGAGTTAAAGGACTCCTGTTTGTCTAAAGCAAATGGGTCATTTTGACACATGTAATTTTTGTAAGACATACTTAGTAATAGTGAATAGATAGCCAAATGTCAACTTACCAATATTAGCACAGCTTTCACCATCTTTACCAAGTTCCCAACCTTCATAACAGGAGCACTTAACAGCATTTTTATGCTGTTCACATACTTGGCTGCATTTCTGATGTTTGGTGCAATAATCTACATAGTCACAGGTTTTATTGTCTGAATTTAAGTACAATCCTGAGGGGCATGAACAGACAATTCTACCTCCAGGAACTACTGAACATCGGTGGCTGCATCCACCGTTGTTAAGTGAACATTCTTCTGAAATAAGAATAGTAATTATTATTATTATTATTTCAATAAAAACAGGTGAAATGTGTTTTTGAGACATACATGAAAATTTAATCTATCACCGTAGATATATTTTATAAGATTAAAAGAATAAAAGGTGTATTCAGAACCATAGATTCTTTGGCATTCAGTTCACATATATAAATAATATAGTCTGTAGGTTTAAAAATAGGGTAATAAAAGGCAAGCTGGGTGGTTTCAGAAGCTGGAATAACAAAAATTAAATTTAGTAGGGATAAGTAAATAATATATTGCATAAAATGTAGAGCATGATGGTCTTTGCATACAAATACATATAACAATCTTCTGCATGTGTCAGTAGAGAACTAATACCTGCTGCCCTGACATGCTTTGTTTATTTTGTGTTCACTTTATGCTTTTCATTTGTATGGAAAAAAGAGTCTGGGAATGGATTATAGTTAGAGGATGAACCTGTCTCAACATCCAATGTAGGAAAGATGAAAATTATGTAGTTTAAAACAATTAATTTTATAAATTTTCAGTGAATTCCAGATAAATTACAACTGCATTGTTACAGGAGAGGAGAAGGGAAGAGGGAAGGGAAGGGAGGAGGGGAGAAATGAAATCTGATAGCCACCTAAAGTGCCTTTAGAATTCTTTGAATTCTATTCAAAATTTTGTATATAAACATTGAGAATTTTTCTCCTTTGAATTTGCTTTATTTAAAAAATGGGCAAAATGAAAGAAGAACAATATTTCAGCTTGGTATTAATTTCAACCATATAAGGGTTTGATGAAAACAGTTCAATTATCAAACATTAAAATTTACATAAGGGGTGTGGGCTGGGATGAGAGAGTCTGGATACATTATCTAGGGACCATTATTTAATTTTTTCATACATCTGCATTTGATCAAGTATAATTACCACAAAGATCATCTTCATCAGATCCATCAGGGCAATCTCTTATTCCATTGCAAAGCTTTTCAGGCTGTAGACAGATGGAAGTGTCATTAGCACATGGATATTTTGGCGGCCCACACATATAGCCTTCACAATTATCTTCATCAGACTGATCCTCACAATCAATGTCTCCATCACACAGCCAAGATTTGCTAATACATCTCCCTTAAAGAAAAGAGAAAATAAACAAATTGATTCCTTTTCTTAACAAGGCTAATTATTCATTCATATTTTATTTGTAATGCCACTATTTTATAGAAAAATAACTTCACGTGATGGCCTATATATATTTTTTAATCTCTATCCAAAACTCACCACTGATCTTTTATAAAAATGAAGCAATGTTAGCCATTCCCAATCTTTTATTTCAGATAAAAGATGCATAAATTGGAAAGCTATATGGAACTGTAAATAAAAGCCATTTCAAATGGGAATCTTCTGAAAGTTTTGTGAGATTTTTATTCTGGGTATGGAAAACTCTTTTTTCTTGGGGAAAATAACAAATAAAATTAGTACTTCTAATTTAATTTAAAAAATATATAAAATATTTTTTTTTCATTGTGTATGCCTTATATGACATGATAACTAAGGATTTTTATTTCTTCTTCTTTTTAATAAATATATTTCAAGCCATTTTATGTGGAAATTTATAGACTTTGATAAATGCTTATTAAAAAAAGAAGAAAAATATTTTCCATCTGAATTAACAAATGCAATAAGCATAACTATTTTCAACCCAATTACATTGGTTCAATTAATAGGGAACCCAGTTAATTGAGGTATATTGCATTTGATCTAATAATGAGATTCTAGTTTAAAGATGTGTATTACTGATTTTTGTTTCTAGAAGGAGCTAGTGAAAGAAAAGAAAGCAGTTGCCAAATGGCCAATTACTGATATACACTAACTTTCTCAGAGCCTTGTTTCAGAATGTTCTTATTCAATTTCTACAAGATATGTCCAATTTGTTCTCTAGGACTAGGTACCTGAGGTTTTTTTCTTTTTCTTCATGCTAAGTACTAAATTGAGGGCAATATAGATAAAAGCTAGTATGTATATTTCTTTTAATGTATTAATGACTATCCACTTTGTACAGGTATCATCAAAGCACTGTGCAATATTGGTAAAAGTGTGGTTTTACCAATGGTTAAGTGGTTTGTTTCTAATCATGTTACTGAGGTTGGAAAGAAAGAAATATGACTGTTCTTAAAACTTTTTTTTCCTGTTTAATATGTCAGAAATGTGATACTTTCTTGTTAGTAGGACCTTAAAGTCCATAAAAAAGTCTGTTTTCCAACAAGTAAATCCTCAGTCAAAGCTTTGATCAAGTTTTCATGCCAAATGTTAATTAATGGTTAGTGTGCTAGCTATATCATTCTATATTTTATTGTATTTTGTAGCTACATATGGAGAATCTTCATGATCAACATCTACATTAATTTATTACAGGTTTGGCAAACACTATGAAAAAGTATTTATTAAGGAATATAGTATTGAATTTTATTTATAGCTATAAAAATTGAACAATTAATATGGAGGTATATGTGCTGATATAATCAATTTTCCATTCATTAAATGCATTTATTACATTCATTTTTCTAACAGGATATATCCAAGATGAATCAGGATAGCACTTCAGTTACTGGTTACCAAGCTGTTGGGATTCACAATGTCCCCAGCGTAATGAAAATAAACCCAATTATATAAATATTATTTTCACTTTATAGTGACCAATTGATCTAGAAATTTATTTTGCTATTGACATTTCCCAATACAGTCCAAGGATGGTTTCTAATGTCTCAATATAACATAATCTATTTTCAGAGATTAGTTTTAATTAATGGGTTTCTTTATGAAAATACATAACATACCGTTATAGAATGTTAAGCTTAATGTATAAAATTAAAGCTGTGATGGCATTTATATTCCTTTGCAATGGCAATTAGCAGAATTTTGCAACTCTCTAGAAATTACCTATTGACTAAACAAGTAAAAGGAGCAGGATAAAGTGTTTTTTTTTAAATAATCCATGGCAGTTAGTTAATATAAGTATAATTAAGGCCTGGGCCAAATAAAAGACTCAGTGAAGAAAGACATGAACTTTTGATACAACTTCTTTCAGCAGATGGGACAGAGACTGAAAAAGCTGATGGAAATACTGTAACACATATGATCAAGGTAAAGCAAGAGTTTTCCTGTGGTTAGGCAAAGAATGTTGGTAAGATAGGGAGATTCTGAACAATGTTTTCTAAACAATCCTAATTTATAAACTTTGGGCTATAGAAGGACTGTCAAACTTGCAGCCCATGTGCCAGATGCATTTTGCATTGGTCACACCCATGCCTAGTTTAGCGAAGGGAAAAAGTCACCATACATCACATGATGACACTATGACTACACAAGTTTGACAACCCTCGGCTATAGCTTAATTCTTTCCATAAGCAAAAAAGAAAAAAGAAAGAAAATACTATTTCAACTATAACAAGGCTGTTTTAAAGCTAAATGAGAAAAATAGTGCTAGAATGCTAACAATAAAATACTAGTTTTAACTTTTCATAAATTGTTACCCTTTCATACCTGTAGCCTTGCAGGAAAACTTTGTTTTGGCATCACATGATCGTATAGTTCCATTACAAGTCTTTTCATCACTACCATCTTCACAGTCCTTTTCTCCATCACAGCGCCAAAGCTCAGGAATGCAGTTGCCATCTGGGTAACATTGAAATGCTTTCCCACTGCATCTCCCAAGAGAAGCTATCTCTAACATTAAAAAAGATGATAATACAGTATCAGTTAACAATATTTTTTGATAATTCATATCATTTCAAATATTTTTCATTGTTACTTGGATACAGTCAAGGAAGTGGTACAGGGTATCATATTCTTCTTGTAAAGAGCCACATTTTGTATAGAGAAAACAAGAATCATACTATTCTAACTCATAACCATATTTTTACAACATGGACTCAATTACACAGTAATATACAAGGATGTAAGTGTGGTTATTATATTTCTACAAAATAGATTATTAAAACTGTCACTTTCATTTTAAGCAGCCTTCTGATTATTAATTACATATATCTTTATTCAATTCAATCATGTGAGAAGAGCTAATGAATACCTCAGGTTAGATAAGGATTATGTTGGAGAAAAGTATATACATCTCCATTATAATGGATAAGTTTATTTTATATATTGTTCATAGTTTTGCACCAGTGTGAATTTCATTGAAGAAACATAATTGGAACTATTGAAAAGATACTGTGGTGCTATCCATTTTAACCATCTGAACTATCATATGAATTGTTCTTTGGCTAAAGAGACATTCACAGAATGAGAACATTTCTATTCAATAAGTGTAGAATAATTTGATTTTTTTCCCCAATGACAAAATCACAAATAATGAGAGACAAAACCTTAGCCTATGTAAAAGAAAGAAAAAATAATAAAATAACTTTCCTGATAAGAGCAGCAAGACAAGACCACAGATATAGTGATATATCTTGATCCAACGTCAAATTGTAAATGTGTTCAATTTCCATTCTCAGAGTTTGTAGAAAAGATTTTAAAAATGCTGAAGTGGACTTAGAATTTGACAGTCATAAATGTGAAAATCCATTGTAAAGATACTTTTTTTTTTCATTGAAAATTGAAATTGTGTCCACAAAAGCAGAACCAACAATTGTTGCAAAGATCAAAGAACCAGTGGGTACACCAATTTTGGGGAAACTTTCCAGACAAGAACAATAGGTGATCACACATATAATCTGTCATTAATAAATGTAGAACTTAAGTAATACCTCTTTTAAGGAATTTTCATTCAATAACATTTGGAGGATCATCCATCCAATCCTGATGTGGTCCAAAGCTCGAAATGTTATTCATTTCTCTCTTTTACACATATGGTATATTTCCATTTAAAATGAAAAAAAGAGATGTAAATAATTCTCTCCTAGGTATCTAACATTATAGACAGGGGTGTAATTCAACCGGGGAAACAACTGGTTCGTTGAGCGCACGTTTTGCACGTGCACAGAAGGTTTACTACTGACCTTCTCCTGCAATCTCTCTGTGTGTTAAACAGCTGACGCATGGCAATCTGCTGTGCCGCGCGAAGCAGCTGAGTTTGAAAACCAGGAAACAAAGGTCAGAATAGTGCCAGGGCAGGTGGGTGGGCCCAATAGCTGATTGTTGGAGCAAACCGGTTCACTCACAGATGATCCTCAGAACTACCAGTTTACCTGAACTGGGCTGAACTGGTAGAATCCCACCCCAGATTATAGAGTATGTTGAATTGTATGAAAGTATTTATTAAAACATTTTTAAGAGTTGTAAAACTGTTCCAACTAAGATGTGTGTGGCAGTTTAACATCATGTAAAAATATAGTCTGTGGATAAATACCTATTAATGAACAATTTATGTTGTTTTTAATAATATCTAAAGAGACATTCAATTGATATTAAAAATATCACTATGAGAGAAAGCTGCAATGCAAAAATGTGTTATATTTTAAGCCTACATGGAGTTTTTTCCTACATAAAACACAATGGGAAAATATCTCTGGCTCTACACTACAATAATAGAAAAAGTGGTTTCATTTCAATTAAAGGATTTTCATTTTTGAAAACTTTCAACTATTGGAAATTGTTGCAGATACATATTAGCCTCAATGAAACAGAATCTACTGAATTAGGATTGCATTGCATTGTGCAGTGACTGTTACACTTCTGAACTGAAAAAGCAAAATAATTACTGAAATCTATTTATGCGTACTAGAGTGTAAATGGAACTGAAAATAATAAGGCTTACAGTACTTCCTAGCAAAAAAGCACAAAATTGTATTTTTTTCCTAAAGCAATTGATTATTGGAAATTACAGAATGGATTTGGAAATATCTCTGTTTGTGTGAGCATAGGAAACAATCAAAACAAAAATAAGTTGTTGCAGTACTGTAGAAGAACTTGCAGATTTAAAAAAGAACTGAATCCAGTTAGAACAAAGAATCCAGTAAAAATCCTTTAATTCACCCCAAGTGGGTGAATGGCTGTTAGTAAACAGCTTGGAAGAGGGCCAACTTTTCCATTAATCTTCTCCTGGAATGTGAATCTGAATAAACAATATGAAAATCTATCTATCCCACATTTCTCAGAGCAGTTACATATTCCCAAAAATATTTAAAGGGAGAACAGCCCGTACCAAGCCCATACAGAAGAAAACAATGTGCACCTACCCTGATTAGACCCTCCCTCCCTGCTCTCTCTCTCTCCCCCCCTTTCTCTCTCTTTCTTTCTCTCTTTCTCTTCTGTCCAAGAGAAAAGGTGATGGAAAGGAAGAGGAAGAGAGAAAGATAGAAACAGAATTAGTTCACAAGGAGAACATGTTGCTCTGTAACACAGAAAAATACAGATGCCTCCTATATGGGCACTGGTGGGATGAATTTTAGAAACTGCAATGTATACTTTCTCTCTCTTATTAATATTTTGTACATATGTAAGTATTACAAGTTACTGAAAACATTTTGAGGTTCCTTTCAATGTAAACAATGCCATTCAAAAAATTAACAAAAGTCGTCAAATACTACTGACTGCAAGAAGAGGAAGAGACTTCTGAGTTTTTTCAGAGGTTGCACTTATTCCTATGAATCGTAAATATATTATTTTTCAATAAAAGTGTTGAAAAGTATTAAGCGGGGCAAAATGCTCATTTATCAGATTTCAGAATGCTGAGACCATTGTTGAAATATATCTGATAACTTATCTGGCAAGAAAAGTATGATAAAAAAAAATCCAATGTTTCACTCTTTTTCATAATTCAATGTTTCCTTGAACAAATTATAGCAAATAAGGACTCTGTAGCAAATACTAGTTGGAATCATCATCAGTACAGTGACTGCTATATAAAATATGCAGTCTGGTTTTTTTTATAGACTGATAACTCATTCTATTACCTAGTCCTAGGCTCTCCCTGAATATGTACGTTCCATTCAAGCCGACTGAAAGGAACTATATTTTAGTGTACTGATATGAACTGAATTCTTCACCTTGCCTGTAAGACTGCAGCATATTGTTTTTGCCCATTGTCAGCAATATTTAAAATACTGTAGCATAATTTTTAATATAATATTCTTTTCCTCTGCTTCTTATTCAATAATAAATGTTCAAATTACAAAGAACATCTCTGAAACTTTGCACCGCTATATTGCTTTAGTGAAGTAAAGCAAAGTCATAATAAAATTAGGACTGGCTCAAATGATTTATCTGCATTCCCTGCATCTTAATGCATAGTACAAAAATATTTTCCCTCTCCCAGACAGTAAAATACAATATCTAATTTTAAACCAAAAAGCTACCACCATGCTTTCCTTTTATCACTGCCAACAACTAGCTGCTTTTAGTGTATTGCTCATGCACTTTACATTACACCTAAAGAGCAAAACAAATTTTTTACTACGGCCAAAAGTTATTTCTTAAAAGACATTCCCTGATGTGTTTTATATATGTATGCCACATGCACAGACAGAGACCCAGACCTAAACACAAAGACACCCCCACACACAAAGATACACATATCTACCTACACCATTTATTGCTATATGCATATTTTATACAATTGCCATAATTCAACAGGAATAAAATCTTATATTAATCATCTTACTCAGCTAAAATCATGATCCTGACTATTATTTCATTTGATAAAGGTAAACATTTCACTGGAAGTTGGGAAGGAAATATAAAACACTGACCTTTGGTGCAATTTGGTTTAGTTTCATCACTGAAGTCTCCACAGTCATTGTCTCCATCACAAGTCCAGTGACCTGGAATGCATCGGCCAGTAGAGCACCTGAACTGGTTGTCAAAACATGAATGAAGACAGTCCAGTTCATCAGTCCCATCACCACAGTCATTATCTGTAAAAATGTGTGAGTATTTTATTGATTTTATTTTTTTATTTTATTTGGTTTGTCAATTGCTTACAAGATAATACCTATAAGTAAAAACATATTTATGAATACATGGATACATATAAGAAACATAAAAGAAACAATAGGACAGGGACGGTAGGCACGTTGGTGCGCTTATGCACGCCCCCTACAGACCTCTTAGGAAAGGGCTGAGGTCAATAGTAAACAGTCTGAGGTTAAAGTTTTTGGGGTTTGGGGAAGAAACCACAGAGTCAGGTAGAGTATTCCAGACATTGATCACTCTGATGCTGAAGTCGTATTTCCTGCAATCAAATTTGGTGCGATTAACTTTGAGTTTGTATCTATTGTTTGCTCTTGTGTTGTTATGTTGAAGCTGATGTATTCATTGACAGGTAGGACACTGCAATGTATGATTTTATAGACTATACTTAGATTGGACTGAAGGTGGCATAGTTCTAGGTTTTCTAGGTCTAGAATTTCAAGTCTAGTGGCATAAGGTATTCTGCAACGAGTAGAGGAGTGGAGAACTCTTCTTGTGAACTTTTTCTGAACTTTCTCAACTGTGTTAATATCAGATACGTAATGTGGGTTCCAGACTGATGAGCTGTATTCGAGTATTGGTCTAGCAAATGTTTTTTATGCTCTAGTTAATAGTGTAATATTACCAGAGAAAAAGTTATGTAAGATTAGGTTAACAACTCTTAACGCCTTTTTTGGCTATGCAGTTACAGTGGGCTCTAGCACTTAGATCATTAGAGGTGAGTACTCCAAGATCCTTGACAGAGTTTGGATCATCAACAAGGTGTTGATTATTAAGCCTGTATATTATTTTCTGATTTTTGTTGCCAATATGTAAGACAGAGCATTTGTTTGTTGAGATTTGAAGTTGCCATTAGTTTGACCATTCTGATACATAGGTCTTTTTGAAGGGTAGCAGTATTGTCTGTGGTGTTGAATAGCTTTACATCGTCAGCAAAGAGAATGCAGTTGGTCTTAATATGATCATAGAGATCATTTATATAGAGTATGAAGAGAGTTGGTCCTAGAACACTGCTTTGGGGGACACCACTGTTGACAGGTACAGATTTTGATAGGATGCTCCAAATTTTGACCATCTGTTGTCTGTTTGACAGGAATACTTCTATCCAGTTATGCAGGTGTCCAGAGATACCATAAGATTTTAGTTTTAGGAGTAGTTTGTCATGTATCACTGAATCAAAGGCTTTACAGAAGTCTATGTAGATTGCATCTATTGCTTTGCCCTGGTCGAGTTTTGTAGTCCATACGTTTTTGTAGTGTAAGAGTTGCAGATTGCAGGATAGTTTTTTTCTGAAACTAAATTGTTTATTAGAGAGTGGTTGTGTGTCTCTAGGTAGAGGATAATGGATTGGTTAATAATTGATTCCATGATTTTACAGGTGACGCAGATTGGTCTGTAATTTTCAACTAGGCTGGGGTCTCCCTTTTTGAAGATGGGGATGACTGTGGCTTATGACCATAGTTTTAGCAAGGAGCTGGTCCTGAAAGATTTTTCGCAAGATTATGTTTAGAGGTTTGGCTATGGCAATGGATAGCTTTTTAAAGAAGTAGGCACATATTCCGTCCGGTCCAATAGATAGAGAGAGTTTTAGATTGCGTAGTGCTTTTTCAACATTGTCTACTGTAAAATCGATATGCATTAGATCATTGTAGTTGTCTGTGGTTCGACTAGGAAATACTGGGCATGATGCATTGCTGTTTACAAATACTTTGCCAAAGAAAGTGTTAAAGAGGTTGGCTTTAATAGTGTCGTTGTTGCAGTCTTTACCATTAGGTCCTTTCAGGGGTGGGATGAACCTTGAGTCTTTTAGTTTGTTGTTTACAAAATTGTAGAAAGCACGGGTGGAATTGGTGCATAGAAGGTTTTCCTCTTGTTTAATGTGATAATTGGTGCATTTAGTCTTTATCTGGTGGCATAAATTTTTGTATTGGCTTTTGAAGTTCGCAATGTGACCAGATTTGTTTTTCTGCCAAATGATCTCTTTTTGGATTGAAGCTTCCTTATTGTTTTGGGTAATCTGTTTTTTTTTTGGTTTTTGGAGTTGTTATTGGTACATATAGTTTGATGACTCTTTTGACTTCAAGTAAAAATATGTTGTAATGGTCTTCAACAGTATTGCATCCAGAGAATAGAAATTGCCAATCAAGGGATGAGAGATCATTGTCTATAAGATCATAGTTGCCTTTTTTGAAGTTATAATTGGAGATCCCATCATTGTGTTGATTTTTGTGTGCGCGTATGTTGAGACAAAAGTCAATCATGTTGTGGTCACTGTTGGAAAAGGATTCTTTAATTTGTATTCCGTAAATTGAATTCAAACTATTGCAGAAGATGAGATTGAGGCAGTTATTAAGTCTAGTATTGTTGGTTACTAGTTGTTCCAGTCCCAGGTTTGTTACAGCATTCTAGAAGGCTGCATGTATGGGTTCAGTTTTACATTCATTTAGGGTCCAGTTAATGTGAGGTAGATTGAAGTCACCAAGAAAGATAAAAGCGTGTGGGCAGGATGTTGCCCTTGTTAGTAGTGAATTTAGCTTGTTTACATTTTCGATGTCATAATTAGGGGCTTTGTAACATAGTATGAATCAAAATGTGATATTTAAGGACAGTTCACAGACGATGGCCTCAGGAAGAGCAAGCTCTTGGGTAACTTGGATGTTTTTTAGACGTAAGGACTTTTTATAGAAGATAGCAACACTACATCCTCTATCGATTTCACGATCTAATTGGTAAACATGATAGTCTCTTACTATGGTAATGGAGTCAGGGAGAGATGCATTGAGCCATGTTTCACAGACAAATATGATGTCGAATTTAGCCATATTTAATAAGAGGAGAAATTCAGGTATTTTATTCATAAGGTTTCTTGCATTGAGTAGCTTGCATTTAAGGCCAATTGTAGTTGGAATTGAGGTAGTTAGGGGCATGCGTGCCTAGTTTTGAGTGATGGTGGGTTGGATGAGGTAGGGTTGGATGTGGAGCTGTGGGCTGTGTGACTTACTTTTGATACAATCAGCACGGTAGTCAATGTAGAGATCCTTCTCTCCATTGTCTAGACGTCTTTTGGGTTCCCTGCGGAGTTCACAGGAGTGGATTCTTTGCAGTATGGATAAATCTGGTCTTGAGCTTGTGGTTGGGATTGGTTTTTGCAATGGCATTTGTTGTATGAATGAATATGTGTTTGCTGGACTCATTTTTGCAAGCAACTCTACAAAATTTTGGGGCCACCGAGCCATCATTGTATTTTGACTCAGGGCCATCTCTGGTTACTTCAATGATATCTTCAGGAGAGATGTTTGTTGTATTTGAGTTGCTTATGATATTACAAACTTTGGTGATGTCATCTGTTTCGTTGGTGTCTTCAAGAGCAAATAACATAGCGTTTGGACGTTTCTGATCACGTTCCATGGTGTCTCTGATGAGTAAGGAGATATCATTTGTGGAATTATTTGATGGGATAGTAATTATTTGTGGTTGTGGTTTGGTGGTTATTTTTGGTTGTAGTTGTGATTGTAGTTGAAGTAGTAGTTGTGGTAGTGGTTGTGGGGTTGGGATTTGATTTTGGGCTGATAGGTAGTTGCTTATCAGTGCTGTATTTTTTTTTTCCAAGAGAAATTCGGCTTTCTTGTATAATTGTTTCAAAATGTGTTGCTAAGCGTTTTTCTATTGAGTGCATGAGTGATTCTATGCTATCAACTGTCAGGCAGGGTACTTGGTTTGTTTAGCTTAGGAAAACATGATGGACAAGGGAAAGTATGATGCTTTTAGGAGATCAGCTAGGTTGCTGTTTAAGTTTAAGCAGGCAAGGTGGGCTTGATTGTCACCTAGGTAGCACTTGATGTTATTTTTGCTTTCATTGATGGTTTTAAGATATCTGAAGCATGTACAGGAGTCTGGGAGGTCATTGGTAGAGATATTATTTTTGTTGTTGTTGTTTGGTAGTGGAGGATTTGGAGTTTCTGGCTGGCATGGTCAATGACAATAGTACACTAAACAATTACAATAGCTAATTAATGTGATAGGTAGACAGTTACTTAATGAATGTTGACAATTAATAAATGTTAATTGATAAGTTAGAGAACAAATCAAATGTAAGGTTACTTATTACTAAAAATCAATCAATCAACTTATTACTAAGAATCAATCAATCAATCAATAGACTAGATAATCAATGATACAATATTAAATCTCTATCAGTTCAATGAATCAGTAAATTAGTGGTTATTTAACAATTAATTATTATACTATTATATGATAAATCAATTATTATAGACAAAGCATTATCTATAAATATTTGGTCTTGAGGTACTGAAATAGTAGTATTGGAGGTTTGTGGTGTAAAGTTCCTTTGTTTTTCCTTAAAGCCACATTTTGGGGTTTTTGTTTTGTTTTTGTTTTAAAGAGGAAGCGTTGCTGTTTGATAGATTTGAATGGAGAAGATTTGAATGAGCTCACCAATCATCTACTTTGGAGTTTGGAAAGGATGAGATTTGGATGGGGGTTTAGTGGAGGTTGTCCAAACAGTTGAGTGGGAATTTAAATTCAGGCTGACTAATCAGCTGGGTTGTTTAAATGGAGCTGGGTGATTTATAAGGAGACTATCAATTCTCCGTGAGTCTCCTTTGTTCTCCCCAATTGGTGGCTATTTAGAATTATTATTGGTGATTTGATTTAAATGGAAACTGTAGACATCATTCCAGTTCTTCCATCATCGGAATTCACATCAATCTCAGTTTCAAAAGGCAGTTTTCCTGAATAAAAACCTTCACACCTCTTCTTCTCATCTAGTCCCCCTTTTTTTCTCCTTTAATCACTCTTTTCTCAAGCTGCCATTTAACTTCCAGAGTTAGAGGGTAAAAACTTAAATTAAACCTCTGCCGCTTAATCTCTACACCCACCCCTTCTGCTCTGGAGTCTTCTCTTTTTAAGTTGTTTCTGACTCGGGTCCACAGTAAATCTTCAAGCTGTTTACCCGCTCCTTCGTCCCACTGAAAAATGCATCGCCGATCTATAAGGAGCCGGGGGAGACACTCACCCACAGTTGGGTAGCTTCTAAGCTTGCAGGTGACAGTTGCTGCAAACCCGCAGCTTGTTCGTTTCCTGCGTCGGCTTCCCTCTCCCATGACCAGGTAGATTCTTTAGACCAGGTAGCTTCTTTTCACTTGGTAGCTTTTTCCTCTCCAGGCAGCTGAAAGGGAAGCTGCTCAAGACGGGATTCCTGGACCATTTTATTCATGCCCAATTTATTCTTGTACTCAATAACTAAGCAGAAAACAGTAGATCCAACTTTTTATTTCCTTCAGTTTTGTAAAGCCAAGAATAGAGTTCATGTATAGATTTAGAATAGAGGTACTTCAGCAAAGTAAGATTTGTTTGATGGGGAAGGTACAGAAAGTATATAATTTTTAAATGTAATTGTAACAACAAGCTCTGATTTACCAAAAACAATTAATTTTTATTTTGATTTTGATTATGAAAAGGAAACAAATGAGAAGGAAACATTGCTGACCTCCATATATTACTCAGATTATAAGCTTCTGCCCCAAATCAAGTAGAATAACTTTAAAAACAGAAGTTAGGCTTGACCTAATGGCAGACCACAATGACAGACTACAATGACTTAGAGTAATTAATATTTATTTATTTAGCACATTTATAAAGCCAACTATCTTACGAAAAGTGACTCTGGGTGGTATACAATAATGAAATAAAATCAGTTATATAAAAACCCAATCATTATAAAAATCATTATTTAAAAGAGAAATATTAAATATTCAAATATAAAAACCACACAGAAAGATCCAAACATCAACTACAATGGAGTCATCTCAGAATATTTCCACTTCCCTGGGACCTCCAGGCCTGATAACTTAACAAGCTCTTAAAATAATAGCCAAAATAGAGAGGGAGGAGCTGGTGTCATGGCAGCTATGCACAATCTTGATGCTCCAAGATCACTGTCGATATCTCCACTGTTGGACGGTCCCACTGGACCTAAACCATCCAGTAGAGACGGTGATTGATAATGGCACATCCTGCTGATCCCAGGGACATTGCAAAGTCCCTGGTTGATCCAGGAGAAGCCCTTTTTGCCGACAGCGGAGAGGCAGCCTTTTAAGCTGCTGAAGCTGGGACAGCTCCACAATGGAAGAGATCAGAAGAAAGCGTGTCAGTTTGGTGAGATGAACTTTTACTTATTGTTTTTTGGAGAGTACATCCTAAAAGACTTAAAGTGAAATTAAAAATGAAGAGAAATAAGCTTAAGCGGCGAGATTAAGCTCGTTAAACTGAAGCCCCCCCCCCCCCGCTTTTTATTGGAACTTGGAACTTGACAAAGCTTCTCAATTTTAAACTGGACTGGTCTTTTTTATTTTTTTAACAAACTTCTTGAAAGTCTGCTCTGATTTAGACTCTTCTTTCTGATTTGAGATTTATTTTCTTCTTTAAAAAAAAAAAAAATACTTTTTTTTCCTGTTCCTGGCTTTAGATTTATGAGGGAAAGTGAAAGTGAAGGAAAATAAGTAGCACTGCCATCTAGAGGCTTGGATATATTGTTTTCTTTTATCTCTTGTTTGTGTATTGGTGTTACACTCAAGGACTCTGAGCTTTGCACTGAAAAAGATAGTGGGATGAGCATGGCAGATTGTTTATACAGGTGCTCATCTGTGAAACTATAGATAGCTGGAGTCTGAAGTTGAAAGAAAGAAGATTGAAGTGACCTTGAAAATACTGGAACTGGAAAGTCTGAGTTGATTTACCAAAGAGCCTTGGATATTTAGTGGCAGTGGCTTGCTTTTTGGTAGAATTGTTTGTTATTTCTTATTTTCTTTTTTTACTTCCCCTCTAGTTGGATTTTTATGTTTGGATTTTAGCCTTTTAACCCAGGAACTAGAATATAATTTTTAGTTTGCTTCCTTTTTTATTAAGAGAAATACATAGACTATCATTTTTTAATCCCCCCCTCCCCTTATCCTCTTTTTCTTTAAAAAAAATCCTTTTTATCCTTTTTTCCACATTTCTTTTTGCATATTACTGGAACCAATTGGATTAAGGTATACAAGTGCCTGAAGATTTCTCTCCTTTTTTATTTTTTGGAGGGGCAGCTGCTTGCTTTTGCTCTTTCTTTCTTTTTTTTTCATTTTTTTCCCTCCTTTTTTTATAGCTAAGTATTACAAGATGAGCAGAAAGACAATGGCCCCAGCTTCTTCAATACCAATAGCCTCCTCTTCACCATCTGGAGAACAACGATCAATACAGACAATGTTATATCAGGAGAAAGAGAAGAAAGTGACATTGCAAATGATTATGCAAGGAATCCAGAAGATTGAAAAGAGAACAGAGAATATTGAGCAAAGAACTGAAAAGAAAGATAAGAAAGGAGAGAATATTCAACAGATGATGATGAAATACGAGGACAGATTTAAGAAAATTGAAGAACAAGATATATGAAGAGATAAGAAAATCGGAGATATTGATACTCGATTGAGTGAAGTTGAAAGGACAGGAGTGAACCATTAGGATGGGAAATTGATAGATCAGAATTTTACTTGAGATTTCAAAATATAGAAAAGGAAAAAGGTGAAAACCTTGCTGAAATAATGACAGAAATATTGGCAGAAGCATTAGAGATAACCAAAGAGAAGATGATGGATGGGATGGATGAAGTGTTCCTTGTCTATACAAGATATCCAATGAGAAATAAGCTATCAAGAGAAGTACACATCAGATTTACTAAGAAAATTATTAAAACACAGATACTGCAGGTGGCAAGAGAGAAAACAAAAAAGTACAAAGTACAAAGTACAAAGACAAAGAAATTGTGGTGCTGAAACAGGTACCAAGAAGAGTAAGAGAGATGAGAAGAGAATATTTATTTTTGACTAAAGAGTTACTTAAAAGAGGTGTAAATTACAGATGGTTGATACCAGAAGGCCTCTAGTTCACCTGGAAGGAACAAAGACACAGAATTGACACAGTCAAAAAAGCTGAGCTATTCCACTTAGAATATCTTAGAGGAAAGGAGGAAGACACAAGAAAAGAAGAGTTGCTAATCGAATTTCAAGAGGAGTGTATAGCAGTAATTGAAAAAGAAAAAGAAGAAGGGCAGTAGGTGGTGTACGAGAGCAATGGGAAGTAAGATCTACTAGAGCAATAAAATCCTTTTAATATGGTTGAAAGAAAATTGATTACGATTAACATAAATGGACTTAATTTAGCTACTAAAAGAGTAAAAGTATTTCATAAATTAGAGAAATTAAAGTTTGATATAATCTGCCTACAAGAAGTACATATTAAAAAACAACATGAATATATATTGAAACAAAAATATTAGGGAAAATATTCATGTCGTTGACACAACGTAAAAAAAATAGGTGTGGTCTTATACATTAGAGATACAATTTCGGTAGAACCAATTTAAACAGATGACGATGGAAGGATTTTGATGGTGGAAATAATGGATGATAATGTAAAAACACTTTTAATCACAATTTATGCGCCAAATGACCACCAAGAAGAATTTTACAGGAAATTACATATGAAAATAATTGAACTGGACTATGCTAATATTTGTATGATAGGAGATTTCAATGGAATAATTAATTATCAATTGGATTATAAAACACAGAAATCAACAAAGAAAACTAGAAAGATACTACCAAAATCTTTCTATCAAATGATAGAAGAAGCAAACTTAAAAGATGCATGGAAAGAGAGGAACGTGAAAAATAAGCAATATACTTTTTATTCAAACAGACATGCATCATGATCTAGAATAGATATGATATGGATGTCAGCAGAATTACTTGCTAATATACGAGAAATTGAAATAGAAACAAGCACATGGGCAGACCACAACCCAAAGACAGTCATTTGGAAAGGACAAAAGAGGAGATCTAGATGGACCTTAAATAATACAATATTAAAGAAAAAAGATTTCAAACAGAAAATAGAGAAGAAATTGATTTTCTTTTTAAAAGAAAATAAAAAAGAGGATACATCTTTACAGAACCTCTGGGACATGATGAAGGCCTACACAAGAGGCTTGATAATAGACTATACAAGGAAAAGAAAGAGAAAACAGAAAAAGACTTTCAAAATACTGGAAGAGATTGGAAAAAGAATTCCAGAAGTTCCCACAAAAAAGACATTAAAATTAAAATGGACATAACTAAACATAAAATGGGACTAATGGAAAAAGAGGAATTAGCACAAAAAATTAAAAATGCTAAACAGAATTACTTTGAAGACGCAAACAAACCAGGCAGATGGTTAGCCTATAAATTGAGAAAGGAAAGAGAATCAAGAAGGATTAGACAATTAATAAATGAAGAAGGATATGTTTGGTAGGGAAATGAGGAGAAGAAAAAAAGATTACTATGGAAAACTGTATTGTCAAGAGAATATTCAATAAGAAAAAATTAAGCAATATTTACAGAAAGCGAAATTATCCCAGATATCCAAAGATATCGAAACAATGTTAGAAGGGAACATAATGATGATGGAAAAAAACAGAATGTTGGAAAAGCAGCAGGTCCAGATGGATTGCCAGCGGAATTTTACAAGACTTTCTAGGAAATACTGAATCTTCAACTATTAGAAGTCATGAATGAAGTTATGTCAAAAAAGAAAATACCCAAAATATGGTCAGAAGCATATATTACACTTACACCAAAGGAGGACCCACAGCGAGTTAAAAATTACAGACCTATATCCCTATTAAATTCAGACTATAAAATTTTTGCTTCAATGTTGGCAGAAAGACTGAAAAGATACTTAAATAATTTTATTCATGCTGATCAAAATGGATTTCTGCCAAAGAGACAAATCAAAGACAATATGAGAATGACTCTGGATACTTTGGAATACTATGAGGCACATCCTGAAAAGCAAATGGCTTTGATGTTTTTAGATGCACAAAACGCCTTTGATAATGTGAGCTGGTGATTCATGTTATTGCAGTTGGTACAAATGGGCTTTGGTAAAAAATTCATTCAAGCCATTGAAATGATATACTATGAACAAACTGCAAAGGTTATGGTAAATGGAGAACTAACAGAATCCATAGATATAAGAAAAGGGATAAGGCAAGGTTGTCCACTGTCGCCTCTGCTGTTTGTGTTAATATTGGAAATATTGAATAGGAATATTAGAGAAGAAATAAAAGGAATGAAACTCAAAAAGAGTATAAATTGCAAGATAACCTGGTATTTATATTGGAGGATCCATTGAAAACAGCACCTAAATTAGTAGAAAAGATAGAAGAATATGGAAATGTAGCAGGTTTGAAAATAAATAAAGATAAAACAAACATATAAACAAAGAACATGCTAGCAAGATGAAATAAAGAGCTGGAAGAAGTTTTAGAAATACAGGTCACAAATAAGGTTAAGTATTTAGGGATATATATTACATCAAGATGTAGCACATTGAAGGAGGATAACTATTTTAAACTCAAACAGCAGACTGCGACAGATTTGACAAAATGGGAAAACTTACAATTATAATTGATTGGGAGAATATCTACAATTAAGATGAATGTATTGCCTAGAATTTTATATCTATTCAAGACAATTCCAATTCGATAAGGGAAAGAGTTTTTCAAAGACTTAAAATTGTGTTGAAATACATCTGGCAGGATAAGAAAGCGAGAATAAAACTTAAACTGTTACAAGATGCAAGAACAAGAGGAGAGTTTGCCTTGCCCAACTGGGAATTATATTACCAAGCGACAAATCTAATGTGGGTAAAGGAATGGATAACATTAAGGAACAGTAGACTATTGACCTTAGAAGGGCATGGCTTGCTGTTGGGATAGCATGCTTTCCTCTGGTATAAGGGAACTAAAACACAGGGGTATTTTAGAAGACATTACATTTGAGAGGCATTGTTTTTAAATTGGGAGAAGATAAAAAGACAATATTACTTAAAAATTTCATTATGGATGTCTACCATTGAAGCTTTTTCTTATCTAATAATATATAAAAAGGAACAAACAGTTAGATATGGTGAGAAATTGAATGAAAAGGGTGAACTTAAATCTATGCAAGCGCTGGAAGAACAAGGTGTAAAAATGAATTGTTTTTCATATTTGCAACTACAATCTAGATTTGATAAAGATTTTAAAACAGAAGGTGTCTATGATAAGTTGACTGATTTAGATAAAATTTTGATGGGTACTGATAAAAGGGTAATTTAAAAACTTTATGGACATTTATTAGAATTTAAATTGGAGGAAGAACAAGTTAAAGAAATGATGATTGCGTGGGGGAAAATTTTTGGATATGGGATTGATTTAGAGAAATGGCAAAATTTGTGGCCTCAAAATTATAAAATGACAATGTCAATTGCATATAAAGAAAATTTATATAAGATGTTTTATAGGTGGCTTCTACCCCCGACGACAATTGAGAGAATGTTTAAGAACAATTTGGATAAATGTTGGAAATGTCATCAGATACCTGGTTCATTACCATATGTGGTGGACATGCTTGGATGCAAAAAGATATTGGACTAAAATCCACACATGGTTGAAAAAAATGATAAAACAACACATAGACTTTAAACCAGAGATATTTTTATTGGGAATTATACCGGAAATATGCAATAAAGAACTGAAATATTTGATTGTAAATATTTTAACAGCAGCTAGAATTGTATTTGCTAAGAATTGAAAAAATGAAAAAATACCTATGTAGGAGGAAGTTATTAAGAAAATTATGGAATGTGCTGAAATGAGTAAATTGACATTTGAAATTGGAGAACAAGAAGATAAACAATTTTATATGATATGGGATTTGTTTTATCAATGGTTGGACAAAAATACATGGTAATGTAATAGACTAGGTAATTTTGTAATAGAAGTTTAATAGGTTGATATAAAATATAATATAGACATACATAACAATTGGATGAAAGTATAATATAAATTTCATAATAAAATTTGGAATATCTCGTATAAAATGATGGAATAAATAGTTTAGTTATGGATGATTAATAACTGATAAATATATAAACATATGTTAGTTTGACAATGTGAGAATTTATATAAACTGTGAGCAATGACTATGAAAGGATAGCATAAAAGATTTGTAACCAACTGACACACTGTATGTATATAAAATGGAAGATGGTTTTATGTTTTTGTTTTGTTTGTATATGTTTGTCTTAAAAAATAAAAACTTTTAAAAAAAAATAAAAATAGCCAAAATAGAGCTGAATTTGAGATAGGAAGGGAGAATGTTCCATAGAGCAGTACCACCTCCTGTGACCACTAAACATAACTGTGTGGCAGTTGGTGTCTGTAACTTGTTTTCTTTGCCAGATTGAATAGAACAGGCTGATGTAGTTGGGGAGAGTCAGTCCTTCTGATAAGATGGACTGCCAGAAAGAGCTTTAAAGATTAAACCCAGCCCCTTGAATTGAGCACAAAATTTCCATTGCTAAGCAAGACTGTTTTTATGAATTTTGCTACTTTTTATAACCGTTGTTATTAAGTGAATCACTCTATTTGTTAAGACAGTAACACTGTTGTTAAGTAAAATTTACTTCCACATTAACTCGGCTTGTCAGAAGGTGATCATGACTCTGGGATACTGCAACGGTCATACAATGCCAAGCAAATGAATTTTGATCATGTGACCATGGGGATACTGCAACAGTTATAAGTGTGAAAAAATGGTCATAAGTAACTTTTTTCAGCACTATTGTTAATTTTGTATGGTCTCTAAATGGATTGTTGTAAGTCGAGGACTACCTGTATATTTATATTATACATTAACTCAATACCTGTGCAGCAAAACAGAATCTTAAATAGGATAGTGTTACACAAGATATAAAGGAAATTACTTTATATAGAAGTTCTTCACTTGTGCTTCCTGAACTTGTCTAATATTCAGGATGCAGGTGGGAGTTTATTTATGAACATGCCAATATGGTTCCCTCATTTTCTTTTAAATTTAGTCTTTATTTCCAAAGGGTCAATAAACTCAGCTTAGAAAGTAACAAATTTGTCTATTATTGTGGTTCTTTAGGTGGTACTAAATGTCTATCCAATTTGCAACTTTGCAGATCTTCTTTATAAAACATTTGAAAGCTGAGTGTTGAGGAAGTCTCCTATTGTGCATGCTGTACTGAAAAAAGTGCAAATACCAGTAGCATTCCAGTATTTACAGAGCATCTCAGAGAAAAACAGATAGCTGAGTGGGGATTGGAGGAAAAGATATGTGAAGATAGAGATGGCCATTTGAAGATTCAACATACCTAGAAGCAAAAGGTGAGAAGTGTATGGGTTCAAAGGCCATGCTTCTTGGTAATGGCCTCCAAACTTTGAAAATGCTGCCCCCAGAGGTACATCTGTCCCCAACCCTCACTACATTTTGGATGGTCCTACTAATCATGCTATTTCCCTGAAACTTTGGCTTCTAGGGAGTTTTTAGATCAAATGACTATTTACTATTGTTGTATTTTATGTTTTTATGTGATTGATTATGTGTTGATTTTCTCCTTGTATTTTTTTGATGGGGCAGATTTCAAATATTATAAAATAAAGTTAAATAACAATAAACATTGTCACCCACATATGAGAGAATAGCAAGCAATAGCAAGCTTACTTCATGGAATTGAGATCTGGCTCAGCCTTCAAAGGGCAAGTATAATATAACATTCAAAGCTTTTGTTTTGTGCTGCATAATTGGACTAGGACACCATTTGTCACTCCTTCCCAGGCAGAAAAATCATTTGTTCCCAGTCTGATTTTTAGTATGACTTTGTTTTAATTAAACACAGCTATATATCTATCAGTGTCACTAGCTTTCATTCCTTTTCTATTATGTTCTGTGACTAGCTGTATAATTAGCACAGTCCCCCCTCCAAGGCTGTGTGCGTTCTCTACTTCTCCCTATATACCAATGACTGCATCTCAAATGATCCATCTTTTAAAATACTGAAGTTTGCATATGACACAACAGTGATTGGTCTCATTCAAGATAATGATGAATATGCATACAGATGGGAGGTTGTACAACTTGCCTTGTGTAACCGGAACAATCTGGAACTCAACACACGCAAAACCGTAGAAATGGTGGTAGACTTTAGGAGAAACCCTCCCATACTACCATCTCTTACAATACTAGACAACCCAGTATCAACAGTAGAGACCTTCAAATTTCTAGGTTCTATCATATCACAAGACCTAAAATGGACACCTAACATCAAAAACATCATCAAAAAAGCACAACAAAGAATATTCTTTCTGTGCCAACTCAGAAAGTTCAAACTGCCCAAGGAGCTGCTGATACAGTTCTGCAGAGGAAGTATTGAGTCTGTCATCTGCACCTCTATAACTGTCTGCTTTGGTTCTGCAACCCAACAGGACAGACACAGACTTCAGAGGATAATTAGGACTGCAGAAAAAACAATTACTACCCGCCTGCCTTCAGTCAAGGGCCTGTATACTGCACAAGTCAAAAAGAGGACTGTGAAAATATTTACAGACCTCTCACATCTCGGACATAAACTGTTTCAACTCCTACCCTCAAAACAACGCTATAGACCACTGCACACCAGAACAACTAGACACAAGGATAGTTTTTCCCCGAATGTCATCTAGACTCTGCTAAACAAATAATTTCCTCAACACTGTCCAACTATTTACACAGTCCGTATTACTATTACTGTTAATCTTCTCATCACTCCTTATCATCCATCCCCTCCCACTTGTGACTGTATGATGATAATATTGTCACTTTATATTGACTGTTTCCTTGTATGATTTGATTGCTTATTGTACCCTATGACTATTAAGAGTTGTACCTTATGACTCTTGATGAATGTATCTTTTATTTTATTTTATTTATTTTTTTATTTTTATTTATTTTTTAAACAAAGTTTTTATTTTTTACAACATACAAACAAAACATAAAAATATAAAACCCTCTTTCAATTATATACATACAGTGTGTCAGTTGCTTACAATCTTTTGTGCTATCCTTTTTTTACCATTACTCACAAGTTATATTAATTCTCCCCTGATCAATCCAGCTTGTGCTTGTGTAATATCAATTATTAAACATTCATTTGACTATTTTTCCATCATTTTACATGAGATATTCTAATTTTCATTATGATTTAATCTCATACATTCATCCAATGGTTATATATTTTATATTGTATTCTATATCAATCTCTATCAATCAACTTTTATTGTAAGGCTTACTAATCTATTTCTTTACCTTTTTCTTTATCTTTTTATCTAACCATTGATAAAATAAATCCCATATCATATAAATTGTTTATCCTCTTGTTCTCCAATTTCAAATGTCAATTTACTCATTTCGGCACAGTCCATGATTTTCTTAATAATTTCCTCCTGCATAGGTATTTTTTCATTTTTCCAATTCTTAGCAAATACAATTCTAGCCACAATCAAATATTTCAATTCTTTACAATATGTTTCCGGTATAATTCCCAATAAAAATATCTCAGGTTTAAAGTCTATGTTTGGATTATAGTCCAATATCTTTTTGCATCCAAGCATGTCCACCACATATGGTAATATGAACCAGGTATCTGATGACATTTCCAACATTTATCCAATTTATTCTTGAACATCCTCACAATTCTCGTCAGGGTAAGTGCTATCTGTAAAACATCTTACACAAATTTTCTTTATATGCACTTGACATTGTCATTTTATAATTTTGAGGGCACAGTTTTTGCTATTTATCTAAGTTAATCCCATATCTAATTTTTCCCCCCACGCAATCATTGTTTCTTTTACTTCTTCTTCCTCTAATTTAAACTCTAGCAAATGTCCAGAAAGTGTTTTAATTACTTTTTCATCAGTACCTGTCAGAATTTTATCAAAATCAGTCAACTTATCATAGATACCTTCTATTTTAACATCTTTGTCAAATCTAGATTGTATTTGTAAATATGAAAACCAATTCATTTTTACACCTTGTTCTTCCATTGCTTGCATAGATTTAAGTTCACCCTTTTCATTCAATAACTCACCATATCTAACTGTTTGTTCCTTTTTATATATTATTGGATAGGAAAAAGCTTCAATAGTAGATAACCATAGTGGAATTTTTTAATAATATATCTTTTTTATCTTTTCCCAGTTTAGAAACAATGCTTCTCGAATATAATGTATTTTAGTTCCCTTATACCAGAGGAAGGCATGCCACCCTAGCAGCAAGTCAGGTCCTTCTAAATTCAAAAGTCTAGTATTTCTTAGTGTTATCCTTTACCCACATCAGACTCATCGCTTGGCAGAGCAAATCCTCCTCATATTCTTGCATCTTGTAGCAATGTAAGTTTTATTCTCACTTTCTTCCCCTGCCAAATGTATGTTAGCACTATTTTGTTTAAATCTTTAAAAAATTCTTTCCTTAATCTGATTGGAATAGTCTGGAATTAGTATAAGATTCTAGGCAATACATTCATCTTAATTGTAGCTATTCTCCCAATCAGTGATAATTGTAAATTTTCCCATTTTATCAAGTCTGTCGCAATCTGTTGTTTAAGTTTGAGATAATTAACCTCCTTAAGCGTGCTACATCTTGGTGTTATGTGTATCCCTAAATACTTAACCTTATTTGTGATCCCCAAAACTTCTTCCAATTCTCTCTTTCGTCTTACTAACATATTCTTTGCTAAAATCTTTGTTTTGTCTTTATTTATTTTCAAACCTGTTACTTTCCCATACTCTTCTATCTTTTCTATCAGTTTAGGTGCTGACACCAATGGATCCTCTATTATAAATACCAGGTCATCTGCAAAAGCTTGTAATTTATACTCTACTTTTTTTAATTTTTATTCCTTTTATTTCTTTTTCTTCTCTTCCAGTGTTAACACAAACAACAGAGGCGACAGTGGACAGCCTTGTCTAGTCCCTTCTCTTATATCAATAAAGGCTGTTAACTCTCCATTTATCATAACATTTGCAGTTTATGATATATCATTTTTATGGCTTGAGTAAATTTTTTACCAAAGCCCATTTGGTCCAATTGTAACAGCATAAAATGCCAATTCACATTATCAAAAGCTTTTTGTGCATCTAAAATCATCAGAGCCATTTGTTTTCAGGGTGTGCCTCATAATGTTCCAGTGTATCTAAAATTATTCTCATATTATCTTTAATCTGTCTCTTCAGCAGAAATCCATTTTGATCAGGGTGAATAAAATTGTTTAAGTATCTTTTCAGTCTTTCTGCCAGAATTGAAGCAAAAAATTTATAGTTTGAATTTAACAGTGATATTGGTCTGTAGTTTTTAACTTGCTGTGGGTCTGTGTCCTCCTTCGGTACAAGTGTGATATATGCTTCTGACCATGTTTTGGGTATTCTCTTCTTTGTCATAACTTCATTCATAACTTTTAATAAGTGAAGATTCAATGTTTCCTGGAATGTCTTATAAAATTCCACTGGCAAACTGTCCGGACTTGGTGCTTTCCCAATGTTTTGCTTTTTTAAAGCTTCTGTTAATTCCATCATTGTTATGTTTCTTTCAAACATCATTTCAATATCTTTGGGTATCTGAGGCAAATTTGCTTCCTATAAGTATTGTTGAATTCTTTCTTCCTGAACATTCTCTTGATGGTACAGTTTTCCATAATAATCTTGAATAATTTTTTTCTTCTCTGCATTTCCATAGCATACATGTCCTTGTACATTTATCAATTGATCCTTCTCGAGTCTCTTTCCTTTCTCAGTTTATATGCTAGCCATCTGCCTGGTTTGTTTGCATCTTCAAAATAGTTCTGCTTAGCATTTTTAATTTTTTGTGTTATTTCTTCTTTTTCCATTAGCCCGATGTTATGTTTAGTTATGTCCATTTTAATTTTAATGTCCTTTTTTGTAGAAATTTCTGTAGTTCTTTTTCCAACTTCTTGTAGTCATCTTCCAATATTTTAAAGGTTTTTTTCTGTTTTATATTTCTTTTCCTTGTATAGTCCATTATCTAGCCTCTTGTATAAACCTTCATCGTGTCCCAGAGATTCTGTAATGTTGTATCCTCTTTTGTGTTTTCTTTAAAGAAAAAAGTCAATTCTCTCTCAATTTTCTGTTTAAAGTCTTTTTCCTTTAATATCATCTTATTTAAAGTCCATCTAGATCTCCTTTTTTGTCCTTTCCATACAAGTGTTATTGGATTGTGATCTGCCCAGGTACTTGCTTCTATGTCAATGTCTTGTATGTTGGAAAGCAATTCTGTTGACATCCATATCATATCTATTCTAGACCATGATGCATGTCTATTTGAATAAAAGGTATATTGTTTATTTTCCGCATTTCTCTCTCTCCGTGCATCTTTTAAGTTTATCTCATCTACCATTCGAAAGAAGGATTTTGGCAATGTCTTTCTAGCTTTCTTTGCTGTTTTTTGTGTTTTATAGTCCAATTTGTCATGTAATATTCCATTAAAATCTCTCATCAGACAGATATTAGCATAGTTAAGTTCAATTATTTTCTTATGTAATTTCCTGTAAAAATCTTCTTGATTATCATTTGGAGCATTTAATTGCTATTAAAAGTATCTTTAGATTATTGTCCATTATCTCCACCATCAAAATTCTTCCATCATCATCTGTATATATTTGTTCCACAAGGATTGTATCTCTAATGTATAACACCACTCCTCTCTTTTTACACTGTGTCAACACTGTAAATAATTTCCCTAATTTTTGTTGTTTCAATATATAACCATGTTGTTTTTTAATATGTACTTCTTGTAGGCAGATTATGTCAAATTTTAATTTCTCTAACTTATGAAATATTTTTCTCCTTTTAATAGCTGAATTAAGTCCATTTATATTAATTGTAATCAGTTTTCTCTCATCCATGTTAGACTTTATAAGGATTTGTTGCTCTAGTAGATCTTGGTTCTCATTGCTCTCTGGGTGCACTACCAATGCTCTTTCTTCTTTTTCAATTACTGTTATACATTCCTCTTGAAATTCAATTAACGACTCTTCTTTTCTTGTATCTTCCTCCCTTCCTCTGAAATATTCCAGATAGAATAACTCAGCTTTTTTAACTGTATCAATTCTGTGTCTTTGTTCCTGCCAGGTAAACATGAGACCTTCTGGTATCAGCCATCTGTAATTTATTCCTCTCTTAAGTAACTCTTTGGTCAGGAATAAATATTCTCTTCTTATTTCTCTCACTCTCCTTGGTACCTGTTTCAGTACCACTATTTCTTTATCTTTGTAGTGTTTTTTCTCTTGCCGCTTGTAGTATTTGTGATTTAATTATTTTCTTAGTAAATCTGATATGAACTTCTCTTGGCAGTTTATTTCTCATCACATATCTTGTATAGACACAAAAAAACCTCGTCCATTCCATCCATCATCTTCTCTTTAGTTACCTTTAATGCTTCTGCCAGGATTTCTGTCATCGCTTCAGCAAGGTTTTCACCCTTTTCTTCTTGTATATATTAAAATCTAAGATAGAATTCTGATCTATCAATTTCCCATCCCAATGATTGCAGAGATCTGCCCTTGTCTCTTTCCACTTCACTCAATTGGGTATCCATATCTCCAATCTTCTTATCTCTTTGTACATCTTGTTCTTAAATTTTCTTGATTCTGTCCTCGTGTTGCATCATTATCTGTTGAATATTTTCAATTTTCTCATCTGTCTTTTCAGTTCTTTGTTCAATATTCTCCGTTCTCTTTTCAATATTATCTGTTTTTAATTGTATCTTTTGAATTCCTTGCATAATCATCTGCAGTGTCACTTCTTTCTCCTTCTCTTGTTGTAACATCACCTGTATTGATCGTTGTCCTCCAGATGGTGAGGAGGAAGAAGTCGGGATTGAAGAAGCTGAGGCTGGTATCTTTCTGCTCATCTTGGAGTACTTAATAGAAAAATTGAGAAGAAAAAGCAAGAGCAGCCAACTGCCACTCCAGTAAAAAAAAATTAAAGCAAAAAATAAAAATAAAAAAGGGAAGGGAAAAAATCTTCAGGCACTTGAATACCTTAATCCAGTTGGTTCCAATTATGTAGAAAAAAAAAGAAAAAAGAAAAAATGTAAAATGGAGAAAGGATGAAAAAAAATTAGGAAAATTTTTTAAAAGACAGAGATCTGTATATTCCCCTTGCTAAAAAGGTAGAACAAAGGGAGGAGGGAAAAAAAGTAGTCTTATTCCTGAATCAAAGGACTCAAGTCCAAATATAAAAATCCAACTGGTGGGGGGGGGGGTAGAGAAAAAAAGGGGAGAGAGAAAATGCAATTCTGTCAGTAAGCAAAGCACTGCTACTATATGTTCGAGGCTCTTTACTAAATCAAAAAAACAAAATTTCCAGTTCTCTTTTCAAGGTCACTTCAATCTTCTTTCTTCAATTTCACATCCAGACTCCATCTATCAGTATTTCCACAGAAGAGCACCTGCAAACAATCTACATGCTCTTCCCACTATCTTTTCAATGAAAAGCACAGAGACCTTGAATGTAACACCAAATGTATCAACAAGAAAGAAAGAAAGAAAGAAAGGAAAACAACGTATCCAAGCCTCCAGGTGGCAACGCTACTTATTTCCCTTTCCTTTCCCTTCCCCTCTAATATTAAAACCAGGACTAAAAAAAATAAAAAGAGTCTAGAATTATTAAAGAGAAAAAACAAGACATAAAAAGACTTTTCCAAAAAGTTATTTTGAAAGGAAAAAATTAAAATTAAAAAGAAAAGACCAGTCCAGTTTAAAAATTGAAAAGTTTTTACAAAAAACCAAAGTTCCAATAAAAAGAAAAAAAAACCCTTCAGGTTTAATTTGTGCTTAATCTCACTGCTTGAGCATTTTTATCTTCACTTTTAAATTTAATTTTTATCTTTCAGGGTGTTCTCTCCAGAAAAAAATAAGTAGAAAATTATCTCACCAAACTGACACGCTTTCTTTTCAGCTTTCTTCCGTTCTGGAGCTGTCCCAGCTTCAGCAGCTTTAATGGCTGCCTCTCTGCCGCTGGAAAAAATGGCTTCTCCTGGATCTACGAGGGACTTTGCGATGTCCCTGGGATCAACAGGATATGCCCTTCTCAGTAACGATCTCTACGGGACGGTTTAGGTTCGTTGGGACTGTCCTGCAACAGAGATATCAGCAGTGATCTTAAAGCTTAAAGATCGCATGCTATACCGCCATGATGCCAGCTCCGCCCTCCAAGATTCAAATGTATCTTTTCTTTTATGTACACTGAGAGAATTTGCACCAAAAAAAATTCCTTATGTGTCCAATCACACTTGGCCAATAAATAATTCTATTCTATTCTAGCTTTAGATAAAAGAATGGGTGCAAAGTAAAAGTTTGGGATCTCACCTACAGTGAGATCATGAGGTGAGTTTTATGCTTAAAGAATATAATTAAGGTGCCTGAAGACCTTGCAGGGAATAAAACTGTGACAAAATATTTGTATAGCAATAACCAAAACAACAGAGTGATGAAAGGTCTAGGAAACACATTCAAGATCCTAGACATGTGCTGATTCTTATAACATTTTAAGTATTACATGCTTAGCAATATTTGAGGCAACAAAGGTGCAATATACTGGATGCTGCTACTGTGGTGAGAGAAGAATTATGGTCCTAGCATGTTTCACCCAGGTGGCATGATCTGCCAAAACACTGAATGTGGAAGTATCCTACAATATTTTTAATTCTTCAGTGATGCAATGTATGCATGATGCAACAATAGGCATTTCAGTTACTGTTTGTATGTACCCATTTATATATTATGTGTGACTCCCTATTTTGTTAAGTAAAATAAATACTGTTTTATTTTACTTTCTGGTTTAGGGTGTTCATTCAGTATATTTCAAGCTATGGGATAGTAATTAAAGGGGGGGGGGTGTCACTAATCAGAACAGGTCAATCATGTTCCACCATCAATATCTTTTTTGAGTGAGCATAGAAGTGTAGAGAAATAAGTGATATAAAAAATAAGTAAATCAGGCTGAGATAGATAGATAGATAGACGCAAAAGCATGCACAATATTACAATTATTTAATTAACAGAAGCCATAATAGTTTAAATAGTTATCACTTTCCATATTCAAGCAGAAGTGAATGATCAGAAATCAATAAGATAATCCTAAGCATTCTCTCTATATGATTAATCGGTAAATTTTTTAGTACATATTTATCTTCAAAACATTGGATCACTTCTATGAGATTTAGTGAAATCAATTTTTGTCACTCCTAGTGTATAAATAGTGGATTGAATGCTCACATGGAACCTATTACATGAAACTAAATAGGTAACATTTAACATGAAAGCTAATTCTCACCACTATCACATGAAACTTTCAGCCTTAGCCACTTCAAGGTTGGGTATGATACAGGGAAGCTGAATAAGATTCCTGAAAGTTAGACAGAAACATTATTTGTGACTAGAGTTGATTCTTACCTGTATCACAATGCCACTTGCTACTAATACATCTTCCATTATTACATATAAAATGAATCAGTGGATCACAGGTTGGGAATTCTAAACAGAAAAGAGGAGAGGAGAATTTATTATCATATTTACTACAACATATGGGCATCTGGTACTTCATAAATATTCAAAAACTATTGTTATTACATTGCTGGCTGTGTCAACTAGATATGTTATCTGAAATAGAAAAAAGGTGTTTGTATGAATATAACATAATGCATATATGAATATAACATAAGAGCGTCCTCAGTTTATGACTGTAACTGGAATCAGAAATCTGGTTGTAAGTCATTAAGGCATAAGTCTAGGCACCTACATGGTCAAAGTGATTTTAAAACTTTTTTTTTTGTAATGGTTGTTAAATAAATGGAGTAGTTATTAAGCAAATATAGTGGTTGTAAGTGCAAATCCATTGATCTGAATTGTCATTTTTTGCTGGAAACTGGTAAAAAACAATGCAAATTACAGTCACATGACTACAGAATGCAACAACTGATCAGAAACCATGGAGGAATGTCTGATTATTTGCAATGACTTGGTGGTGGTTATGGATTGTAAAGCACCCCTTCCATGGCCATTGTAAATGCACATGGTCGTTAAATGACTAGTCATAAGTCAAGAACTACTTGTATATTTTTTAAAAATGAGTACAGTATTTTGCTAAAGCATTAAGCACAAATGCTTCTGGTAGGAATTGCCTTTCTTAGTATACTAAAAGTATACAGAAGCTTACAACATAAAAATATCACAGGAATTTTAACTGCTTCACAGCCTGTAGTGATTTTGTGCCCCTGTGGGGCAATGTTGTGATTCTCAAGGAATGTTTTATAGCTATCGCCACAATAATAACTTGATGTTCATGCTGAACATCTGTGATCATATGCATTAAAAACAAATTAAATATAATATTAAGAAGGAAAATAAGAATAGAAATAGCATCAAAATAAAGAAGTCATGTCACCACTGTTGGATCATGATGCTTTTATGTTAAGTTCAGAATGAAAGTCGAAGCAAGAAAGATTTACAAAGTCACTGGGGGGGGTGGAGGAGGAGGCTTTACTATGGTGTGGTTTTGCCATGAGAATACTAACCTACAATTATCTAGCAGTATGGTAGTGCAGAGTTCAGATTTAACTGATTTGGAGTGAACAGAGAATTCTTATAACACTTGGCAGAAATGTTTAAAGAAGTTGTGTAGATTCAGCTGGTTCATAATCCTGGGAAATTACATACTTAATATAACCCAGACTACTGCTACTTGCGTGCTCATGTACAGTCCAGTCTAATCTTTGATATTTCTGCACCATGCTAACTGATAATAAAGTTTTTAAATTATGTAAGAATCAAACTTATTTCTTTTTACTTGTTTATACAATAAGTATAGACTAAAAAAACCAACCGCAATGTAATCACTAAGGACAGTCACCTATAGATATGCAACATGTCCTGAAGTCTCAAGGGGACAGAAAACACTTCCTATGGTATATGCCAAAATCACCTTAGATTCTGCATTGTTATCAATGTTTTTATTTAATAAAAATAAATCCATATATATGAAACTGCCAGCTTCCATCATATCTTTTATTCCCAAGATTATTTCTGAGCCTCATATAAGACCTACAAATATTCTTAGAAAATAATAGGGTGAGTAGCTGCCCATTCCCTAGACAAAGATAAGAAGAGAAAGCTAAAGTCTTCAGGAAGTGAGGGTTAGAGTGAGGTATGGTAAATGAAACAAACAAAATGTTAAAAAAAGTAATATTTATGTAATTACTTACCAAACACATCTACATTATTTTAACGTAACCAAAATATCTTTACAGTCCCCAAGCCATGTCACAACTTTTGAGCACCACTAATGTTTGGAAACTGAAAATTGAAAAAATTAACTAAATAACTTCTCTGCTTTATGACTGGTTACCTATCACCCTAGTGACCTTTTGGAAAATGCCCAAGGGTGAAATGCTGTCAATATTCCAGCTATACCAGCCAAAAATGGTGCTAGGCCCAGCCTAAGAGCACAGTATAATGTATACTTGGCTCAGAATAAGATTAATATGGCAAATATGGTGTTTTTCAGGAAAACAAACAATAGAAAATAGAACATGCTTGGATTTTCTGCATTAATTTAGCTACAATTGAAGAAAAACAAAACAGTAAATAATACCCAGTGTCAGTTATTAAAACTGCTTAAAGGTCATGTTCAACAGAAAAACTATTAATTTTCAAATAAATTTATGGTAGACTGATTTAATATATGAACTATTTATATAATCAAAATTTACTACATTTTGAAATGTCACAAATATTGACCTTAGTTACTAAAAATATTAAAAATATATATCTTAGAATTAAAATGCATTTGACAAAATTTGAATTTTGAAATTTGAGGGGGACTTTTATTTTACAAAAGGAAAGTTTACAAATAACTTTTTAAAAAGGAATTATATGTATGTGTATACATACACACACATACAAACACACACACACATATACATGCATACACATGTGCGTGCACGCACACACACACAAACACATATATCATTAATTCAGAAATTAATCTTAATTAAGCAAATAATTTTGCTATCTTCTGTAAGCTCTTTATCTACACTATATTCTTGAAAGTCCAGTTTTACAATATTCTCATATCTTTGTCTTTTATATTTTTTTCTATATCTATTTATTTTTGATTTCTATATTCCTGTAATCTCAATTACTTTATTTCACTGTTGTCATTTTTTTACAGAGCCAAACTCTTTTTTCTATAGACTTAAATCTCAGATGGGTTCCTCTTTTCTACTTCTGCTCTGTCACAATCTTTACTTTTTTGTGTGCCTTTTCTACTTCCTCCCTCTGAGGTAAACAGCTCACAACCACTTTTTCCTCATGGCAGGTCTGAGGGAAGGAAACAAACCCCCTTTTCTTTCTCTCTTTCTCTCCAAGTTTTCAAAGATGCTGCCCTTTCTGGCTGCCTTTTTCTCTTCAGGCTTATTTTCTAGTATGTCTCTTGACTTTGACCTCTGCTTTGATTCCATTTATTCGGCCTCTTTCTTCCATGAGGCCTAGATCTGCAGAATTCTCCTCTATGCTGCATTGAGAGCCCAGGATGGATTGACTCCTTCCTATGATGTCATTTAGCTGAGTCTGTACTAAGATATAAAAGCCAGCCCCCAGAAGAGACCCCAGCTTTTGTCTCAGCTCCTTTCAGTCAGCAGCTGTGTCTTTGAAAGCTTCTGTTAGATAAAACTCACCAGCGATCTTCAGTGCTGTTTTTCCTCGTTTCAAGCAAGGTTGGGAGCAGTGTTGCCAGAGCGCTGTTCAGGCAAGTTGGGCAGCGTCTGTAGACCTCCCCCACGCCTGCGGTTTGAGCGGTCGTAAAAAGCAATTGGCAAATCGATACCACCATCAGCCAGCTGATCGTGGGGCCAGCTTCCTTTGCTGACTTCACTCAGGGCTCTTTATAGCCTAAGGAGAAATTCTTCAATCTCGGAGCCTGTTTCCCATAGTCAGTGGCCATCTTGGATTGAAGCCTTCCACCACAAGATGAGCGGCCATTTTGTAAGCCCAGGGGCCAATTTATACCCTAAGGGGCTTAATACAAAAAATTTACAAACAGTTTCTTTCCATCGTAAGAGCCTTTATTCTTCAAATGGAGCAAGATAAGGGTCAGGCAGAGTCCCCACCCCCCCAGTGGAACAGTCTCTTAAGCCAATAAGAGAAAAAGTTGTAGGCAACGCACCCAATCAGTCCAGAGGGAGGTGGCTGCTAAAATCAGAGCTAAGGCTCTAGTCCTTAAGAAGGCAACTCAGGCTGAGTTGAGGGCAGAAAAGTGTAGACATGCAGCCCTAGAGAGGCAGTTCAACAGAACTATTCAACAGAAGGGAGTGCAACTAGAGCATGTTTCAGGTGATACCTGTGGGCCCCAGCCAAGCCCTCCCAGGGGAGGAGAAGTTATCTATGAGCTTGTCTCCTGAGGCTTTTGCAGTACAATGATCCTCAGGATCTAAGCAGATCTGGGCCTTATTTCCAACAGGTTTCTGGGCCCTATGCTCCTCCCCTTCCCTCCAGGCCTCGAACCTCTTCTCAATCTAGGCCTGAAGCCACATTCATTCCCTCAGCAGCGGGCCTTCAGCCTTCTGCCCCTACCTTTGAGCATAGACCAGGGGATATCCAAGATGTTGTCTCTTTGGCCATTAGGCAGGGATTGGCTGAAGGCTTCAAGCAAATCCTTCGACCTCCAGAAAGGGTTCAAGCCCTTCTCCCTTCTCAATCTATAAGTTGCCTCATCACCCTGATTTACACAGGCCCCAAGACCTCAGGGTCCATTCTTCTCTACCAGAATGGGAGGAGGTTGATGAGGAGGGATGGGCTTCACCATCTGAACACAGTTACTCTTCTCGTTCAGAACATGAAGAGGGTGAGATTTTTGACCAAAATCTTTCAGAGGAAGAGGACTCTCGCCCAGAGCAGACATCCTCTGCATTGGTCTTCAATCCTTCTCTCTTCAGGCCATTACTCAGCATGGCCTTGGTCACTGCCAAGTTGTCGCCAGAGGAAGTGGCTTCGAAGCCTGTAGTGCATCCAGGGGTTTTGCCTTCTCCCACTTTGCTCCTGGACATGATCAAGGAACAGTGAGCTTCCCCTTTGGCAGGTCCTCACCCATCTTCTCTGGATAAGCATTTCTACAATGTCAGCGCAGCCGTGGACAATTCCCTGGCAGTGCCTTCTGTTGACATTCTGGTTCTGGCCTCATTCCCATTTTCTGGTACTCTGATGTGGGCATCCATATGGTGGCTGCACCAACTCCAGATTAGATTGCCTACACCTGACCTTCAGTCTCACCAAGGCCTTAATAAGATTATCTCAGCGGCAGAATTCACTGCAGATGCCACTCTCAATTCCACCAAATTTGCATCTAGGGCCATGGCATCTTCAGTAGCAGCAAGAAGACTGTTATGGTCCAGAAATTGGCAGGTGGGGTCACACCATAAATGGAAGCTGGTTTCAGTTCCATTCGCGGGCGATAAGCTTTTTGGCGATGCTCTGGAACCTTATCTCATCGAAACCAGAGATAAACGTAAAATTCTCTCTTCCTCTGGGAAGAGAGCTGACTATCACCCAGCTCCTTATACTGGTAAACAGCCCTTTCGGGAGGGTGGGTGTCATTCCTGCCGTCGCTCTAATTAATCCCTCGTTCTCCCCACCCATCGGAGATTGCCTTCTTTGGGAGCCTTCTTTGCCTCCAAATGGGAGGAGTCAATGGCAGATGCCTGTGTGCTCAGCACTATTAGGTCAGGATTACAATTGGACTTCCTAATGCACCCCCCCCCATTTTTTTTTTTTTATCTGTCCTGTCTCTCGGGACATTTCAAGGCAAGACCTCATGAATCAGGCCATTCTTGAAATCCAAGCTATTCAAACCTGTTCCCCCCTCTCAATGGGGACGTGGGCTTTATTCTCACCTTTCATCATTCCCAAAGCCTCATGGGGGGTAGCGAACCATCCTGGATCTAAAATTTCTCAACCAATTTGTAAAATACAGGCTATTTAAAATGCAGACTCTGCATTCTATTTTAGAGAGCATTCGGGAGGGCAATCTCCTCTCTTCCACGGAGGCTTACCTCCACATCCCCATTTGGCCTCATCATTGCCAGTTTTTCTGTTTCTGTTATCAGAATACCCATTACCAGTATCAAGCACTTCCCTTCGGCTTCTCTTCAGCTTCAAGGGTCTTCACGAAGGTTCTGGCAGCATTGATGGCATCTCTGCTTTCTGTTCCAGTGAGGATCCAATGCTACTTGGACAACATTTTGATTCTGTCCTCCTTCATCCATGCAGCCCATCGGGATCTGCAAATTACCCTGTCATATCTCCAGAGCCACGGATTTTTCCACTCCTGTCCACTCTAATGGTTCCTGCTTCCCTACCAACAAGCAGGAACTAGCCACTCATCCATCAAGGTCCCGCTCCCACCACAAATCCAGAGATCTCTCAGTTGGTGGTGTTCCCCATTAATCTGGAAGGGACTCCTTTCAGGGTCCCAGACAGGCTAGTGATAACCACCAATGCCAGCCTCCTGGGTTGGTGTTCCCATATGCAGGGCCAGATAGCTCAGGACCTTGGTCCAGGTCAGAGCAGGCCCTTCCCATAAATTGGCTAGAGCTCAGAGCCATTTTTCTAGCTCTCAAGCATTTCAGGCACTCAGTGACTGGCTCTGATGTTCTAGTCCTTATGGACAACATGACCGCCATGGCTCATGTCAACCGGCGGGGGGGGGGATGAGGTCCAGAGCCCTCATGAGAGAGGCTCTACGGTTGGGGTTATGGGCAGAGCAACACCTGTTGTCGATCTCGGCGGACCACTTCTCCAGGATCAACAACTCCCAGGCCGACTGGCTCAGCAGGAGCCTAGTTGACCAGGCAGAATGGTCTATTCCTCCTTCTCTATTCAGGGACCTTTCCCTCAGATTCAGAACGCCGGAGGTGGATCTTCTCCACTCCTCAAATTGCCCAGGTCACCAGATTCTTCACCAGGTTTCCTTGCCAGGGAGCGGATGGGACCAATGCCCTTTGGTGCAGATGGCCCCAAAGTCTCCTCTATGCCGTTCCCCCACTCCCATCATTCCGGCAGTAATTTGGAAGATGTTGGGGGAATGAGTGGAGCTCCTCCTCCTGGCACCCTATTGGCCAAGGATGCCCTGGTTTGCAGACCTGGTCAACCTGTCGGTGGCTTCTCCTTGGAGGATCCCAGCCCATCTAACCTCCCTTCATCAAGGGATTCTGCTCCACCCGGAGCCCCAGTGGCTCAATCTGACCATGTGGCACTTGAGCGGCAGCAGCTAGAGGTGGGTGATCTTCCTGAAAGGGTCATCATCACTATCCTGGCATCTTGCAAACCTCCCACAAGGCGCATCTATGATGCCACCTGGAAGGCCCTTCCCGATGGTGCCTTAGGGAGGGTCTCTCTCTCCTGCTTTAGCCCAGTTGGCAGAGGTTCTTAGATTCCTTCAGCATGATCTGGAGAAAGGTTTGGCCCCCAACACCTTACGCAGGTGTTGAGGCCCTCTCCTCGGTTCTTTCATGGGGTTCGCTTCCTTCCTTACCCCATCACCCTTCAGTCAGGTTTTCAAAAGGGGCTTCCAACCTGCGCCCTCCGGTGGCTCACAGGTATCCTTCCTGGGATCTTCATGTGGTCCTTTATGCCCTTACAAAGCCCCCTTTTGAACCCCTTAGAACATTGTCTTTCTGTTTCCTGACTCTGAAGGTAGTGTTCCCCGTTTCCATCACTTCAGTCAGCGGGGTATCTGAGCTCGCTGCTCTTTCCATCAGACAGGACCTTTGTTCCTTTCACAATGATAGGGTTGTCCTCAGTCTGGACCCCTCATTTATTCCAAGGGTTAACACCTGTTTCACAGGTCCTAGGACATTATGTTGCCTGGCTTCTGCCCCCTCCTGCATCATGACTTAGAGCAGCAGTGGCACTTGTTAGACGTAGGTAGGGCTCTTAGAATATACATTAAGCGCACTTCCTCCTTTAGGAAGTCTGAAGCCATTTTGTTTCCTTTTCCCTTCTCACTTGGGGCACAAGGCCTCTCCTCCTACTATTAGCAGGTGGGTCAGATCTTGCACTGAGCAGGCCTACAAAGCTGTGGCCCTTCCAGTTCCTCGAGGTCTGACGGCGCACTCTACCACCAATGCGGCCAACTGCCTGGGCAACCCAAGCACCCTTGGAAGAGATCTGTCATGCAGCCACGTGGACATCTCCATCTCCTTTCATCAGATACTACCATCTGGATGTCTTTGCCTCGGCAACTGCCTTCAACAAGTGGTTCAACAGTCGGTGTGATGAGCTGGACGAGGACCCACCCGTGGACAGGCAGGCTTTGGTATGTCCCATCCTGGGCTCTCGATGCAGCATGGAGGAGAATGGGTGTTGGTAGAAGTTACCCTGAACGCCCTATCTATGCTGCGAGAGACCCCAGCCCCTTCCTTGATTCATCTGGAGAGGGTAAGTCATATTTCTGTATTCATTTGTGCTTTCAGAGACACCTTTCAGTCTGTCAAATATCTTTGCCAAAGCTGGGGTCTCTTCTGGGGGCTGGCTTTTATATCTTAGTACAGACTCAGATAAATGTCATAGGAAGGAGTCAACCCATCCTGGGCTCTCTCGCAGCATAGATAGAAAGGGCGTTCAGGGTAACTTCTACCAATGCCCACTCTCAGGCAGCCATCCTATCTTTCCCCCTCTCTCCCCCCCGCAGCTCTCTCTGTTTTTGTTTATTGTAAAAAAAACAACTATAGTATTTCTGTTCTCTATGTGGAAGCCAGAAGCATTCTTGAAAAAAGTATACCATCCTTGAGCTTGATACTTTGCTTTGGAACATGCTGGTCTGCTTTATTATTAGCTGTTTAATTAAAGTGTCTTTAAGGAGTCCTTGGTGCTCTCTGAATTTGGTTGCTTTCTTTAAGAGCTTTCATTATCCAAAGTAGATTACATCATCGGTGCTAGTGTTATAAAGACCCCTCATTTCAGTCTTGAGCTACAAATATTGTCCTTTAAAATATGTTTAAAATAGTCCGTGGACAATATAGATCGATAAGCCCCAAAGGAAATACTTCAGCAACCAGGGAAAGAAAGCTAGGCTATATTGTGTGTAATAGAGAGGAGAGAAAAATAAGGAAGACTAGAAAAGAAAGAAACACGAGAGGAAAGGATTAATATATTCCAACAGCTGACCATGTAAAGCAATATTATCACTTCTGACATGTTTCATTTTTAAAAATGTCAAGAGCAGAGACCACTTATGCATCAATAGCATTTAGATTTTTTTTGTTCTATTAATAAAACAGGGCTAATTTGATAATGCATTATGTATGTGATAAGGGTATGGTTCCCTAAGTCCTCCAGAATGTGAAGAAGCAGATAGAGAAGGAAGCAGCATGAGTATTAATGGAACATCAGCTTTGCAAACTGCACCGGCTGCCACTTTGCTTCTGGCTGCAATTCAAGGTGCTGGTTATTGTTACCTATCAATCTATATGTGGTGTAGGCTCACTTTACTTGAGTTTCTCATTTCTCCCATAGCATTTGCCTGGCCAATTTGCTCCTGCAAGGTTGGGCTGCACCAGGTTCCTTTGATAAAACAATATTATCTATAGGGACCCCAGAAATGTGCTGTTGTTTAGAAGACAGGTCTTCACCCAGGCCTTTAGCAAGATTGCTATTGGCTTGCTATTGTTTAACGTTTTATTGACTTTATTGTAATTTATATGATTGCTGTAAGCCACCCAGAGTCGTTAAGAGTTGGGTGGGAGACAAGTGTAATAAAATTACATGTAGCAATAGCACTTAGACTTATATACTGCTTCACAGTGCTTTACATCCCTCTCTAAGTGGTTTACAGAGTTAGCATATTGCCCCCAGAAATCTGGGTCTTCATTTTACCCACCTCGGAAGGATGGAAGGCTGAGTCAACCTTGAGCCTGGTGAGATTCGATCTGCCAGTCAGCTGAAGTAGCCTGCAGTACTGCACTCTGACCACTGCGCCACCGTGGCTCAGTATGTATATATGTGGATTTTTCTGTGTGTGTGTGTATATGTATATGTACACACACACACACACACACACACAGAGTACATATACTATACTTATACTATATATACTGTATATATACATATGTGAGAGAGAGACAGAGAGAATGCTCAGCTTTTAAAAGAAAGACCCCCAAAATGATGGTGCATCAGAACAATTACATGATTTTCAAAATGTATAAAAACATGTGGCTTAACTGCTATTTTTCACAAGATTTGATGCAATATAGGTGATAAGAAACAGAATATCAACTTGAAAAGGATAAAAGACCATTTAACAGTGATTTTAATCCTTTTAATCCTGCTGTTTTTCTCTCCCTAAATTAGAGGTGTAGATAGCTTTTATGGCCACAGTAGCATTTTTTTTCTCATTTTTATGGCACGTGAACGCTATATGTTAAGACATATTCAGCTCAGTAACTTTATACCTCCTTATTAAGCTTAGGGTTTGGGGTTTTTTTGAGGAAAGAAGACAAATATGAACATGACTTAATTTAGATTGTCATTAATAATAGTCAATCATTTTCCCATAACAAAGCTAAGAAGCCAAATTAAGAATTTCTGCCAATCTTATAGATCCCAAGAGAGGAACCATACTAGCTTTTCTATCATAAGAGCTAAACAAACAGTCATCCCTCTGCTGTCAGCACTGTGCCTGTAAGAGACCAGATGAGGAAAGGAAGAACTAAAAAGGGTATAGACTTGCATATCAAAAGAGTAATCATAACAGTTGAATTAATAAGTGGTTTCATTGCAGCTGAATTAATATGTTGTTCCATTGCACATATAATTTATGAAATACCTTAGATATTTTGAGGCCATAGAGTTAAGGAAGATGGGTTGCATTCCACATATATTTAAATTCTTATCATTTTTTTCTTTCCTAGTGAAGTCAGTGCAGCTGAGCTTGCTAAGGAGAGAAGATTAACAAACCCCATCTGTGGCTAGCGACTATAAAATGGTCACATTGCAGAAGCCAGAGCAGTCTAGTTTTCATGCCAAAGGCAGTTATAATCACAAAAATTTATAGAAGCATATTGATTTCCAGCAAGATCCACATGCAGTACAAGTTTATATAGTACAGAAATAATAACATAACATCATAATTCCATAGCTTTACAGACATAAACTCTTTGTAGGATTTGGCAGCAGCAGAAATTTCCAGATTTGGCTTCTATACCTCACTAGCCTTTTTATTTAGTATTACTATTTTATTTAGCTTTATTTTGCAAACTTTTTATAACATTGGCAGTAATAAATTTCTAATCTTTTTCTAAAGATTAAATTTCTAATCTTTTTATTTTCGTTATCCTTCTCTTCCTGTCTGCAGCTGTGACTTTATATTCTTGTCAAATAAAATTCTTCCTAACAATAGGAGACAAGTTTTCATTCTGTTTCTGAAATGTTCCTGTGCTTCTATATTCATTTTAGGACACTTTACCCCTTCTTCCCTAATTCCCAAGCACCACCATCATTTGCTAAAATGAATTATTTCTAATCATTCCCTCTCCCTGCTTATTTTATTTTATTATTTTGCTAAACTACTTAATGAAAGGAAGATATAAGTGCATGTGGAAGAAGAGACATTATCCTTTTGGTTGTTGTTGTTTAAAAAAAAGTACCTGAAAGGGAGTAATAAAAAGTTTTCTTAATTGTTTCTTCTCAATAATATAAGATTGCATTTTAATCTATTTTGAATAAAATCATTCTATATCTCACGTGTTTGATTTATATAGTTTGTCAAGTTGTTGGTGTGTCCAAAAAACAAAAAAATGAATAATACTGAATTATACACAGGAAAGTGGTAGTATTTATTTTATGAAAGAATTGATGTAACCTATTTGTCTAATCATCTGTTGCCTAAATACTGGGAGCATGATACTCATTCCTAGAGGACTTTAATATGTAAGACAACAAGCTATGTGGCGTGTAAGCTACGTGGCTTGTCATGAGTACTATCAAATTACAAAATAATTTCTTATATGAATCAAATATTATATTTATAAAGTCTATGATTCAACTTACCACAAGTTGCTGTTTCATCTGACTGGTCACCACAATCATCCTCTTGATCACACAACCATGAACGTGGAATGCAGCGTCCATTCCCACAGGAAAACTGATCTACTTGACATACTCTTGCTTGAATGATAAATTGATATTAAAATTACAGATTGGAGGTCAAATAAAATCCCCTTGAGTCATTCATATTTCATATCTATATCTAATCTCTCTGTCTCTGTCTCTCTCTGTCTGTCTCTGTCTCTCTGTGTCTGTCTGTCTGTCTGTCTGTCTGTCTATCTATCTATCTATCTATCTATCTATCTATCTATCTATCTATCTATCTATCTATCTTCTTAAGTTTTTGCGGGTATTTATATGTATGGTATTCAGCTTTGTTTGGGTATTTTCCCACGTCATTATAGTTGTGCTTTTAAAGTTGTAGTGACGTTTCGGCAGAATCTCATCTGCCATCATCAGGCTTGTGTATTGAGTTCGTCTGTGAGTCAGGCTTTCACAGCCATTTCTGTTTTAAATTTGGTGCTAGCCTCCTGCTGTGTTAGAACGTTTTTTTCTTCATCCTAATTGGTTGGGAGTCTAGGTCTGTGTTTATCGGTCTTGGAGTCTGCTGTGTTCTGCTTGATTGGTGTTTCTAATATCTTCTGTATGTTTTGTAGCATTTTTTTGTCTTGATTGGCTGGCAACATAGTCTTTCCTGTATTGGGGGCTTTTAGTGTGGCTTGGCTTTGGGTGAATGGAAGCTAGGTTTCTTCTGGGTGGCTGGTTGGGGTGTGTTTGAGCTGGAGGTATTGGGAGGGTCTGTTTATGCCCAGGTGTTTGCTTGGCTAGTATTGTGGAGAATTTTTCGTTTGTGAGTGAAGGCTTCCAGATAATTGACAGTCTGGTGGAGTCATCTCTTCTATTCATGCTTTCAGGTCTTTTGTCAATCTCTATGGCTTCTCTGATAAGATGAAACTTAGCTTCCCGAACAAAGCTAAATACCACACACACACACAAACACACACACACACGCACACACACACGCACACATATTTTCGTAGATTTTCACAGGTACAGGTATGTAGGTTTTGGCATGTTCAGGTCTTTTCCCATGTATCTTGGTGATGTTTTGACGAGGTCCCAGTCACCATTTTCAGGCTAGTGCTTTTGGCTTCATGCTCGTGTGAGCAAAGCATGATCGGAGCTGCTGTCTCTCTATAAATACTGGTGGGGAGGTGTGGTATGCTGGCTCTGTTGTAAGCGGGCTGGTTGGCTGTGTTGTTATTTCTTGATTGGTTGATGGAGTTGATGTTTGCAGATTAGTTGGCTTTTTCATTAGAACCTGTGTGGCTGAGGTGCTGGCTATATGCCTCCCCAAGATACACAAAGAAGGAACACCACTCAGACCCATAGTCAGCTCCATAGGCTCACCTCTACAGAATCTTGCCAAATTTCTCGCCAAACAACTCCAGCCCTACACAGAATCCATCACCTCACACAAAACTCTTTCCACTTCATAGAAACAATAAAGAAACAAAACCTACAACCCAGCGACCTACTTGTGAGCTTCGATGTCATATGCCTCTTCACCAAGTACCTATTAAAAAAGCCTTGACAGCTATCCAAAACAAATACAACCCCCTAAGCACATCCTAGATCTGACCAACCACTGCCTAACCAACACACACTTCATCCACAATGGACAAAGATACAAACAGATAAAAGGAGCACCTATGAGATCACCCCTCTCACCCATCATTGCTAACCTATACATGGAACACTTTGAAACCAACACTCTAGACAAATCTGAACACAAACCCAAATTCTGGCTTAGATATGTAGATGACACTTTTGTTATTTGGCTACACAGGAAAGAAAAACTGGACAACTTCCTCACACACCTCAACAGCCTACACCCCAAAATACAATTCACCATGGAAACAGAAGTCAACAACCAACTTCCCTTGCTAACCTATACATGGAACACTTTGAAACCAACACTCTAGACAAATCCGAACACAAACCCAAATTCTGGCTTAGATATGTAGATGACACTTTTGTTATTTGGCTACACAGGAAAGAAAAACTGGACAACTTCCTCACACACCTCAACAGCCTACACCCAAAAATACAATTCACCATGGAAACAGAAGTCAACAACCAACTTCCCTTCCTGGAAGTCCTAATTTACAAAAAACCCAAAAACCCCACACCATCCACTGGAAGAAAACACACATCAACTGCTACTTAAACGCACAATCCCATCACACCCCTGCACAGATCAACTCTGTAGCCAAGACCCTTATCTGCAGAACCAAATGCCTAGCCAACAAAGACTACCTGAGAACAGAATTACACACCCTCACTAACGTATTAATTTCCAAAAGATTCCAAAGAAACACAATTACCAACCTAATCCTAAGGAAGACACCCCCCAAAAACCAAGACACAGAACAGGATAACGGTATCGCCCTCCTCTCCTACATCAAAGGCACCACAGACAAAATCAGCAAAATTCTCCACAAACACAATATCAGGATAGCCTTCGGCATTGACCCAAAAATAGCCAACATCCTAAGAAACCCCAAGGACAAGATCCAGCTAGAAAACGAAGGAGTTTATGAAATACCATGCAACAATTGCCCAGCCACATACATTGGACAAACCAACAGGAGAATAAATGCACGCATCGGAGAACACAAGAATGCAGTCAGAAAAGAAGAAAATACTTTCTCCCTTTTCCAGCACCTTAAAGCCACAGGACATGGAATTAATTTTGAGGGAACCAAATTAATCTCCAATACTGAACACTTCAACAAGAAAATAATTAGGGAAGCCATTGAAATAGAGAAACACCCCCATAAAATGAATAAACGGGATGATACTTCCCACCTACCAGACATCTGGAAATTAGCCCTTATCAACAAATGAGTCCCAGCCACGAAAACCAACACTGGACCCAAAACAACACATGACGCCACCGCCAATCTCCCTCGCCAGACTCAAACCTAAACCCATTCCACAGACGAAAGGCAACCACCGTCTATAAACCAGACCATGGCTGCATCACCAGGTGCTGCACCCCCCAATCCCCAAACCAAGCAAACTGACACATGCCATGAACACATAGCCAGACCTCAAACTTGGAGCCAAACCAAAACCTGGAACTTTACATCACAGCCACCCGCTCAGAATATCACATCACGGAAGTCAGGAGGTTACACCACAAAACCTCAGGATATTACAACATAGCCAATGACCCAAGAGATTACAGCACAAGATCTGGGATGTCACAACAATAGAACTCAGAAGGTCATCACACAGCCCATTACCCAGGTTGTTACAACACAAGAGGCTGATAGACATACATCCAGCACCTCAGCCACACAGGTTCTTATGAAAAAGCCAACCAATCTGCAAACATCAATTCCATCAACCAATCAAGAAACACAGCCAAACAGCCCATTTACAACAGAGCCAGCACACCACACCTCCCCACCAGTATTTATAGAGAGATGGCAGCTCCGATCACGCTTTGCTCGCACAAGCACGAAGCCAAAAGCACCAGCCTGAAGATGGCGAGTGGGACCTCATCGAAATGTCGCCAAGATACTCTCAATCTTACATGGGAAAAGACATGACATATATATATGTCATGCACTGTACATTTTGTTGCAATTTTATATGCTATAAGCTTTTTTAAATGCCATGTCAAATATATATATTACAAATACATATACTGAATAAATCAATTATAATTTTTTTTGAAGATTTATTAAAATTTCAACATTAAAATGTCACTTCAATCTCTTCCTCTTCCTTTCTTCCTCTTCCTCAATGTCTCTATACAGAGAGCCAATTTGGTGTAGTGGTCACCTTCTCTCAGATCTACGAAGGAGGCAATGGCAAACTTTATTTTTTTAAAAAAAAACCTTCCCAGGAAAAAGTGCAAGGATTTGTCCAGGCAGTCTTTGACAATCAGACATGATTGAACAGAAGAAAATAAGACAATGAATGAATGAATGATATGCTATAAACATACTAACAAAATAAAAGTGAATTAGAAGGATATAGAAATATTTTTCCTACAAAAAAAGGAGATATTTTCAGATGATACGAAACTGGGGGGGATATTAAGTACATTAGAATAGCTTTGTTTTTTTAATCTTTATATCCTTGAGGAACCCTTTAAATAATTGTCTCTGTTGAGAATGTCTGCCTTACAGGTTAGCACTGAATATCAAACTGGAACAATGAGAAAAAACCACGAAATATATATTTTAAGAGGGGAAAAATGTAAAGCCCTTCACTTGGGTAAGAAAAAACAGACATGAGTATAGGCTGAAAGGAACTACACAGGACAACAATACATGTAAAAAAACTCTGGTTGTCTTGGTGAAGCACAAGTTGAATTATGAGACAACAATGAGTGTAACTGCAAATAAAAGCAAATGCAGTTTTGTACTGAATCCACAGAAAAATATTGTTAAAACCAAGACACTTAATGCTCCTCTCTGTTGCTGTTGCTCATGCAGTGCCTAGATTGCATCCACTTCTTGATATCATAATTTAGGAAGGATATTGATAAACTGGAGCTAGTATAGTGGAGAGCAACCAAGAAGAAAAAGCAGGAAAAGCCTATAAACTTATAAACCGTTTCAGAGGTATGTAGCCTACAGGGGAGAGGGGGAAGACTGCAGAGAGATATGATGATTGCCTTCAAAAATAGGTACTGCCAAAACAGAATTGTTCAGAGTTGTTCCAGAATGCATAACAAGAAGCAAGGGATTTCGTCTTTGTTGGTAAATCATGAAGCTTTTTTTAACAGTTATAGAATTATTCAACAAGGGAAGAATCTGCCTCAGTAGACAAAAGGATGTACTTCACTGAAAATATTTAAAGAAAGGGTATGTGGCTATCTGGTGGATAACATTAGAGTAGTGGGTTGGACTAGATACTTTCCAAGATCCAACAATTTATAATTATATGATAACTAGAAGGAACTAAAAAATCTTAATTAACAAGCTTGATTCTCTTATGTCTTGAATAAAACAGCAAGAGGAAGTTTAAGATTATATCTTAATTATCTAGTCTTAATAAGCTTGGGAATCCTTATATTTTTAACAAAAAATAAAAATCCTCTCATCAACAATGAAAATGCTAAACTGAAAGGAATTCAGGAAATAGTGAGAAAAAAAAATGTGAATAGACACCATCAGAGTTCTTCATTTACTTATTCACTCACTCACTCACTCACTCTATTTATTTATTTATTTATCACATGTCATACAATGTTAGGGAAATTTACAAATGCTAGACACAATGCTGTCCTAAATTGCTAGTTCATTTTGTTCAGCCCTTGAATGCCTATCCTAGGTGCACTACGGGGATGGGTGTGGGTGGACGAACTAGCTTAAACCAGCTGACTAGTGGCACTCAGGTTGCTGGCTCTTCTGGGCTCCTCTGCCAGTTGCATTTCTCCTTGTGGTGCATTGCCTCATATCTAGCCAGGTCCAATGCTGCCTCCCTGCAATTAAGTTTTCCCCACTGAAGTGATTTATCTACTTGCAATATTGCATGCTTTCAAACTGCTGGGTAGAAGGGGGCTTATCTTGTCTCACAGAGCTGGGCTCAAACCGCTGGAGTGCAGACCAGTTCTGGCCAGCAGTTCTATTGTTATTAAGCCATTGTTCCACAGCGTTCCCTCATAAGGACACAATGAGCAGGGCCATCTCATTGGCACTGATTAGGAAGTACTCTCAGGTTTCTCAGAGCAAGGCTCAGCAAGATCTCAGTTTAATTTAGCTTGATAGATGTGTCATGGTCACAGTTCAGCTAGATAATAATTTTTATTGCAACAAAAATAAAGCCAAATAAAATATTCAGCTTTCCATTCAATTTTCCCTCTTTTAAAATAATAACAATAATGCTTTAAAATCAGTTTTGACTCCTGAAAACTACATGGTCTAGTCCCTGCAGTTTCCTTGGCAAGGTTTTTCAGAAATATTTTGCCATTGCTTCTTCCAAGGGCTTGGAGTGACTGGCCCAATGTCACCCAGCTAGCTTGGTACCTAAGGAAGGACTAAAATTCACATTCTCCCAGTTTATAGCCTGATACCTTAACCAAACTGGCTTTCTCTTAAAATTACATTTGGTTAAATCTATAGATTTTTTCCCCCATCCTTCCAATGAGGCCTACCAATTACTGAGTGTTTCCATAACTACCACCTCTAGCCTGGAAATCTCTTGCCTGTGCATGTTATTCTGCAGAGCTGCCAAGATTAAAATGTGTTATACAGAGAGAATATGGTCAATAATTATTAGGTCTTTTCATTACCAAAAGTTTATATGGCAATTAATCTATGGCCTGATTCATAACAGTATCTCACAACATACCTGCTAAATGTCAAACTCCAGAAGGGAGTGCAGAGGGGAGAAAAACATATGCTTCTACTAGACCAATAATTTGTTAGTCCATATGGACAGGTGAAACTACTTAGTAAAGTAGAGCCAATTAACAAGATTAAGTAAAACAGCACCCATATTAGAAACAAGCTCATTTTATTTAAAATTGATGGTAAACAGTAATGGCTTGGTTTACTTCAAACCAAAATTTTAGATCCGAACATACTCAACAGAGGCTTAAGATCAAACATAGTCACCAGGAAATATGCTTGATTTGTTTTATTGTTTCTTTTTACCTGCACAAGTCTCATTTGATTCATCTTCATTATTACCACAATCATTTGCTCCATCACAAAGCCATCTCTTAGGGATGCATCTGTTATTATGGCATTTAAATTGATTGTCAGGACAACTATGATTAACTGGAAGACATAATAATACCTTTTATATTTAGCAACAACCATTTCAATCCACTGTAAATATGTCTTATAATAAATTGTATACACTGAAAAGAGAGACAATAAAAGTTTAGCATTTTCATTTTTTATAATCTTAGAGCAAACTATGAAACTAGGGATAAAAAAAATATCCCTTTCGATAAGGACACCAGAAAACAAAGGACACAATTTAATATGGAGAAGATACGAACTTTTAAGTCCACGAAAGGCTTAATTATGCTTAACCTTGTGTTGAATGGTATTGATTCTCTATGAATGATTTATATTTTTGATCTCTTACTCTGGTCATGCTAATCTAATTTTTCACTAATGCTTTCATTCCTCATTTAAATGCTTTACTTTCTTCCAATCAAAGCTTTTCTCTCTGTCTCTGTCTGTCTGTCTCTGTCTCTGTCTGTCTTTCTCTCTCTATATATATATGTGTGTGTGTGTGTACCGACAGACACACACACACAGAGTATACACTCAGTAGAGAAATACTATAAGATAGTATGCTAGAAGATGATAATAGAGCCCTCGCAAGAATCCCTACTAGAGATGAAGCTATAGATGGCTTAAAAAGGCTCAGCTTTAGCTATCAGGCTAAGGAGATACACCAGAGAAGCAGACACCAAGAAGACAAATGCCATGTTCTCCAAAGAACCATCAAGACCTATTACATTGGTTCCAGAAGGAGCTGGGGGTTATAATTGCAGATCTACTGTGTAGTCCAGCTGTGCTCTTGGTCAATATTTGGAATAGGAAGGTGACTGAGACTTTGGATAGGATTGCGCACATGTGACCTCTCCTTACCCGTAGACTTCTCTGTGTCCCGTGGTATACAGAGAAACTGAGAGGGATGAAATACATGAGGAGACGTCTAAAGTGCTGCTGGTGGAAGACAGAGGATGAACTCAATCAAATACGGGTAAGAGCTGCTACTAAGGCCTACCTCGCGGTGATTCGTGTGGTGAAGTGTAAATACTTCTCCACACTAATTGCATCTGCAGATAATCACCCAGCGACCCTTTTTAAGGTGAGCTGCTTCCTCCTGGGGAAAAAGGAGATTGAGATCCACCTGAAGGGCGCACTGAAGAATTTGTAGATTTTCTGGAAGACAAAATTGCTCATCTTTGTTCCCAGTTAAATGCTGGCATGGTTGCTGGTCCAGTGGAAGCCCCTGAGGCAGGTTCTTGCCAAGTTATCTGGGAATAGCTTGACCTCGTTGCCCCCAATGAAGTGGACAGGATTCTAGGGAGTATGCGCCCAAGCACCTATGTTTTAGACCCATGTCCCTCCTGCTTGTGAAAGCTTCCCAGGAGGTGACAGGTGGGTGGACTCGGGCAGTGATTAATGCTTCCCTACAGAAGGGGGCAGTGCCCCAGCACTTTAAGGAGGCTGTAGTCTGCCCTCTTCTTAAGAAACCATCACTGGATTCCACCCAGTTGGATAATTTCTGACCTGTCTCCAATCTACCCTTTTTGGGGAAGATTTTTGAGAAGTGATCATGCGGCAGCTCCAGAGATTTCTAGATGAAACAAATTATCTTGTCTCCTACCAATCAGGATTCAGGCCTCAATTTGGGACAGAAATGACATTGGTCGCACTTTTGGATGATCTCTAGCAGGAGCAAGATGGGAGTAGTGCATCCATCCTTGCCCTATTTGACCTCTCGGTGGCTTTCGATACCATTGACCATGATATTCCTGGGGCAGCTTTGGGGAATGAGAGTGGGAGGCTTTGTGCTGTCCTGTTTCACTTTCTTTCTCTGTGGCCACTCTTAGTCAATGTTGATAAGAGGGAAGAGATCCAGCTCTTGCCCACTGCTTTACAGAGTTCTGCACGGCTTGGTACTCCTTCTGCTCCTGTTCCACATTTATATGAAGCTTCTGGGTGAGATCATCCAATATTGAGGTATCACCAATATCCTGATGATACTCAGCTGCATGTCTTGGTCCATGGTGAGTTAAGTAATGCCATGTCCTCCCTTTCACAGCGCCTGGAGGTTGTTAGGGGCTGGATGGGGAGCAACTTGTTGAAACTAAACCCTTGCAAGACTGAGTAGCTCTGGATTTGGGGTTCATTGGCTCAGGGGGAATTGCTACCTTTGGTCTTGGATGGGGTGGCACTATCCCAAACAAACCTGTTGGATAATCTAGAGGTTTTCCTGGACTCAAAGAGCAGGTGGCAGTCATGGCCAGGAGGGCTTTTGCACAACTGTGGGTTGTGCACCAGTTATGCCCTTTCCTGGACCAACGGTCCCTACTCATTCACTCCTGCCCTAGTCACTTCCCATCTTGACTATTGCCATGCACTCTACATGGGGCTACCCTTGAGGAGCATCCGAAAGCTCCAGTTGGTGCAAAATGCAGCAGTGCACATGTATCACCTCTCCTGCGGGAGCTGCATTGGTTGCCAATTTGCTTCTGGGTGCAATTCAAGGTATTGGTTGTCACTTTTAAAGTCCTTCATGGCTTGTGACCAGTCATATCTACCTGACCCATCAGAACAGGTAGACAGGGAATGTTGTGGGTCCCATTCCTGAGGGAGATACACCTGGTAGGACCCAGAAGAAGGGCCTTCTCTGTGGTGGCTCCCTCTTTCTGGAACATCATTCCCCCAGAGATTAGAATGGCTCCCACTATAATAGTCTTCTGGAAGGCGTGAAGACCTGGTTCTGCCAGCGAGCCTAAGGAACCCAGAGAGGAATGGAGCCCATTAAATAGCTCATGTGATCTGCTGTCACCGGGGCAGGGGGTGGGAATTGGGGAGTGATTTTGTTATATTGTACTATATTAATTTATTTACTTCTTTTTGTTAGTTTTTATTGTTTTAAATGTGGTTTTATATTCTGTAAGATGCCTTGAGTCGCCATGGGCAAATAGGCGCCAGTATAAATTCAATAAATAAATAAGATGTACTCCCAACTGCAGTGCAATAACATAGTAACAGCAGAGCCACCAGTAGCAGAAACTGAATATTCTAGAAGATCATATGGAAGAAAGAGAAGGTATATAACATCAGTGCAAAGTGGCTACAAGACCTGAGAGCAGACCATAGACATCTCTCAGAGTAGGAATCAGTCACCATCATAGTAGCAGATATCCAATGGCCTCTCAAGAACTGGAAGAGCTGGACAGCACTTAGCCAAGAGTGGATATATATCTACTGTCTAAAGAAACTTATGCATGGATGCCTAACAGCAAAGATCAATCAGCTGCTAGTAGCATCCTCCCACCCAGACTGATTAACACCAAGGAAGGACAAAGTTGAACATAAAAGACTTCCACAAGGGATCAACTCTATCCAACTATTAGCCAATAATTTTCCTCCTTGTAACATGGAAAGTTCTATCACACATCATGATCACCAAGTTACAGGACCATATGGAAAGTACATGAGCAAAGCTCAGAAAGGCATTGGGACAACACCAGAAGATCAAAACACCAATTGCTCACAGATAGAGCAATCACCTAAAACTCAAAATCTAGACGGGCCCATCTGAGCATAGTCTGGGTTGACTACCACTCAATCCTGCATAAATGGATCTAGGAATGCTTAGTGTTCTATAGAGTTAACAAGACCACTAAGTAGCTTTCTCAAGAACTGAATGGAATTCTGGAAGAGAACACTGGAAGTCAATCCAAGACAGCTTACACAAGTGGTCATCAACTGGACCATATATCAAGGTGATGTACTGTTTCCACTGCGGTTCTGCAAAGGCTTAAACCTCCTTTATCAGATAATCACAATAACTCTCATATGGATACAAGTTCTAGAGTGGAATTACCACCAATGTACGCTAAGACACCATCTTCTACATGGATGACATCCAGTTGTATGTTAAGAGTGAATGAGATATTGACTTGCTGATCTACCTGACATGGCTCTCTGGTGAGAACATTGGGATTTTATTTGGACTGTAGAAGTATGGCCAGATGGTATTTTAAAATATTTAATTTCAATTAAATTTGAACTTAAAAGCATTTTGAAAAACTTTTTCCATAAAAGTAAACAATAAAATCACATAATACCCCCAAACCACTGTGACAAAGTATTAGGCATCACAATCAACATTTAAATGCAAGTTTGAAAGGGTTGAGAAAGGAGATGAATACTTGAGTGTTAAAGCGTTTGAAGATTTTTTTTTTCCCCATGGGGTAGGAAAAACAAGGTTCTGAAAATGTATGTTTGATCTTCTGGGAAAGAAGATCTTATATATAACACTATGGAACTACGCTATCTCTTCTCATTATAACTTTTTAAAAAGTTGGAAAAAATTTAAAACTTCATGGAAACAAAGATACTACACACGGTTGCTGTCATGTGTTACATAAGTAATTGCCATTTCTGAAACATCTGAAAAAAACAATACTATTGTTTGTATTGTGATTTCATTTGGCTTATTTTAACAAGTTATAAAGCTGTAAAAAAATATCCTTTTCCAAACCTATGTCTATTTTTCAGACTCCTTAAAATATTACCAAGAAGCATTGAAATATCTAGCAATTTTCTGCAAGTAATTCTATCCTCAGTATATTTAAATTGATTATCTTCATTTACAAGCAGAGTTTGCCTCTGGCCCAGCAACAAAACAAGGTCAGAGGGCATTTGATCAAAGCAAACACATTAGATTTTTAAATCATTGGCATTATTAATGCTCTGAAACAATACTCTTCCAGTAGAATATAAAGCTAATGCACGTCTATATAGCCCAATAATTACATGATTTATTTTCATGTTTATTTTATTTTCATTTCCTTTAGAGGTTTACATTTTTGAATACATTATATTTAAACTCTCATAACAACAACTGAAACAAATAGAAACTATAGATCATATTATTCACAGATACATACAACAAATGTCTGAATGTTCATCAGAGCCATCCAGGCAATCATCATCACCATCACATTGCCAGCTATCTTGGATGCAGTGTTTGTTCCTGCATTGAAATTCACCCACTTTGCATAACTTAGGTAATACTTCTTCAGAATTAACTAAAGGGACAAAGATACAAATAAGACACATGAGTGTTAATGGAAGCCTAATTTTTTTTCAATGAAGATTTTTAAATATTTCAATTCTTAGAAAATATTCCATATTCAAAATAGTTCTATTTGGTGCTCTCTGTAAGCACATATAGCTGACTTATTTAATGTTTTCAGTGCTATCTTTTTTATTTTGTTTTTACTTATTTGTTTATGTCCATGTAGGCCTCAACTTTCAACAGTTTGCTTAGTGACCGTTCAAAATTATAATGGCACTTTAAAAAGTGACATGATCATTTTTCAAACCTATGACTTTTGCAGCATCCTGATGGTCATGTGATTTACATTTGGATGCTTGACAACTGATTCACAATAATGATTGTAGTGTCCCATGTCATGTGATCACCTTTTGCAATCTTCTGACAAGCAAAGTCAAAGGAGAAGCCAGATTCACTTAACAACCATGTTACTAATTTAACAACTGCAGTGATTCATTTGACAAATATGACAAAAGTCATAAAATGTGGCAAAACTCAACATTTTTTTCAGTTAGCAACATAAATCTTGGGCTCAGTTGTGGACATAAGTTGAGGACTACCTGTATTAGGTAACATTTTCCTATCAGGTTAAACTTTTGTCAAACTATTGCTATTTTCTTGAAGGGTTACACAGAGTTACTTCAGAATATGACAAAGATAAACCTCCAGGTGGCCTTAACTATTCTCTGAAAGAATGCAAATGACCAGCTGTCTGCAAGGAGTATAAATCCTTCCATTCCCTACCATCCAGTCACAGTTGAAGAAGCTTCTTGGATGAGAAGCAAAATGTCTTCAAAGAAAAACCAGAAAATCCAGTTGCCTCTTGAAAAAGCACTTTTGGGACAACCATGACCTGAAAATCTCCATAGACATACCAGCATTGTCAGATCTGTTAATGCATGTTCTTCTCTTTGGCACTGAGACCAGGATATTAGAGATACTTTATGCCCACACTAGTGGGAGCGCTAGTGTGAGTATAAGCGATTGGTGATGGTGAACATTGTATTAGACCTCAGTTTGCTTTGTTTTTGTTTTATTTTAATGAAGCATTCACTTTTGGTGTTGGTGATGGTGGTCACCAGTAGGTTTTTTTCAAAGTATAGAAGCATAAACAATCCAGCAGTAAAAAAAAAACACACTAATTTTGACTTCCTGTTTTAAATCGCTGTTTAACCACTTCTGTCTTCAATTTTACAAATTCTTTCTCTTTTTTAGGGTGTTCTCTCTAATCATAAAGTTAAAAAAAAAAAACCTCTCACCAAACCGACACACTTTCTCTTTCCATTCCCTTCCATTTCGGAGCTGTCCCAGCTTCAGCAGCTTTAATGGCTGCCTCTTTGCTGCCAGCAAAAAGAGCTTCTCCTGGATCTACCAGGGACTTTGAGGTGTCCCTGGGATCAGCAGGATGTGCTCTTTACTTTCTCCATCTCTTTGGGACGGTTTAGGTCCAAGAGGACCATCCAGCAACAAAGATATCGGCGGCGATCTTGGATCTTTGAGATCACACGTCGTATGACCGCGACGCCAGCCTCGCCCTCCACCAGTAGGTTTTTTTAAAGGCATATGGCATCCATATAAATTGGACCAATCAATCTGCTATTCAAGAACATGGAAAATATTAATATTATAATTACTTGTACACTGAACAAGATATACAGTATGTTCCTCAAATTAAAAATAAATATTTTGATTAAATCATGTATGTGGTATTTCATCTTCAATTTAGTTTGGTTTTAAAGTAACTTATGCAGCAACATATCTTTAAATTTGTTTCACATTAGCAAACATATTTGCATTACTAAGATATTAAAGGGAATGTTTTTTCTTTATTCATGTTACCATTTGTGCCATTTTACATACATTACAAAATGTGGTGGTCTCTTAGATACGTACTGATTCATCCAATAATTAACACATATGATAAAAGTAAAGATGCTCTCAAGTTGAGCTCTTCTGGTAAGGACGCAGACACATCATTGTAGTTTTGTGCGCAATAATATAAGCCCATTATTTTTGTTATTTTCTACAGGCATTTTTGGAAGTATTTATGCAGTATGTTATGATATCCCAGGTTTCTTGGAAAGAATATGATGCATATGAAGGCCAAAACCAGATAAAGAATTGGCAGCTGTGATTTCACATTGATATGTATAAAATAATGATGTTAATATTGCATGGGACAAATAGGTCAATTTGTGTTTAACTGTATAGATCATAAAAATATAAAATCAAAAAGGCTAAAATTATAGGTATGTTTATTATTTATTTTACATGATCACAAATTTCATGAAAATTTTAAGATATTGGGAAGATTGTATCCCAAATAAACCCCCTTTTTATGACTCTGTAATCCACGGGTGTCAAACTCGCGGTGTCATGTTGCCATCATGTGATGTATGACATTTTTTTCCCTTCGCAGAGCTGGGATGGGCGTGGCTGTGCTTGCTGCATCCAGCCTATGGGCCGCCAGTTTGAAATTCCTGCTCTAATCCCTTAATTTGGGTAGAGTCAATGAGACTGGATGGACCTGAGCATTTACCAGGCAGATGCTCGTTAGACTGTATCCAAAGTGAAGGGCGGGGGGGAACACTTCAGCTATCTTTTTAAAAATATGTAGGAAGAAAATCCTTAAGAAACTTGTTCATATGTAAACAGCTATTTTTGGATCTCACTGAGTCCAGCTAATGATGACTGAAAAACATACATCACAAAGAGGAGTTAACAAGCATCAATGAAATAGTGAGTATGTCAACAGTTAGACAATATTATCCTTTCTTCACAACATATTTACAAGCCAAGAGGGACACAGTCTCAATAAGGCCATGCTGTTGTGTAAAAAATAAGGAAAGGGGAAAGGGAATCTCTTCAAGTCATTTTTCACTTCAGGCAGCTGCCTGGATAGATTCCTATAGTTTGCCTTTCTATTGTTTCCTTCCTAGGGCTGAAGATTAACTTGCCCAAAATGACTTTGAGGTAGGAGTAAAAACTCACTTTACTCTACTTTCTAGCCTGATCCTTTCACAATAATCCTGTTTAAATAAATCTAGCTCTGAAAGACACACTGACAGCTTTAGCTTTTGAAAAGAAAAGGAAGCAATACTGCTTTTCACTTTTTTTAGGTCAGATTATCTAACTTAAATTACAATTGAGGCAATTTAATCTTCATTTTATATTATATTATGTATCTAGTAAGGTGGGGTTCACCCATCACAAGTTTTGTTGGTTCTGTTGTGTCTTACTGCGTTTGCCCTAAAGCATGACGTCCACAACTTGGGGAGTCTCCTAGATTAATTGCTATTACTTAATGGTAAGAAAGAGGCAGTGTCCAGGAAGTCTTTATACAACTCTGGCTGGTGCCCCAGTTGCTTCTCTATCTCAATCCTTTTTACCTTCTCATTACAAGTAGAAGAATGCTGGAGGTGAGCAGAAGGATTGTGGTAATGTTATAAGCAGAGCAAGAAAGCTTTTTCAGTCTCATTATTATTATTATTACTTACTATTATTTTAAAAAGATTCTTTGTAAAAAAAAAAAAGTTTTATACACATGTGAATTTCTCATCTATAAGTAATTAAGCAATTGGCATTCGGAATTTCTATTACATTTCTCAGAAGGATTTCCTTTACATCATATGAAATCCCAAGAGAATGAAAGCCGCTTAATGCAAAATGCTGGGCTTTTTATCTGCTTGATGCTTGTGAATCCTGCCCTTTTTATATTGTATAGTTATTCTCTATCTTTCCTACAGAAGAAATACAAAATTTTCTCATAAAGATCATACACTTGCAGGTTGTACTGTTTTCCTCCAAATGATGATTATCAGCACAAGTGCACATTCTGCCTCCAGGTATCGCTAAACACAGGGTGCCACAGCCTCCATTATTAATACGGCATGCGTTGTCACCTGGAATTAAAACAAAAAAAAATAACCTTAAATAAAAATATCTCAAGCAACATGATGAAAAAGTGGGTACAAAATTCTCTACAGACATACTGTTTGGATCAGTGTACTTTCCTACAGTCTTATCTTTTACACTTGTAATTCACAAGGAAACACTTTATGAATCAAACTTATTTATTTTATTTGAACCGCAACCTTCTTCTTTGTCCATGATCAGAAAGACATATCACATTTTGTACAAAGATATTTCTTTTTTTAAAACAGACAAACAAATCTAACTAAACTTTGTTATAAGGACCAACAGAACAGGTCGAAGGGGTTGGTTTATACTTCATAGAGATTTCAGTGGAATCATTTGATGAAAAGAATTTGATGAAAAGAACGACTAGGGGAGACATGATAGCAGTGTTCCAATATCTCAGAGGCTGCCACAAAGAAGAGGGAGTCAAGCTATTCTTCAAAGCCCCTGAGGGCAGGACAAGAAGCAATGGGTGGAAACTAACCAAGGAGAGAAGCAACCTAGAAATAAGGAGAAATTTCCTGACAGTTAGAACAATTAATCAGTGCAACAACTGGCCTCCAGAAGTTGTGAAAGCTCCAATACTGGAAGTTTTTAAAAAAGATGTTGGATAACCATTTGTCTGAAGTGGTGTAGGGTTTTCTGCCTAGGCAGGGGGTTGGACTAGAAGACCTCCAAAGTCCCTTCCAACTATTCTATTCTATTCTATTCTATTCTATTCTATTCTATTCTATTCTATTCTATTCTATTCTATCCTATCCTATTCTATTCACAGGATGATTAAGCAAGAAGATCAAATTTTCAGGCCTCAATATACCCTCCTTCTGCCTGCAGCTGCTGAGGCATTTCCAAAGATGAATTGATGCAAGCATACCATCATATAGCATGCGTGCATAAATAAATAAGCAAATATATCAAGGAAAATGGAATGCATTGCTGATTCATTTACATTCTTGGTTCACTTTTTTATCATTTTAAGTATGATAGAATATTTGAAAAATGGAGGACAATTGACTTCTTAAATATGTAGTGCAACATGGAAAATGCAATGTATTATTGCCTGCCTTCATTGAGAGTTTATAGTGCAGAAACATACACCGAAATGCCATCAACATCTACGTTTTTAAAAAAATTATGTACTGTATGTTGCTGGTGTTTTCACTACATTCTACCTGAATCTATTTTATAGATTTGAAATTGACATTTCTGTTCTGTTCTTAGAACATCTAAGGAATTTGAAGAACAATCTTTCATACATGTAAGTCACAATATTCAGGCCAAGTCCAATAATGTTTTTCTTTTTTGTCCCCTGAGAAAGAATATTTCAAGAGCATCAGTGAAAGTTCAGAAGCAGGTCTAGTATTAGTTTGACAGAACAGCTAAGCCTGACTGAAAGCCTTTCTCATTGTTTTGGAACTTGCCCAATTAATTCCATAAACCAAATGTTGGGAGAGACCTTAGATATTTACAAGCTCCTTAATACTATTTAGCTTAACTATTTAGCTATTCAGCACTGCGTCAATAAGACTTAATTTAGATTGTTCCATTCACCATTGACTATTAGTGTGAAGCACAGCTGCTAGGTATATCCATATTGATTCAACTTTATTACTTAGCCTTAGAATCAATATGACTATCAGAAGCTTCATAATAGTTTTTAAGCAACACTGATTGCGTTTTCATATTCATGAATTTATTGCTATTCTCTCAAACATGATCAGTGTGAGACACAAGTACATGTCTGTATACTTGCTTATATTCATCCCTTGTTAATTTTGCTTTACTTTTGTATCTATCTTTCTGCCATCCCAATAATGTTTCCCATGTTCTATCTAAAATTAAATTCTATGTTCATTGAACGAAGGACCTGTATCACATTCTTTACTAAAAAAAACACTAGTATTGTGGGGATTGGGTTTGTTTGTTTTAACTGTTAGACAAGATGCCCTTCCTTCCAACACACATTCACATAAAAAAATAATAATAAAATAAAATAAGCGTCTTGGGGATTGCAGGAAAAGAAGGAAATAAATGAAGTCAATCATCCTGCCAATTGGAGAACCAAAGGCATTGTGTAAAAATTCTTCATGACTGCAACCAACTAAATTCCAGTCTATTTTCAAAATTCTTTAGATAGCACAGAAAAAGGCAACTCAGTATTTTAAACCTTTGACTCATTCTCAATATATATCTTTATATCAATATTTTATATACTGATGAATATTGTATTAACAAACCAAAGAAATAAGAGAAAATACAAAAATAAAAGGTCAATGCTGTGTTTTTGAATGGTTGGCTGTAACTAAAGTGACATCTGTAATTATCATTATATGGATATCCAGCCCAATAAATATAAAATAAAATAACAATCAGATCTAAAAAGCAGCAAGTACTGTAAATTTGAAGACTAAGTGCAGTAAAGCACTATTTTTTTCGGCATGTGAAAGTTATCCAAACTAACAACACTCAATATTCTGACTGTAAGAGATTAAAGAAAGTTTTATATTTTTCTGAAAAGGGAATTCCGCTGAATAAGTCTCACTCCTAATGATCTAGCAGATTATATTCAATCTATAATTCCCATTCCAGACTGACTCAATTCTAATAAAGGAGGATATTTATAGTTCAGAGTTGTACTGTGAAATCCTTGGTGCTCTCTGAGCTTGGTTATTTTCTTGCAAATATTTCCAAACTAAATAACATCATTACTGTACCAAGTTTGGATAATGAAACATCTAACCTCCCCCCCCCCAAAAAAAAAAAAAAAACACAGCCAAGCTCAGAGAGCACCAGGGACCACAGATCCAATTGTATACCTCATCAGGCTAATTTTAGGATTTTCTTAAGTTTTCTTAAGTCTTGCCATCATTTATTTTTGTAAATTTTCTTTTGTAAATTTTCTGTTAGCTACAGAAGATTTTTAGAAAATTCATACATTTTCATACTCTTTATGAGAAAAATATTGAGATTTATTTATTGTTTGATTTATATCTTGACTTCCTATTCTGGGAAATAAAACAACTAGTGTGATGATCTTCAGCGAATAGTTGATATAGTAAACAACAACAATAACAATAACAACCATAATTAATGGCCAAATTCTGTAAAATTAGTTTTATGAAATTTCTATTAAAAACAATGTCACAGTTCCAAATCAAAACAGCAAAAGAAGAGGCCACACTGTGAGCAGAATGGGTCTCTTTACTGGAGTCTCAGCTTGGCACATGGTGAACAATACAAGGTAAAAGGATCTCTAAAGCCAGCATTACTGGCTTCTGCTAGCCAGCTAGCTATACAGACCCAGCATGCCCCGCCCTCCTGTTCCTGGTTGCTCGTAGCTGGCTCCCGCAAGTACTTTTTTGGCCCATGTCCAGATAGCACTCTTCAAGCCCGGTTGCTCTCTGGCTGACTCCAGCAAGTACTCTTCAGGCCTGGAAGGCTTCTGAACCAACTACAGCTGGCTTGCTCTCCTGACTCCTCTCCCAGCATGAGTCTCATCACCAGAGGTCTCATTCTCATGGCCTGCCGGCCAATTGCGGCCCACAGGACTATATCCTGTGCTTCCCACCATGATATGAAAGTATAATATTAGTGTATAATATAAATATAAAGTATAATATAAAGTATAATATTATGCGGCCCAGCCTCACCCAGACTCTGCCTCCAGCGGCCCCCAGGTAAATTGTGTTTGAGACCCCTGCTCATCACCCAACACCCATCACTCATGCATCCCCCTTCCCCTGCACATATGTGGCACCTCCGAAACAGCATGTTGTGAGTAATTTGAAAAGCACGCTGTCTCAGGTGTTGACAAACATTGTAATACATGATGTTGAGGATTAACTCAAAAGTTCACACATGTAAAACAGCTAGAGGTAACTTCCAAAGCAGTAGCAGCAGCAGAAGATGTGGAAGATATACTTATTTTATTATTTTAAGGGATGATTTATATGCATCACTACATCAACAGATCTGCAAAATCTTTTTCAAAACTAACCCATGTTTATTTCATTGATGACAAGTGGTATTTATCTTTCACTAAATATATTTTACACATCTGCATTGATTTAGTACTTAGAATTAATTTCACATCTAATAGATTAGTGTGTTCACAACAGATTGATGAGAAAGTCTGAGGCAATGTTGAAAGTTTACTCTTTCTATAACTACAATTATTTAAGTGCTACATGGTGTGAATGCAGGAAATGTTATTTTCAATACCTTGTTGTTTCTGGGGATCATAAATCTGCAACCCAAAGAGAGGGGATCTCTCACTTTTCAGAAGTGTCACATTTCTAGATATCAAATCCAGTTGGAAAATAGACCCATTCATATAATCTGTCCAGAAAATATAATTTCTATGATGCGATAGACCAAATGGATGATTCAATTCTTTTCCACTGTAGATCACCTACAATTGATTGATATTGAATAGTTGTAGCATTCAATATATCATTACATAATTTAACATTTAATCAGAAATTAAGAAAAATGTGAATATTTGATTTAATGTGTGTGCAACTATATTTAAAGTTTTCTTTACAGAAAAAAATCACTAAATCCAATCACTAAAGCACCAATTTAATTATCTTCAGATAATAAACCTATTTCCTAATTTTGTCAGATTTTTAAAGGTTGGGGAGAAAGAAAAAATATTCCATTTCATCCTTAGCTGATCTACTTTATATCTAAGGCTTATACATTCCTCTCAAATATCTTATTAATTATTAAGAGTTCTCTATTCTTTCTAATTACATTTTTCTAACAAAAATCCACACCAACATAGTATACATATAGACTTAGATTACTAAGGTTGTGATTAATTTTGTTACACCTTAGAAAAACGTACTGGAAAACCATTTGTACAAATTCAAAGGACTAGTTGACCATAAAGACACAAAACATTGCCTAATTTCATCCAATTGTTCAGAGATTAATTTAGGGATAGGAAAAGATGTGCTTTTTCTGTATGAAATTAAACAAAAAGAAAAAGCAATATGTAAAACTCATGCATTCTCTTTTTAGACAATTTCTTTATGTTGACCTTCCATAAACAGGGATTTTAGGTCTATTAGATCAAAACTATCATTGTCTTCCATTACTTTGAGTAAGGATGTTCAATCATGGGCAGTCCTATTCACAGTTTAGAGAGAGAGAGAGAGCGCGTGTGTGTATGTGGATGAGTGTGTGGGTTTGGGTGGGTGGGTGGGGAGAGAGAGAGTTCTATGTCTAGCACTAAATCCTCCAAAATAAAAATAGTAAGTGATGCCTTGGCTAGACCTTGAGGTACATGATTACCTAATTTTCCATTATTGGTAACCCAAGAAACCAGCTCTGATGATTTGTAATAATTTGGATCACTAATTCTAGAAGGAAGATAGATAACAGATGTCCAAGCTGGGTTTGGTACAATGTAGTAAAATCAGTTTTTTCACAAGTTATTGCAACTATCATTCTAACAGTTCTATCTGTATCTAAATTCAGTGCACACGAATTGGACAGACAAAAAAAAATCTCAACAATGGCAATTATACAGAGCATATCTATGCAATGTTCATAATTAAAAGTAGAATAAATACAAAATAAACATCATGAAATATATTTCAGACCATTAACTGTGTAAAAATATCACCATCAATTTTATAGGAATTGTTAAATTCCAGGCTAAATAAAACTGTAACACCTGAGACTAAGTTTTTTTCCTGTATAATATGATTTGGCCACGCAGATAGAGACTTGGTCCAATATGAAATAAAAATATTACTTTTACTCACCATATGAAAACAACAAAAAGCATAAGACAAATTTGAAATACAGAAAGCCAAATGATCTCTCACATATCATTTTTTCTATCTAATCATAGGGATAGTAAAAAAAAATAAATAGAAAAATTCATACATAAATTGTCTTATAGTACATGTAAATTTGTGTGTGAGTACATATCAACTCTACTAAATAAATCAGACCAGGAATCAGCTTCTGAAACAAAAACTGAAACTACTTTTACTGAGAATGGCTATAATAGTAGAATCTTGCAAGGTAGATTGTGCTGTACCTTTTCCCCCTTCTTATACCCAAGTGAATTAGGAAGGTGTTTATTTAAATTTCTTCCACACATTGTCTCCTTCTTATAGGCCTAAGTTTTTTTTTTTCATCATCAATTTAGTAATGGCTTTTACCTATCTTTTTCAGGACCATCTTCCTTACACTCTACTGAATGAGTGTGTATATTCATGTGAAACATTTTTTACGAAATTCCTAAAAATGCTGATATATGATGTCATGTACTACTATGGCCAAATATATTAAGATAATTAGTAAGCGCTCATATGAGACTTAGCATGAATTTGTGTATCTTGATCTAATCTACAATATAACAAGGATTTCAAAACCCTTTTTACCCTCCCTTCCTTCCTTCCTTCTTCCCCCCCCTCCTTCCTTTCCCCACAAAATAATCCAATAGTGCGTAGACTGGGTACTTCCACAAGATAATCAATAGGCAGCCTTAAAGAGAAAGGGGAATAAACAAAGTGGCAAGATAATTCACTAAACAGAAAATCTGCGGGGCGGGGGGAAGTATTATATATTCTTTTACCTTACGGTCACTTCCATTCAGATATATTCTTTCAATATGATCATAATAGGCATCACACCAGTATAATATATTATTTTGATAATCCAGAGTTAATCCATTTGGCCACAACATCTTTAATGTCACAAATATTTGACGGTTGTTACCATCCATCCATGCTTTCTCAATTCTTCCCATACTATCATCTATTTCATCTTCTTCCCAATCTGTCCAATACATCCAGCTGTGAAATGACAAATAAAAAACATTAATTGAACCATTAAATTTTAGTTCTAGAATTTTAATCATAAACAACCTGAAATCCCTTCATATTTTTTGTTTAAGGTTTCTGTTTTCCCTCTTCTGAGAAAATAATAATAATAATAATAATAATAATAATAATAATAATAATAATAATAATAATAATAATAACGACCTAGGCAAGCATGTAAAAACAATTGGTGCTGACAAGATCACCATTGGTCAGCTGCAGAAGGCCACCTTACTGGGATCGGCTTGCATAATCTGCCGATACATCACACAGTCCTAAACACTTGGGAAATGTTCGACAAGTGATTTGTGATGTGAAACCCAGCATGATTATCTCGTTTGTTGTGTATATTGTTATTTTTATGTAGAATAATAATAGTAATAATAGTAATTGTTGGAAGTCTCAGAACGATATCTAAAAACTTCCTCAGTATCTGGAAATATTGAATTTATCAGATCTGAACACCCTAATTTTACAAAAAACTCACCCTGCTTGGAACTGCCTATACTCTTCAACTCTACTTTAATAATTTTTAGGTCCTTACTGTGACTTGAATTATTAAGTTTCTACCACTCTTATATTGTGAATTTAACTGAAGATTACCCATACATAATATTATTATCCCAAATCCCAAAACATCTGGAGCAGCACTTGAACAGCATCAACATTGACAAAATCATCATCAGTCAATTGCAAAAGCTTTACTTGGAACAGCTTACATCCTATGATGACTCTTTTACACCATCAAACAATTGCATCTGCCTATGTCAGATCCTTGGGAAGCACTTGATAGGTAATAAAAACATCAAATCCAGTCTAAAAATCTGGGTAATTGTGAAACTTCACCTTTCACTAAGTTGATACTCACAAAAAAAATTCATCAATTCTAATAGCTTTCTAATTTACATTGCTTGAAATCCTGTCATCGTTTCTAAAACACTGGGAATATGACTCAGACCTATAGAGAAAATTAAAATTAAATACCATATCCCACCAATACTGGCAGGGCATGCTACTGTATATAAACCCCACACTCATTAACAGATGACGTTACCCAGTCAGATAATGAAATGTCTGCAAGCAAACAATTAAACTCAGAGACTACCAAGGACTCCAAAAATTAGATAGATAGATTGGACATGAACTTATAAATTCTTGTAACATCATTTTGTAAGTATGTTGAATAATAATGCAACAGTAAAATATATTTAAGAGTTACCATGGCTCTACCTATTGGAAATACTGCCTGGCAGATAATCCTTTATTTATTACATATGATACTAAGCTGTACAAACTACAGTTTCAGATACAGTCAAGGCTCATTTGAGAATGCCTTTAATGAAATCTTTATGTCAGCTGTCTAGAACTGAAGTAAATAACCTAATCAATATACTCTTTACTCTCTCCAAAAGTACAATGAATCAATAGACCTTGAAAACATTTATTTGACTTGTTAAAAGGATATTACTTAAAACATTGTCCTAAGTGTTTTGCAGTTTATATCTGTCACATCCAAAACCAGGCTCAAATTATGTGGCAATGATTTAGCATAAGATATTAATTAAAAAATAGGCAAAATTCCAATAATATTCATTTGTAGTATGGAATTTAGCAATTACAGTTCCTACTGTAAAGTAATACACATGGTCCTACAAAATGAGTATATTTGTAGCTACCTAGTCATATAAAAAGGTCTTCTAGTTTGCTAGACCTATTTTGATAAAATCTAATAGAAATACAATGATGGCGCAAAACAATGGAGCAATATGTTTCTATACGCCTAGATTTAGTGCCTAGATTTAGTAATAACTAAACAACTAAGCTAGTTTTACATTTATGGTATATGAAACATTTTTCTTTTTAAATTTTATTTTAATCACCATTATCTGTAACTTTTACACTATTGAGGTTATGTTTCAGAGTAGGACATGAGACAAATGCCAAACATAATTTAGTATTTCTCCCAAGTGCTGGAATTGGATGAAGTCAGAGTTGGAAGATAGCATTGTGGGTTGCATTGAGAAAGTTTGGTTGTGGCACCAGGTATTGCTTCTGTTTTCATTTTTTAAAAATTTTGACATTTTTAACTTTTATAGTACTTATAAGCCTAGCAGAAATTTAAGGTGGAGCTAATACAAGTATTTTAAATAAAGAAATAAATGGAGGCTTTAATAAGGAAATAACACAAATAGCAAATGAATCAGGATTCCTAATAATTAAGGTGCCAGGCTGGAAAGTGAGTTCTAGTCTCACCTTAAACATGAAAGAGTGTCTTTGGGCCAGCCACTTTTGCTTACCTCACAGGGTTGTTCTTGTGGGGAAAATAAGAGAAGAAAGATGTGCTGGATATGTTAGTTGCCTTGATTTATTTGTAAAATAATAAAAGCGGGATACAAATAAATAAATAAGGCAAAGGTCTAGAAATGAGGATACCATGAGTTCCAGTCCTGCCTTGGACACAAAGCACAACTGGGTGACTTTGGATCAGTCACACTTACTCATAGCTAATCACTTTTGGAAATATTGCCAAAAAAATGGTAGGGATGTTTATAGACAGTCACCATGAGTAAGCACTGATTTAAAGACCCTAAAAAGAAATCAAACAAATTCCATCTGAATTTGGTCTTTTCCCCAAACTTTGAAAGTAAATTTTGGATTGGAGTACCAGAGAGCTCATGCCTGGAAGAGAACATGTTTGATTGGGATACTGTCAGAATTCATGCATGTTGCACATAAAGGTGTTTTATGGTGCGAGTTAGTAGGGAAAAAAAACGCAAAAACATTGATAGCAGCTTGTGATGGAGACAACTGCCAAGGAAAGGTAAAGGAAAGAAAGATACCAAGAAGTGTATTGAAGTTTGCTGGTCGAATTAAAAGGTGGACCAGAAGATGGGTGGATGTTGCACAGATGTGCTACTGATCCATAAGATTAGTTTTTTCCTTCAGTAAAAATCAAAACTATGTAATCAGTTTCAATAGTCTTGGATATTTAGGGGATGACCAGCCAGATTTCGAAAGGGGGGCCAAACACATCATCAGTTTGGAGTCCCTATACCCCTGAAAGAAACCTAAGCTCAGACTCCCTTGAAGTCCATCGAAATGGGTCTGGAGCCCATTTGCCTTGACTGTTACGAGATCAGATTCTTGTTTAGAGATAGCAAAGAAAAAAATAACAGTGCTTTTTGAATTCGATTTTGGCCCTGGGTTTTTTGCATCTCTCATAATGTTTAATAGTGCTTGCTTGTTTTACTCAGCTTTTCCAAACAAATATTGGGGTGGGTGGGAGAATTGTCTCTGTGTGTATATATGTACAGGCTAACAATCGATGTTATGGATATATTTAATTACAACTTGATTTTTGTCCAAGTTCCACTATCTTGTTTTTGGCTGTACTGCACAAATATTAAACTAATGTTCACTGAAACTTGTGGAAGCAGAGGGAACGCTAAATGTTATAAAATGCATTTATTATGACATCTGATATTTTAATCTTGATGTTATTATTCTGAGCCAATGTTCTACCGTATCCCAAGCTGACTTTTATTCCAGCCAAAGCAGAGCAAATAGTGTTTTAATTAGTGGAATACTATAGCTACTCAACAAATTTATCATGTCTTGGTTTTTAAAACTATAATCACAGTATTTTGCAATAAGGAAAATAATTATTTGTATGGAGTTATACTAATTGGTTTACATGATTTCCCAAGGCAGATTTTCTTTTTCTAGCTTTATCCTGACAAAATTTATACATACTACAAAATTTACAAAATACTGTTGCAGTATTTTGCTATTCCAAAAATTCTTGCCCTACCAAGGTAGGGAGAGGAATAGTCAGAAAGCACAACTGTTTATTTCTTTGTATTTAATCATTTGTAATATAATATGTTATTAATATGAGTTAATATTATATTCAGTTAATTGCTTTAATTGAGTGGTGGAAGAAAATAAAGTTATTAGGGAATTGGGACAGGGAAGTAACTTTTAAAGGAGAGTGATAGTGGAGTTGATACACACACACACACACACACACACACACACACACACACACATTTCTTAAGTTTTTGTGGGTATTTATATGTATGGTATTCAGCTATGTTCGGGTATTTTCCAACGTCATTATAGACGAACACTATACAGAAGCCTGATGATGGCAGATGAGATTCTGCTGAAACGTTGCTACAACTTTAAAAGCACAACTATAATGACGTGGGAAAATACCCGAACAAAGCTGAATACCATACATAAAATACATATTTGTTTTCTTAAGTTTTCGCATTTCCCATTGTGCAATGGGGAGTGCAAAGATTGGCACCACTAAGCAATGAAGTCACATGATATTGCACTTTAAGTCCACATCACTTAGTGATGGAAATTCCAGATCCAATTCCACTTGTAACTTGATTATTATCTAAACTATAAGCTGGCCTAAACTTTTCTCCTGAAAAATATATGGAAAGTGAAGTTAAACTGATTTCTTACAAATTATTTTGGGACCATTTAGTTATTTTTATTTTATTTATTTATGTGTTTATTAAATTTATATGCTGCCCATCTCACAGTCCAAGGAAACTCTGGGCAGCTATGTGCTTTACTATAAATTAGAAACAAGGTTTTGAGGCCAAATATATAGCTGATCCACTTTTTTTGGTGAACACATGAATAAAACTTTCATTCAGAATAATGATTCTGATGGAGAAAGATTGGGAAGTAAATTTTGCAAGAGACTTCTCTCTCCAGAGCTCTAGAACATTTATAAAGTCTCTTTGAGTAGAACAAGGAATTTCAACGGCGTTGAAGAAAAAAGTTCCCTTTCCTCATTCTGTCAAGAGTTAAATCTGTTCAGAAAGGTAAGGATCCAATTTTTAAAAAAGTGGTGTAAATACAATTTTTAATACATTATTTTGGTTCATACAACTGATACTCTTCTGGGTTACCTTGATTGCATGCCCCTGGTGAACTGAAAGCTCAATAATCATCTCTATGCTGGTCAGACAGTATATAGTTAGTTGGGAATTGGGAGCAGTCCCCTTAAGGGAATGCCTCATGCGAAATGTAGTTCATGTTATGTGGTCACATCTTTAATCCTGATTGGTCACTGAATTGACCTCTAGTGGGGTTGGGGGAAGCCTTTGTTCTTTCCTTGCCTGGACCCAGCAGCGTGCTGGTTCCCTTGCTGTATCATTATGGGATGAAGATAACCATATTTTCACACTATGAAGATGACTATGCAAAGATTGGACATTAGATGAATCTCAACATAACTGTGAGTTATGGATGCCTATTACAATCTAATAAAGAAACTTTGTATGGAAGCCTTTGTAGAGTTTATCTAACTGTCTTTATATTCATCCAGAAAAGTTAAAGACAGAACAATCTCTAAATAACCCATAATGGACAAGCACTACATAAAATCCCATGTACTATCTCCCCAGTCTTATGCCTATGCATTTGATTTTTCTATCCAGATGCAAAGCGTACATGTATCTTGATATCTACATAGTACCAAAATTCTATTTTATTGTTTGTAACCATCAGTTGGGTGATATGCTCCTCATAAGGCAACAATTTCAATGTACCTCAAATGAGTTAATGAAATGAGTTAAGGAGTTAATAAAATGCATTCAAAATCTAAACCCATAACTTCTATAGGATTGATATTTGACAAAGTTGCTTCAGTGCTGCCATGTTGCCGTGGTTAGTGCAGTCACATTATCATCTGGCAGGAAATCAGGAGTCGTTCCTGCTGCCACTGCTTTTTTGTATGCCCACGGTCATTCCATTTCTCTGTTTGGGGTATGGAAGTATCTCTAAAATGATGACACAATGGGTCAGAGACTGTCCAGTTATAACCACACATTTAATCATTTCTATTTCATTTCATTACACACACACACACACACACACACACACACACACACACATACACAATATTGAGTCAAATCAGGTGACTGTATAGACAAATGACAAATGATAATGACCTTAACCAACCTTTTGTAAATAACTTGTGAATCTTCCTAGTGCATTTTCAACTAGATAAACTGTTATTTAAGATGAAAGTTTTCCTACCCGTTAACAGGATCCACCACGATTCCTCGAGGGTGAGACATGCCACCTTCCAGTAGAGTTTTACGACTCTGAGAAGCTTTCTCTAGCCTGGCAACATTAATTGTTTTCCTGTAGCCATCATTTGTCCAAAACAAGTTATTTCCAATCCAGTCTATTGCAATGCCTTCTACATTATCGAGATCTGTGTAAACAAACAAGATATATATAATTTTATGTGTGTGCATGTGAATGTGTATAGTATTATAATATCTTTACTAGTATTCTCAACATAAGTCATTAATATAATCATAAATAATTATAGTTATTTATAATTATAATTGCTGTTGCATTTCACAAAATGGTAAACAATAACAAGATAAAGCTAATACATCTTTTATAAAAGCCTAAGCAAATAGTGATCATAATCTGACTATAATCATAATATTCATGATACTGAATATTTAAACTGACCAGTTATAAAGTACAAATAGCTTTGAACTTATTGTCTTCAGCATGAATCAAGGGGCAAGACTTTGAAGCAAGAAATATATCAAAGTGAAAGGGGTTAATGACCAAGCAACAGCAATGCAGAATCTAGAACAATTCTTTATAATGGAACCAAGTTGCGCTGTTGACAATTTTCTGGAATGGTGTGGATTGCAATGCTGTAAACCATTTTATGTTTTTTTTTCCCCAAAATTGCAATATTTGATTTATATCCAGCCTTCTCTTTCAGGAGTTTAAGGTAGCATGAAGAATGGTTCAAATACCTTCCTGGCATAGCCTATCTAAAAGCAGTACAGAATCAATAATTATCTCTTAGTAGCTTCTTTTATCATAATAAAAGAATATCCTGGCAATAAAATAATAATGGTGCCAAAACATATGCATTGTAAATGAACGAAAGATTATGGTAATAAATTAACAGTACTTAATGGATAATACTGTGTTAATGCAAATAATTATATAGATCGTATCTGTTGGGGAATAAACCTAGTTAGCTTATCTAAAGTACCAGTAACTATTACACATATGTGTATATGTATGTGTATATTGTGTATATTGTGTGTGTGTGTGTGTGTGTGTGTGTGTGTTTGCATATCTATATTAAAAAAACCTAAGCAAGATAGGGGATACATTAAGCCAGCTGGATCATTAGAATAACAGCTGTTTAGAATATATAACAGTTCATCAAGTATTCCCAATAAGATATCTTATATTTTCATTTGCTTCTATATTTTTTTATTGAGTAGCATCAAAAATGATATTTTCAAGAGTAATTAAACATGTTAGATACTGCAATATATTTAGCTGAAAACCAGGCTACTTTCCAACATGGTTTATTAATTTGTTGTTTTGCTTTTGAACTTTCAAAGAAAAATGTAATATAGACTGTGCAACGTTGTGCTAAAACCAGATTACATATTGAAACTTCATATTTCTGACTCATTGCACATAATTGTTTTTCTAGTATTCCATAATAACCAAGGAGACATTTCTATAGGTTTTAAAGAAAGTAAGGTGATGCATTGTAACATTAAAAAATAAGAAAACATCTTAGATCTACATAATAAGAGAATATAAATGCTTTAAGAAGTACTGCAGAAAGAGGAAGAATTCTTATTCTCCATATTAAATCAGAATTAATATTAAGGAATATAGAAGAAAATATCTCTTGACAAAGTTGTTGAGTGTGAACTGGGAGTGCAAAGTTTCCCAAATTTTATTTCTATATATTACACAGGAAGGGTGGAAACCACTCCCAAAAAATGCAACAGCAATTTTACACACACACACACACACACACATTATATATTATTATATATTATATATATATATATATATATATATATATATATATATATATATATATATATATATATATACGTGTGTGTGTGTGTGTGTGTGTATGCTTTGTGGCGGTGCAGTGGCCTAGAAATTGAGCTCTTGTCTCACAATCAGGAGGCTGTGAGTTCGATCCTAGGTAGAGGCAGATATTTCTCTCTGAGCACATTGAGAATATATATGCTGAATATAACTCCTCATTGGTGACAGGAAGGGCATCCGGCCAGTAGATACTCAGTAATACATATATGATGTTTCAAAGTGGGTGTCAGCCCTATAGTCATCCTTTGAGAGAGTCTACAGGGCTGCCACAGTGATGGTTTAGCTAGTCGTGGGAATGAAAGGTGGGAGGTGTAGATAGTGAGGGAGCATAATCACAACAATGTTCTTTCCCATGGGAACCAAGAACATCCAACTGGCACCTGAGAAGGTGTGATAGAAGTTGGCTGGAGTTGGGATGTTAATTTGATTGGACCATGTGATGCAGAGATGAATGCAGGGGAAGGAACTTTGGGTTTTACTTTGGGAGGGGAAAACGCAGGAATTTAGCTTTGGGGTTTTCTCAGATGTGCCAACATGATGTCTCCAATAAATTTGTACTTTGAGGAAGAACTTCACCTTGGAGTTTTAATTCTGTTGGAGGGGTTACTTGGAACCCTGACAGCAGGGGAGAGTGCTGAGGCAGAGAAGGGTCTTCTGGATCATGACAGTTCTTTGTCTGACAGCATTCACAGTATGTCCACTCTGCCAGACTGACTAGGATGGGCTAGATTTAATGGGATAATAGGGTTTATCAGGTAGCCTAGATCTATGCCATTCAGAGCTTTAAAGGTTTGCAATTCAACATTTTGAATTACACTCAGAAGCAGACCTGTAGCCTGTAGTTCACGGAAAGTAGTGCAATATGAGCCATCCTAGGGGCTCCAAAGACTGCACTCGCTGCCTTACTTTGTACCAATTGGATTTTAAGGGTTGGGGATTGAATAATTGAGCGCAGACTCATGATCCAGGAAAAGTGCATAAACCAAAGTGGTGCAAAAGCTCTCCCAGTCACACTCACTACCTACTCTTTGTGCAGGAGACCTGATTTCAGGTGAACACCCCTAGCTTCGAACTGGGAAGTGCAACCCCATCTAGAACCCATCTAGAACCAGAGAGGGCAAAACCCCAAATGCTGAGGTTCCATGCACCCAAAGCCAGTCAGACTTGCCAGGGTTCAGTCAAAGTCCATTCCCCCCCACATCCAGGACCCCACAGCCCCCACACATTGCAAGAGGACAGTGACAGCATCACTTGGATCACCATGTGTAGAAATGCAGAGCTGAGTATCATCAGCATATTGATGATATCTCAACCCGTGGTTACAGATCTCACCCAGTGCTTCAATAACAGAGAAGAGAGTACCAAATGTTGAGGACAGTGTAAGTGAGCAGTCAGGAGTTGGATCTCTCACTCCCTAAACACTGATTGGGAGTAAGCTTGGAGAAAGGAGCTAAAACAGGTTAAAACTGTGTCACCCAATCCCAACTCACGAAGCTGGCCTCAAAGCAGCTTTGTGGGGTAAATGGTATTGAAGGTCTCTAAGAGGTTAAGAATGGAGAGAATGGTTACACTACTTGCATCTTGCTCTTGCCAAAGATCATCCATAAGTGTGATCAAAGCTGTCTCTGTCCCATAGCCAGATCTGAATCCAGATAGAAGGGGATCCAGGAAATCTGTTTTACCCAGAAATCTCTGAAGTTTCCAAGCAACCACCTTTTTTTACCACTTTCCCTAAAATGGGAAGATGGGAAAATGAGTGAAAATTGTACAGGCAGGTAGAGTCAAGTGATGGTTTTTAAAAAAGAGGACAAACCAAAATCTCCTTTAAAAGCCTCAGGAATATCTCCTCTTACAGTGAAGAATATATCAGGGGTATTAGGGATATCAAACCTGATACTACTCACTATTAAATCTATTAAACTATTAAAGTATTCCAATTTCCATTAAATATTGATTTTCCTTGCTTTATGATAGTTTTGTAGTATTTCCTTGGCAATTGGGAAATTATTTTATGATAAATGCAATGAAATGGGTAATAAAATAGAAATGTCGAGGGGCATGCTTTTTTATGGGATGTAGGGAAAACTAGTCAAAAATATTTCCACAGACATCTAATCAGAGACTCATTATTAACTAATTGGAAGAAAATATGGAAAAAACACTGTATAAAAGTACCAATCTGGATTTCAACAATGGAGGCGATGATTCACCCAAATAATCTGGATATCACTAAAATGATTAAATATAAGGATCTATTGGATACACAAGGAAATTTGAAATCGAGGCAAGAACTTCAAGAGCGAGGACAAAAAAATTGATCAGTGGGCATACCTTCAAATTCAAAGTAGATACAAACAGGACAAGAAAGAATTCGGAATCAACAATAAACTCCAGCAATTAGATAAAATTTTATTAGGATCAGGCAAAAACAAAAAACAAATTTTTATAATTATTTATTAGAAGTCGAATTAGAAGAAGAAATTTAAAAGGGAACATGATTGCCTGGAGTAGGAATGTAGGATGTAGCATTACCCTAACAGAATGGGAAAAGTCTGGGGTAGAAAAAATAAGATTACAAAATCGGTAGCATATAAAGAAAATGCCTATAAAATGTTTTATAGATGGCACCTTCCTCCTTCGAGATTGGCGAAGATGCACCCCAATATGAGTCCGAATTGCTGGAAATGCAAAGGAAAAGAGGAAACTTTTTTCCATATGTGGTGGTCCTGTACAAAAGCTCAAAAATATTAGCAGAAAATCAAAATTTGGCTGGAAGAAATGACAAAAGAGCAGATAGAATACAAACCAGAGTCCTTTTTGTTAGGGATCTTTGACAAACAATTATCAAAAAAAGCAAAATACATAATAATACACATTTTGACAGCGACCAGATTAGCCTTTGCCCAATGTTGGAAGCAGCCTCAGGTTCCATCAGAGGAAATGATCATTCAAAAAATTTCAAGTTGTGCAGAAATGGACAAACTAAATCTGGCACTAAAAAATAAAGACACCTCAATATACTACAATAGCTGGAACTGCTGGTACAAATGGATAGACCAAAGATAGATTTTACACTATAAAGCAAAAGAAGATAGGATAAACTCATAGCAGTGATATACAGATATATGTAAAGATTAGGTGTGTGTATATGGCATAAATTAAGGGTTAAAAAAAAAAGAGATCTTACCCACTGTTGAAGATGAGAATGTTTTTAATTGTTTTCTATTTTTTCTTTCTATTTTCTTCTTTTTTTCTTCTTTCATTTGTGTATGTGTTGTTGGTTTGTTTTAATTGTAAAATTAATAAAATTTATTTATTAAAAAAAATGTCGAGGGGGAAAAACATTAGTACTGCACTTCCTCTTCTCAGGCTATAAATGTCCAAATTCAACTATAGATGGGGTCAATTGGCTTGAATATGGCAGAAACCTGACATAGCAAGGCTAAATGAAATTATTTCTCTTCAATTAGAGTGGCACAGTTAACAGTTTGAAAGTGCTAGTTTCCCTTAAACCCACAGCATTTCTGCTTCTTCCTGTCTTTGTCAGGTTCCAAAAGCTTCTTTGCTCTATGCTTCATGGCACTGAAACTGGTAGTTCACAGTATATGTTAAAAATACAGGCTATTTTAAATCCCAGATACCCAGTAATATATGATAAAAAATATTCTGGGCAATAATGAACCTGCAGTTACTAAGTACAAAATCTAAATTTTCAGAGTTTTAAAATAAATAAACCAAGTTAAGTTGATGCCTGAAAATGCTTGGGTGAAATTTTCAGTTTTCAATATTGAAATCTTTTTCTTGCACTACATACCATCCTTCAGGATTGTTTCACGCCCAGAGCCATCAACTTTTTGACGTCCTATCAAGAAACTAGTAGTGTCCGCAAAGTATATATAATTGGTTTCAGCATGATAATCCAAAGCTCGAGGATTGACCAAATTTTCTATAGGGATCATATGTTCATCAGCTATTTTGGTATTTAGATCCATTCCTTGTATGATGCCTGGACGTCCTTTCCCATAAAACAGGAACAATTCATTCTTTAGTCCTATATAAAAAGTATTAAAAACTTAAATCACAAATCTTTCATAATGTGCTAAAAACATACAGTGCTAAAAACCAAAGCTGCTTTATTTAATGGTAAAACTTTTTTGTTTGTTTTTAGTTCAACATCTACAATTAAGATCTCGGATATTCTGAAGGCATCTGAGCTAAGAAGGATTGGTCAATTAAACCAATTAAATTTGTCAAATTTAATTAAAACAGTCATTACATCTAATCAATCACTGCTTTTTATACCAATTAATATTTCAAAAGTCCAAAAGGAGATAGACTATTGTTAGTGCAAAATGGACTTGTATAGTGCTGTATAAAAATGGATCTATTGTTTGCTATTAACATGTAATAGTACTGTAAAGTTCAGCAAAGACACAATTTAATTTTCATTTTTAAACTCAAAAACTAAAGCAAAATATCACAAAGTAATAGATTATACTTTTTATCTGAATATGTATAAATAAATTCTTATATAGTCAATTACTTTCTTTTTAAACATATTGCAACTTTGTAATCAATATTGAAAATACAAGCACCCAGAGCAACAAGTATTCAAATCTTTTTTTTTTTTTAATCTTTGGATTCACTTAAAAATTGTAAGTAAAATTTTGGTTATATAACTTGCATTATGGTAGTTTTTGCATTGGTTCACACAGGTTATCAGAATACAAAATACAAACTTATCATAGGACTCAACTAACATCAAAATGTCAAGAAAAGGAAATTTCTGAAAAATTATTTGAACTTTATATTTTAATACAAATAATGCACTGTGGTTGGATCTGGGTCAGCATGATTTCTATAAACACTCCAATTAAGCATTACAGTTGGGGAAGGATTTGATAATACTATCCTTAGGAGACAAGAATAACAAGAAATAATGAAATATATCTCTGTTGCTACAAGGTCCAGTCCATAGATACATACAGGTTAATAGAGTTGGAAGGGATCTTGTAGGTCATCTAATCCAATCCCCTGCCCAGGCAGACAGAACACCATTTCTGACAGATGGCAGTCCAGTCTCTTCTTGAAAGCTTCCAATGATGAAGCTCCCACAATGTCCGAAGGCAAGCTGTTCCATTGGTTGATTGTTCTCACAGTCAGAAAGTTTCTCCTTATTTCAAGGTTGAATCTCTCCTTGTTCAGTTTCCATCCATTATTCTGGCCTTTAAGTGCTTTGGAAAATAGCTTGACCCCTTCCTCTCTGTGGCAGCTCCTCAAATATCCTTTTCTGATCCTTTTCTTCACTAGATTAACATGCCCAGTTCCTGCAACCGTTCATCATATGCTTTTGCCTCCACTTCCCTAATTATCTTGGTTGCTCTTCTCTGCACTCTTTCTAGAGTCTCAACATCTTTTTTATTGTGCGGTGACCAAAATTGGATGCAGTATTCTAGGCATGGTCTTACTAAGGCTTTACAGAGTGGTATTAGTACCTCACTTGATCTTGATTTTATTGGTTTAATATGGTAAGAGCATACTGCTGAACAAATTCCACCAGCTAACATTTACCTCATGCAACTGGTATTATTAAATATTTTATTTAATATAGAGAATACTACTCTGAACACAACTTCTATCTGGTAAAGTGTTTGATATCTGAAAACATACTTTTGCATGATCTGCCATCACTTCCCAAGACAAAGCCCATCCGGCAGCGACAAGTCCTGCTTTTATAGCTGTTGCTGAGCAAACAGATATGTGAACATCTACCTGGCTTTCCATGCTGGTCTAGTTCACATGCATGACTTCTTACTGGAATAGATAAAAAGAACACATTGGAAATTCTTTAAAAATAAAAAAGATGATCAAACTTCATAAGGCAAAAGTTCAACCTGAACGTTATAATATATTATTCATACTCAATAAAAAGTATTTAAACAATTATTGTTTAAAAAAATACAGTACTACAGAACAATGTGAAGTCTATAATGTTTATCTTATAGGACGCAGATATAATTTTGATTTTAAACATACAAAAAGGGAATACACAAAAATATTATGAAGATAAACTCTGACATTTAGCTTCTATTCTTAACCACATTTCTTCATTTATTTCCATGATTGTTTGTATTAAATGAGGTCTTACTTTCTGTTTATCAACCATATAACCAATATGTTTTAATGGTAAATCAGACCTTGGGAGATTAGGGTACGTAGATAAGATACTGCTTAGGGAATGGTCAGATAAGAGAGGGCATTGCCTCCAGCTACTTAATGGAATGAGAAAGATTCAGAAGGGACTTTCCCTAATTTCTCAGGCTAAAAAGAGGCCCTGGGAGATTTTCAAGATACCGTTAAGATAACTTTACAATAAAGTACTGTTAGTCATCTGGTCATGTTTCCTGTATGGTCTGCCTGGAAATGCTAACAATATGCATATATTATTAAGTTCTTATAGTAACAGTTTTTAAGTCACTCGATTTTTCATGAGCTAATGTATGCTTCAAAAATGCTTCAGAATTATTTGGAAGAAGTGACTGGTATGATGCACAAATGCAAACTTGGCAACATTTGTAAAAATCTGGAACAAGACGTTACTGCTTTAAGGAATCAACACTTTCAAGCAATTATTCAAGCAGCAGTGCTATTTCCCTGGGATAAGGGAATGTGGAAAGAAAAAAAAAAGCATTTTAGTGAACAATAGAAAGATACATGTCTCTGTAAGTTCAAGATCTGGATCCTTTGTTTAAAAGCATTTCCAAAAAATTGTGTAGCCCTAATATGGATATTTTTTATTGTTGCATTAATGCAAAAGAGGAGACTATTGTTTTAATTTTTTAACAACAATCATAACAAAATCAAACATAGATTAAAAGAATGATAGCAATGATATTAGTTAAAATAGAAACCAAAAATTACATATACACTTTGATCTGAGAGAAAGGAGGAAGAAAAAAAAAACATAACCAAAAGGTTTAGAAAATTTTTCCTAAGCAAAATTGTAAATTTAGAATGTAGTTATTGATACCAATCAAAAGTTTGGGATAATGTAGAGTGGAGCAGCTGTCCAAGCCAAACTTACCATATATATCGAGTAGTGAATTGCTATCCCTTTGCTGGGGGCGGGAACCCTAATTTTATGTGGCTTTTTTCAGCTCTTGTGCCCTTCTAGGATTGGGGTTAGTGAAGAAAGTGAATAAATTGGAAGGCAGTTGGAAAGTTACAGATTAGGAACAACTGAAGATATCTGATGCATTCTTAATCATGTCAAGACACTCATTAAAAAAAAACTTATTAAAAATAAATTCTATTACATGCCACTGAGAGATCAAGTTACATGACTAGACCTTGCACTCCATTTAATTTAAAAGGGGGAATGAATTCTAATGAAAAACCAACACTTTGAATTTGGTAGTAGAGATCCTGGCAGCACAGATCCCTGCACAATTTCTCGATCTTTCACATCAGAAAATGAAGCTTGCACAGTTTGTTATCTGAGATAAGTCTCATTGTCAGCCCAAATTTAAACCTTTCAATAGCCGAATTTGATTGGGCTGGAAGGAGGCTAGTTTCAGAATGGAGAAAGGGAGCAGTATTCTTAGTAACACCAGTCATGAAATTAGTACGTTATGATGAATATACATTACAAATCTTGTTCTAGAAAAGAGGACAGGGAACCAATTTTGCTTTTACTAATTGGAAAAAGATGGCTGAATTTATTAACCTTTCATACAACAACATTTTATGCACTAACAATTTATAATCCCATTAATTTTTTTGAAATTAGGACCAGGCACTTTTAATGAGCAAATCAAATTTCAAGTGAAGAAGCTAGTTAATGGTATGTGGAGACTTGCTCAAATGTAATGAGAATAAATTTTTAGGAACTTGTCCAATGAAGACCACAACTTTCCACTTTTCACTATTAATTATTACTAAATTTTCAATCGAATCAGTCATAAAGAAAACCACTATTGCCATCATAAGTAATAACATTTCCTTTCAAATATTTTCATATTCTGATAGGAACAAAGGACCTTTTTCTCAGCTCTAAGATCTAAATGTCACCTAAACAATATATTTGTTTTTTCCAACAAAACTTGTATTTTGTTTTTTGCCACATGCTCTGATAATTCACCAAACTGGCCAGTTAATGGCAGATCCACCCAGCAGAGGAACTTATTTAAATAGATTGGCTTCAATTTCAGTTCTCCACATGTTGGTGCTGTTGTGAATTGCTTTTTGTTAGATGGGAGCTATACAAATGTATGAAATAAATAAATTAAAAAAGAGAAATTAGGTCTATAATTACTGTAAGGGAAACAAATGTATTAGAAGAGTATGCAGATTTTAGAGAGATAAACCCATACAATAGAGAAAGATAACGAAAGCAGATATCTTAAATATAATCCTAAAAATCCTAAAAATAAAAATCAAGGTCTGCAGAGGAATTGCAAAATAATAAAGTTCAAGGAAATAGTGTTTATATTAGTAAATAAGTGCTTATTTGAAACTGAATAAATTCTGAATTTGAAAAGAAAAACAGATTTTTGTGGATAGGGATGTATCCCATCAATATATATTCACAACAAAGATGTGTGTATAAATGAATCATAAATCTGACCAAGGAAAAGTTACTTTAGCAAAAATAAAAATAGCAATATTAAAAACAAGGGCTGATAAATCATAATAAAAGTGGGTATTTAGTATTCCAAGAAGCATATGCCTAAATGTAATGCAAATTACAGTAATCTATGTTATTTTATGCAACACAATTGTAAATGTTTGCTAAAAAGGAACTTTCCACCATTACAAAAGAATATCATCTAATATTAAAAGGAAAGAACAATGCAGCTAATTTGCTGGAACTTATGCAACATAGAACAAACAAGATGCATGCATAATAAAATAATAATAATTATGCAAAATGGTTTGGACATATAGATGTTCTCTAAATAAAACAATAAACGATGAGGATTTAACCATTAGGTTGAAGTTTGTTCCTACAGGAAACAAATAGAATTCAAGTGTAACTCTTTTCTATGATAATGAAATAGTTTTTTAAGGATTGAATTCAAACAGCCGTTAGAGCATATTTTTTTCTGACCTTTGTTTTCCCATGCCAATAAAAAAGAACGATAAAATCTACTTGGTAACATTAATAGACTATCACTCAAAGTATATACTTGCACCTATCTCTTCACAAATAAAACTATACTATTTGAGAAATTCAAACTATGAATTTATTTATGTTTAAAAAAAGCAACTCTGACAGAAAAATAAAGAGATCTTAGGTGTCAGTGGCAGAGAAATTTAAAAACAGGAGTTTGAAAAATACATGCATAACAAGGCATAAAACATGAAAATGCTCACATTAAGTTATATTCCTAAGCAAAAAAAAACATGATTGCAGAAAGAAATCATCAAAGTCTACTGAGATTGGGGGAAAGGGGGAAGGAGAGAAGAAAAATTTAACACAGCTCTGCAAACTCTCTACCAGGGCAAGCTAGAAATAAAATCCACATGAGTTTTAGAATGGGAGCAACTCAACTGTGTCACACCTAAAATTATTTGGATGAAAAGCTAATGCATATATCCCTAAAAAAGAGAGTGAATTGTAGAACCCAATTAGAAATAATCCTGGGCTGTCAAATACGAACAGGTACAAAGTTTTAGATTTAAAAGACTGAAAAAGTACATACATACATACATATGATTACCGAAAAAGAATCTGAAAAAACTAAAGAGAAAAAAATTAGCATCTGATTCAGAAGTGGCTACAAACACATAGTTAGACCCAGGTCTAGAATTAACATTTCAAAGATCTAATAAAAGAATCCATGTTCTGTTTCTCAGTTACAGCAGAGGAAATAATCTAAAATACTTTGCTGCTCAGCTACAGTGAGGACTATGCCTTATTCCAATTCATGGAAAGAAGTATAAGGACTGCCAACAGAAAAGGCACAGACATGGAGGAAAGCTTAATGACAAGAAATGAAATCCTTGCAACAACAACAACAACAACGCAAAAAACATAGATTCTAAATGAACTACCAAAGAGTAAGAAAATCACAGGGTCTTGGTTGATTTTCAAAAGCCTGATGCCTATAGAAATGTCCCAATCCAGGGGTTGGATTCTACCAGTTCGCACCTATTTGCTAGAACCGGCTGTTAACGTTCTAAGCAATTCAGAGAACCGGTTGTTAGAAGAAATTACTGGCCTAATCCTGTAAGGAAGGCAGGAAGGAAACATTCTGGTGTTGCTTACAGAAACTGCCTCTCTGTTACCTTATTACATTCTTGGGAGGACGAGACTTCCTGTCTCAGGAACCTCTCTGGAGTTATTTTCCCCTCCTTTGCTGGTACTTTGCTTGTGTGGAGTGACCATTCAAAGTTACAATGTCACTGAAAAAAGTGATTTATGACCATTTTTCACACTTACGACTGTTGCAGCATCCCCACTGTCTTGAGAGGCCAGGCGAGGAGATGCGTGCCTCAATATGAGTGATATTGAGTTGGCCACACCCAGCCAATAACATGACCACCAAGCCATGTCCACCCAGTCACATGACTACCAAGCCAGGCCCACCACCTAAGCCACCCCCACAGAACCGGTTGTTAAAAATTTGAATCCCACCCCTGGTCCAATCCCACAAAACTAGATTAGGATTGTCCCAAAGGTGCTTTTTTCAAGAGGCAACTGGACTTTCTGGTTTTTCTCTGAAGACATTTCACTTCTCATCCAAGAAGTTTCTTCAGCTCTGAAGCCTGTGTGTGTTTCAGATGGGCCTCCTTTCCTAGAGGGAATGGAGAGAGAAAGAGAGGAAGTGAGAGGGAAAGAGAGAGAGAGAAAGAGAGAGGGAAGGAGAGAGGGAAAGAAAGAGAGAGGGAGACAGAAAGAGAAAAAGAGAAGAGAGAGAAGAGAGAAGAAAGAAAAGAAAGAGAAAAGGGAAAGAAAGAAAAAGAGAGAAAGGAAGGGATAGACAAAGAAAAATGGGATGGAAGGAAGGGAGAGAAAGAAAGAAAGAAAGAAAGAAAGAGGGATGGAGGGAGGAGAAAATGAAAGGTATATGGATGAGTGGATGGATAGATACATCGAAGGAGGGAGGGAGAAAAAAAAGGAGAGGAAGGAAGGATACAAACCTTGGCTTCAGAAGACTCTTTGAAACAGCACAGCAATCTAGGGCTGGAAGGGATCTCCGAGTTAATCTTCTAGTCAAACTTGGCAAGTTTAAGACTTGTGGACTTCAACCCCCAGAATTCCTGAGCTAATATGACTGGAGGAGCAATTCTGGGAGTTGAAGTCCACAAGTTTTGAAGCTGTCAAGTTTGAAGACCCCTGTTGTAGTCCAACCCCCTGCTCAGGCAGGAAAACTCCGAGGATGCCAAAATCTGAATAGAGGTTCTGGGAAAGGTGTAACAGAATCACACTTCGAAGGGACCTTGTGGGGAACTCTATACCATTTCAGAGAAATGGCTGCCCAGTCTTTTGTTAAAAACTTCCCGTGTTGGAGTACCCAGAACTTCTGGTGGCAAGCAATTCCACTGGTTAATTGTTCTCACTGTTAGGAAGTTTCTCCTTATTTTTAGGTTGCTTCTCTCCTTGATTACTTTCCATCCTTCTGCTGCTTTGGAAAATGCATTGTTTCCCTTCTGGTGCTTTGGAAAATATATTGCCCCCCCGCTTCTTTCTGGCAGCTCCCTAAAAGCCTGTTGCCTATCACCCTCTTGGGCAAAGCATGTGAGCCATTTCCTTCTTTCAGTGGTCTATAGTACGTAGATAATAAAGTCAAAAAAGGTGAACAACATTTTTACAGAACTATAGATATGTTGAGGCTGGGTGACAAGGAATGGGTGGGAGGGGAGGGGCCAGGTGAGGCACCCCTTGATGTGAGTGACATTGAGCTGGCCATACCCACCCAGTCACGTGACCCTAAGCCACACCCACCAAATAAGCCAGGCCCACAGAACTGGTAGTAAAAAAAAAAATGAATCCCATCACTGATGTATGTATGTATGTATGTATGTATGTATGTTTGCTACAAAAGCAAAAATGATGGCCCAAACATCTGCTGAATGTTGTGAAATGGAACAAACATTCAAAGAACTTGCCTGTCTTTACAAACTATTGCTACAGATCAGGAAGGAGAGAAGCAGAGAGATCATCCTCCTTAATAACAACAACAAACATAATAACATCGAGAAGAAATGGACAAAAGAAACATTAGTTTCATCTCCCTGCTACAACTAAAAATAATTTGATAATTTGAAACTACACCATTCTAACCATGAGGGTTTTTAAAAAAAAGAGAAAACAGATTAACAAGCTTTTAGAGCAAACATTTATACTCTGAGGATTGGGAAAACATTTCCTTTTTATGGTTGCTGTAAAGCAGGGATACACAAAAGGTTAATCAGGATCTGTGGGTTGATTGTCGAGTGATTGTGATATAGATTGGCAAAGGTTTCCAATTCCCAGTTGCTACATAGCAACACCAGTTAAAAACAAGGACTGAATTTTTATGTAGAAAGGCCTGAGATCTCACTTCTAGCACTGATCACTATTTGTGCCCAGAAGTATTCTGTACAGGTACCTTAATTCTCAATGTATGATTGCCTGCCTAAATCAATATTTTTCATCTGTTTGATAAATTTCATAATTCTACTAAAAACAAGGAAGCCTTGCAACACTGAAACCTGCAGAATCCTGTTGTAATGGAATGTTTCTACTTCAGGAATATTCGGAGTAATACAGTAAAGTTTTTTTTTAATAAGCAAGTTACTTTATTTTAATGTGAGAGACTGATTATTTAGAACTTGTAAAATTATGGATGGAATTGTTTTCCTTCCTGGGAATAATCATAATAATCAGTATGACATTTTGTGAAATAAACACATTTCAACTAAATATAATAACATCAAAATACATATACACCAAGCTTGACAATTAAAAAATGTCATCACTATACTCATACATAATAACAAGCAACAGCAATAAAACAAACATAATTCCACAGTTTTGCAATACCACTGGAGAGACCATCCCAAGTGATATGATTTCAAGATTTCAAATTCTCCAGAAGTCTTCTATTATTACAGTGCCACAGAAATAGTATGATAGGGTCATGGCATAAATACTTGAATAAATTAAAATAAATAGAAACCAGATAGAGAATGCAGTATATATTGTCTTATAAATTCAGATCAGATTAACTGGAGCCTAGGATAATATAATTGATTGCTGATAGTCTGGCTGAAAGTCTAGTTATTATTCTAGAAAAATCTTGCAATATTAGAAAATTAAGGTTGAAAAAGTTACTTAAAAATAGAAGAGAAGAGTGCCAAGGAAGAATGTACCAGTCTGTTAGGATTCCACCATCAATCTGCATAGAAGGTTCTAGAGGAGATGATAAAACAATCAGTCCTAAGAAATATTTATTAGAGGTTAGTATGGATTTATCAAGAATATGTTGTGTCATTTTTTAAAAAAATCCCTAATAGATTGAGGGAATACTATGGTCATAATATAACTTGAATTATATTGGTAAAATATTTGACCAAAAATCTATGAGTGTTGCATCCAAAAGTGGCAAAGTGAAGCAATCTGATATAAGAATAACTATTACATACGCAAGGGACAAATGTAAACTGGATCTTAGATTAAAAAAGGGAGGTCAGTCCATTCTTTGCATAGAATGGGTGAAAAAAAGAAATAAAGAGGTTAGAGCTTTGAGTATCTTATACAACACTTGGGTTGGAAAAAGAAAAACAGTGCTCATTGGAATCCTTGATAGTGAAATTGCAATTCTTGGCTTCTACTACGGTTGTATAATTGGTTTCCTGGCACTTGCTGGGTGATGTCTAGAAATACCATGGCTCAATACTATACAAATGCTTTAAATCAGGACTGTGCTGTTAAAGTCATTGAAGCACCTGTGGTTGCATGAATGCTTGGCAAGGTGGTTCCAGTTGTCCTCATCAGTGAAATTAGTCATTATGCCTGCTGCTTACAGAGGCACTCCATGAATCTTGAAAAAGAAGCAAAGCTTCTTTGAGTAGCAAAGCATCTTGTTTGAAGGATGTGCCCAACCTTACCATAGAACATTTGCATGTTAATTATGTGCTGGATGTCAAGTACTCAGGTAGACTAAGAACTGGCTTGAAAACAATGCTCAATAATCCTTACCAAACTACAGTGAGAGAGATACCAAGTGAGATATAATGGAGTTTGGCACCAGACTCGTCAAAGGCTTTTTAAAAATTAGTCTGATGCAAGAAACAGAGAGAATGTTGATCTCAGATGATACAAAATTAAGGAGGATAGTTAATACTCTAGACAATGGAAAAAAATTCAAAACAATATTGATAAATTAGGGAAGCAGACTAAAAATGACAAAGGCAATTGAAATGTTCTTCATAAGAAAGACATATCAAATGTTTAGATATAGGAACGGAAAGATCTGATTACTCCATGTGAAAATCTGGAGTTCTAACTGTTTATAAAATTAGTATGATTGATCAGTGTGGTGTAACCGCTAAAAAAAAATCAAATACAATTTCAGAATGTATTTACTGAAGTGTAATTTCCAAATCAAATCAAATAATAAAAAGTGGTTTCAACTAACTGTACATTATTTGTTCTTGCTGAGTTAAGCAATGATATGGTGACCCTATGCAGATGTCTGAGGGCTGTGAACATGTTGATGTGGAATGACAAGCTTCAACCAAAATCTTGCAACATTGAGTGGTTTGGGGTTTGGGGGGTGGGGGGGCTGGTTCTAAGACTATACCATCTCTGGTGGTGGATAGGATTCCACTGTCCCAGACTGACTATGTGCGCAATCTGAGGGGAGTGTCCCCCTCCACTCATAATTCCTGCTAGAGGAGCAGGCAGCAGCTGTGGCTCGAGGGCCTTTGCATAACTTTGTATTCTGTAGCAGTTGTGCCTGTTTGTGGATCAAGGAGCTCTATTAACAGTCACCCATGCTGTGGTCACCTCCTGATCTGACTACTACAATGTGCTTTACATAGGACTGCCTTAGAAGTGTATTGAGAAACTTCAACTGTTGCAAAAGTGCAGCAGCATGAATAATTATGTATGGCTGGATGGAATGGTAACCAGTGTGTGTCAATTCATAAAATATTTCTATGGTCTTTTTAGAGTTGCCAACAGAAAGGGAGGGGGGAGTAGTGTGACAGCTTGGAAACCAAAAATGCATTCCAGAAATAGTTTTCAAAGATAGCAACTAGGTGACTGAAGTTTCTGCCGTACAAAATTCTAATTGGAGAATCCCAACTACCAGGAATCTTGACAGTGTGTTTATGGGATCAATTCAAGCTGCTGGTGTTGACCTTTAAAGCCCTACAGAGCTTGGGACTTTAGCCAGTTCTTCTTTCTCAGGCCAATCCACCTCACAGGGCAGTTGTTGTGGAAAAACAGAAGGTGTGTGGATATGTTCATCACCTTGAGCTATTTGTAAAAATAATAAAGGCAGGAAATAGATTAAATAGATGAAATAGATGACAGATAGATAGACAGATAGATAGATAGACAGACAGACAGACAGACAGACTGACTGACAGACTCTTTCAGATTTCATCTGCCTGTCCTACCAGATCCCACAGAATGAGTATGTTATATATTCCTCCATTTAGGGAGGTACATTTGATGAGCTTTTTCCGCATTGCCTACAGCTTCATTGCTCCTTAGCTTTTGAAAGCCCCTCATGATCCCCAACAGGCCTGGGGACCCCAAGCGATGGTTGAACATAGGACAGCTTTGTTGTCATTATTATCATTCCTGCCATCCATTATTCTCTTTTTTCCGACTTCTGCTTTTATAGTTTTTATTTTTTAAATAATTACATAACTGTTTCAGTTAATGATTGTGTTATATTTATTGCTTTAGAGGATTGCAGTAGGTTACCCAGAGTCAATTTCTGTCCATATATGGGTGACCATATAAATTTATTTACATATATAAATTTAGAATGAATGAATGTAAGTATAGTTCAGAATTTATATTCCAAAAAATAAAGAGAACAAGTTTCTCAGATCTTAATTTCTAAAGCAAAATTTCTAAAGAAATATAATGAATGTGGATGAATACCTAACCTATTCCATGGATTTCAGACATAAAAGAATCAAATAAAATGTCAGTTTCATCTGTCATCAACTGTAACCTGTCAATTAGCAGGGTTTTCAAAGTGGATTTCTTCAAAGGCCGGATCAGCAGTTCTCCTCCACGGACCGGGCAGGGAGGCAGGAAGGGGGAGGAAAGGGGAGGGAGATAGATAGACACCTCCTACAGCACCTTGCCACCTAAAACAGGGCATGGGGGCCACATGAGGCCCCGTATTCCCCATTTGTGGCCTGGATACCTCCTGAAGGCACTTTGGTGGCCAATGCGGACCATGGGGGGATGTGTGAGGACCCCATTGCCCATTTTTGGCCTCCACGGCCTCCTACAGCACTCTGTTGGCCAAAAACATTTTGGCTGGTAGAGGCACCATAGTCCAGTCCTTTGATATTTCCAGGCTGGCCCCGCAAGCCAGATCTAAGCACCCTGTGGGCCAAATCCAGCCTCTGGACCTTGAGTTTGACACCCCTTATCTAGATGTTAAACAGTGATAATTCAAACCTAGAAAATGATTTTCTGAGCAGCCAATCAAGAGTGGGAAGATTTACCCCTGAGGTACGTTTTTTAAAAGAAGGGACACTTCCTTGTCTTTACTTTTTGTGGGAAAAGTGGATGTGTAAATTGCCAAACTGGCTTCAAACAGATGAGCAGTGCCTTACTGAGCCTTACTGAGTTGGAGGTCCAAGGTAAAATACAATAATCTTGGGATTCACAAAAGCTAGAAGTGTGTTAGTGTTTCAGCTTTTTTGTAGGCAAAATTATTTGAATGGTGGTGCCTTTTATTCTGCCTTTCTTCCAGGTAACTATGCATACATAACTGGCAGTGCTAATATCCTCTGAAGACATAGTTAATTTCTTTTTTATTCCCTCTGTCCCTCTGTCCTTCTGTCTTCTTGGCATCTCTTTAATTCTACAATTGTGCATACATAATAAAAGACTTGCATTCTTACCGTGACAGTGACTCATAGTCTGAAAGGAATGCAACCATAGTACATATAAACAGGTTCTCCTTGGGAGATGTGGAACAGCAAATGAGGATTATAGCAATAACACTTAGACTTATATACCGCTTTATAGTGTTTTTACAGCCCTCTCTAAGCAGTTTACAGAGTCAGCATATTGCCCCCAACAATCTGGGTCCTCATTTTACCCAGCTCGGAAGGATGGAAGGCTGAGTCAACCTTGAGCCTTGGTGGGATTTGAACTGCCAAATTGAAGGCAGCTGGCTGCAGAAGTAGCTTGCAATACTGCACTCTAACCACTGTGCCACAGAGGCTCAATCTTTTTTTGAGGTAATTATGAGGTAAGGCTTAGAAATCCTCAGAAGGACCAACAAACCATGTCCAGATGAATCTAATAATTAGGATAATTTGCAAATATCCTGTAATTCCAGAGGATTCATTTTGAAACAGGCAAGGTCAGTATATTTTTTTCTCATATTTTCATTTAGATCTTCACTCCATAATCAAAACATAATAAAAATTAAGCAATACTAATCAAATATTTCATAGCTACCTCTCTAAATGTTAAATGTAATTTTAAATGACCTTTTAACTATGCCACAAGAATTTTTCTCTCTTTTCTGTTTAGCCGGTGCTGTGTCCTCAAAACATACATCCAAGGCCCTTTGAAATTAATGTTTTAAGAAATCTTATCAACTTTAGCTTAGTTTAGTTTAGCGTGTGCACATGTGCGTGTGTGCACATGCATATTTCTCACTGCTCACTTGTTTTTTCTCTAATTGGTTAATATAATGCTTTGTAACGAAACCACCTTCTGCATAAAAATAGCATATTTACTAGTCATTTATCATTCTTACTTGTGCAATTATTCACATGTAATTATTCACAGCAGTTCTTTTTTGTGTATGCATTTCTTTGTATTTGTTTATTGAAAGTTACACAGTATACAGCCCTTCTGAGAATAGTAAATTATAGTAAACATGTCACAAAAATAATGGTACATTTATTTTTCACTTCTTTATGATCAGTGCAACTTATTTCTGTTCTGACATTTTCTCCATTTCTGTTCAAAATCATTGAGCATTATGGTGAACAAGACAGGAGTGGAAATATCTAGTGGCTATTGAAGAGGTAATTTTTGAAAAGCCAAATATTTATCCTTAGCAGCATGCTACATTTGCAAACTTGTAACCACAAGCTATGTAAGTGTCTCATTGTTGCTATTAATTTATTTCTGTAAAGTTTATTTTCAACTATTGTGGATATTCTGATATGAAAAGACTCTGAGTCATTCATCTTATTGGATATATTTATGTGCCTATTATTAATTGATTTGTCCTATGCTAGTTTAACTGGCCAAAATTTAAGTAGTATCGAATTATATAATAGTAGTCTAATGGAAATTTGAATTATTAAATAAAAATTACAGATGTGTTCTGTGCTGTATACACCTCATTGTGGTACGAAAACTGTCTTGCAAAATTACTCATAACTCTGTGAGATGAAATCAATGATACTTTAACTTTTTGTAATGTTAGTATTCCTTTTTTTAAAAAGGTGAAAACCGCATTATTTACTTTCTCACAAAATACTGAAAAACTTCAAAGTATCTCCCCTTAAGAAATTGCTATATAGATTGTATGCAGAAATATAATACAAAGCCAGGATAGACAAGACAGCAATAGGCAGCAAATATCACCTCTGCAAAGAAACTGAAGAAACAGTGAACCACCTAGTTAGCTGCTGCAAGAAGATCACATAGATTGACTACAAACAACGACATGACAAAATAACAGCAATGGTACATTGAATATCTGCAAGAAATACTACTTGCCTGCAAGCAAGAACTGGTGGGACCACAAAATAGATAAAATAATAGCACAAAGAAGCGGAAATGCCCTGGGACCTAAGAATTCAAACAGACAAATATCTGCCACATCACACTCTAGACTTAACAACTGTCGATAAGAAAGACAAAGAAGTCTGGATAGGGGATGCAGCAGTACCTGGAGATAGCAGAATAGAAAAGAAAGAACTGGAAAAAATCACAAAATAAAAAGATCTGAAAGTAGAAATAGAATGCCTGTGGTAAAAGAAAGCAACGGTAGTACCAATAGCAATAGGTACCTTGCGGACAATCCTAAAACAGATGGAACACCACACGGATACCATCGGCTCCAATGAAATTATTATCAGTCATGTGATAATATACGTAATATTATGAATATAAAATTAGATGAACCATTGTTATTTAATCCTTCCATTAAACCCTGTAAAAATTCATATCTATGCTGAAGAGCAAATATGTTGAACTTCATTAAACCCAAGGTTAACATCCTAATCTTAAATAGCAAATAGAGCATTCAATGATTACAATTAAGATTTCTGGTTGCCTACCTGTTGGCTGTATTCTCTTGTGGTAAACAATGATATCTTTAGCATTTTCAAGTCTCATTAAAAATTTCGTATCTCTGCTGTTAAATCTGTTAATTTGTATGACACTGAAGTTGTCTGAATTTGTTGCATACAAATAGTCTTCAAATACTGCTAAACCATATAGATGAGTAACCTGAGGGAAAATAATACAAATTATATATGTGTGTATGTGTGTGTGCGCGCGTGTGTGTGTGTAGATAGATATAGACATACAGACAGACAGATGGATGATAGATAGATAGATAGATAGATAGATACATAGATAAATAGATAGATGTGCAATATCAGTTTCTTTTACTTGAATAATGATGAAAGGTTGTACATAGAAATTAAGAATGAAAGTCATAACTAGAATGTGACTATTGGTTAATGAGAAACTCATTAAGACAGAAAACAGAAATGAATTTTCCTTTCTTTTCATTTGAAAAATGTGCATTTATTTTAAGAAGCCTTGGAATGAGAAATAACATGTGCCACTTTTATAATAAATACCACTCGCCAGAATTCTTAGATTCTCATTTTTTTTCTTCTGTTTCCAATTCAGATTGCAAGGATGAAAGTCTGACAATTATGTTTTGTAAAGGTGGAAAAGAAGCAATATTCTGACTGAAACGATATAGAGATGCAATAAGCTAAATTTGAGATGTATTGCACAATTTTATGCCAATTAGGGATATACGGATTGGATCTTTATTCTTCAGCAGATCATTGAGAACTTTATGAATGTAAGAATAGAAATTTGTTCTATGTCCACTGATTTACAAAGAGTATGATGAAGTGAATAGTTTTAATTATGGAATATGTTGTGTGACTATGATTTTGAAGCTTAGTTACTGAATGGTTGGCAAATAGTGGTATAAGTGGAAGTAAAGGGATGCATAATAATAAATGAAATGCTTAGTGAATGTTTCAGTACTGAGCAGGAAGTAAATAAGGGTGCATACTGTCCCTTTCATTGCTACATGTATTTCTGAACAAATGTGTAATAAATGCCTGTGTTAATGTAAATGTCATGTGAGTTGGGGATTATGGATATGTGTACAGTTCTGTATGGGAATTTTAGAAGTGTGATGCTTAAGAGCAAGTAATGTGAATGTCCAAGTACTTTTGCCAATATTGTTGGCTAAAAATCCAAATAATCTAGTGGATGTGAGATACTTTTTCCTATTCTACTCATATGAAGTGAGAGTTGGATGTTACAGGAGAAATATACAAGGAAGTTAAATGCAGTTGGAAATTATTATTTAACTGTAGGTGGTAAAACAAAAAAAAGATAAATAATTAATGGGTAATGGGTGAATATGGATCAGATACAATGGCAAATAAACAAAATGAAGGGTATGATTAGTGGTTTGATCAAACAGAGAAAATGAATGACAATCAATTACAAAACCAATAGATGAAAAAAGCATCAACAGGTGGAAAGGCAGGTGAAAGAAAAAAATTGGGGGTTGGATAAAGTTGACCAGAACCTTAAATAGGAGCCAATGAGATGTTGAAAATCAAGATGAAATATTGGCAGATAGATCTGATAGGGGCAAGAATTATTATTTACTATTTCTTACTCCTTTCCTGCACATTGATAATCTTACCTACCCCAAAAAGGAATGCAAATGGGAAATGAAAGCAGTTCAGGGTCCAGCTATATGTTTAATTTAATGTTTTCCAAACCCAAAGTAATACAATTGTTTAATATCTCATTTAGGTCACCCTCAAGAGTTGACTATGTATGATCTGCCTGAACATTTGTAATGTTCCAGTGTTCATCTTCTCCTTCATCAGTTGCTTTTATTGTCAAGACATTTTAATGCTATAACATTTTATTTACAGTATTTTATGTATTTATTTACAGGACATTTATGGCTGTCTATCTCATATGGTGATTCTAAGTGGCTCACAACAAACCTCATAGGCAACAGACCAACAATCCTTACAGCTGAAATTCCACCCTAGTCCAGTGGATGGGGAATAGCCAGGTCTTCATAAACCTTCCAAGAGGCAGGTGGGAGGCTGTTCCAAAGAGGTTGGGGCAGCCACCAAGGAGATGTACTTACAATGACCTGCCACATAGCAATACTTAAGGGACTTGGAGTGCATCTTATTTAATGTCAGCCCTGAAACCATTTTGGGCTGTTGCCATTTTGGGAGCATCTTTAGGGCTGTACAGCAAAGCCAGTTGGAGCTGTGGGAACATGAGTGGGGGAGATAGAGATAGCTGGGGATGTTGGAGTGGCATGCTTTTTTATGGTATAAAGGAACTAAAACACAGGGGCATTTTAGAAGACAGTGTTAGAAGGCTGTGTTCTGATTGGTTGGGGGGTTGGCTGTGTTCTGATTGGCTGGGGGTGTGTTCTGTTCAGGTGGGGGGAGGATCACAGCTCACCAGCTCAAACCCCACAGCAATTAAGACTAACCCGAGCACAACCAAGCCCCCACCTGAACAGAACACATCCCCACCCAATCAGAACACAGCCAAGTCCCCACCCAATCAAGCCACACCCCCACTAGCAGTTAAAAGGAAGAAGCAGCTGCAAGCTCACATTATTCTGAGAAGCACAAAGCCGAAGACACAAGCCTGAAGATGATGAATGAGAATTCATCGAAATGTTGCCTAGATACTTCCAATTTTACGCAGGTGAAAACCCAAATAACAGATGAGATTCTGCTGAAACGTCGCTACAACTTTAAAAGCACAGCTACAATGACGTGGGAAAATGCCGAACAAAGCTGAATGCCATACATGTAAGTACCTGCGAAAACTTAAGAAATATATATATATATATATATATATATATATATATATATATATATATATATATATATATATATATATAAAATATGTGTGTGTGTGTGTGTGTGTGTGTGTGTGTGTGTGTGTGTGTGTGTATATATATATATATATATATATATATATATATATATATATATACATACATACATACATACATACATACATATGAGATAGCTGGGGATGTGTAGGCAAAACAACATTATTCCCTGTGGGAGCCAAGGATGTTCTACCAGGTGTTGGAGAGGCGTGGATCAAAGCCAGCCTGGATGGTTGCAACTTGGTTGGACCATTTGGCAGATGTTTGACCTGGAGGAAAGAACTTTGGAGCTTTGATTTGGGTGGGGAAAACCTCGGGTCCTTCAGAGTCAGGTTTTCCTCAGATGTGCCAATATGACATACCTATTAAATCTATGCTTTGAGGAATATGCCTGCCTTGGAGCTTTGATTCCATTGGGTATGTTTGCTGGAACCCTGACACCTAACCTAGCAGAACAGGCAAATAATCTGGCCCTGTGCTATTTAAAGGTGAGAACCAGCATAGTGAATTATACCAAAAAACGCAATGGAGAGCCAGTGCAGCCCAGGCAGAAGTAGTGTTTGTTCAAATGCACCCAAAATTGGATGCACTGCTGCATTGTGAACCAACTGCAGTTTCTGGATGCTGTTTAAGGACTGCCTTGTGTAGAGAGCATTGCAGTAGGTGGTGACCAATTTTCTTGATATTAAACCAAAAATCATATTCCTGTTAATTTAAAACTAGTATTCTGCAGACAACTATGGATTAGACATGGTTTTCTTCCATTCTGACAATCCTTCAGGAACTTAAAAGCTGCTATAAATCACCAATCAAACATTTCCAAGTGTAATTATATCCAGTTGCCTTTATCTTTCTTCAAATACTGTAGCTAAGTTTCTAATCTCCTGGTCATCTTTGTTTCTCTTGTCTGAATCTATTCTATCTATTCTAGCTTTCGGGATAATTTAATTTATTTGAATATTGAGCCTCTTTTCATTTAAATTCTAACAGAGAGAAAATAGAAGGCGAGTGAATCCCTTTTCATTAGCATGCTTGTCCATGAGCTGATTGGCCCTGTCCCCTTTGAAGTTAAGCAGTTAAGTTTTGAATATAACTTAATACAGAAAAATAAGCTTCATCATTAATTTTACATGATGGGTTTTTTAAAAATGGCGTTTCCTTGAAATATCTTTCCATATTTGAAAAAACAAGGTTGTATATAGAAAGAGACACATACAAAGAAAACAACAGACAGAAGCAGAGAAGAGTAATACATTGTGTTTTGGGTTTGTATAATCTTGATGTAGTTCAAAAATGTGCATTACTAATATTAATGGATTATCTATAGTCACGGTGAACATCATTTAGATTTTCACATACCTTCAGAAAGTTGAAATCACAACAGAGTTTAACGGGCAACATTAACAGACAAAAATTCACTATGGACTAGCACAAGTGGAAATCATATGTAATCTATGAACTTGACAGAATGCTCACATGATGCTTCATCACTGGAGCAGCCACCTATCTGAAATGGTACAGGGCCGTGATGGCACGCATGCTGGAAGTGGCACGCAGAGCCATTTCTGCCGGCACGTGAGCTGTCGCCCAGATCAGGTGCACTGCACATGCGCGTGCACCTCCCAAAAGCCAGCTGATTGTCAGATATCTGCCGCCCGTGCGCTAGGAGGTGGAGGGGTCGCACACGCAGTGCATTATAGGTGCAGACACATGTGGACGCGCACATATGTGTATGCGCACACTTTCGGCACGTGAGGATGAAAAGGTTAGCCATCATTGGTACGGAGCTTCCTGTTTCAGCAGAGATTTGAACTAGAAGACCTCCAAGGTCCCTTCCAGCTCTATTCTGATTGATTGTTGCGTTTTTTAAAAAACATCTTATGCTGTCATCATAATGCTATAAATAAAGTGGTTAAAACTATTCCCATCTGAACATTTATTCATTTGTGTGTATTTGTGTGTGATGTATATGGTAGTATGTACATGTGTGTATAAATACTGCATACAACAGTAATGGCTAACCTTTTTGTCCTCATGTGCCAAAAGCGTGTGCATACACGTGCATGTGCGTGCACACGTGTCTGCACCCATAATGCATTGTATGTGCGACCCCTCCACCTCCCCATGCATGCATGTCAGATACCGGACAATCAGCTTGCTGGAAGGAGGCGCATGCACATGCGCAGTACACCTGATCTGGGGCGACAGCTCACGTGCTGGCAGAAACGGCTCTGCGTGCCATTTCCGGCACGCATGCCATAGGTTTGCAATCACGGGTATATACTATATACGTGTGTATATGTTCATGTGTGCATGTGTATACAGCATATTTTTATACTAAATATATGCATGTGTATGTACATTTGCAGTATATTCACACACCTGCACATACACACACATACTAATATACACATCACATACAAATACATACAAATGCATACATTTCAGATGGCAACGGTTGTATTATTTATGACATTATTTATAAAATAAATGCCTATGATACTTACCAGTTGGCCTTCAATGATAGTTTGCCTGTTATGTCCTTGGTAGTCAACCACTCCTATAAAGTCAAGATAGTCATCTACCCAGTAAACATATTTGTTGACAAGGTCAAGTGTAAGAGCAGTTGGCTGTTCTATTTTAGAAATTACTATCCTTGTTCTGTTCATGCCATCCATATCACATCTCTCAATTTTAGCAACATTTCCATAGTCTGTAAAGAAGAGTTTCCTGTAACGAGAAATTTCAGACACATTTTAATAATTATGCATGTTTAACCACAAGGACATAAAATGCAATCTGTAACAGAAAAGTTGTGTCTTTCACTTATGTTAACATTTTACACATTAGCATTCACAAGAAAATCATTCTCAGTTTATTATAGAAAAATAAAGAAATATCATATGGTACCTGAACACTAACAAACATATTCATGAATTTATCTCATAATACATATGCTAGTCTTTAAGATACTACCTCGTTGTTTTTAAATATTTGAAGTTCATAAGTTTTTTTTTTCAAAATAGAAATAGTTAAATAACAATGGTTTTATTCGCCCACCTGTCGATCCTTAGTTGCTGTATTTTATTAAAATGCTGAAAAAATAATTTGTAAAAAGAAATAATTATGAATATGTGAAACAGGAATTTAATCCTTTAACCAGGCTCTTCCATCTCAGTGAGGTCCTTAGTGCTCTCTGAGCTTGATGGTTTTCTTTCAGATATTTCACTACCAAACTAAATGACATTATCATCATTGATATATCATGTGCTGTGCACTGATATTACCTAGCTTGGTAATGAAATGTCTGCAAGAAAACCACCAAGTTCAGAGAGCACCAAGGACCCCACTGTTCAACCTTGTGCTACAAATAGTCTCTTTTATTGGAACTTTCATTTTCATCTGATAATTGTAAGGAAAACCTCTATCTATAAATGAGAGCAATGTAAGTATTAAATACAGGTAATAATATTTTTTTAGAAAAATGAGCACCAATATTCATAAAGGAAGGAAGGAATATTTTAGTTACATATACAGAAAACCTATTTCAGATCATGATGCTTCATTTGGCAAAGGGGAGGTATCAAATGCCTATTTTTCCCTTTTATTGAGGATATCCAGAACATAAGAATCCATGTATGCCTTTGTGAAGATAGTTTCCAATAGCCTGAAGCAACACATTAGAGAAATAATTAAGCAGACAGAAAGTAAATGTGAGGTATTGACAAATAACACATAGAAGTAATCCAGACTTCATGACTAACTCATTTATCCCAAAGCGTATCATCTTGTGGAAGGTAAATTATTGATAGATAAGTGTTATCCATTTTAAAAAGAAAGCAAAAAAAATGTTCCAGCGCATTTATCTATCCACATATTTGACTCGCTGATTACATTTAGTGTAAAACTAATAGGAATCTCTGAAACCACTAAAGCTTCTAAGCCTGATATTTGATTAGCAAATACTGTGTTTAGTAAATCACAAATCAATTTCAATTAACCTGACAATATTTTAACAAGATTAATTTCCCATGAGATTAAATTACATTTGTAAATGGAAGCCCATCCCACCATGGCTCTAATGCTAGGGGAAAAGGCAGCTGTTTTCTGGAGACTGAATGTTTAAATATTGCTTAGAAAACTAATAAGATTGTTTTCTAGTCTTAGTAAAAAATAATAGCTTTAGAAGAAAAAGGCTGTGTTGATTATTATGTAAGTTCTCTCTCTCTCTCTCTCTCACACACACACACACACACACAGAAAAAGCAAGACAATGTACAATGTGTAAGGTTTGGCTACTCTAATTGGTGGTTGGGTTTATCCATCACAGTAAGTCATGTATACCATAATTTAAACAATGACATTGACCATTAAACTATTGGCTGAATTCCTAAATCATGCTAAGAATAAGCTGTGGTTTATATATAAACATTGCTCTAAGTCAGTTAAATTACAGACACTGTGTTGCTCATTAATGGTAAGAAACTGATGAATCTAAATATTTTTATCTACTGCCATATCAGTTAGAGAGTACATCATTATATTTAAGGTCAAGCAATTCTCTGGCACAGACTGAGTTTTACTCATTCATGAGATCAGAACTAATCAACTTTTCTTTTCTTCCCTTGCATTCTATAGTTACCCAGCAATTAAATCCTTCTGAGGAAAGCTGCTGAGAATTTGTCCAGAAATATAGCATGAGAAAGAGGATTTTCCTCTTCTATCAGTTCCAGGCTATGGAACGTACACTCTTGGGGAACTGGGTTTGGCCAATGTTCTTTCTACTTTTAATACATTTTTCTGCCACGACTTTAAAGAGCTCATACTTGTGTTTTAATTTACTGGAGCTTTTGGATTTAACAGATTAACAGAGTTGGAAGGTATCTTGTAGGTCATCTAGTCCAACCACCAACCACCAAGCAGGAGACCCTACACCATTTCTGACAGATGATAGTCCAATCTCTTCTTGAAAGCTTCCAATGATGAAGCTCCCAAAACTTCTGAAGGCAAGCTGTTCCATTGGTTGATTGCTCTCACTGTCAGAAAATTTCTCCTTATTTCTAGGTTGAATCTCTCCTTGATCAGCTTCCATCCATTATTCTTTGCCTGGCCTTCAGGTGCTTTGGAAAATAGCTTCACCCCCTCTTCTCTGTGGCACCCCTCAAATATTGAAAGACTGTCTCCCCTGGTCCTTCTCTTCACTAGACTAGCCATGCCCAATTCCTGCAATTGTTCATCGTATGTTTTAGCCTCCAGTCCCCTAATCAAGATCCCTCTCACAGTTACAGCTATTAAGTCTGATTTCACCCAGTCTGGATAGTAGTTTTGGTTTTTCTTGCCTAAGTGTAAGACTACTTAGCTCTACGCCAAATTTCATTTTGTTAGATAGGGTTCAAGTCTGTCAAGATCCATCTGGATCTTGAGCCTATCATCTAGGGTTTTGGCTATTCCTGCCAGCTTACTATCCTCTGCAAATTTGGTAAGTTCCCCTTCAATTCCCTCAACTAGGTTTCTTTTACTTGGTTTATTTTAATCTGTGCCTATGTCTTTTGTGTTTATTCCACAGGCTGCTTTGACTATTCCACCACCCCGCCAGGTTCCTTATAAATCTAATTTATTAAATAAAATAAATATAAGATGTGCAGTTAGGTTTTATACACCTGTGAGGAAAGTAGGTGGAGGAAAAAGTATTAGCTATGTTCACTGCCTTGAGTTATTATAAAAGTTGAATAAAAAATAAATAATTTATTATTTAATGCATGGAAAAACCAAGGACAGTGTCGCTAATGTTCCAGATGAATGAATTATGAAAAGCAGGTCGCATTGCAATGTTCTTTGAAGACACTAAGGTCCCAGCAAATAAGTATAAAGGGCCCTTGCTTTTTTTGTAACTGTTAGTGGTATAGAAGGTGATAGGGAAAAGAAGAGATTCAATTGATCTTGAAAGAACAGAGCACAAAATAGTGATGGAATGGAAGCAGAATAGCATGCTGCCTTTACACCCTATGAACTGGGAAAGGGTTGAGACAACAGTTCCAGCCAATGTGGATCCATCTGCCTCAGGCATTGCAGGAATTCAGCAAAGGAAACTTCATTGCATTTCCTTTGGAGCAGCAGCAGAACTGATGAACTTCATTGGCTCAGCAACATAAAGTTGGTTAGGAAGCACCATTGAGTTGTGGGGAGAGGCAGGGATGCCACTGATTAGCACAACCACTGTCAGACAGGTCTTTGATGAAGTTCAGATACATAAATTTTACATTTGAAAAGTTAGAACACAAGAAATATTGTCAATCTATTCTGTGATGTGAAAAGCACATAGATGCTTCTGTAGTTTCAGTAGCAGGCGTATTTTTGTCATACAAGTTTAAACACTACTAGTGTTAAACCTATTTCCTAAATCAGTTCAGCCATCATCTCATCTTAATGGTCTAACACTGACATGTATGAAAGATTGTTTTCTCTCATATGAAATATTGATCTCTGCAAGATATATTTCTGTAATTTATTCTATGATAATGGCAGCAGTGGAGATATTATATTTCACCATCTCTACCTGTAGAAAAACCTCTACCAATCTCAAAATGTCAGTTCAATCATCTCTGCTGCATAGAAAAGGGAAATGAAGTCCAATTAATCTAAATTTCATCAATCCAAAACAACGGTTCTGATAAAATGTTTTTGATCTATATAATAGTACCGAAACATTACTTTGAATCTACCTTTTTAATTCTATAGCAGAAATATATTGTGTTAAGAAAAAAAGTAAGAAACAAACATTGGGATAAAATGGAGTAAAACTAATATTTTGCCATAATTAAAATATCATTAATTTAAATAGAATAGTGGTTAGAAAACTAACAAGTAGAAAACTTTTCCCTCACAGAACACATATATTTTCCTTTTTCTTAGTCATCAAAATATATTTCAATAAAGCAGAGAGAGTAAGAATTATAGTTTAGAATATCTCTGTCTGAATGCCCATCAAAATCTCCAAGTTTTGACAAAATAACAATGAATTACACAAGGGAGCTGCCCTTGAAGTATCAAGAAACTTGTATTCGTGTAATTTATAGCAGTCCTCCAGCCAACAAAGGAGAGCCTTTACAGTAGGGGTGGGCAACTATAACTCCTTTACATGCTTGCTCAGGAATTCTGGAAGTTGAAGTCCATAAGTAGTAAAGGAGCCATAGTTGCCCTCCCGTCCTTATGCCCTCCCATCCTTACAGCTATATGCCACCAATGCTATGGGCACTGCAATGGCCCCCAATTAGCTTCTCAGGACAATTGAAAGTGTTGATTTTAATATACAAATCCATTCATGTTCCAGTACCCAGGAATCTCCAGGTCTGCCTTCTCTATTCTCTTCTGTCCCACAATACAGGAATATAGGGCTCCTGTTATGTGAGATTTGGTCTGGGGGAGACAGAAAAAGACTATTCCTATAGAATAGTCTGTCCCCAGAGACTAAGACAACATTTTCCCTGGTGGTGTTTTGGAAAGAATTTTTCTTCAAAGCTTTAATTTTACTTCATGGAATAGCTTTGGACAACTGATTGTCCCCAAACCCCAAAAAGTTTAACCTTAGACTGTCTGCTATTGACCTCACCCCTTTCCTAGGGGGTGTGCATAAGCGCACCAATGTGCCTACCGTCCCTGTCCTATTGTTTCTTTTATTTTTATTTTTTATTTTTTTTATATGTAGCCATGTATTCATAACTAAGTTTTTACTTATACCTATTATCTTGTAAGCAATTGACAAACCAAATAAAATAAATTTTAAAAAAAGATACCAAAGTGGGTTGTAATTTTCAGTGCCATATTCTGATCTGATTTTAATGTGGTTATATTGCAGACTTCTGAGAGTCAGGAGGAACAATACATAAAAATAAATAAATAATAAATTTATCTGAGGTCTATTCTGTTTGTCAAGTGACTTAATTAAGCTTTCAGTTTTCCCTATTTCTTCAAGTAATGTATGTATATAATTATGTCAAATAAATGTATGCAATTCCATACCTAAATGTTTAGGAGCAAATCAATTAACCTCAATGGGTTTTGCTTTTGAAGAAGCTGAATAGCTCTGTATGACTGATCTAGAATTCCCCCAACTCATGTTTTCTTTTTTTCAATTATTACTTTGAACATCATATTGAAAATACACATTCCTCTATTATTATAAGCAGTGTAACACTGTAAGCCATTCTGAAAGTATAATTGTTTTCATATTGTCGTGGGAGACAGAAATGTATCTTCTCCCAATTTGGACAAGTATTATGTCTTCTACAAAAAATTATCTAACCCCCTTCCTTCAAAGACAGTATTGTCCAGTCTCTCCCGAAACAATGCCAAAGCTTTGTATAGAGGGTGTTTTTTTTAGCTTTTCTTCTACCATGTACCAAAGGGGACAAGAAAGCTACTCACTTTTGGAAAATTATAAAAAAATATGGATCACTTAATTATGATATTTGGTACTCACAATCTCTCAATCTGGTATAATTCAAATAGTTGTCTACGTGAAAGTAAAAAGAGATGGGTACTAGGAACACTGCTCAAGTTCCTATTTTAAGAGGGGAAAATAGAAATAAAAATATAAGTAATTATTAGACAGCCTGTGATCTGTTGGGTCATCCTTTCAGGGGTATTTCTTTATCATATTCCTGAATGCCTGCAACAATAACAGAGCTTCCAATGTACAGCGTTCATTGGGAAAATTGGGGATACAATCAGGGATGCATCTCCCTTGAAAATGGTCCATGTTGAACTGTACAGCACAAATATAAGTATAGGAAATGCTTTATGACATTTTGTATTATGTCATAAACTGTTTTATGATCATTTTTATGTCATCAAATGTTTTATAAAATTTACCAAGTTTCAGTTGGACAGGAGTCATGGACCCCAGATTCTGGATGTATTCTGAAGTTAGCCATAAGTAAACCAAATAATACATAAATGAAGTTAAAGACATGAAATATTGTAAAAGGGAAACCTAGTTAAATCTAATTTATATTACTATCAACCTGCACCCATTTCTATACTTTTTTATCCTTGTAAAACATTCATACTTCTACCACATCCATAGATTAATATATTGTATATGTATAAATTCCCTTTTGTTCGTAAACTTGCCAAATGATCACATAAAGTTGATTTCTTGGTATTCTTCTCAGCCTGTTTCCTCTTCCTTTTTATATTTCTTTCACTTTTTTTGTATTACTGCAGGCACCCAGATGAAACCTAGCTTCCCAATAAATGATAGCCATCCGTTTACTCGAAGCCAAGCTACACTAAAAGCCTCCAATACAGGAAACGCAATGTTGCCAGCCAATCAAGACACAAAAAGAGCCACAAAACAGACAGAAGGTATTAGAAACACCAATCAAGCAGAACACAGCAAACTCCAAGACCAATAAACACAGACCAAGACTCCCAAACCAATCAGGATGAAGAAAAAACCATTCTAACACAGCAGTAGGCTAGCACCAAATTTAAAACTGAAACCACTGTAACAGTCTGACTCACAGACCAACACAATACAGAAGCCTGATGGCAGATGAGAAAAATGTAAACGCTTAATGATAACAAAATAAAACGTTCTGGGCTGGAAACCTCCCCCCACCTGGCACCTTCCAAAGAGACAGAAGAGCGGGCAGGTGTGTGTGAGAGAGAGAGCAAGAGAGCTGAGGGGCCTCGGGGCAACTGCCGCTGGGAGAAGCAGAGGCAGAAAGGGAGCTTTGCTCTCTTTGGGGGGCAGCGCCCCTTTGTTGCTACTCCAGGGGCTTCTCAGCAGGCATCTGCCTGCAGAAGGACTGCCGCTCTTGGTGATTAATTGGGGGAGGGGAGGGGGAGAAAGTGGGAGCTCCTTTCAGATCCCGGGTGGAGGATTGAGAGGCTCAGATCTGCAGATGAGGAAAAGCTGGGGGGGGGGTGCTCTTCCAGCATCACCTGGAGACAGGCAAGGAAAGGTGGCCCTGGGGGCACTTTGCTGCCAAACTCAGCCACAGCCAGTGATTATTTGGGGGTGGGGGGGAGAGACAAAGCATTTCTCACATTACTAGAAGAGGAAAGGAGATGAAACAAAGCTCACTCTTTCACTGAGACCTACAAAACACCAATCTACCGTGTTCCAGAAGTTCTTCAAAATCAACACTCCCACTTGCTGTTCCCGTGCCTCCCGGCTCAGGTCCCTAAGATGCACGCTCCCACACACAGCAGCAGCGGCAACAGCAGTCCCCTCCCCCAGCGCCCAATGTCAGCTCTCCCCATTAGTTTTCTAGCTTTGATTTGCTCCCGGCTCTCTCTCTTTCCTCCCCCCCCCCACCCACATGCAGACAGGAAAGGAAAGGGAGACAGAGCCATGCACAGGTCTCCCCTTTTCCAGCCCTTGCTGCCTCTCCCAACATCGAAGCAGCGGAGATGCAGGCAAAGCCACCACAGCAGTAGCGCCCTGAGTTGCTTGCTTCTCCGTTACTGCCTCCTCCTCCAGCACCATTTCCTTCTCTGGGTAGGGTAATTCTTAACTAACCGAGCATGCTAAGGCAACTCAGGACGCTACTACTGTGGCAGCTTTGCCTGCGTTTCTGAGGCTTCGATGTTGGAAGAGGCAGCAAGGGCTGGAAAAGGGGAGAGCTGTGCATGGCTCCGCCTCCCTTTCCTTTCCTGCCTGCACGTGGTCAGGGGGAGAGGAAAGAGAGAGAGCCAGGAGCAATTCAAAGCTAGAAAACTAATGGGGAGGAGCTGACAGTGGGCGCTGGGGGAGGGGACTGCTGTTGCCGCCGCCACCGGGTGTAGGAGCATGCATCTCAGGGGCCTGGCTCTGGGGTTCCTCGGAGAACTGGGAGGCGCAAGAACTGTGCAGCCCAGATTAATTGCTTTTGGGGGCCATTTCATCTGCGGCCCACCAAAATTTTTCCAGTGGGCTACGGCCCACTGGTTGGCGACCACTGACCCCGCAGGCTTTCATGGCTAAGGCGGGACTAGAAGTCACCATATCCTGGTTTTTAGGCCAGCACCTTTACTGCTACGCCAAATTGCCTTTCATTTGCTTATAACCTCCAGGTTTTTTTTGTCCCATTTTCCCTGTCAAATTCGTCTAACTTGGTCACTGAGACATTAATTTTTCAGATCTCTATACCTCATTGCATCATGCAATCTGGCTCACGATTGCTGCAGAACATTTGGCTTCTCAGCCAACACCATAACAGAGCCTGCATAAAACAGGATCTGCCCATTCACATCCCAAAGCAGCAGACCTGTAAGATCCTCCAGAGCATGCCCATCCCAATTCAAGTTTCATTCAAAATTACTTTATCCACATCCACTGCTGAAAACTTCTTGCTTAGCCCTTTACATGCTCTTCCAAAACATTTCTTTAAAATTCCATTAAAATTCCTCTGCATTTAACTTTATCTTTCCCTCATTTAATTAACAGCCATAATTGGTGTACCTGTTACCTGACTAAATATCATAACATATTCATTTCTAATCTAAAATGAACTGTTGTAAGGTTTAGATCATGCAGCTACAGTTACCCTTCCATCCCTTCCCCCATGCATATTTCTAGGAGGCTGGAAAAAAAATGAGATGACTTTAGAGAAAGTCATTCAGAAGCTCTGTAATTCCTCATCCAAGTCATTCATAGTAATATACGTGAGGCTAGAAGTTGGATATCCTGGGCATGGGCTAAGTCTGCTTACTTGGCAATGACTGTAAATGCAAACAGTGTTTCCATAAAATGAATGACCCTCTGGCTCATTTCCAAGTCAGTTCTGGGAATGGGGGGGGGGGAGGAGAGAAGAAATGTGAATTTGATTTGATAACCCACTAGAAAGCACACAAATTCTGCTAAATGTATAAGAGAATGGATGCATAAAGGATCAAGCTTTCTATCAAACACAACACAATTACACCAAATAGAAGCAAAATAATTCTAACAGATGAGGAAGCAGCAACAAATTAATTTTGGTAAACTGTCCATAATATTTTCTTAAACTTTATAAAACCTTTCCTGTGCTGCTTAGAACAATCATGACATCTTTAAGTATTTCTAATTTTCAGAGGGGTGACTGTAATTTTATACAAGTGAAAACTGGAAAGAATTCACATTGTTGTGAAAAACTCCGGTTTGCTTAGATGTGGTTTGGTAAAAAGCCATGGCTGACTGGACTCAAACAATAGAATAAATTACCCAGCTTAGCATGTAAACACAACGACAGTCTGCATATCTTGATAATCTAAAGTGAAACCAACCAGTAAAGTAACAATTCTCGGTTTTCTTCTAGATTGTGTGATGACAGATCTTCAAATATATAAACTTGCAAAATGGTAGCAGATGGCAAAGTTGCTGCAGCATCAGAGCAATGCTTCCTGACATCCATATGAGCAACTGCTTCTGTGTAATCTAGTTTCACATTAAGTCCCATTTTAGATGGCTGCTACACTTGTAAAAATGAGGAGGGGGTGTTTATGCAATAGATACTGCTCTACCTTCAGCACTCTCTCTGGCTCTGCACTTGTACTAATTCCTATTCCACTGTCACAGATAGTTAATAAAAGAAAACAAATTACACAAAAGCATGGTATGTGGCTGATGCTGCAGGCTAAAGGCATAAATGAAACAAAACAGCAGCCTACTATTTTCTTACTATAATAGATAAATCGACTTGTCTTCTGTTTGTGGGAAGGGGATTAAGTATAGGTCATAATCCTGAAATACTGTACTTCTTTGCTGTACCAGTGTTCGGATTTATTCTTACTTAATCTGTTACTCTCTGGAAATGTAAATAAACCCTGTTTAAACTTAAGCAATTATAATTAGCACGAGCAGTTCCTGGTTTAATTCATCTTGTTTTCATGAACGTCTATCAATTCTGAATAAAAGAGGAAAGGAAAATATATTTTGTAAGAATGATTTTTAAGTTTTACTTTGTAATCAGAAAATGTCTAACTTTCAGGATAGAAGATGGTGTTGCATTGTTAATAACATACAGCCTCGAGTTCCTTCAACTATTAACGTAGTTAATAAGTCACAAATAAAACTTTTTCAAAATAATATAAATTTAACAAAGTTATTGTACTGTACCATGATAACCAGTCTCTTATACTCATATTAATATATGCACATTTTGTTAAATACTGATTATTTCAATATTTTGTTTATTCAGAGTAGAATCAATTCAACTTAGTCACATTTCTAAGTTTGTCCTGTAATCCACAAATCATCATCATCATCATCATCCTCATCATCCATACTGCAAATACCACATATATGAAATAATAAGCTGTGCACGTTCATTATTTCCTTCAATATTGGTAAAAAATTAATAAATGTACTATTTATATATTCAACTCCACAAGTCTTACCATGCTGCCTTATCATGGTGACAGGATATTCCTGAGCAGGACGAGCAAAGAATGCTGGGATTATGCACCAAGAATATATTGTCCTCCTTATAACGTTTAGGAAGTTGTTAGAGACCTGGTTGTTGTTCCAGTGATAAAATGATGATGGGACCCTGTTTGGTTACAATTGATCTGCAACTGGTGTAATGTTCTTCTGCTCATTTGTGATCTTTTGTATATGTTTTGTATACATTTTTATTTAAAAGCTGTTCCAAAATCATGAAGGAGTTGTGCAGTCTTAAAACCTGTTAGGTAAATAAATAAATATTTTCCCCAGACAGACACTCTCAACATTATATGGCTAAAAGTCAAGTTTTCTATAATCTGTTCTTAATTAGAGTTTGGGGAAAAGAAAGCAATTAGTATTGAAAAGAAACTGCACATCTGAATGCCTCAATTTCTGCCAGGCACATTGAATCCTCTTTCCTAGTTCTCAATGGTTCTATTTGAGCTGTTGGCATTAATCTCTTGAGTTGATTATCAGAAGGAGTAAGAAAGTGGGAAATCATTTCTCTATTACTTTCTCCACAGTAATTCAACAATAATTCTATAATTATAATGTAACATATTTCGTCTTACTTTTTGTAAAAAAAAAGTCCTCCAATTCTTCATCTAATTAGGGGATAAAATATCCATAATACAATTATTAAGATTCTTGCACTGCAGAGAGTAAAGAGATTTATATGGTACATACTTCTTTTTAGATGATAATTGGACTGGAAAAGCTATCAAAAATGCAATGCAAAGCTATCACAAATTGATAGAAGATCGCATCAAACGTTACCCCACAAGTGGCATTGAGACATTTAATTAATGTCACTTTTGAAATCCAAAAGAAGAACAGATCAACATATTTAAGTTTCCAAAGATTAAATTTATGTAAGCGTACATTTGTTAGTGTGTGATTATAAATAGATAGATAGATAGATAGATAGATAGATAGATAGACAGACAGACAGACAGACAGACAGACATAACAGTGTGACTATGCAACATACTACCTTGTCAATTTGCAAGGCAAATCTTCCATTCATTTACTTTTGTTCATGTCCAAATGACAAAACAATCAGTCAGGCTTAAAAAGATATCTGTCAGGAACCAAGCAGTCACATTTACACTTAGGAAGCAATGAGGTATCATCAAAAAAACTCTTGCTGGAAATCTATAGTATAATTTGTACTAACTTGTCTACATGATTTACATGGTTGTCACAACACAAATAATTTTGATTAGAAAATAATTCAGTGCAAACCAAGAACTGTTCAGATGAATCTACATTGGTGATCTTTAGTCACAGAATAAAGGTAATAAAATGATATAATCACTTCTAGAGCATTTGTCACCTCCCTTTATCCTGATGTGTTTTCCAAGCTCTGATAGAAATCATGATTTAATTGAAAATACATTTTTAATATTCTCTTGCCTGCTAGCATGCTTAAAATAGTTTCAAATATTACTAGATTTAGTGATGGTTTAAGATTAATAGCAGTTAATTCACTTCAAGTTCATATTTTCTAGGAAGCTGAGTCTAGTTTCTATTGTATCTCTAGAGACTAAAATATTTGGATACACTTACTAAATAAATGACTTAAAATCAATTATATATGAACATATTATGCAGTAAGCCCTAAGAATATGAATATATATATATATATATTATATTATATATATATAAAATTAATGTTGAACTACCACTGTGTCTAAATAAGAAGTTGAGATTTTAGTCAGAATCTTTTTTCTTATGGCAATTTGCTCTACTTTTTTGTGAATTTGTATCAGCATTCAGTGTAGTATGATAGATCATGGAGTCAGGGAGTCCCCAAAAGCTTGCTATATGCAGTGGTTTCCTTCTTTTATATTAAATTCTGCTGTTGTGAATCCTACTAACAAACACACAATCCTATTGCACCAATGTGAACATATTGCACATCACGCCGGACCCTCAAGTCAACCGTACTATGTTGTTGTAAGTTATTTTTCATTCAGGAGTCTGACAGCTCACAGATAAAAACTGTTCTTCAGCCTGTTTATGTGGCTGGCTATGCTTTTATATCTCCTTCCAGATGGTAGGAAGATAAAGAAGTGCTGACCAGGATGTGAGTCGTCCCTGAAGATTTTCCTCACTCTTCTAAGGCAAGGAGCCCTAGCAATGTCGTCTACTGATATCAAAGGACAGCCCATGATGTTTTGTGCTGTGCTCACCACCCTCTGTAATGTCTTTCTATCCACGGCTGTCAAGCCAACATACCACACCATAATGCAATGAGTGAGGAATCTTTCTATTGTGAGGGATGATTCTCCTACAAATATTGGGTTACTCATTTTTTTAAAAAAAATCAACCCAGTAACATAAATTGAGTCATTAATGAATAGGCAGAATAATTATTTTGATACTTAATATGGTTCCACATAGCTAGCAAGTGATTTCTGAACTAATGGAAATTTCCAAATTGTCTTTAATAACAATCTTCCATATAACACAATTCAATTATCTGGATAGGAGATGATGATACAATTGATCATAGCACCATGATTCATATTCCCCAACTTGGATTCTTTCCAGATGTGGGGACTATTTTCTAGCTAGCCTGCACATTTCTGAAAATTATGGAAGTTTAAATTCATATACTTGGATGGCAGATGTAGATGGAAAGCATAAAATAATAAGGATAAATTAACTTATAGTAAACTAAGGTATTACAAAGACTATCATTTCAGAAGTAACCACATATAATGTATCTAATATTAAAATATTTAGCTCCAATAAAAATAAGCCAAAGAAAATTACTCTTGATGGAGAACTTGAAATCATAGTATTTCTTCAAATATTTCACCACAGGTTTTATTTACTAATTTACGTATTTATGCAATTTATATAGCTGCCCATTTCACCAAAGCATTTTAAGTGGTGTACAGTAATAAATAACTGAAAAAGTATACACACAGCAAATACAGATATAATAAACAAAATAATAAGCATCCTAAAATTTCAAAAATATGATTTTAAATGGTTCTTTAAAAGTGCCCCCTTCAACAATGGAGCCATTGAGACAAGCTATCAAGACAAGATGATAGTAGACCCAGTTATGATCAAATAACTAGGCCTTGAAGGCCTTTCAGAAAAGGAATGAGGGCAATCTAATTTTGGAAGGAAGAACACTCAACAGAAATAGCACTTAGACTTATATACCACTTCACTCTTGCCCTCTCTAAGAGGTTTACAGAGTCAGCATATTGCCCCAACAATCTGGGTCCTCATTTTACCAAGGATGGAAGGTTAGGTCCACCATGAGCCAGTCAAGATCAAATGCCTGACTGTGGACAGAGTTAGCCTGCAATACTGCATTCTAACCATTGTGCCACCTCTTATAATGTGGGTGCTGCAGCAGAGAAGGCATATTTCCAGGGACCACCAAATATAGATCAATGGTGCCATGGCTCTGAAAGTTCTGGTACTTTTTGGCCCAGTATCAATGAATTAATAAAAACTCTAATATAACTAAAGAAGGCTGGAAAGAGTTGTTTTTTTTAAAAAAAAACCGTTTAACACTTTTTTTGCATACTTCGATGAGTTTCTTACATGTTGGTTTCCCCTCCCTCCATCTGTTTGTTAATTTATGTAAAAGGAATTCTATGACCTGTTATTAATGGGAGTCATGAAACATAATGAATGTGATGACAGCATGGTAATTTATAGGCACACAGTTCTGTTATAATTCTCATTTTCTAGATGTTTCCTAATCCATTTCTGCTGATTTTCCTCCCTCCATATTCAAGAGACTTGGAGGATTATAAAGAAAATTATACATGCTGTAATTTCAAGATATTTTGTATTCTTTGAAAGATGTTTATTATTATCCTAAGACTTCTAATAATTCTTCCAGCGGTAAAAATCAGACATCCAGACAAATAATTACATGTTATTGCTTTTTAGTGACTACAAGAGAAAAGTGAAACTTTTTTTCCTAATTTTCTGGTAATAGTAATAGAATAGCAAACTTATGCTTAAACTACATGGTGTAATTCAAAACTGTCAAATGTACCATGTCACCATATTTTTAGAGCTTAAAAGTCTTGGACACTCTTGCATTACTTTAAAAAAAAAGGATAATTAGATATTTGAAAAGGTAACACCCACCTTCAGTCTTGACTATGATTTCATGGACTATAGATGAAATTTCCTGACAACAGTATGGAGATCATTGCTGTTGTCTTTTTCTGAAATGTTTTTTGATATGTATAAGTCACTTGTTTAATAGTGCACTAAGAAAGTACAAGCTACTTCATTTCAGCATACTACAAGCAAAAAGTTTGTGAAAACTTCAGGTAAAGAAGTTTGATACTTTCTCTGGGAAAGAGAAGTTAAGAATGATACAACTTACTCATAACATCCATTATTTTATATTTTATCCATAGAAATTACTTAGTGCTAGGTGCTTAGTGCTAGGAGCTGCTTATAAGCATTGAGAACATTTTCCCAGGAGAAAATTCATTTTATTGTTTTTAATTAGTTTTATAGGATAAAGTGCTGACCCCACCCTCAAAAAGAATAGTAGCAAGCACAAAACACTGCTGAAATAGCAGATATGCTAAAATATACTTGAGGGAAAATATTTTCTCCTTTCCTAACGTTTAATAAATTTGCATAGAAGTTTCCAGACCGCCCAATGCTTCATATAATGTCAGGGTTCCATGCTGCTTGCCTGCCTACCTTTCTTATGGCCAATGACATGATTATTTATATGACATTTTTCAAGCGTATTTTCCATTGTGATAAAAACAAATGTCAACCTTCAGATAAATAGGTTTGGAGGACTTTCCAGAAATGGATATTGGAAGGGTGACTTCAATTATATTGATTTTTGGAGCACTTCACAGCCTACTGACTACAAAAGCCTGTGAGAGGTAGATGAAGAGTTCGGGATTTCTTTTGGATTCCCTATGTATCTCCCTGGTCTGTGAGCTTTTTGACAATGAGACTGTTGATCTGAGGATCCTTCCTTCCTATCTTTGTCTTTTGAGCTCAGTTGATTTCCAATAGGATATAGGGAACTAGATTTGTCCCTCCCATCTCCATATTTCCTGTAGTTAAGTTAAAGAAGATTACAATAGTTGCTTGAATTCTTTGCTCAACACCCACTCTTCTCTCCAAGAATACAAATTGCTTTGTTTGACATCTTAAAAATGTGTTTGGTTTGGTTTCTAATTGATGTATTACTACTTTTCTGAAGGATAGACATGACAGTTTTTGACACTGCCCTGGCAACACACAGCAACATTTCTTTTTAGCATGGCAGTGAAATGAGTCATCTGTTGGAACAGTAAACCTCAAATAAAAACTATGACTTAATCACTCATTCTCATTGGCCTGTTTGTCTCTAGTGAAAATGTAGAATGTTTGTAGGATTTTAATTGTATTTTTTGAATACTAGGAATCAATCCAGCTTCTACTTTAAAGGTAGAAATAGCTGTGAGAACTTATTATGGGGGAGAGACAGCACGAATATGTTGGTTCAACCTGCTTGATCTTTCAGGAACCTTTAATACAATTGAATCTGATGTGTTCTGGCATGTGGGAACTACGTTACAGTGGTTCCATTCCTCCTTGCAAAGACCATGTCAGAGATTAATAATGGATCACTGTTTATCTGCACTTGTTAGCTCTGATGAGTGCCAAATACACACTATTTTATCTCTATCTGTGTAAAACTTCTTGAAACTTTCTCATTGTCAGGAGTGTTTGAGCTTGGTGTCATCAATATTGCGCTGATAGTGAGCTTCACTGAGTGTATGTATATATATGTATGTATGTATGTATGTATGTATGTACATATATATATATATGTATAACAAACATACTGTATATATAGATGTATATGTATATGTGTATGGTATTCAGCTTTGTTCGGGTATTTTCCCACATCATTATAATTGTGCTTTTGTAGAGACATTTTGGCAGAATCTCATCTGCCATCATCAGGCTTGTGTATTGTGTTCATCTGTGAGTCAGGCTTTCACAGCCATTTCTGTTTTAAATTCTGCTGTTCCAGAATGGTTTTTTCTTCATCCTGATTGGTTGGGAGTCTTGGTCTGTGTTTATTGATCTTGGAGTTTGCTGTGTTCTGCTTGATTGGTGTTTCTAATATTTTCTGTCTGTTTTGTGGCATTTTTTTTTTGTCTTGATTGGCTGGCAACATTGTGTTTCCTGTATTGGAGGCTTTTAGTGCAGCTTGGCTTCGAGTAAATGGATGGCTATCATTTATTGGGAAGCTAGGTTTCATCTGGGTGCCTGGTTGGGGTGTGTTTGAGCTGGAAGTATCAGGGAGGGTCTGTTTGTGCCCAGGTTCTTTCCTGGCTAGTGGTGGGGAGATTGTTTTGTTTGTGAGTGCAGGCTTCCAGATAATTGAAAGTCTGGTGGAATCATCTCTTCTATTCATGCTTTCAGGTCTTTTTTCAACCTCTATGGCTTCTCTGATAATTCTGTAGCTGGGGTTTTCTATAGTGGCTAGGGTTTAGGTGCCATTGAAGTCGATGCTATGACCTGTGGCTTTCATGTGCTGAACTAGTGAGGAAGTGTGTTCCAGCTTTTTTACTGCATTTTTGTGTTCATCCAAGCGGGTACTTATTCTTCTACTGGTCTGTCCAATTTATGTGGCAGGGCATGATGCTTGGTTTTCCAGGTCAATTTTATCTTCGGGGTATCTTAGGATGGCTGCTATTTTTCTGTCTGTTTTGAAGGCAGTCTTGATGTGATGCCTATGTAGTATGTTACTGATTTTGTCTGTAGTACCTCTTATGTAGGGCAGGACAGCAGTTCCATAGGTCTATTCATCTTCTAGGTCGCCATTATGTCTCAGTGTGTTTTTGTGGATCAGGCCTGTGATTTTGCTTTTGTGGAAGCCGTTGGCTGTCAGTACTTTAGTCAGGGTGCATAGTTCAGTCTTTATGTGTGTCTTGTCTGCCAGGCGTTTGGTTCTGGCAATTAGAATATATATATTCTTAAGAATACTGCTATTCTAACACAGCAGTAGGCTAGCATCAAATTTAAAACAGAAACGGTTGTAAAAGCCTGACTCATAGACAAACACAATACACAAGCCTGATGATGGCAGATGAGATTCTGCTGAAACGTCACTACAACTTTAAAAGCACAACTATAATTACATGGGAAAATACCCAAACAAAGCTGAATACCATATATGGTAAAAAAAAATTGAAAATGTTTTTGGAAAGGATTGATTCATACTTTTGCTACTTATGTGCTATTCAATTCTAGGAATTACTATGATCAGCTTACAAAGGAGAAAACTAAAATGGTTTGAATTGAAAAAAATAGTAATGATCAAATTCTCACCCTAACAAGAAGAAGGGATCCACTCAGGGGTGGGCTTTAAAAATGTTAGCAATGGGTTCTCTGCCTGGTTGCTGGGTTGCTGTAGCTTCCCACTTCCCACAAGTGGGAAACTACAGCAGTATTACTTTTTGGTCTATGAACAATATCAAACCCAGATGACTCAGTCCTCTTAATATCCCCTTCTTATTGGACTTTTAGAAGAGGCAAATCAAACAAAATTGCCATTTTTGTCATTGCTTTTAGTGAAATAGACATAGAAAATATATCCACGCACACCTATACTTTGTAACAGTGTGACTAAAGGAGAGATAAATTATTAAAAGTGTTTGGAAGCTAGTTCTGAGATGGGAGAATAGGTCAGGCAATAATATTAACTAATACCTAGAAGATGAAACATTGGAATCTATGGCAGAACTTGCAATAGCAACTACACCCAAAATTGATAATCTTAAAATTAGTATGAATAATGGTATTTGTAATATTGTAGTAGCGTAACTGAATAAAATGTCAAATTCCTTTGCAGAGATGGGATCGACATTATTCAACTCACTTTCCACTAAATCCATCCATGACCACTCTCCCCTTCATCTTGCTTTAGCGGAATTAGAATTAAAATAACCTAAAAGCAAGGAATGTATAAGTCTACTGGTATAAACTAAAACTGCAGCATAAAGGTATCATTGCATTACAGTTAGGGAGACAGCCAGTATGTACTTGTGTACTATAGTGACAATGGCACTCAATAAAAAGAAATTGAACAAACTAAATAAATTTATAAAGATAGTTGAGGCATGGTGAATAAGAAGTGATCATACAGATTAAGAGCTCTGAAAAAAATGTTTATTTCATGTTTATCTTTTGGTTATATTCATCTAAAATAAAGTTGTAGTTGTCTCTGAAAGGTTTCTTCTTCTTCTATTGAATGTACAATGGTTTTATTACTTAATCTACCAACCTTCTTTCATCAAATCTACAATTCGGAATAGCTAATACTGTGATTTGTTAGTTTTATGTTCCAAGGTAGATATAAAAATCAGGAACTTTTTCTCATCAATAATACATATTTTAATGTTTTAAAATAAATTATAGTAACATTATTTTGCAGTGATATTTTATGACCTATGCTTGACTAAATGTCAGCAAAAGTTGGTATTTGAAAGCTTGTCTCATCCGTCTTTTCCAGGAAATGCTACAATAAACATCATCATAATGAGTTAGATTAGATTACTCACAAATGCACAATTTGCTATTGCTTTGAATGTCACATGCACCACAGGACCAGTTAAAAGTGCAACACACACACACATTGCCAGTTGGGTATTTGGACATGGGTCATCAAATTATTATACTTACAGTTCCTTTAAAGCATATTTATGCATGTATGTATTTGCTTATACAATCCATTCCAATAAAATTCTAACTGGTTTATTAGAAATGTAAGTCACCTAACAGCTATTTGGGTTGGACAATATATAAACCAGGATAGACATTTTAATACTGTCTCTTTAAGAGAATCCTAAAAGTGTAATTGGGTGTGGTTTCTCAAACAGCCATAAGATAGAGCCAGAAACCTGGGTTGTTTAGTCTTAGTCTCAGAAGAAGTCTCAGTGAGTTTCTCTTTTTCCTTCTGTTGGAGAATATTGCCATTTCTTCTAATTGACTGATATTCTCAGATTTGATGTAAATCTGATACTGAACTGTTTTTGATACTGGGCTTTGTTACCGGATTATCCCTGGACTGAAAACTGACTGATTTACCTGTGAATGACTTTGGACTGTATTTTGAACTTTGCTTAAATGTTCCTGGAAGTAAAAACCTACATTTACTGTACAGTATCTGTGTGCTGTGTGTGTATTATTCAAACACTACTCTCTATACGTCTCCCTGTATGCGCTCATTCTCCTAATGGGGAATTACCTCAACATGGTTTACATTCCTTTTCTAAAGCAAAAGGATTAAAATATAAGGAAAAATGATATCACAATATATTAGCTTGGAGTTTGGAACATAATCAAAAGGCCTGAAATTTTTTTGTTCAATGAATGGGATCCAAACATGGAATAACACTTTAAATCAGTGGAAATTAACCCAGTCTTCATTTAAAAAAATCAAATTTATGTCAGTGACTGTATTCCAATTAAAATGAAGTTTAAATCAAATTCAGTATTTTATAGATACAAGACTGCGCTGCTGATAACAAGGCAAAATGGTTTAAAGGCCTCTCAGAAACAATCTAGTAATTTTACATAATTCCTATATAATGAATTCCCTTTTTATTACGTGATTCTATATAAAAACTCATTCACTAATAATGTTAGGCTCCATTCAGAAAACCAACAAAACAAAAACTTTTGCCATGGAGATCAGACACTGGGTGAATAGGGACAAATCCCTCTAATTATATTTACTTGTTTTCATTGTAAAAAGGATAAAACACAATGTAAAACACAGATAATATACAATACTCTTTCTGTCCTTCATTAGTTGTACCTGTTTTATCATTAATTAAATTCATACTTGCCTGATTGCTCACAGAGTTTGGCTACTGCAACTAATTACATTATGAAAGAAAAAGTTTTCCTAATGGCAGACATTTTACAAAATAAATAATTTCTGCAGATTTGGTGAGATATATTTGATATATCAGAAGGAAGGTCATTTTAAGCAACCAGTGATAGTATTTGGCCTTATAATTACTCCAAAAATGAATTATCTGTAAATTATTCCAGAAAATCAAATGGAACAAATAAAAAGTTAGAATAAAGTATAGCCTCCATCCTTGGGAAGTGAATTGCACACAAAAGTAATTTAGCAACCCAGTAACTAAATAGAGACATGACTAATGCCTTTTTATATTCATCAGCAAGCCAGAACAAAATAATAGCCCTAAAGAGAAAAGAAGTACTGGAAAGTAAGTGATTTAAAATGAAATAAAGAAAACCAGATAAAAAAGAATGTTAATTCAGTAGTTTTCCACTGAAGAAATCATCAAGTCTTAATTCTCTAAGCATCACCAATTATTCTATACTGCAACATCTCTAATATAACCGAAGTAAGAACATTTGAGCATAGCGAATCTATTGCTAGAAGAGAACATAATATTGCAAAATTAATTTTCCCTGAAATATTTAGTGAATACTACTTTCAATATGTGTTATATAATAGTAAAAGAAAGTTTCATTGTCAGTCGTGTCCAACTCTGCTCATCTCCATTTCTTGGCCGAGGGAGCCAGTGTTATTCGAAGACAATTTACATGGTCATGTGACCTTCCCACCAAAGTGGTGCCTATTAATCTATTTGCATTTGCATGCTTATGAACTGCTAGGTGAGCAGGAGCTGAAGCAAGTAAGCTCACCCCATTATGCAGAGCTTGGCTCTTAAACCTGGCTGTCAGGTCTCCAGCTGACAAGCTTAGCATCTTTAACCACTGAGCCATCACCCATTGCATAATAATAACAAGTTAAAACAGGAGGGGTAGTCTTTAATTTGAAAAAATGAACCTCTTATAGCTGAATCGAAAGCCTGGAAAGATTATAGGAAATCATTTATAACATTTCAGTGTTGTTATTGTTGTTGTCTCCAGCCAGTGTTTTTCACTCAGACTGTTCCTTAATGAATATAGAAATGAAATAGTTGTGGAAGTAAGGTTGCATCCAATTATGATTGCCTATTTATTGGTGGAACAGGATTCATCAGCACATAGCTGTTACCCTCACCCTCACCCTTCATTTTCTTTCAAAAGCTACTTTAAAACAGAACACAGTGCTGAATTTAAATGCAACAGGATATATATCAGAATAAGATATCCAAAGCTTCCATATTAAACAATGAATAGCAACAGCACCGATTCAGTAACCAACCCTTTTGGAGATCGAAGGAGGAAAATATTGCCTTCTTTCATGTTATCATCATTATTTGTCAGAAGGTATTATTAAAATCTACTAATGCCTTTTTGGATAAATAAACATAATAATTAGGCAAAATATAAAGGACAGCGTAAAACCACACATAAAAATCTTCCAGATTTTCCCTTTCAGTCCAGGACACAGATGTTCCTACATAAGAGAGTTACTATTACTAAGTGTTTCTGCCAGAATGAAGAGATTTAAGTCTAGGAAGTAAAGAAAGTTGTTTATAAAACTGACATGAAATGTTGGCTAAATAATTAGTTTTTCAATCAAGGTCCCCTGAAACAGGAAATAACTTGTGCTTAGGTCTCTCTGGGGATTATTATGGAAGATTCATTGCTTCTATTCCACTAAAACTTCTTGAATCAAATCCTGAACAGGTACCCCACCAAATTCTAAACTTTCATATTTATCTTTCTTCTCTATTAGTAAGAAATTCTCTTATTGGATCAGGAATTCAAGAACTGATTTGCATCAAATATATTAGAAATTCAGACCAAATACATGCAATTCAATCTTTCAATCTTTTATGATTAAAATATTGCTATTCTAATAAAACAATTATGTGGGGTACTGGCAGAGATGTAGAGAGGTCATTAAAATAGTTTTTTTAACATTAAAAACATTTTTTCAGCATTATTGTAACTCTGAATGGTCATTAAGCAAGAACTGCCTGTAGCAATGATGGCATTTAAGAATTGTTCAATACTAATGGAGCATAAATTATAACAGAAGTAGATAACTTGCCAAAACAAGAATAGCAGAATATGCTGCAGTAATATGGCTGTATTATAGGGGATGAAGTCAGAAGTTATCCATAATTTGTCATGAATAAGAATCTCAGCAAGCTTACTATTGGCTTTTCATAACAAATATATTTTTTCCTAAGTCTTATGGTAGATCTGTCCACAAAGCCATTGTTAAGTCACTGAATTGCTTTTAGTAAACAATGGAAAAAGATATTGTGTATATAAAATAAGTTAGTATTTTACTTGTCCTTGCAATGTGTTATGATATATTCCTTTATTGATGAAAATATTATTTGACATATTTATTTTGCATTATTTTAAAAATTTATTTAATAAAGGACTATACATCTAAAAACAGATTTGTATTTAGCTCCAGATAAAGTACATTAGCTCAGTATATATGTATGTTTATGTAAACAGTGCAATTGTGGACATTTTTTAAAATAAAAATTAGAGTAATTCATGAATTTCTTATGAAATTAAATCTTTAGCTAATATAAGATCACCTATTTCCAGGAGTATTAGAGATTCTGATTATACATATTTATTAGTTAGAAATACTATCACTCAATCACGAGAAACTCAGATGATGAAACATATGTTTACCAACTTTTTTTCTGTCAAATCTAGTCTCTTGTTTTTCATTCAGTGGTAAACACAAAAATTGATTGTGACATCTATGAAATTGTTACCTCTGACTGTTTCATGGCTCATTTGTATAATCAAGATTTAGTATAAGTATTATCTAGAAGCCGGTCACAAATAGGAATTGATGTTCATGCTGAAATTCACTTATATATAAAAAAAACTTTTCTTCTTCTCAGTTGCCCAGAGTTCTTTGCAATTATCAGAATAAATTACTGCCTGCATAAAAGTTTTTTGTAAGGTTATTATTGATGTGAAGGTAAATATGCTGAAATGGAATCATTTAAGTTGATTGCAAGCCAATTACCTTCCAACTTATTTTGATTTCTTTTTTATTATGTATATAGTTTTATTTGTTTGCAATATAACATACAAAGAGAATACAAAAGCAAATATTAGGAAAATTAGGAGAGGAAAAAAGGGAAGTGAATAGTGGGAGAAAGGAAAGAAAAAAGAAAAAAAGAGGCATTGACTTCTGATTCCTTTGGTGAAGTTAAATAAGGCATTAAGATCTACCATCAACTTTTTACTTTTTCATAATATAGAAACTAGCCGTTTCTGTAATAACAAAGCTATCTAATTGGTAAAACCCAAGTTAAAGTTTCACCTTTTTTCCACCTCAAGCTCAAAGTCCAGAAGTGGTTTCCAAATCAAAGTAAAGGTCTTCATGTTTTTTTCTATAATCAGAACAGAACCCTAACCCAACTTATTTTGACTTCTGGTCAGCACCCATGTTAGCATAATAACTGACGTTTTCTCCTAAAATTATCTAAAAAAATTTCCAAAAGGAAGTTTGTTGATTTTCAGATGTCCACAATTCACATAAATTCCTTCAGCAATATGCTTCTTTTATCTCTGAGGATATATGCACCTATTGCCCAATTGCTCTGTCACCGGAAGGGATCATCAGCCATTCTTTGAAGACAAGGACAGACCTTTTTAACTTCTAGAATTGTTCTTTATTTCTAGATATAATTTTATTACATTTTTAATTACAATAGTGCAAACTAATACAAACTAAGAGAAAGAGAAGCAATTGGAAAAAAAAGAATAAGTATAGGAAAATAAGAAAAAGAAAAGAGGAAACAAAATCATAAAGAAAAAGGCAGAGGGGAAAGCACTTTTCTTCCTTACAGGATAACCCTCAGGATTTACTGGCCAGTTTGTAAAGAAAGAAATACCCGCCCCCTCTTCATTTTCAAAGCATTTATTAAATCTTTTGCAGATATTCTCTTAATATATTAATAGTTAGAATTAATGCTTCTTAAGGAATGAACCCAGGGGTGGGCTGCTACTGGTTTGCACCAGTTCGGACGAACTGGATGCTAATTTTACATCTGGTTCACCAAATCAGTACTTCTGGCAACTGGCTGGCCCCGCCCACCCCTCCCCTCCCTGGAGTCTCCACACAGTCCATTTTAGATCCCAGGTAAGTGCAGGGCCCACACAGAGTCTCAGGGAGGGTGAAAAATGGGCCTTCCAGAGGCTTCGGAGGGCCTCTGGAGGGCTTGCGGAGCCCAAAGAGGCTCTTTTTGCCTTCCTGGAGTCTCAAAGAAAGCCTCCAGAGCCCAGGGAGAACAAAAATGCCCCACCCACCCCGCCATGGTGCAGGAGGCTGATTAGGCCACATCCACCATGGACATGCCCACCCAGCAACTGGGCAGAGAACTGGTTGCTTAATTTTTTGAAGCCCACCCCTGAATAAACCCCTACATTCAAACATATCTACTTAAGTTCAAAGCTGTGTAGATCAACATAGATAGAACTCAGTGAGTAAATAAGATCAGTCAATCAATCAATTCTCTATCACACAGTTTCAGAGAAATATGCATTACAAAGAAAGATATTGGGAGAGCCACCATGATGTAATGGTGAAAGTGTTGCTAAGATGTAACAGTTAAGGTGTTGGTCAAGGAGCAGAGACACCCAGTTTATAGTCCTTTGTTAGACTCAAAAGCTAGGTTTGAGATTTGGGGCCAGCAATCTTTTTACAGCCCTAGATTTGGAAAGTAAACAAAAAGAATCAACCTACACTGGAAAGAATGTTAGATGATAACTCAGAACTTTAAATGAAAAGTCCTTCATTCTGAACAGGATTGACTATTAGCTTTATCCTTCATTTGTGCAACAGCTGAAGAGGATAAGCATGAAATCCATAAAAGAAACACAAAATGGACTGCCTATGGATGTTATATAATACCTTTTTCATCTAAATCTGTGGTATTTCAGAGATGGGTAGGACAAGGACAATCTAATTACAGCAAAGTCTAGAGTATATCCCATGTTCAATTCCTCAGGCATATGGAAAGAGTTTTTCTATTCTTCAGTGCTGAGTTTCATAGCAGTTTGTTATTGTAGACTCTTTAAGAGGGAATTATTTTAATGTCATTTTTCATTTTTTATTAATTGTTAAACACAATATACTCCTTTCCAATCCACTTCCACTGAAGCCTGCAAAAAAGATGGTAGGTAGATTTGTTTTTTAATAATATTGTATTAATTTAACACATTAATTTGATATTAATTTGAGGGAAATTAAAACATTTCTTCACTATGGCTTTCTTTCCCTTAGTTTAATTTTATACCACAAGATATCACAGTTTTCCAGAAAAATTCATTGTCTTTTTTATTATTATTTTTGCTTTGTTTTTTGTCTCTGAAACTACATCATTGATGCTACAGGCTAGGGAGATAATTCTAGTGTTCAGAGTAACATGATACTGGAGATTGATCTAAATGTGTTAAAAGCATTGTGTTTTGAATTCCAATTATACATCACTATTCAGAAATCTCTAGCCTTTGTTCTTGGGTTTGCTCAATTCTTGAAGTCATCTAAGATAACCAAGCAATTTCTCTCAAACTTACATGATGTTTCTGTGAGATTAGACATTGTGAAGAAAGGCTAACTGGTAGGCAATTTATTGCTCAGAGAGTTTGGCTACTACAACTAATTTCATTATGAAAGAAGCTCAAGGATATTATATATTCATCTTCAGAAAGAAGTCATGTTTTAATTAGAAAAATATACTTCATGTATTATATGCTAAACGCATTGTACAGAAAATTTTATATACTGAAGGTATATGTTAATAGCCTTCATTTGCATGAAAAACACAAATACAAAAATTAAGATCTCACTTTTTCTCCCTTTAAATCTGATATTTGTCCAACTAATTTCAGGATTAGATAGATATTGCTCTACCTGATCTTTTGATTAACATTCTTGTATGATAGATGATAGAATATTTGATTCTCAAAAATCATTCTTCTGCTTAAACTGTGTATATGTATACACATAACATTACACACAGACACATACATACACACATACATACATAGACAAACATACACATATAAACAAACATACATGCCAGAAGCATCATTATAATGAATAGGACAAAATAGACTAACAAAATTATCACTGAATAACACAAAGTTAAATATTTTTCACTTCCTTAAGAACTTTGGGTACTTTTTAATGATCACCAACCAAGCTTCTAAGTTATCTGAGCTAATGTGCATTTAACACTTCATGTCCATTTGATCTTTGGCTTTTCTTTTGACATCTAATATTAGCTTTACATTACATTACAAGATTACTTGTAATGCAGCTGCTTTGTAGATTGGAGGTAGCACTATAACATCAATGCAGACAACTAAATTACTCTCTGATGCCAGTGGCTGACTGTCCCTGAAAAATTCGCTTGTACTTGAAATAATGATCTGTTTGCAAGAGGTTCTGACCTTCATTTATCAGGCCTCTCCACTTTGACACAAGCATATGTAATCTAGGAAAGAAGGTGATGATAATGATAATCATTAATGTTAGTTAAAAAATTATTGTATGATATAGTTCATGCATTTTTGATGTCAACCCACTTCTTATTTTAGGAAACTTAGAGAGAACCTGTGCATTCCACTTTATAGGAAATAGATATGTATATTTTTAAGTGTACAGGGTTGTGGGTTTTTTTGAGAAAAATTAAGTGCAAAATGTAAAATATGTCTAAATTTGAGAAGCACACACTGGACAAGGATTTTTCCATTTATTTAAAGAGCTAATTCTGCCTAGATGAATTTTCAGCAGTAATGACTGGAATTATAGGAAATAGAACTGTGAAGTTAATATATATAACTACACACACACATAATTTAAGTGTATTATCTCATTTAATTTGAGCACATCATGCATTCTCCATCTTTATTGAATAATAAATAAAAGTTGTATAAAGTTTTATAAATTTTTGAATGATAGTTTTGCTTCTCCTAGAAAGGATTATTTAATCTTTGCTCATTATCCCTCCCCTCATATCTGCACTGAAGGTTTTCTTCTTCTTCCTGTAGTATAAATGAAAAAGAGTAATTAAAGACTTGTGAAGATCTATCATACTACATGGAGACATGGTGGTAGGGAAGAACATGATATTCTGGTAGAATGTGCTCAGATCTTGTCCAAGACATTTCTAAACTTGGCTAAAATCATGCCCATTGAGAATGCACTTGGCAAACGACAATTCTAACATAGATTTATAGGTTCTCAAATGCAGTTCTACACAACGGCAAAACCTACAAGTGGGATTGTGCAGGAAGAGACAGAAGAAAAATAAATGGGCCTGAAATAGATAACACTTGAACAAATGTATGATTTCTATCATAGCAGACAGAAGAAATAAGACAGACTGCACAATTGGCAACCTACAACCTCAAACTTGTTCATTTAACTCACTTCAGCCAACTGGAAAAATGCAAATGTTAGTCCCTTCATTCAGAACTCTGAATACAGAAATTGTTATTACTGAATTCATGGTATTTTTGTATGTGAAAAGAACAGGACTCAGTCCCCCCCCGTCCCATTTCTTCTCTGTGTAATACCATTCTTCTCAAGCTTTTTTGCACAAAGGATACTTTTAGAAGAAAGGATTCTAGTTTAAAAGACAGATAATACAGCTTGGCAGACTAGGCTTTCCCATTTCTATATGAGCGAACAAATGTAATTCAAAAAGTAGGCTTAGAAAAGTGACACTGCTCATCCTTGGGTGGTTTCATATTGATTATTTAAAAGGAAAAACAGTATTAAGAATTTTAGCTATAGAAAGCTGCTCAGCTATAGAAAGCTGCTAAAGCCATAATGGAAGACTGTAGCTTTACAAATACAAAAAATATCTTCCCTCCCCCTTGTTTAACTATCCTAAACTTGATCCAGACTTCATTTATTTATAATACTATAAAAATAAATTTATCAGGCACCTTTACATTCTTTCTAGTCCCAAATTGTGGCAACATACCGTAAAACGAATAAACAATACCCTGCTTTGTCTTCATCATTGACAGATGCCAAATACATTTAGAATATGTTACATTTGCAAGGAGTCACCTTAAGTTCACCTTAACTTATCAATACCTGACACCTAATTAGACCACCCAAAAACATTTAGTCTCTGCTTTAAACGTGGCAGTCATTATTGACTCCCGCCTGCCTGAAGAATCAAAAAAAGAATAAAAAAAAAAAGGTTTAGTGTAACATGATGCTATCCTTCAATCCTTTGGAGTCAACCCCGAAGTGAACCTGGGTGAGGCCATCTTGGAGGCTTCAGGGCTGCCACACAACAGGGGGGGGGGGAATAGTTAGATGGGGTTTTGTAGCAAAATAATAAAGTTTTCCTGTAGGAACCAAGGACATTCTCACAGGTGACTGGCCAGAGGAGCATTGAAGTAACCAAGCAACCGGCCAGTACCTTCATTGGACAGTGTGACCAATTCAGGGGGAAGGGGGAAAGGGGAAACATTTCTTTTTTAATTAAGTGAAAGCTGTGAGAAACTTTAGCTTTCATCAGTTGTGCCAATATGATGTATCCAATAAACTGTTCTTTGAGGAAAATGCCTGCTTTCTATGTTTAGTTTAGTTTATTGTCATTGCACCTCATACAATGAAATTAAATGCCATCTTCAGTGTACATTATAACTATAAAATTAAAACACAAACACACATCCTTCACATTCCATACAATTGAATTGAAAACCTGATATTGCATTAATATTGCACTATACAATAGAATTTGATATAGTTACTGCCCTGGGACAGAAGCTGTTTTTCAGCCTATTTGTCTTTGTTTTTATTATCTTGTACCATCTGCCAGATGGTAATAGTTCAAAAAAAAGGGTACCAGGATGAGATGGATCTTTAAGAATATTTTGAACTTTCTTAAGGCAGTGGGAGCTATAAAGTTCTTCCAAAGAGGGAAGAGGGCAACCAATGATCCTCTGGGCAATGATATTAACCCTCTGGAGTGCTGTCCTATCTGCCACTGTGCAATTGGCAAACCATACACAGGTGCAATAAGTTAAAATACTCTCTATGGCACAGCGGTAGAAGGTCACCAGCAGTTTTTCATTCAGTTGTTGTTTCCTGAGAAGTCTCAGGTAGTATAATCTCTGCTGGGCCCTTTTGACCAGTGTTGCAGTATGAATGCCCCAGATCAGGTCCTCTTTTATGATAACACCCAGAAACTTAAAACTGGCCACTTGCTCCATTCAGTCTCCATTGATAAGCAAAGGCTGGATGTCTGATCTATTCCTTCTATAGTCCACTATAAGCCCTTTGGTCTTATTGGTGTTAAGGACCAAGTTATTGTCTCTACACCACGAAAACAACCGGTCCACCTCATCTTGATAGGCAGGTTCATCCTCCTCCAGAGATGATTCCTACCACTGTTGTATCATCTGCAAATTTAGTAATAGTATTACTAGCGTGAGTGGGAATGCAGTCATGCACATAAAGAATATCAAGTAAGGGACTCAATATGCAACCTGTGATGTACCAGTGTTAAGAATAAGGGCTGAAGAGATATAATTATCTAATCTGATCCTCTGTGAGCGGCCAGACAGGAAATCCATAATCCAAAGGCAGATTGAATAAAAAAGTCCAAGATCCATAAATTTAGGCACTAGTCTATGTGGAAGTAAAATCTACAAAAAGCTACCTCACATAGACCCACCCCCATTGTTCCAAATGAGTCAGAACAGTGTGAAGAGTGATGCCTATAGCCAGTGGTAGATTAAGGCTCACTGGTGCCCTAAACACTGACAAATCTTGGTGCCCTCCTCCTTTGTACATACTGTACAAACAAAGCCATATTCTCAACTTTGTGGTGCCCCCTTTGGGTCTGGTGCCCTAAGCATGTGCTTAGTCTGTTTAATGGTTAATACACCACTGGATATAGCATCTGTACATCTATTTCTTTTGTCTGCAAACTGGTGTTTATCAAATGTATGCGGAAGAGCAGAAATGATGTGCTGGCAGACCAATTTCTCAAAGCATTTCATGACTGTAATGATGAAACCTTTAAAGGCAACTTCTTTCACACATTCTTTGGCCCAGTATTTGTAAACAGCAATGGATCATGCCCAATATTTCCTAGTCGAACCACAGACAACTACAATGATCTAATACATATCAATTTTACAGAAGATAATGTTCAGAAAGCACTATGCAATCTAAAACAATCTCTATCTATTGGACCGGACAGAATATGTGCTTACTTCTTTAAAAAGCTATCCACTGCCATAGCAGAACCTCAAAGCATAATCTTTGAAAAATCTTTCAGGACCAGCTCCTTGCCAAACCTATGGTCACAAGCCACTGTCATCCCCATCTTCAAAAAGGGAGACCCCAGCCTAGTTGAAAATACAGACCAATCTCCTTATGTTGTCCCACCTGTAAAGCCATGGAATCAATAATTAATCAATCCATGATTCTCCACTTTAGAGGCAAACAACCTACTCTCTAATAAACAATTTGGTTTCAGAATCTGAAACTCCTACACTGCAAAAACATATGGACCACACAACTCGATCAGGGCAAAGCAATAGATGCTATTTACATAGACTTCTATAAAGCCTTTGATTCAGTACATGACAAACTACTCCTAAAACTAAAATCTTACGGTATCTCTGGATACCTGCATAACTGGATAGCTCTGCATTCCTGTCAAACAGGCAACAAATGGTCAAAATAGAGAGCGCCCTATCAAATCCTGTATCAGTCAACAGTGGTGTCCCCCAAGGCAGTGTTCTAGGAGCTACTCTTTTCATACTCTATGACCTCATATCAAGAGCAACTGCGTTCTTTTCACTGATGATGTAAAGCTATTCAACACCACAGACAATACTGCTACCCTTCAAAAAGACCTCGACTATGTGTCAGAATGGTCAAACAACTGGCAACTTCAAATCTCAACAAACAAATGCTCTGTCTTACATATTGGCAAAATAAATCAGAAAATAAAATACAGGCTGAATAGTCAAGACCTTGTTGATGACCCCCACTATGTGAAGGACCTTGGAGTACTCATGTCTAATGATTAAAGTGCTAGAGCCAACTGTAACTACATAGCCAAAAAGGCATTAAGAATTGTTAACTTAATACTTCATAGCTTTTTCTCCAGTAATATCGCACTACTAACTAGAGCATACAAAACATTTGCTAGACCAATACTTGAATACAGCTCATCAGTCTGGAACCCACACTACATATTGTTATTAATACAGTCAAGAAAGTCCAGAAATATTTAATGAGAAGAGTTCTCCACTGGTCTACTTATGCTACCAGACTTGAAATTTTAGACCTAGACAACCTAATACTACGCCGCCTTTGGTCCTAAGTGTAGTACATAAAATTATCTATTACAATGTCCTACTGTCCATGAATACTTCAGCTTCAACCACAACAATACAAGAGCACACAATAGATACAAACTCAAGGTAAACTGAACCAAACTTGATTGCAGGAAATACAACTTCAGCAACAGAGTGGTCAGTGTCTGGAATACTCTACCTGACTTTGGTTTCTTCCCCAAACCCCAAAAACTTTAACCTTAGACTGTCTACTAGTGACCTCACCCCTTTCCTAAGAGGTCTGTAGGGGGCGTGCATAAGTGCACCAATGTGCCGACCATGCCTGTCCTAAAGTTTCTTTTTATTCGCATCCATTTCATATATTCATAACCATGTTTATATTTATACCCATTATCTAATACTTGCTTGACAAACAAACAAACAAACAAACAAATAAATAAATAAAGTTAGTGGTGACTGCCACTGGTCTGTAATTGTTTAGGTTATTGAGTGGGAATATTTTGGGCAGTGGAACAATAGTGGAAGCCTTCAAACAAATGGAATAGTGGACTGGGATAAAGACTGATTGAAGATCCTGGTAAAGACTCTATCCATCTGATCAGCACAGTCTTTAAGCACTTGGCCAGAGATACTGTCAGGACTGACAGCCTTTCTAGAGTCCACAGCCCTCAGAATGCTCCTCACCTCCTGTTCCTCCACAATGAGGTGGGGGCTCCAATGGGCTCACTGGATGAGCATTACTTGGAATGCTGACACGGAGTCTCACATCAGCAAATCTTGGAAAGATACATTTGGAATCTGAGCTGACTGAAAATGGATAGCAATTGGTCTCTCCAATTAGAAAGAAAATTCTGACAAACAGAATGATTTTACTGAAATTCATCTGAGTTTTAACTGTATAAGAGGGGAAAAGGTGTTTTCCAAAGGATGATAAGGGAAACTCAATCATTAGTTGCAGTGTCAGATAAAAACTCCTTCAAGGGGAGACCCAGAGGATTTCAACAATGCTCACAGCCATAGCACGAGGTGACTCTAAAATGGCAATTGTCAAATTCCTTACTGTAAGCTAATGCTATTAAAGTTAATGAGATTACTATGAAAGAAGCTATCTGGCATATGTAGTTGGAATATTGTACAGAAATTATATCCCCCCTGATAGTACTGAAAAATTCTGAAGAACTGCAAAGAACAAGACATTCTTAATGTAAACCATATTTCTCCATTGTTAAAACCCTAACACAATAATCCCATTTACTATATCTAGTGTATGGAACATCTGCCAGCCAACAAATATTCTGTCCTTTTTGCTTCTCAGGCAAACAGATAATCATCTACGTGCTCAGAATTTTGCTCCACACTTTTCTAGCCTATTTCAGAATATTTTCACATATAAGCAGGAGAAATCTAGGAGCCATTCATTTTCCCTTCAATTCATGCAAATGGAAATCAACCAAAAATTGATTGCCATTTGATTTATAATCCACTTGACCCTGCAATTCAGGCAGCTAAATCTATGGCGGCCATTTAACAACAATGGGAGCTAACACAGAACCATATAATGTTTGCAATAGAGCAGTGGACATTAATGAGATACCTACTAATCCTTATTCAATTTGAATGGGAATGAGTTTTGATGATGGCCCCAAAATGAAAACAGTGGCTCTGTAATATGCATTTGTTTTATCATTGCACAGCAGATGTTCTTGGTATACACTTCACAAGTAATAAAGATGGAAATGCAATGTTGTTCTAGTAGCATTTATTGATTTGGGGGGAAATGGATAGTCATGAAACATTTCAAACCAGCAACGTAAGTGTCTCATTGATAATATTAAATTGCAGATCCTAAAGGGTTTTTTTTTTATTAATAAAGTTAGAGGTAAACTACACTGCTCAAAAAAATAAAGGGAACACTTAAACAACACTCCAAGTCAATCACACTTCTGTGAAAATAAACTGTCCACTTAAGTAGCAACACTGATTGACAATCAATTTCACATGCTGTTGTGCAAATGGAATAGACAATAGGTGGAAAGCATAGGCAGTTAGCAAGACATCCCCAATAACGGAGTGGTTCTGCAGGTGGTGACCACAGACCACTTCTCAGTTTCTATGCTTTCTGGCTGATAGTTTGGTCACTTTTGAATGCTGGTGGTGCTTTCACTCTAGTGGTAGCATGAGACAGAGTCTACAACCCACACAAGTGGCTCAGGTAGCACAGCTCATCCAGGATGGCACATCAATGTGAGCTGCGGCAAGAAAGTTTGTTGTGTCTGTCAGCATAGTGTCCAGAGCATGGAGGCGCTACCAGGATACAGGCCAGTACATCAGGAGACGTGGAGGAGGCCGTAGGAGGGCAACAACCCAACATCAGGACCGCTACCTCCACCTTTGTGCAAGGAGGGTCAGGAGGACCACTGCCAGAGCCCTGCAAAATGACCTCCAGCTGGCCATAAATGTGCATGTGGCTGCTCAAACGGTCAGAAACAGACTCCATGAGAGTGGTATGAGAGCCCGCCGTCCACAGGTGAGGGTTGTGCTTACAGCCCAACACCGTGCAGGATGTTTGGCATTTGCCAGAGAACACCAAGATTGGCAAATTTGCCACTGGTGCCTTGTGCTCTTCACAGATGAAAGCAGGTTCACACTGAGCACATGTGACAGATGTGACAGGGTCTGGAGATACCGTGGAGAGTGTTCTGCTACCTGCAACATCCTCCAGCATGACCAGTTTGGCAGTGGGTCAGTAATGGTATGGGGTAGCATTTCTTTAGGGGGCCACACAGCCCTCCATGTGCTTGCCAGAGGTAGCCTGACTGCCATTAGGTATCGAGATGAGATCCTCAGACCCCTTGTGAGACCATATGCTGCTGCAGTTGGCCCTGGGTTCCTCCTAATGCACGACAATGCTGGACCTCATGTGGCTGGAGTGTGTCAGCAGTTCCTGCAAGACGAAGGCATTGATGCTATGGACTGGCCTGCCCGTTCCCCAGACCTGAATCCAATTGAGCACATCTGGGACATCATGTCTCGCTCCATCCACCAACGCCACGTTGCATCACAGGCTGTCCCGGAGTTGGGGGATACTTTAGTCCTGGTGTGGGAGGAGATCCCTTAGGAGACCATCCGCCACCTCATTAGGAGCATGCCAAGGCATTGTAGGGAGGTCATACAGGCACTTGGAGGCCACACACACGACTGAGCCTCATTTTGACTTGTTTTAAGGACATTACATCAAAGTTGGATCAGCCTGTAGTTTTTTTTTTCCACTTTAATTTTGTGTGTAACTCCAAATCCAGACCTCCATGGGTTGCTAAATTTGATTTTTGTGTGATTATTGTTGTCAGCACATTCAACTATGTAATGAACAAAGTATTTAATAAGAATATTTCATTCATTCAGATCTAGGTTATCTTATTTTTGTGTTCCCTTTATTTTTTTGAGCAGTGTATTTTCCTTAAGGGCCTTCCTGTCCTGAGGTCTTCCATTCCTTGTCCTCTATGGGTTTAAACCAGATAGATATGAAGCTGACTGAAGAAATCCTTTTCCGGGCTCCATCTAGACAGCAGTAAACTCAGCCCATAGTTGGTGGGTTCTCCTTTTTGCAAGAAAACAACTATGCTCAGAGAGCATCAAAGACCACTCATTTCAACTGTGAGCTACAAATATTTTCCTTTATCACTTCCTACCCATTTAAAAAAAAAAAATCAACTGCTTTCTCTTGAGGATTGATTTTTTTTTTTAAAAAAAGGCCAGATTTTACAATTGTGTTTGTCACTAGGGTTAGAATAAGAACTAGGAAAACTCTCAATTTAATAAACAAGGGAATGGCTAATAGTTCAGGATTTCTCTGCTGAACAACTTAAAAGAAAGAAAGGTCTAACCTCTCATGGCAGGCAGCCCAGCAATCCAGTATGAAATGGCCTCCTCCAGGACTAGGCAGACTCTGCTTGCCAGACAACACACAAACCATCTGCTAGGGATGCATTTTGTAAGACGGTATGAAATGCAGCAGATGTGCTGCATGGGCGTCTTTGCAACCAAAGAAGCAGCAGGGAGGGGAGGGAGCAAGAAAACCTAAATGGAGGACATATTCCCAACTGCCAAGGAATGTACTTTACCGGTCTCTCAAAATGGTAGGTAGCTAGGGCAAGCAAGAAGTGTGATTCATCTTAAGTTTTGTTAGCCTGAACGTGTTTAAAACATCACAACGAACCTGTGGGGACTGATATAGGAATGCTTATAGTTTGACAAAAGTGTCCTGAGTACACCACATACATCCATGACACCCAAACACATATAAGACAGAAACGGAAATCGGTGAAGCTAAAAAAGAAATAATATATCACTAAAGAAAGTGGAAGAAAAGGTTGAAGCTGAACAACCTAACAGATCTGCTTCCTGAATCCACTATTTATTGCTGTCTTCTCTAAATCCTCATTTTTCACCCAGAAGGAACTTGTATATATGGGGTTTTTTTTAAATTTCTTTCCCCAAAGGCAGGTAGGATTACTAGATGTTCTATCCTGGTTATTCTTTTAATTAAATGGGGCGGGGGGGGGAGGGAGTATATTTTTAAGAATTTAATTATTAGGCTGGACTACCTTTCATTTTATTCAACAATAAATTTATTGCATTTCTAGTTCACTTTTTCTCTGAAAGATCAAGCTGCACCTGTGCAGTTCATTTCTTCTAATTTCAAGTCCACTGCAATCCTATGTGAAAGGCAGAAATGAAGTAAATGAGCATCAAAGTCATCCAGTGAGGTGTATGCCCCAAAGGAGTTTGAACTTGGGTTTTGACTTTTTGAAAAAAAAAAAGTTAGGCTGATATTTTATCTTTAGGATTACAATTTATTACCACACTGGTTGCTGTTCCATTTATTTTCCACTTGCAAAGATACTTAGGAATACAGATGAGCAAACTGAAGTGGCCTATACAGTGGTGAGATTCAGCCAGTTCGCACCAGTTCGGGAGAACCGATTGTTAACTTTCTGAGCAGTTCGATGAACTGGTTCTTGGAAGAGATTGTTAGGGCAGAGAACTGGTTGTTAATTTATTTGAATCCCATCACTGGGCCTATCTATGCACATTCATATACAGACTGGCAGAAGAAGCTACTGACACAACTGCATGAGCCCCCCAAAAAGATTATTTATTTATTATTCATTCATTTATTCATTCATAAAATAATAATAATTTATTTAAATAAATAAATTCATATTTACTTTGTATTTTTTAAACACCCATCTCCCTCAGAGATTAACTATATGGCTTAAGTGAAATCAGTTTGGTGTTGTAGTTAAAGGCACAGGCTAAAAACTTTGATGCTAGTCCTAGTCTTGTTTTAGGCATGAAGCCAGTTTGGGAATGTCAGTTGGTTGGCCTCTCACCTTTCCAAAAATGAAAGGAATCTTTTACAGGATTTGCACAGTTGTGTCTATATTTTAATACAGCTGTATTTCTTTTATCTTTTTCATAAAGTTCATGCAATACAATCTTTGGATTCATTTTCTTAAATAAGAATTGTATTCAGTCATAGAAGGTCTTGCAAAGAGTTGCATGAACAAGTCACTTGACTTCAGGAAATTGATCAACTAGTGCTTTGTTGTTGTTGTTGTTTTGAATTATGCCAGCATCCCTGCGCTCATTCATCAGTTTCTAATCATCTCATGACTGGACTACTGTAATGCACTCTACATGGGGCTACCCATGAAGAACTTTTGGAAGCTACAGCTGGTGCAGAGTGCAGCAGCATGGGTAGTTTTGTGCGGCCCAAGAATGGTCCCTGTAACACCTCTGCTCCATGAGTTGCACTGATTACCAGTCTGCTTCCAAGTGCAATTCAAGGTCTTGGTGATCACCTTTAAAGCCCTTCATGGCATGGGTCCAGGTTACTTGAGAGGCCATCTCACTCCACTGAGATTGGCCTGTATCATTCATGCCAGCAGAGGAGGCATGCTGTGGGTCCCGTCAGCCTGATTTTTCCAGCTGATAGGGTTCAGGAAGTGGGCCTTCTCTGCTGTTGCTCCTGCCCTCCAAAACATCTTGCCCCCCGAATGTGAGGTTGGTCCCAACCTTTCTAACTTTTCATAAGTGCCTAAGACATGGCTTTATACGTCAGCTTGGGGGCTCCAGTTGGTGAACAGAGCGATGAAGGTGGTTGATTGAGTAACAACAGATCCCACCTCCCCCACTCTGTCCCTGTCTTCCTCATGTGTCCTTAGGTTTTAATATTTGCTTTTAACTTTTTATGCTTTAATTTATATGTAACTGTAGGCTGCCCAGAGTTACCCTATGGTAAGCTGGGTGGTCAATTAATTTTATAAATAAATAAATGACCAATTCATAAATGTTTCCATTCTCCATTCCCTTGGTAGAAACTTCTGTGTGGCTATATAGATGATTCCTATTGCACTTAGTGATAAATATGGGTTACTTTTTAATAACCCCACCAAGAAATAAAAAAGTGGTCTGCCAGACCTTGTGCTATCAGATTTTAACTAAAAACCTGTTGAATATAACTTCAGGCTAGGTATTTATTTCTAATCCTTCTACTAGAGTTTAATTAAGAAGAGATTTCAGGGATAAAATTTAAGCTTTATTCCTAAACAGTACACTGGTTTTGGTTTCCCAGAGCCTTCTGGCAGAGTGGCAAATGTCAGAAACTAATCATATGTGTTAAGCTAAAATGATAAAAATACTGATTTAAAGCAATATTTCATGCCTTTTAAATTATAGACATCCCATTAAGCAACCCCGTGTTATTTAAAATTATCAATAGAACAAGCCTAGCAAAAGATCTTGAATCAGATAATTAAGAGATGACCTTTTCTCTTGATTAAGCATTTCAAGACAGCACACAATTCAAAAAGAATTAACTTCAGCAAATATAATAATAATGTGATGTGGTGAAGGTTAAATATCACCAGAAGTTTGTGATTTAAAGAAAATTAAATCTCTATTTAAAGCTTAGCACATAATATGGTAATGTTTGCAACTAGATGATGATGATGATGATGATGATGATTGCACTTAGTGAAAATTATGGGCCAGGCTTTCTTTTAATAATCCCGCCAAGCAGTAAATAAATAAATACTATTTAAAGAATAAAAGAAAAGTAGCATCACCGTCAGAATTAAAAGGGCATCCCATATATTAAACAAACAGATCTATGAATGCTATCAAGCTTCAATCTGTGTCAGGCTCAGGCCAAAAATAACATAGAACATCGCACCGATGTTCAATTATATATTTGCTCACACCATACAGACACCTTGACAGACTAAACGTCTACCACTTTATTTGCTCATGCCATCTTGCCAACTAAACCTATACCACTCTAACCCTAGTAGTTATAACTGGGAAATTTAGGGAGTAGCTATCCTAAATATCTTCCTTTGACTGCAGTCCAATTCCAGGGTGTGTGGTCTCTTGCTTTGCTCACTATCTTGGAATATGCTTCCTCCTTCCTGGGAAATAGATGCCTCAATGTAGCGCATCACACCACCTCCCACTTCATGGATATCATCTATCACAATTTGACAGAAGCCTCAGCCAAGCTCTATGTTTTCATGAGTATACAAAACTTATTTATGCATTTCTAAATATTAGAAGCAACATCCACCTCAAGCAGAAGATATGTAGGAATGAGAAATGATAAAATATTGGAAGATATTGGGTTCTATGGGCGATAAGCCCATGCTATGTCTTCTAAGGTTGTCTCAGCCTTCTTGTGCAGGATATACTTTCCAGTCAATATTGCTGAAAATTCATCTAGGCCAAATTAGCTTTTTAGATAAATGGAAAAATCCTTGTCCGATGTGTGCTGGTCAAATTTAGACATATTTTAAATTTTACACTTATGTATTTTTTAGAAAAAAACTGTGTACGCTTAAAAAGATACATACCTAGCAAATCTAACTTCCAAGAATAGTATGATTTTCTTGCTCACCAGGTTAGAAACAATTGTTCTTAATTTTGATTGAAAGTTTTTACATAATTAAAAAAAATGAACAAATGGTAATAAATAAAAAGTAGAAAAAGAGAAAAGAAATATGCCAAAAACAATATAAAGAAAAAGAAAACAAAAATAAAAGAAGCAATTTAAATTTAGAAGCTAGATTTTTTTCCCCCCTGAAAATACAAATATTTGCTTCTTTTTCTCCCTTTGACTTTGAAAAAGCACATATCACACAACATTTGATAAGAGCATAATCTAGCTGGATAAGATTTGTATTGGAACAGATACCCAAATACATAAAAATCATAACATTTATCAGGAGTCCAGAGAGATAATGTAGAGAGGTAGCATCTGTTGTTAAAAAAAATATCCCTAAAACCACTTTTGATTTTTAACTTGATTTCACTGAAGCCTACTTAAGCAGCTCAGAGTTGATACCTAAAAAGCAAATAGCTATTTGCCCTTTGTAACCAAACCTTACTTTTACTGATAGCCTCTCAACTAGATATGGTCCACTGGAATGGGATCTACAAGCAGAGATAGAGGGCTTTTAGATCTTTCTCCCGCTATAACAGAGGAAGCTTCCCCTTTTCATATTGCAGCTATTTGTTTAGCTGCTACAAGGCTTATGCAACAAGGCGATGTAGTTTTAAAAAACCAAAAATGAAACTGGGTCTATAACCAGACCATGTCTACGACTAGCACAAACAGTATTGCTAATTTTTGAGCTTCTGATCATATTTAACAACAAAGTGGACCTCAACAGCCTTAGATTAACCTTAAACTTAATCATCCAAATGCTACTGTTGAGTCAATAAAAACAAGGTCATGCAGAGACAACTATGATTCAAAAGCAGATAATAATGGCAGACCCTAATTTGGAACCTAAACAGAGAATGAGGAATCAGCTAAAACCTAGATCCAGTAGAGCATGCAAAGCAAGTTTCACCTTCCTAAGAAGCACTGGGTGGAAAGCAAGCAAATCATAATTGTTACTTACAGCCAAATCAGATTACAGTGGTCTATATATCCAAAATAACAGAATAAATAAAGGAAAGGGGGATCCAGAAGATTCACTCCCTCAATCAACTTCTACACCATGAAAGAGGATTGATTTGCGGAAGAGTGAATGGCCCCTATCCATTGGCCCTATCCAATGGCCCCTATGAATCTTTTTTCCCCTACTATTTCCAATAAGTTGTTCAAAATGAACCCTTTTTGATCAAGTTTAAGATACTCCCACTACCTGTGTTTCACAGAGAAGATATTAGCCCATTAATAACATGGCAATAAGAGTGCTTTTACTTCAAAGTTTAACTGTAACAAAATAAAAGAAGGCAACTCCAAACAAAGTTCTGTCACTACTGTCCCTGGGAAGAGACGACCTGGGTAATTAGTCTGTACCTCCCAAAGCAAGTCAGTTTCCTGAAGAAACAAACTCAATTAACTCTTTCAGTACCTTGTCGCATACCAAATGGATATTCTATATACAGTATATTATATGACACATAAAGCTGACACATTATATGACACATAAAGTTCTAATATGACTGGTCACTCTAGCTGCCTGAGGAACCATCTGCTGGTTTGTCACGTGAAATATAGACATGGAAAAGACTAAGAATGAATCCTTGGAAATATATGCTCCATGTTCCCTGATAAAACATTATGCCTCATGGAAATGTAAGTAATGGGAATAAAATAGAACACAGGGAAGCAATATGCAGTCCAAATCTTGGTGAAATGTTAATTGAAGGTAGCCAAGGACTAAGACAGACTTATAAGGAAGTCATCCTTAGTTCAATGCTTCTAAAAACAGACACAAGCCCCAAATCATCTGTTAGTGTTACAGCTCACATAGCAGTTCAAAATGATTTAACTAGAAATTTGAGGTAAGAAAATCATTATTTCCTTGGGGGGAGGGTGTCTAGGACAACTCGCTGTAGCCAACTTGCCATGGACATTTTGCCATGGTCCTCTCACCATAGCCAACTTACCGTAGTCATCTCATCACAGCCAATTTCCCGCATCCATCTCATTGCTGCAAACTTGCTGCCGGACAGCTTGCCATGGGACAATTTATTTATTTATTTGTTTGTTTATTTATTTATTTGTTTATTTTGTCAAACAATTATTAGATAACAGGTATAAGTATAAACTTGGTTATAAATATATGAAATGGATATGAGTAAGAAAAAAAAGAAACAATAGGACAGGGATGGTAGGCACGTTTTGGTGTGCTTATGCATGCCACCTACAGACCTCTTAGGAAAGGGGTGAGGTCAATAGTAGACAGTCTAAGGTTGAAGATTTTGGGTTTGGGGAAGAAACCACAGAGTCAGGTAGAGTATTCCAGACATTGACCACTCTGTTGCTGAAGTTGTATTTCCTGAAATCAAGTTTGGTGCGGTTTATCTTTAGTTTGTATCTATTTAGCGCTCTTGTATTGTTTTGGTTGAAGCTCAAGTATTCATTGATAGGTAGGACATTGCAATATATAATTTTATATACTATACTTAGATCGAACTGAAGGCAGTGTAGTTCTAGGTTATCTCGGTCTAGAATTTCAAGTCTGGTGGCATAAGGTATTGTGCTACGAGTAGAGGAGTGGAGGATTCTTCTCATAAAATATTTCTGGACTTTCTCAATTGTGTTAATATCAGATATGTAATGCGGGTTCCAGACTGATGAGCTGTATTCAAGTATTGGTCTAGCAAATGTTTTATATGCTCTAGTTAGTAGAGTGATATTACAAGAGAAAAAGCTACGTAGGATTAGGTTAACAACTCTTAATGCCTTTTTGTCTATGTAGTTACAGTGGGCTCTAGCACTTAGATCATTAGACATGAGTACTCCAAGGTCCTTGACAGAGTTTGGATCATCAACATGGTCTTGACTATTCAGCCTGTATTTTATTTTTTGATATTTTTTTTGCCAATATGTAAGATAGAGCATTTATTTGTTCAGATTTGAAGTTGCCATTTGTTTGACCATTATGGCACATAGTCGAGGTCTTTTTGAAGGGTAGCAGCATTGTCAGTGGTGTTGAATAGCTTTACATCGTCAGTGAAAAGAACGCAGTTGCTCTTAATATAATCACAGAGGCCATTAATATAGAGTATGAAGAGAGTTGGTCCTAGAACACTACCTTGGGGGACACCACTGTTGACAGGTACAGGATTTGATAGGACGCTCCCAATTTTGACCATTTGTTGCCTGTTTGACAGGAATGCTTCTATCCAGTTATGCAGGTATCCAGAGATACCACAAGACCTTAGTTTTAGGTGTAGTTTGTCATGTACCACTGAATCAAAGGTTTTACAGAAGTCTATGTAGATTGCGTCTATTACTTTGCCCTGACCGATTTGTGTCGTCCATATGTTTTTGCAGTGCAAGAGTTGCAGGTTACAGGACAGTTTCCTTCTGAAACCAAACTGTTTGTTAGAAAGTAGGTTGTTTGTCTCTAAGTAGTGGATAATTGATTGGCTAATAATTGATTCCATGACTTTACAGGTGACGCAGCATGAAGAGATTGGTCTGTAATTTTCAACTAGGCTGGGGTCTCCCTTTTTGAAGATGGGAATGACTATGGCTAGTGACCATAGATTTGGCAAGGAGCTGGTCCTGAAAGATTTTTCAAAGATTATGTTTAAAGGTTCAGCTATGGCAGTGTTCACCACTGTTTCTTTGACTTTATTTCCATGTTTGTCAATGGAAATAATGTCAAAGAAACAGTGGTAGATAACATTTATTGTTGAGTTAGCCCACATGGAATTGTCCCATAGCAAGCTGTCCCATGGGATTGTCCTGTGGCAAGTTGGCCAAGGTGAGATGATCATGGCAAGATGACTGTGGCGAGTTGTCTCATTCCATCCTAGGGCTAAGCGATAATCCTATTCCAGGTGCAGTTTGGAGTGGTTTTGTGCAAATTTATTTAGTAATCCTCTAAATGCAAAATGGAATGGAATGGATGTGGGGGGGGATCTGTTAGTGGAGGAACAAGTAGGATTTAGACCAGAGTGCTCCACAATAGATAATTGTTTTATTGTACACTATCTGATAGCAAAAAAAAAATTATTGGCAAGAAACTGTTTTACACCTTTAAATGTAAAATAGCTGCCTAGACTAACACATGGCAAGATCGGAGGCAAATAAGTTTAACAAATAAATAAAGAGGTTTCAGGACAGAAACATTTTGTTGGATAAATTGGCCAACATAAATATGGAACCCAGACTCTTACTTCTAGTTAAGGCTTTCTATTCAAACACCCATTTGAAAGTCCGTATGAGCATAAATGGTTCTCCAACTAAGAATATATCTATACCCATAATGGCATTAGACAGTATTGTATTCTAGCCCCAATTCTTTTTAATGACTATGTCGAAGAGATGTGTGTTTTATTGCTATATTTTTAAGCAGTTTTACCTTAGAATTAGATGCATTTTTTATTATCTTTGATACAGTTGTAAGATTAATAAATTAATAAACTACTACTAGTACTATTACAAAACTCACATGATCTTTTTCAGCAGGATTCAGGAACAGCTTTAAAATGAATACACATAAAAAACCAAATTCTAAAAGTTCTTGTTCCAGCCAGTCACCAAAGTTAAACTAAGTTTTGAAAAACAAGTTAGAAAAAGGATTGGATCTAATTTTTGCTCCTTATAGATGGAATAGCTCTACCTGACTAAGGCTTAATAATTCCTCCTTGTGCAATGGGGAAGAAAGCAATTTTAATTCATTCACTGAAGCCTCTACCTGATTTTCCTCCCAAAACATCTCAACAAGAACTTTGAAAAAAATAAGAATGAAGATTGGAAAATATTGAAATTGATCCCTCTGCCCCCTTCCCTCCTCCTGTTTAAACCACTAGAAATGAAAGTTTTAATGAATATTCTCATTAGTAGAATTGTATGAATATATCACAACATGATTGACTTTTGTCTCAATATACATCCACACAAAAATCATCACAACGACGGAATCCCCAATTGATCTTATAAACAATGATCTCTTATCCCTTGATTGGCAATTTCTATTCTCTGGATGCAATACTGTAGAAGACCATTACAACATATTTTTACTTGAAGTCAAAAGAGCGTCCTATCCAATTCTGTACCTGTCAACAGTGGCGTCCCCCAAGGCAGTGTTCTAGGAGCTACTCTTTTCATACTCTATGACCTCATATCAAGAGCAACTGCATTCTCTTCGCTGATGATGTAAAGCTATTCAACACCACAGACAATACTGCTTCCCTTCAAAAAGACCTCGACTATGTATCAGAATGGTCAAACAAATGGCAACTTCAAATCTCAACAAATAAATGCTCTGTCCTATATGTGGGCAAAAAAAATCAGAAAATAAAATACAGGTTGAATAGTCAAGACCATGTTGATGATCCAAACTCTGTCAAGAATCTTGGAGTATTCATCTCAAATGACCTAAGTGCTAGAGCCCACTGTAACTACATAGCCAAAAAGGCATTAAGAGTTGTTAACCTAATCCTACATAGCTTTTTCTCTTGTAATATCACGCTACTAACTAGAGCATACAAAACATTTGCTAGACCAATACTCGAATACAGCTCATCAGTCTGGAACCCACATTACGTATCTGATATTAACACAGTTGAGAAAGTCCAGAAATATTTCACAAGAAGAGTTCTCCACTCCTCTACTCGTTGCAGAATACCTTATGCCACCAGACTTGAAATTCTAGACCTAGAAAACCTTGAATTACGCCGCCTTCGGTCTGATCTAAGTATAGTATATAAAATCATACATTGCAATGTCCTACCTGTCAATGAATATTTCAGTTTCAACCATAACAGTACAAGAGCACACAATAGATACAAACTCAAGGTTAATCACACCAAACTTGATTGCAGGAAATACGACTTCAGCAACAGAGTGGTCAATGTCTGGAATACTCTACCTGACTCTGGTTTCTTCCCCAAACCCCCAAAACTTTAACCTTAGACTGTCTACTATTGACCTCACCCCTTTCCTAAGAGGTCTGTAGGGGGAGTGCATTAGCGCACCAACATACCTACTGTCCCTGTCCTATTGTTTCATTTACTTTTTAAAAATTTTTCTTATATGTATCCATGTATTCATAACTATGTTTTACTTATACCTATTATCTTGTAAGCAATTGACAAAAATAAATAAATAAATAAAATAAATCTATAAATGCTAGATCAAAGTAAAAAAGTCATATGCCAGCTTCAAGGGGGAAAAATAGCTTAAACAATATTCAACATCTTTCATTTTCATTTCTTTTTTGTATACTGTCACTGAATAAGAGCTCTTTGTGTTTAGCTGAGCTCAGTAGCTGAGAAAATCTCTAGTGAATAGGTAGTTTCATCATTCAAACTAATCAACACCAATTATTTGGATGAGAAGAAGGCAGCTCAAAATAATGATAATCTACTCAATAGGTGTCAAGGATAGCTATTAAAAGTAGTCCTAGCTATTATATGACTAGTTCCTATTCAGTGAAACACCTTGAGATACTTGTTATTTTGATACATAAATAGAATTAGTTTGTACTTTTACTTTTTCCTTAACTTAGGACAGGACTGAACAATCCCGTACACCATGAGAGAAAGAAGAGAGTTGTAATCTAAAATGTATTCAGCCTATTTGTGTTCCCTTTAAATATTATAAGTATTATAAATTGTTCTGATTTGTTTTGGACAGGTTTATGTCATGAAACCCTCTCCCACTTTTTTCTGAATTTAGCACATATTTTTGATTCCCTTTGGAGGCCCAACATCTTCCCAGCATTTCAGAAAAAATGAACATACAGAATTCAAAAAATGATTAAAGTAATAAACACAATTTCACAACAAAGAGAACCAGTTTGGTCTAATGGCAAAGGTGCTGACCTAGGAACCAGGGGACCATGAGTTTTAGTCCTACTTTAAATATGAAAAACTGGCTGAGTGGTCTTGGGCCAGTCACTCTCTTTCAGCTCAACTCACTTCACAAGATTGCTATTGTAGAGAAAATAGGAGGAAGAAGGAGTGTTAAGCATGGCTGCTGCCTTGAGGCGCTTACAAAGTGATAAAGGGGGCTGGATAACAATCCAATGTACATAAAATTGCCAAACACATTTATATTGTTAGAATAACTAGTTAATTTTTAGGACAGAAAATGTTATAGATGATTATTCAACTTTTTTAAAAAATCACTATTAATACTAGTTAATGTTAAGAGTGACATTATATTAATTTACTTTGTAATAAAACATTATTTATAAAATAAAATAAAAGGAAACACATATTGCTGAGATTCAGTGTTGTAATCTTTTAGACTTGATATGAAAATGCCTCCTGAGATTCACATTTAAAAGGTACGGTCTATATCCCTAATACATGATATGCTGAAAATGTAGCCAAGTGTCAGGGCCAAGCAGAGGAAATGGCAATTGAATTCTGTCCACATTCTGCATTGCCAAAAGACATAAAAAGAAAATAAGCATATTCATAGAAATGAATTAAGGAGCCAAACCTATGAAACCTATGCTTATTCTTAATAGGCTTCCAGAAGCTTTCCCTTTATGCATCTTTGTCTTGGATGTCTTAAATCTTGGATCTCTTTTCCCACCCTTTTTGAGGGTTTTTTTTTTTTTGTTGGGAGGGGTCATCAACATATAGCTGCTTATTTTGTAATCTTGAGAGTTTCTTCTATCTGTGCCTTGTTTAAAAAAAAGCTTTGTCTGTAATGAGAATTGAAGACTCCCACCTTACTAGTTTCAGTCTTTATTCCAAGAGTGTTTCACATTCATGTTTAGGTCTGCCAAGAGACTATCCACAGTTGGAAAATCTGAGGAACTAGGTTGGGAACAGATCCTTCTGGAGAGTATCTATGTGGTCACTAGGATTTAACACTGATTTTTATAGCATATAATCAATCAATCAATCAATCAATCAATCAGGAGATCATAATTATTTGGTTTTACTGTGGTAGGTACCAATGGGAAAAATAAACAGAAACCAAGAAATTGGCAAGATACTGTTTTATCAGCATAAAGAGACTGTACCTATATGGAGAAGTTTTTTTTATTTGGAAATTTTATATTGCCGCTTACATGCTCATGGCAACCCAAAGTGGCTTACAGGAAATAAAAACACAAGATAAAAGAAATAAAAATAATAAAATAATAATAAGTTGATCATCATAAGGGGACTAATCCAAAGAGCAGATTGAAATGATACATTACCTGAATAAAAAATTATTTAATATCAATAATCTTTTTAAAAATGGCTTGTGTATGGAAGGTGATTTATCTTATTTGCTATATATCATAGGAATTTGTACAGTTGACAAATACCAAATGTCCATATGTCACAAGATCAGCTTTTATTAAAGGTAACAAACAAAAAGATAGTAGGTCCTTTAGTTTTGTATTTTTTTTTCTTCAGACATAGATATTTACCATAAATCAATACAGACATGAGTATCAATAATGCAGTTTTCGGAGAGTATAAATACAGCAGAAGGGAATTATGTTCTACTCTTTAAAAAAAAAAAAAGACTGCAAAACAAGTAATCAAGCTGGGAAGAAGTAGAACATAGAAAGCCTGTTTTTTTAAAATGCTTCTATGCTAATGCTTTGGGGTACCGTACTTTTTTGTAAATTAATACCAAATTTCAAGACCAAAGTATAGCATAACAGTTTTAAGAATATTAAAAGCATGTTAAATATTTGGAAGGCGTTACCTCCTTTTTCTAACCTTTGACAACTTACTTCCATTGCACATATGTATTAGGTGGAAGATAATACTCTTTTTTTAAAAAATATACATACATAGGAAGCAGTTTTCTAGTATCAGTACATTGGTCTACCTAACTAAATTCAGCTTACCAGGATTGGTAATAGCAATTCAGAGTTTTAAACACCAGCTTTCCTGTTCTTATATGGGGAGGCCAGAAATAAAATCTGGATTTTGTGCAAAATGCTGTAATAGAAGTTTCCATTCTTCCTTTCATTTTGGACACCCTGGTAAATATTCTACAGATGAATAATCTTAAACGTAGTAATACAGTTGTACAACTCACTTTGTAGTACAGTCTTTGACTTACAATCATAACCGAGTCAAAATTTTCTGTTGCTAAGCAAGAGAATTGTTAAATGAGTCTTGGCCCATCTTTCAATCTTTCTTGCCACAATTATTAACTCAGTCATTGTTCTTAAGTTGTTACATGAACCTGGCTTCCCTATTGACTTTGCTTGTCAGAAGTAGCAAAAGGCGATCACATGACCTCGGGGTACTGCAGTTGTCATAAATACATGCCAGTTGCCAAGTATCTGAATTTTGATCATAGGATCATGAGGATGCCGCAAACATTGTAAGTGTGAAAAACAGTCATCAGTCACTTTTTTGAGTGTTGTTGTAACACTCAAAAAGTTACCAAACAGATGGCTATAGTAGTAATAATTTTTTTACCATCACAGCAAATGGTTGAGGACTACTTGTATTATAACTGACCGTTCCAGGCGTGCACAAGCAAAGAGCGAGTGAGTTTTGATGGGGCTCCCATTTTTTCCTCACAAGTCTGATCATTTTTTTTTTAAGGTGACCCCCTCAGACTGTGACCCTATAACCCTTGTTATAGGGCACATTACTGAACTCTTGGAGATAATATTTTACAGTTTGGGTGTAGGTATAAACACACTTGGCCAGGGTTTAAAACCACTTTATTTTCTTATTGAATCGCACATGATCACTACATCTGTATTATATTGTTCCTCTGATCTTGCTCCAGACAACTTTGTATTTCGTGGAGGAACAAAGAAGCAAGCTTGGTATTATGATTTGCAGAGGAAGAGTATTTGATAAGCAAGTTGGTTTAAATAAGAGACAATTCTTTGATTTAATGTGACATCAGGAAAACTATCATATAAATCACTAAATCAGAACTGTCCTTTGTTATTCTGTAAATTAGCCCTACCAATAGGCAAAATGAAGTAGTAGATATTTGGAAAATTGGGAGACTGTACAAGACATATGTGATAGATATATTCTATCATTAATGTCAAAATAAGTCTGAATCTTTGCACATCTTATTCTGTGTCAACTTCCTCATTCATTCCTTTCATCCTTTGCATTTAATGCATTGCAAAATTGCAGCAGTATCACACTTCTTTAAGCATGACAAGATTTAATGGTATTGAATTGATGTCATATATTCATATGACAACTTGATTGGTAAAAAATGAGTTACAATTCTAATAAGCAAATTAACTAAAATATAATGGATACAATTTAGTCACATTAGCCGTTTAAGTTTATAGTGAATTCAGTATTTGAAACATATGCTTAAACTTTTCTATTAAAATCAATGTTTGGATTACATCAGGAGCAATTATTGTATTTAAAAGTTCATTCCAATGGTTTGAATTTATCTGAGAGAGTAAGCTTTACTCAGATTTTTTTCTCATTATGATTTAAATGATACTATATCAAGCTTTTATGGAGTTAACACCTATATTTTCTAAAATTATATAAATAACAGGAAAATAACCTGTGAATTAAAATATTTTATTGTTCTTCCCTGTACCAATAACATTTGCAAATTTTCTGTGACTGAATGGCCTCTGAATTGCCTGCATCTGTTAGAAGTATATTTTCTCAGCCCTGCTTAAAATTCAAGTCCATAAAAAAAACTTTTCAGAACCATGATGCCACTTAAAATAAAAGAGCTACTGGTAAAGAAAATATTAAAAGCACTATGAAACATTAAAGATGCCATCTGGCATAACTTGAATTACCAGCATTCATAGTGTTCAAATTGATGGGTATATGCTTTACTGCATAATATAGTTGACCACTTAAAAGATACAGTCACAACTGCATTTTCATTGAAGTTCTCCTGAAAAGTAGTAGAGTTTTAGGGCCTGAATAGTCATAGGAGCATGATTTCAATTAATTAATGGGAAATTCCAAGGAAAAGTAAAAAATAAGTTAATGTTTTTAAAGTTTAAAACCTAGATGATTGACAATGAGAAGTCATGTCTACTTTGCTGAAGACCAACTTTACTTACGCATGCTTACTGAAAAGTCTGTTAGTGGTAAAAATATTTTCATATTTTCAAATATAGTATATTTAAATATTTCAAATAAATAATTATGACCATACACATTTATATGCAGCATATATAGAACAGATATAGGAATAATATATTTCTGTTAGTTTCATACATTTTCCTCTAGTAATGTGCAAATACCCCATATCAAAAGATAAGTGAGCTGTAGATTGTTCTGGAAAAAATTGGAGTATTAGAACGTCCAAATGCCTTTCAAAGATTTGTGTATGAACATAAGACCTTAAAAAGTTTGTTCTTACTATGAAAATCCATATATCTAAGGACTTTTAATACTGATTAGCAGGAAAGTTTCAGATATGGATTCTTTACATAGTTTTCTTTTAGTGTGGCAAAAGTTGCATGGTCTCACAATGGCATTTGAGAACTGTTCTGCAAAATGTAGTTAAATGGCACATTTTTACATCAAAACTTGAAGACAAGTATGTCATGCCTACACACATAAATAGACAGAGTCCATATGTAGCTGAGAGGTAAGATCATATTTTCAATGGCTTATATCAAAGTTTCCTACATCTGTTAGGAAAGCTCGTCTAAATGAGAGGCACCAAGGAGCCAGGACCAACAGTCAAGTACAGAGAGCTGACTGATTGCCAAGATATTCCTTCCTTCCTTCCTCCCTCCCTCCCTCCTTTCCTCCCTTCCTCCCTCCCTCTGATGTTAGTGGTTCATCCCATTCTAAGGGTCTTTGATCTCCCAGCAGTTTTTGATACCCTCAATCACAGTATCCTTCTGAGTCAGCTGCAGGGGTGGGGAGCGGGAGGCACTATGTTGCAGTAGAGGGGGAATGCCTCAGGATCAACTCTCTCTCCGCTTCTGTTTAACATCTATGTGAAACCATTGGGTGAGGTGATTGGTCAGTTCATTGTTTGATATCAGTGCACTTATGATAGCCAGTTTTATAACTCAACCAGACTCAGTGTCTGTAAATGGAGGCAAAATGGACTTCAGCTCTGTCCTGCCAAAACTGAGTGGCTGTTTGGTCTCCTGAGTCAGGGACCTTTCCATTATAGCAATAGCACTTAGACTTATATACTGCTTTCTAGCCCTCTCTGAAATGTTTACAGATTATGATTGTATAATGCTTCCTTGTTCCAACCAGTATTCCAAACTGGTGTGCAACTTGGCTGTCCTTCTGTTGTTGAAGGAGCAGATGGAAGCTGTGACTAGGAGCACCTTTGCACAGGTTCATCTTGTGCCGCAACTGCACCCCTTCCTCGATCAGGAAGCACTTCCAACAGTTACTGTCAGCACTGCTGCATGAACTTCATTGATTGCCAGTCAGTTTTTGGGTGCAACTCAAAGTTCTGGTCATTATCTATAAAACCATTTAAGACATAGGGCCCTGATACCGGAAGAACCACCTACCTCAATGTATAAAAAAATAGACTTTTGAGGGCAAGATTTTATGTTGACATTTTTCTCTGGCTTGGAGCAAAAGGTTTTTAGAGCTTATATTACATATTATGAGTTTTCCAAAACAAAATAATGTGAAACCATGCTGATGATTTTTCAACAATCACATTGCTGATATTTTGCAACACTGTCAGGAGGCTGCCATCCTTTGGTTATCATTCTGAAGGAGTTTTGCAACCAAGCCTGAATTAAATAACTTTGGATAAAGCAAAATTGCACACCTGTTAGCTACACAATAGAAGAGCTCCAAATAAGTAGAGTCAGCATGATGAGTAAAAGGCTCTCATACAAAAGATAAGATAAGCAGTGTGGGTGTTATATACATACCCTTCCTCTGTGATGAAGTACATTTTGCACTACAAATAATAAGGAGTCCTAAATCAGTATGTTAATAAATAGCAGAAAGCTAACTGTGCAAATGATAATAATAATCTTACTATTGGTTATATCAGCATTTTGCAAATGAAAATGGATGTTAAACAGCAAGTCCTTTTTTAAGTATACAGTTAAAGCTTAAGAAGTACAGCTAATTTATTCTCAACTGCTTCTATTCATTGCTGTGCCATTCATTCGGTGGGTTCAAATCATACTGCATAAGCAAATGTTTTCGCATACAAAGGGAATTCCCACCTCCTCTTTTCCACCATAGCTTTTATATTTCAGGTTTCAAGCACTCAAATATATTACTGTCACGTATCTGCCAATTCCCTACTCCAACTCAGTCCATCCTACTATATCCCATGTCTTTGTTAACTCTAAGAAAACGTATTGCAGAGATGCAAGATACTGGAAGAGTGAGTCTTCTGATTTATTTCACGGGTTTTGTATTCTATCCCCATCTATAGGATTCTGGGAAGAGAAAACAACAAATAAGCTTCTTGCTCCAATTGTTCACTATCATTTGAAGTTCTGAACATGAAGATTGGAGGCAGGTCCTCCTCAACTCTTCCCAAAATAATTTTGTCCAATGGCGGGAAAAAAAGTTTAGTTGTCTTAGATACTTGTACATTAATAGTACTTTGAAATTTTGCTGGATCTCGCTGGTGGTTTTTCAGGATTCTGTAATTTGTATTACATCAAAAATGTATTTTAAAAGCTATGTATGGTTTTAAGCTAATACAACAGAAAAATTGAATTGCTATCATCAATATTGAATAAAGGAAAATAACATATTCAGAATAATGCAGTAAAGTCAAATTGTACAGATTCATGTCAAAATTGTAAGGACAAGGTTTTGACTGAGTTCTTTTATAGCATGTATTCCAAAATAAATGGGTTGGCATAACTGTTACAAAAATAGCAGCTGCTAAATTTCCATGGAGATCCTCAGTCATCCAGGTCATGGTTGTCCCAAAGATGCTTTTTCAAAAGGCAACTGGACTTTCTTGTTTTTCTCTGAAGATGTTTTTCTTCTCATCCAAGAAGCTTCTTCATCTTTTCTTTGAAGAAAAACAAGAAAGTCTAGTCGCCTTTTGAAAAAGCACCTTTGGGACATTCAAGAAGCTTCTTCAGTTCTAACTGAAGAGGTTCTGACTGAAGAAGCTTCTTGGATGAGAAGCAAAACGTCTTCAAAGAAAAACAAAAAAAGTCAAGTTGCCTTTTGAAAAAAAAAACACTTTTGGGATAGGTGCTAAATTGCTCAGAATATCCTCTTGGGTTATTTGAGGTTAAAATAAATTAGTCCCTACATTAAGAAACCCCAAAACAACAACCATAACAAAGCAGAATTCCAGATGTGAGATTCCTACCTTCTTAGAAATGGAGAATATATCAGAACTGTTTCTTTGGCACCTGTTTCTTCAAATTATGTGGCCAAAAATAATAGGTTGATTTATTCCCAATTGCAGAAATGAATGACAAGATAAGAATAATGGACATTTCTGATAAAATTGATTAAGAAAAGAAAAGAACCAGCAGTTGAGATGATATAACACACTGTATTGCTTGTTGTCTTATGTAATTGTGGAAGATAATAAAAGGAGTGAAATTTGAACAGATGGGGAAAATTCATATGGGAGTATGCAATAAACTGTGATGAAGGTACATGCTTTTATAAACTGTAAGATTTAAGTCAGGAAAAAGAGCAGATGTACTTATATTTCTTAAGAATATGCTCAAGGGCAGTCTGATATTTTTTGTTTCTAAAGTAATCAGAAAATAAAAACTAAAGTAAAAAGTAGCTTTACAGAAGCAACATCTATATACTGGTCAACATAAGTCATGCATGTATACAATTATATTTTATTAATGAAAAAAGTAAGTAAAACTTTATTGAGGTCATTAACCAGCTCAAACCTCATTTAAATATTCATAAGGAAAAAAACCCATACATCAATACAAAATGTTTAGCGATATAGCACATTATAGCTATGTAGGATATAGCACATTAGTTGTGAAATGCCCTTTTCTTCATAGTAATTACATAGTTTCCCTTCACTAAAAGCTTGAGATGTATCTTACAATTATCGTCCCACTATACAAATTCCTGGGACAACATATAATTGAGTAAAATTATACACTTTCTTCTAGTTCCATTACATTATTTGAAAGGTGGTGCTTGTTGTTGCTTTTTGCTTCATGAATCTCTGTGTGTGTCTGTGTTTGTGTGGGTATGACTTTCAAGGTTGCCCAAACTTTAAAAAACATACTTTTGGCTCAATTTTTAAAAATGGTATGACAATTATGAGTTTTTATTTATATGGTGCTTATATCATATTTCTACATTTTTGAAATCAGTACCTAAAATTCCTGTCTTCACCAGCATGCTTGATTACAAAGTTAGGAACATGACATTACAGTGTTTAGACGTAGGTAGTTTCCAAATGTTAATATCATGTCCCAACAGAAGAAATACAATATTTTAATGCTGATTACCGCCAGTTTTTCTCAGTACGTTCAAAATTATTTAGACTCTTCCAGAGAAACTAATATATTCCTGTTCACCATTTATTTGTTTTTGTATTCTCAATAAACAAGGAATGCACATACTATTTATACTAATCTGATTTGGCATCATATGGATAGCTATGAGAAAAGTAAAAGAAGAGTATGATGGTAAAAACCGTATTTATTAAGCCTGAATCAATTGCCAGCTCTGGAGCTGCCTCAAGAAGACAGAACAGTTTCAGAAGTCAGAAAACAAAACTAGTTCAAAAAGTAAGATATCTTTAACTGAAGGACCAAAATGAGATCTTTTATGCTGCCTGGCTGCTAGTAATGCTCCATGTGAAAATGTTCTCTGTCCAGTAGCTCAAAACCGCCATTTTCTTCTCAGGTTTTCTTCTTGGTCTTCTGTGCAGCTTCAAAATATGTTCTGAAAGACTGGAAAGAAGAGGCAGTAACATATGACCAAAATTTAATTTTGGTAACATTGATGCCCCTGTATGAGGCTTCTTATATTGTAAAAATGTATTAAAAGAGGAAATTCTCCTCCCTTTGGAGATGTCCATGCTAATTAGTATTGTTTACAGTGGCTTTGAAAGTTCGGTGCCTTTAATAGATGTAGATTGTCATACAGAAAAATATAAATTGTTGCCTGTTGTTCATGTCTCTCTTTTTCCTTCCTGCTTTGGTCTGCCTTTGGTCTCATTTTTCCCCAGTTTATTACTTTTGATGCTTGCTGATGTTACATAAACATGAAGCTATAATTTTTGTTAGGTGCATTGAGTGGCATGGGTGCTTGCTCTGATCTTGTTGAGATTGACTGGAAGTGAGATGGATGCAAATTAAATTGGAAATTATCCACACTAATTTTCAAACATTTTCTAAGGCCTGACCTCCCTCCCTCCCTCAAATACATACATAGCAAAATCATGTCAAAAACTATGGCTGGATAAATATAACAAATTAAAATCTCTGGGGGTAGGAGTTGTAAAATAAATAAAATAATGCTGCAAAAATAATATAGAATATATAAATGGATGAAGGTTAGTATGAATATACTGGTTTTCATTTCTAAGTCATTGTGATGCTCAGATTATTTGACTACATTAATTTTCTGCATTTAGCAAGTAAGTCTTACATTTATGTATAACAGATGATTTAGCTCTTTGGGGACTTTTTAATCTTAGTATTGAGAACTCTTATTGTTAGACAGTTTCTGATTTTCCCTGACTTTCACAGCAGCTTATGCATGTCTTCTCATGTTTGTATAACAAAAATGCTTATTAGGGTAATTTCTAAGCAGATTTCCTTCCTACATTTCTCTATCTGCATTTTAAATGGCTCTAGACAATTGCTGAGAGAATGATGATGATAATTAAAACACTTCTTGCATACCCTTTTGATGATCTTGGCTACGCAGTCAAAGCAGCTTCTGTTTGTTGCTAAGCTGTTATAAAACTTTCTGACACAATGAAAAATAACAACAAACAAAAGTGGAAGAAATTTAAACACAGTCTCAGGGAGATGTGAGGATCAAATTAGAATATTAGTTGTTGCCATTATTTCTGAAGCAAAATGGCAGGTTAACATCAGCAGATGGAAAATTTAGTTAAAGTTTTAAATAAAGTATTTTTAAAATATTATAGTATATAATATACTGAGTATATTTTATGTTCTAAAAGACAATGATTTGCTAACAAAAGGTACTCAGATTAATAGAATTGGAAAGATTTCTATACTTATCTGCTTTTCCTCATATTTGTTACATAGTACAATAAACAAACAAAACAAGCAAGCAGACTTCTGATCTGGGCTAGATAGAAAGAAAATTCCAAAAGCAAGGGACACAAAAGATAAAATGCTTACTTGCTTCCCCACTTAAGTATCATTCCAAGTTTAAGGATGTTCAGGAAGGTTCCCTATATTTTCAATAATGTTTAGACAAGTTCTTAGTGGGGAAGATATTCCTTAATCAAGATTCCAACTATTAATGATCTATGATGTCATTATTACAATCTGAAAAAATGATGGCTAAAAAGGTCAATGCTTTTTGGACATCATCTCTGAAGGTGATCTGGAAGCTTGCTAAAGCATAGTGCTTTGTAGATTCTGAGCTAAATCCATAAGTATATACTTATATAGTATAAATTGATGTAATCTATTGGTTAACTAGATAATTATTCACAGCTTCTTTTAATAATGATAATGCACTAAATCAATTTACATTGCAATATATCGAAGGTATGTTGCCACTTCTTTACACATCCCAGCTGAGAAACTGGAAGTATCAATAAAAGTCTTAGGAAAGTTTGCTGTGAACAAACTGTTCTCTGTTTCCTTGCTCTTAGAATTGTTCTTCTCTTTTCAGATGAAATGGAGGTTTATTGGTAATCAGGTGGACTTTAAACATATCCAGTTGGCAAATCATAAATCTATCTCATGGAAATTCAGAAATATAATATTATCATTGAAAGTAGTCTTGTTTATTTGCTGGTTTGCTTTTCATAATCTTGCATTCAATTCATCATCACTACCATTCTTATTATCAAGATTTTCAGGGTTCAGATGAGAATGCCACTATCTTACAAAATAATCTAAGCTCATGACCAAATTAAATCCAGTCAAATGTGATTTTATAAAAGCTATACAAACATCCACAGTAGCAGTACAGAGTTATCTACAAATGAATTTCATACTATTGATTCAATCATTGATTAAATACTAGGAAACCATGTCCTATTGATACTACAGTACATCTCCAAAAGATACTTATACTATGACATTCATTTAAAGGTCAGATATACAAAGCATGGATACCCTGCAAATGTTTTAGAGTGCAGTTTTTATCATCTCTACCTGGGATAGTTGGAAGTACAAAGTATCTAGAAAATAACAAGTCACCTATTTCTGATCTAAAGGGACATTTGGAAGATCAGGGTTCTACTGGGATATGCTAAATTCAAACTTGTGAAGAATTCAAAATTATTTCCTTTTAATTTTTGAACCCCTTCGCCCCTTATTGCTCTTTGAAGAAAACCTCCCTGCCAATTTTTATGAGAACAAAGCCATGGTTTTCTCTAAGCATGCACTGAAAGCAGCAAGCAGTGAAGTGGCAGATTAAAATAAAATGAAGCAGGTTAAAGTGTACAAATACTTGGTTGTTGCTTCTCTTAGAGTTTATAGAAAGCTCAGATTGTATGTTATGGAGTCTGCCCAGGAAAGTGTGGCCACAATTTTTAGAAGTTGTTCCACCAATCTCAAGTAGGAGGTTGTAAATACCCTCCAAGATTAGAATACAGCTAATCTCACTTTACAATCACAATTGAGTCCACAATTTATGTTGCTGAGATATTTGGTAGGTGAATTGATAGGCTTCCCCATTGAACTTGCTTACCAGAAGGTCACAGAAGGGTGATCACTAAATGAACTGTTGTAAATCGAGGACTATCTGTATTCCAGGGCAAGACCATTGTCAAAATTGGACATGGCTCACGGGCTTGCATTTGAAAGAATGTCTTCTTGGAGGCAATCCAATCCAAGTTATTTAATGATTAAACCAAACTAAAATCCATAAACATGGACATAAGTTATAACTCTTGTTCTAGGTCTTTTGTTACAATTTATTGGATATTACTTCATAACTTATTATTTGTTCATAATTATTTCCTGTAAAAGCTCTTTTTTCAAATATGTGACGACAAGCTAAACCTAAGTGTCTAATGAGAAGTAACCTATCTGCATCAAAGTGAGAATAATAGTAAATTGGAAGGTAGAATGATATAAGGACTGGCGGTGGCAGTTCTAATTTTGTGTCTAGAAACTCAAAAATCATTTAACATTGTTTATTAGATTAAGAGAATCAAAAGGAAGACAATTACAGATCTCAGTCTGATGAAGTGAAACAGACAATGCATTATTATACAAAATAGATTAAAGTGAGTATTTGATTTTTCATTACTGTTAATATATTTTCTAGACTGAATATTGTTTTTCCAATATATCTCTAATAATTTTTTTGAACAAAAATAGTTCTGTGTCATTTCATTTTCTTTATCACAACTTCTTCTTTATTAGAAATTAATTGGAAACAAAGTTAACTCAAAAGATGAAATTATTTGTTTCCCCATTTTCCAACTATTTTTGCTTTGCTTCTTTTGGATATTCCTACACAAGCATTACACCCCACATACATAGAAACAAATAGTTACTTCTTTTGAAGAAACATAACATTAGTTTCCATATAAAGACATGTATTAAAAAATGCACAGTGAATAGAATGCTTATTTTCTGAAAATAAATGTGCACTTAAAAATAATATAAAAACTCTTAATTGTTATATATACTCATCTCCTAGAAAGTGAGAAATATTTCATCTATTTAATTTTATATAACCAAACTAAGATTTGGGACTTTCTAATATGTCTATCATATCATTTCTTCATAAAAATATTTATATTTAAATACTTTCATAATTAAATTGAAAAGGAAATTCTTGCTAATAGGAAAAATGTCCATAAACTACATTATTAATACCATTGCCATAATTATAGAGCCAATTTAATGTATGTACATGCAGAGTTAGACTTCATTAAAACAATCTTCATGAATAAATGCATTCAATATCTAAATTCTAGATATTCTACTTAAATTCTGGTTATTTAGATTCTCCAGCTCTCATTTATGAAACAATGTTATTTTTAAAAAAAATAAAGAATATTTCAAAGCATTTAAAAATAAAATAAATTAGTACACACATGGAAAAACAACCAACAGGAAAAGACATAATGATGAAAAATAAAATATGAGTAAATGAACAGAATTTACAGCTGTTATAAAATATGAAAATCATCAATATATTACATCATTATTTCACTGATTAATTAAAATTATTAATCCAAACTCATTATACCTTGAGAGATAATTGTAAATCACTGTCAAATTCCAAGTGTGAGTATTGATATTGACACCACCATTTGTCATCATGTAAAATGAAGGTCATTATGAAAAAAGAAAACAATCAGGAAAAGCAGTTAAGTTCTAAGCTCCATCCCATTGCACCTGACTTGTGATCACATCTAATTATTCATAAACAACAAAACTGCTCCTGCTTACTATATTTACATCAAATATTTTCACTTTATCTGAGTTTGCCTCATTGTATCATACATGTTATATAGATAGCTATTCTTAAAGGTATTCAAGCTGTTAGTTTTGCCACTGCTGCGATTGGCAAACATCATTTTAATAGGACCTTCTTACAGTCCTTTCTGTTGCAGAGCCTGTCCTATAGATAGCATCCACACCCCAGATGCTCTTGACACTGTTAGTTTTTTATAAGACACTAAATGCCTGGCTATTTGCCCAGATGTTTGGGCCAGGAAGTTAGATAAACTCTGTTGTTGTTGATGATGTGTTTTTCTATGAATGGGGTCACTGTTTTATCTTTGGTGCTGTGTATGCCAGGGTTAGTGATTTCATTCTTGTATACAGGCCAGTCACTGCTGTGACGTGGGAAGCCATATAAATCATGGAAATAAATAAAGACATACTCGACTCATGATTCATTATGTTTCTGATCCCTACTGTGTATATTTACAATAATAAATGCACACCAATTCAAATTTTACCACAGAAATGATTCACTAGTCCTTTGAACCTAAAAAGAACCACAGTATATTCTTACAATAAGGTGTCAAAGCTCATATTTACCAGAAAGGAATATCTTCTAACTTGAAAGAATGCCCTTAAAGACAAATGCTATTTGTACATATTCAGTGGGGAAATATTATGTAAATAAATTTTTATTATTTCATTATATTGCATTTGTAAGCCATTAGCAGTTTATGGGTGGCATCCTTTGCTCAGTTAATAAAACTTATTTTTTAAATAGGATTGAAATAATTTGATGAAAGCAGATGTTAAAGTAATGATGTTGGAAGGTTAATCACTGGGAGCTTTATCTGTTTTTGAGTCTTCATATTGCAACAGAAATTAACCAATATCATAGGGAAATCTAACAAATATCTGTTTTCTCAACAGTTGCTTTAGCATGGAAAGAACAGCACTAAATTATTTTTATATATAAGAAAATAGCTCAAAAGCTAATACATGAAACAATAGGTAACAAGCTTCTGGTTGACAGATGAGAATAATTACTCCAATGCATTACACAAAAATTTATTCATGATAAATTCTGCGCAAAATCCAGTAAAAATAGATGTCACTTTTATTAAATGAAATTCTATTCTTATAAAGAATAGAAACTAGAACATTGATTTTTATACAATACAGCACTCTGACAATAAATTCTAAGGCAAAAATAAACTTAAAAGAAATAAAATATTTTAGATGACTTATCATAAAAATATCAAATACATGTATGAATCACTGCCCCCCGCTTTTAAAGAAAAGCTAATGGTCTTTCAAAATGCTATAATTAATCCGAAAGCTTAACCAAGGAGACCCTGTTTCAGAAAACATTTTATTTCTGTGCAATTTGCATTTTCTTTTCAATATTGCTCAAACATCATCCTGAATGACTAGAAGACAACAATTCAACTGCAGCTGTTATCTATGGTTTGGGTAGCAAATTTGCACAGGGAGTAGCTACTTAGTAATGCTGTAATATCACTGTTACTACTTCCCTATCTATATCAACCATTTTGTCTTCCTATCCCTTACCTTCTCACCTTTCTCTTTATCTCTTCCAACAGCTGACAGCCTACTTCCCATCTATCTCACGGAATTTTCCCTACTACTGTATATAGGAATGTAGTAATTGCCGGAAAGGGTTAACAGTAAAAAGCAATGAGAAAAGTCTTGATGCCAAAGAGCCAGGAGAATAAATTTTCACTTCAAAGTTGGAGTAAAAAAACAAAAAGAAAAGAAATTGTGACAATACAGCTTCAAATGTTACAGACGTGTAATTCAATAACATCATTTCATGCACAGAAAGAAATATTTATACTTTGGTTGATTTCCAGGTTTCTCAAGGGTTGACTCAGATGTTTTTCTACACTTCAGCACATCTCTGCTTTAATGTATTTGTTATATGTCCACAGCCTACTTTCTTATTGGGTTTTAGTTTTCCCTTTATAAGAGGCAAGATTTATCCTGCTCTTCAGATTCTTTTTTTTTCCTGAAAGTTTTCTGAAGTTCCAAAAATGGCTTCAATCATTAGCTGGAGTAGGCTGCCCTCTAAGAAATTATTTATTTCTAAATACATGCATCCTGGGATTGAACTTGAAAGAGGAAGAGATGCATTTAAGAAGTGACTCCAAGATAAGTACTTCAGAGAACTTTACACATATATAGTCATTTTCTATCTGATTATTTATTTATTTAATTTGTATCCCACCTTTACTATTTGTACAAATAACTCCCGGCAGTGAACATATCCACCACACCTTCCTCCTGCTAGTTTCCCCACAACCACCACCATGTGAGGTGATATTGACTTTCATGGCTAGGGCAGGACTTAATTCCCATCCCTTTATTGCCAAACAATGCTCTGGTTGTCAGTTGTATATTATTTGCTGCCATCCTCTCTTCTATTTTGAAATCAATTTATTTCCGGGCAAATAAAATAAGGGAATAACAACATTAGGCTAAAATACAAGATTTAAGAATAAAGTCTTGTTCGTTCTAGATGAATGGAATATTTCCATTATATTGACCTTAGGACAATCAGATTATGATCCATATTGTGTAAGGTTCCATTTTTTTTCATATATTCAATATTGTTTTCATTATTGTACACAAAGCATATCACATCATACTTTGTCCTTTATTCATTTGAAATTTCTCATGATATAACAATACCATAGAAAGATGCCTTGGGATAAGGGAGGCATTGCATGCTTTACAATACTTTTACAATAATTCTGTTTTACAATAATACTCAATTTATCCACAACATCACCCGCTTCAGTATTCCATTCTTTTCCCCAATCTCCCATCCCACTGATTTACTGGCTGTTTAAAAAAATAGGAACGTTCATTTGCAATGGTTTGGGGTGTTTGTTTTAAAACAGTCATTATTCAATTTATTAAATGTGCAATGAAAATTATAGTGTGGAACCTTTTCAGTTCAATGGCTTAATCTCTGTCGGAAGTGTTGAGGAGCTAGAAGGCAGGTGAGATGAAAATACTTTGCAAATTTGCCTTGCTAAATTCAACTGGAAAATTGGATTTAGTGTATTTGCTAATAACTACAGCTGAATTGGAATCAATTGGTCCAGATGCTAAAGGTGACGTTGTGAGATTGCAAGGCATGTTGATGATCCAGGACTGGCAAAACCACTGAAAGAATTAAGAGCATGTACTCAATCACGGATTACTAAATTTTCAACAGCTCTCCCCTCTGCCACTATTTGAGACTGTGTCCAATATAAAACTAAACAACTATGTTTTCTTTGAATCTTTGAAACCCTGTACAGATTTATTTTAAAATACTGTATTTTTTGTACATAGAGAAATATTGGAAGCATAGGGAAAACATTAAGATAAAGGTTCCACAGATTTTTTTTTCTTAAATTGTTCCAATCACATTTTCTTATATTTACAGTTGGAGTATTTTCTTAAATTCTACCAGGGAAAGTTTGCTTCCAAAAAAAGAAAAGAAACACTTAAATCATTTATAATTCATCAAACAAAATCCAAACACATCATGTAAGCAAAAGTACTTGAAAAATGCTGGTGGATGATTTGAAAATTGTTGTTCTTTGTTAAGGGAATTACTAAACAAATCATCTTAAATATAACTTATAGTAATTTCTTTAGGAACATCACTCCAGTCAGATCAAGTTGAGTTTACCATCTGTTGTTCTGCTCGAAAATTATATTATACAGCTTCCTTTTCATGGTTTGCACACAAGCTGTTCTTGTCACAGCTAAGCCTATTGTGATGATTCATCTTAATATTCAATCAGAGGTTCAAAAAGAGTGACAAAAGTCCACATATGGATAACAAGCTGTTTCTCCAGTAAATATTTTGCTGTTTATTAAGGGCATTCTTATGGCATACAGCTGCTACAACCGTATTACAAAACAATGTAAACATAGATGAAATAGCTACTTCAAGATCCTCACCTCTTTCATTAAGCACCTGTCCATATTTAATGCAGTAAACTAATCATTATTAACATATCTATCTGATAGTTATCAGGGTGATCAGATAATGAAGCAACAGTTCCCTTTTTCAAAACATTTTAATTTTTTTAAGAACATGCATACCTGTCTAATTATCTATTAGGTAAATATATATATTTTTTAAAATGTTTAAAAGCATTCTTTCAATCTGATGCTCTAACAGATTTGAATGGTTATTTTATTACTGTTTTTCATTAATTAAGCCTTAATCTTCCCATAAACAAAAATTGGCAATGAATTTTCTCCCTTGTACAGTATAATCCCGTTAGTTCTTTACTAATGGGAAAGCAAAGTCATGGTAATTTTCCTCTGACTACTGGTTGTACAAACAACAACAAGCCTATAATACCTGAAGTATGGAAATACTCTTCAGAAGGATTAGGATGCTCCCAACAGGAGTTCCATGTGACAACTTAATCCAAAACTACTTCATTTACATCATTGTCTTTCAAACTTGGTGGCTTTAAGTTGTGTGGACTTCATCTCCCCAAATTCCCTAGGTAATAGACTGGCTGGAGACTTCTCGGAGTTGAAGTTCATACATCTTAAATTTATCAAGTTTGAAAGACACTGATTTACAGAGAGAAAAAAATTCAATTGACATATAAAGTGGCCTATGAATTTTGGACAAATGGCAGTAAATAATCTGGGTTTTGGTCTGAAATATGGGATGGAAGGCAGGAAAGGAAAACAAAATTCTATTTTCTGCTTGTCTGGAGAAAATCAGCAAGTCTAAGGATGACTTAATACAATGCTTCTCAACCTTAGCAACTTTAAGATATGTGGAGTTCAATTCCTAGAATTCCCTAGCGTGTCATGCGGGCTGGGGAATTCTGGGAATTGAAGACCGCATATCTTAAAGTTGCTAAGGTTGAGAAGCATTAACTTAACAGATCGCTTTGTAGCATCCTCTCTTCTTGTGCCATATCTTTTTGTATATTTCATATCAAAATGAGATAACAGAGGAACCAAGTAAGTACTTTTCAAATTCTACTGCTATTCTGAAATTTTAGATTATGCTAAACCAAAGTCAGTTATGGAGGCATTTTATATCAGGAGCTCTCATAAGAATTAGTGGCAGTTTGGTCTAGTGATTTAAGCACGAGGCTAGAAATCAGGAGACTATGAAACTGAATCCTGCCTTGGCTATGAAAATTAACTGGGTGACTTTGGGCCAGTTGCTTTCTCTTAGCTCAACTTGTTCATATGGGGAAAATAAAAGGTGGAAAGAATTGTTTGGTGCTTTGAGTTTATATATAAATAATGATAAAGTCGGGACAAAGAAAACCTAAAAATCTAAACTTTTTGCAAACCCATGAAAGTTGAATGTTTATTCATTGTGTAAATTGACACACAATTCCAAGAGTTTGCAATACAATGTCTTTTGGTGGTCCTTAGAAAGTCTGTGCATTTCTCCAATAAAACAATGTATAATGCAAGCATTTAGTATTAAGACAATGGAAGGAAGTTCCACCTCGTCATTTCTGTAACTATAATGGTTCTGTAATTTAAACATTGTTTAAATCTTAGAACTTAGAATAACAGAGTTGGAAGGGACCTTGGAGTCCAACCCCCTGCTCCAGCAGGAGAATCTATTCCAAACATTTGCCTCTACCTAGGATCCAACTTACAGCCTCCTAATTGTGAGGCGAGAGTGCCACCTCTAGGCCAGGGCTGAAATCACTGTAGCTCATATCCAAAATACTGTCTTCCTTTCCCCCCCTCCCCCCCCCAAAATCACAGCTAGGAAGATAACTTTCTTCTTCTCTATTGTATTAAGAACATGCAAGTAGTTATAAACCACACAATAGAAATGGGGATAGAAATAAATATTAGTTGTGGATTTCCAAAGTTAAGGTAAGATACCTTTTTACCAAACCTTATAGTCATACACAGCTGGAAACATCTGCAAATAGATCCCACCAATTTCACTGGTGCTTATTGTTAAGTAAATCTATGGCAGATAGTACTACAGATCGCTTACATCCAGCAACCAACCATGAACTGAGTTTTAAAAATGCATTTGTTTTCTCCCGTACTTGCTCCTTTGTAAGGCTTAAGAATCACAATATACTAGAAAAATAGCTGCCATACTTTACCTAAGGTAAAAAGAAATGTGTTCAACAGTTTAGTCATATTACCAGATTTTTTTAAAATAAGGAAACTTGAACAAAATATTTCTTCTCTAATATGATATACAGTATATTTCTTTCAACATCACATTTCAAAACCAGATTTTCTATGTAGCATAGAAAGATAACTTCTATTTAAAACAATAAGTTTATACTTTTTTTTTTGAAAGGAATCAATCTAACTCATGGGTGTCAAACGCATGGCGTCACGTTGCAGTCATATGACATATCGCTATGATTTTTCCTTTCGCGGAGCTGGGATGGGCGTGGCCTGCATGTGATACATCTGGCCCACAGGTTGCCACTTTGACACCCCTGATCTAACTGCTTGCTGCTTTAGATATGGCCTGATATTGTACCATACCATATCTTTCTATTGTATTTTATATTAAAGGATAGATAGATGATAGATAGATAGATAATTTTTTTTGTTCAAATCAGTACAAATTTTATTTAATTTTAAAGAACAACTATTATTTCCAAATGAGAAATAACCACAATAGCCAATTATTTCTTTTCTTTTTCACATGAAAATATAAATATTATATTAAATAAATATTTTATAATTCTAAGCATCTTACCCGAAAGTAGGATCCACAGCAACTGCCATGGGATTATGAAGATCAAGATCAATCAGAGTAACACACACTGTTCCATTAAAGTTGCATACAAAGATTGTGTCACTGGTATGATCCACAAAATAGAAGTTGCCCGTAAGCCAGTCAACTGCCATATGCCGTATATCTGTCATAGTGAAAAGAATATTAAATCAGTTATTACTTCAACATAACAAATTATTGAAATAATACTAGTTGAATAGTACTATACATCTGAAAGAATTGGTGCTGCTAATTCTATGAGGATTACACAAGATGCCTAACAAACTAAGTAAAATTTAGTCAAACTGAATTTTTTTATAAAAAATTCTATTAAGTTCTGTGGAATGCTTGGTGTTCTCTTAGCTTGGTTGTTTGCTTGCTGATATTTCATTACCCAACCACATGTTTATATATAGTAATATATGTAAATTTGTCGTATATACTGTATGTAGTAGCTTGCCCTGCCAGTTTGGATGGCATGTGATTTCTTGCCTTTCAGTTCATTTCTTGGAAGTTGGGGAAAATTCAGATTAAAATACCCTATTGTCATAGAAATAATAATATTACACTTTAAAAGGCGCAATGTTTCATGCTAATACCATTAGTAATTATGACTTTTCCATCACATATTTTCTTTTTTTTTCAATTTTTTTAAAATTTCAATCTACATATAACAACAATACATTAACAGTGTGGCATCAGTATATCATACATCTCTCATTGCATTATATTCATATTAATTCATGCTTCTTCAATATTTATTTTCAACCTTACTCTCTCCAAATACCTACCATCATATCAATTAAACATATCTAATAATTCCATTATTCAATTTTCTCCCTGTTTTCGTTTTATTTTTTTAAATGAAAAATTCTCATTTGGCAAGCAGTGTGGTTTCAGGTTTCACCTCTCAATACAAACATGACCATAGTTACCTATTCATTTTATTTGTTTAATTTCATATTGCATCATTCTTGTCATTATTAAATATTGAGCTTATTTTATCCAATCCCAATTCATGTTCTCGTATCTTATTTTACGATATTATCTAAATTCTTATCTCAATTCTATATTCATTTATTCATTTCCAAATCTAATATATCTCCTTCCATTTTTCTTAGTATATTCTCATCTTATTTTACAATATTATCTAAAATTCTCATCTCCTTTCTATTTTCATTTCTCATATTATTATTTTTTTCCTGTCACATTTGTCATTTTATCAATCCTTATCTGTAAATATGGTTGTCTCCTCTAGTTAATAATTCGAGCCAACCACCTTCATTCTGCCTTAATATCAATCTGCCTATCTAGTAAAAAACACAAATATATATATTTTTCTCAGATTCCGCATTATATTTTCTCTATGAATCATCTATACATTACAAAATACTATTTTCAATATATTCTTATATGTCCCAACATATTACCTTGCGGAATTCCCTTCCTTATCCTTTTTTTTTTTTCACTCATTATCTCTCACTCCTTGAACAATGTACCTTCTTTTCATCCTTGTTTGTTTCCTCCTTATTTTCTGGTCCTTTCTCTTAATTCCCTTTTTTTCCCATTCTTACTCCCCTCCTTTTCTCATTCCAATTATTAAACTTTTCTGTCTCCCTCTTTTGATTTCTCCTTTGCACCTCCTTTTTCTGCTTTTCCCTTCTCTCTTTAACCATTTTCCAACCCATTCTCCCTTTTATAATCACATCAGACCACATTTTTTAAATTCTAATTCCTTTCCCCCCCTGCTTGAATAATTGTTGTTCATTTTGTTCTTCTAAGTTGGCTTCCTCTTTATACAACTCCTCCCCCTCTGGTTTATTGTGTTCTTGTGTATGCTGAGTCACCATTTCTAATTTCTGTAATATATAATTACACATTTCAAATTTAATTTTTATCATGTCCCTTGTATCTTGCATATCCGATCTTATGTCTTGTAAGTCCAGTCTTATATCAACAAGTGGCTCCTCCATTATATCTTCTCATTTTTTCTTTTTCTTTCCTCTTCCTAAATAGTCCAAATCCTCTTCTTTCATAGATATATTCAATTCAGAGTCCAGTATCTTATTTCAGCCAATATCTTTTGAATTTATTTTCAATAATTCATACTCTTGAATCTTTATTCCAAATCTTCTAATAGGCCTCCCAACTGTTTCCCAAATTACCAGGTGGTTCTATGACAATAATAAAGCTCCTTTTATTTTCTTTCAAGTTCCAAGATCCAAAGTCTCAAAAAGACCAGACACTTATTTTAAAACATATTAAAGTTTTCTGTACCATCAGGTGGCGCTCTTGAGTCTTTTTCTTTTTAACTTTCTTTGTTGAATATGATGTTTTTATTAAGTTTGCTAATTTCAATCATTAGCTATTCTTTTCAACACACTCAATTCCAGCATTTAGTTATGCCCTTTAAGTACCCACAATTCAATATCTGTTCAGTTTAATTTTTAAACCTTTGTTGTGTTAATGTATTTTCTTTAAATTTCTCCTCCAGATTAGTCCAGTAAAATAATCAAATCCAAATTTAAAAATCCATTTTCTTTCTCACTTTCTCTGGTCACTGCTTTCCTCCAAAATAGCCCTTCAATTTGATACCGGGGTACCTCAAAAGTGATGTCCTTTGCCTGGTTCACACTCTGCCCGCTACTTCTCTCTCCAGCACAAAACTTAGTTTCTCAGAATGTTCTTCTTCTTCATGGTGGCCATTTTAAGACTACAACTGCAGCTTGCCTTTGGGAGGGATTATACTGTCAGGGAGGGGAGTTGCAGTTCCCCTCAACCCTCCAGGCAATTTCCCCCTTCTTCACCACCCCACCAGAGTGGTTTGGGTCCCAATTGGGACCCTCCAGCAAGGGAGGTCAAGCAAAACCGTGCATGATCGCAGATTCTGCACCGACACTGACGAGGAACAAACCGGAAATCCATCACATATTTTCAAAAAGGAAGAACTATGTGAGTCTGATCATAAGAGTGAATTATGCTGTAAGCAATAAGAATCATGAACATCTGTGATAAATTCATAGCTACTATGCTTGCATAGTTTTTTAAAACAGTATATTTTGGTAAAATTATACATTTTTGGTAAAATTATACAAAATTATACATTTAAAACTATAAAAACATATTGCAATCTTCCCAGTCTTAAGGTACAGTACAAAGAAAAAAAACATATCAGATTTTTTTCCTAATACAATCCAACTACTGCTGCTTATCACTACGAGTTTATATTTAAACAAGGATTATTTTGTTATGGAGGTGACATAGACCAACAAAGATGCACATAATTCCCCTCATGGTTTACTTCAACATGATTAGCTAAAAACAGAAGCAAGTGATAGAAAAGAAAAACTTCACAAATCCTCGAAGAATTACAATTATGAATAGTCAATGTAAAACATTATGGAATGACAGCATAAGAAAAGCTTCTGCCCATAAACAAGATCTTCACGCAGCATGCAGTTAAACTATGGATTTTATTGCCTGAAGAGTGAAAAGAAAAACATTAAGGAAAACTCATTCATTGACTACCAATAATTCCATAAATGCATTACATTGGTAGATACAAGAAATACCTATTTAGGCAAAAGGTAAACCGGACCACCTTTCACTCACAGAAAGAGACATAAGATGTCAGAGTGTGCACAGTGTGACTATGTGACTATGTGAGACAACCCAGGAGCAAATACAGTAGGCAGAGGTTTGTATTTTAAATAGTGGCTTTATCTACAAAGAATATGTACACACATGTACTTTAGTCAAACCTCAAACAAACAGCAATCAGAAATTACAGAGTGGAAGCACATATAGAGAGAGATATATCCCAACAGGACCTCTTCTTATTATAGGCTCTTAAAGTGATATCGGCCCCAAAACCTTGCTGACACATTCTCAGTATTACATCATTATAGCAGCTGGTCAGCTCTTAAATCATTACCCTGACAAAGTCAGTCTTACAACATGATTGGGATTCTACTAGATGTTTCCTTGTCTGGATCCATTTTAGTCTGCTGTTTTATTTATTATTTGTTTATTAAATGTATATGCCACCCATCTCACCATCATGAGATGGCAACTCTAGGCAACTTATAACAAAGTAAAAACAAGAATATTAAAATTGAGATATTAAAATAATAGACATTAATATTAAAATTTAAAAGATGGCTGAGGAAGGAAGTAAAGTACAAATGGGGGGTGGACATAGAATCTCAACCTCAACCTCTCAATCAGTTGGATTCTGCTTTTACTACATATTTGTTCTTATTCCCTGATTGTTGCATCTGGTTTGTATATATATGCATGAGGGGTCTTTGGTACTCTCTGAGCTTGCTTGTTTCCTTCCAAACATTTTATTACCCATACTAGGTAACATCATCAGTCCTAGGAAAGAGTTCTCCTCTTGCTCATATAAACAAGGGGAGGGGCTTACACCAGAGCATTCAGCAACTTCCTGAGATGTAATCCAAGTGCTTCTTCTACAGAAGGCATTTCTGCACCATTCACTGGATTGGGATCATTTTCAAAATCATATTTTGTCATCCTTTATCCCCTCTTACCAAATTTGGTCTTGATCTATTATTGTAGTGTTATCCTGATGATGGGCAGACATATACACAAAAAGTTCCCTTATGGAATTTTATTTCCAATATTCCATTGCATTTGAAGAAATAGAAAGGAGAAGTAGTAAGACTTACAAAATAGTTCATTGAATGATATATTATATGGTTATATATTTATGGCACTTTAGCACTGCATTAATTCAGTATTCTTTAATTAATATAATAAAGTTCTGATAAATTATAAAATTTTCCCTTTCCCTAAAAACTATATTTTATACTTTCCTAAGTATAATTATCAACCATAACAACAATCCTACTTAACTAGTAGATGCATTTTTAATGAATAAGGCATTTAATTTCTGTACTATTTTTGCTGAACAAATAAACAGAATTTCTTTGAATTTTATAACCAAATTATTGTTTGGCAAGTTGATTATAATACTAATGCTTCCTTTTAAATTTCCCCTGTTCTAGCTCCCTGGTAATTCAACTACATCTCGGAACCAACTACTAAAAACCTTACATTGCATTTTAGACCCTATGTGGCAATATCTAATTTAGAGGCAAATTATGTACAGACTAATTAGCCTGTATCTTAAAATGTTACTAAGAACATTTTAACACTGCTTTTGTTGTCCCTGGCTGAAATATCAAATTATATTTCCTAACACGTAAATTAAATCCACTTAAACTTGCAGAACCTTATTCAACACTGTTTAGATGTGATATTCATTTTGCCCATTAAATGCTGGAAATTGCCTAGGAATTACAAATAATATAGATTAACAACAATCATATTTAGCAACTGATGTCCTAAACAGCTGTTGTCACTTTATTTTACTGGGTTTATAAGCTGCTCAACTCAGAACAAATTTTAATATTATCTAAACTCCTCCCCACCCAAAAAGCTTAAATCTCACCCAGAAATAGACATATTTTTTGGGGGGGGTGTATTCAAAATTGTGGTATGTTAAAATGTTAACAAACAATTAAAATATGAATGTTAATAACTACACCTGTTATCCAGCCATTAATTAAAAGAACTATAGCTGTGATGATTACATTTTAATGAAAATTGACTTTTTGATTGATTGGAAGCAGGAGGCACAAAGATACCTCATCTTGGCTATTGGCAGATATGATTCTCTCTGTCATAATACATCATCAGTTGTTTTCCAGATCACAACACTTAATTTGATGCAGGAGAATTTTATCTCCTGAGATTTGACACAGGGACACATTTTGCACCTTAAATCCATCCCTCAATAGGAAAAAAAGGGGGATATAAAGGAGAGTTTAGGTACTTAAAACTTCTACAAGAGCTTAGACCCAAATTAACTGTTCTAATCAAAGAAAAGAATACATTCAATTTTCTCTCTACTTGGAAAGCATTACTGGACTTTGATCTTCAGATGAAAAAAAGAAAATTCTGGGTTATACTGATTAGATGACTTTGTTGTTGTAGAATTGGCTACTACATGATAAGTACGTAAAAATAAAAAGTAAAAAGTTGAGACTGCTATTTTAGTCTACTGAGTTAAAAAAAAATCAAAAGTCAATGCTTTTCTTTGTTTTTTTCCCTTTTACCCTTATATTTTCCCACTATTTTCATTTTCATTTTAATAAAAAAAATGAAAAAAGACCTAAAACCGTTTTACCTTTACACACACAGAAACACAAACACACACAAGGAGAGATGGGGGGAGGGAGGGAGGAGGGAGGGAGAGAAAGAGCGAGGGGGGGGAAGGTTGGACTAATATTTGACTTTGATTCCAACTTCTTCATGAATCCCTAAGAATTATTCTGTGGTATCAGATGAGCTGATGAACCACGGAAAACTAAGACCAAAATTATCTTCCATTATAACCTCTTCTTACAAGTCTACATATGTTTTTGTGTGCATGCCAATGGAGCAGTAATTGAAAAGGCAAATGAAAGGAGGAAGTTTAGGCCAGGATAACATCTACTTTCCTTTTCCTTCCACTTTCCAATCAGTAACAACACTGTGAATAAAACATCAACTAATAGAAAGAAAAGGAAACTCAGACATTTTCCCCTATACATGCTTGCTCCCCACATATCTTCTTATTTTCATGAAGTAACCATCCATCCATCCAACCATCCATCCATCCAACCATCCATCCAACCATCCATCCATCCAACCATCCATCCATCCAACCAAGCAACCAAGGCCTCTCATAACATTTCAAAGTGTTCTTAAAAGCCTCTGTGGGAGGTAGTCCACATAACCTCTGGAATGAGGTTAACTTTGAGATTCAGGATTCCCACCCTACTGGGATTTTAAAAGGCCTTAAAAGACTTGGCTCTTCCCCCTGGGCTTTAGAGAGGATGATTGATGCCCCTTTCTCATCTTCTCTCCTCCCAGAGTTTGTTTATTTGCTCTCAATCACTGTTTTTTTGTGCTATTGTTTGAATTGTTCTTTGTTTTACAGTAAATGTTTTGACAATTGTAAATTGCCCAGGGGACCTAGAAGTTAAATTACTGTTGTTCACACACTCAGCCAGATGTTTAGGATGGAGTTGGCATTTCTGTCCACCTATCAAGTCTTTCCCAAGGATTTGGCATAGGCAGATGTTATCTGATTCATTATTATGGTTGGTTGCTCAGTTAGCTATATGGTTTAGACCAGGGGTGTCAAACTTGCAGCGTCACCTTGTCATCACATGATGTACCATGACTTGTCCCCCTTCGCTAAAATGGAAGGATGTGGTCAGCATGTGCTGTATCCGGCCTGTGGGCTGTGAGTTTGACACCCCGGTTAAGACTGCTTAGATATTTATTATTACTATATGCAAAAAATATGGAATCATAGCTGCAGCCAAATTAAGCATTCAGTTTCTTTCTTTCTTTTTAATGATTTGGTTGCAAGCCATTGCCAGGCTTCATCTTTATCCACTTTCCTCTCGATATTTTGTAGAAATTGACCATGTAATGCTTTTCCTTGCCAACATTCTTTTTGTGTTTTATTACATTACTATCTTTTACATCAGATAATTTCTTCTTCAACAGTTCGTTTGACTTGTAATAAACTAAATTTCTGCATGGCAGGTGTAATCTATCAATATCACAAAGGGGTATAATATATACTGAACAGTCATCCATTTTTTTGTTTTTATATTGTTTTTCATCTTGTTCATCTTATATCCAATTAAGAATTAAATTTCATATCACAGGTATGGTCCAGGTATTGATGGCTTCGATGGTGTTTCCACTGTTCAATTTTGTTTTCAGCAAGTTTCTCATTATTTCGATGTATTCTTTACTCCTCACATTTTTTAATTTGTCCATGCTTGATGTTATCCAAGTGCAGAATGCCCAGATACTTGTAAGCATCATTCTGATGGCTTCTCATGGTTTGTCTCTTTGGCATTTCAGTTTCATTCTTGTTAGTGATTTTACACTGCTACTGTACCACATTTCTCTAGGCAAATTCTTGTGCTAAAAATTGTTACAGTGTTTACCAATATCTGGATTTTGATTTATGATTTTCCATAAAGTTTCAAATCATTGACGCAACTGTGAAATTTTAGTAACATTTTAGACAAGATTAGTTTTAACATTGTAGGTAAGCATGTTATCACCCTATAGTTTATTTATGTTGTTCCTTTCATAGATCTTTTTGGATCAGATACATTTTGCCAGTTATTAACTAGTCACTGATGTTTTCTTTGTTATTGTTATTAGTGCTATCCAACAGAGAAGACACTTCCATATACAGTACACCCCCTCCATGGAAAAAGCTTGGCCTCATGAGGCAGGTAAATGAGCCAACTCTTGCCACAGATATATGTCTTTCCGTGTGATCTACCATGACAAACCTTGAAGAAGAAGCCATTGCCTTAGGCAGTGGTGGGATTCTTTTTTTTTTACTACCAGTTCTGAGGGTGTGGCTTGGTGGGCATGGCAGTGGAAGCTGTAAAATCTCCAGTCAGAGGTGGCATTTGCCGGTTCTCCAAACTACTCAAAATTTCTGCTACTGGTTCTCACGAACTGGTCAGAGCCTGCTGAACACTACCTCTGGCTTTAGGTACCTTGGATATAAGTTATTCAGAATTTAAAAGCAATAAGCAACAAGTTATATTATGAATCTGTAATGAAATCTGTATTCTTTCTAAAGATTTCAGTGTGAGTATAACATGATTTCTGCATAGTAAAACTACTGGCTTATCTGCTATCCCTCTATTAGCAAAATAAACCTATCTATATAATTTGTAATCAGAATAGGAAACTAAGTTCATTATTACTAGATCTTTATATATATTTCAACTGTCTCAGTTGCCAAAGGAAACATTCCATTACAGACTGAAGGGAATGGAAAATTAATGGCAATTATCAAGGGAAATATAGTTCTAATGATTTGAAATATTGGCAGATCTTATACCATTCAAGAAGATTCATATCAGTCCTTGTGAAATTGCTTCATATTGGCAAGGGAACTGTGAATTTTCTTTTCACTTTCCTATTGAGCTGAAGATGAGCTACTGACTAACAGCTTTCTATGCCCAGAATAATATTTAAAGTTCTGTTGTCAACAAATATATATATTTCATTCCATCTGACTTATCATGTTTAGGTTTGTCTGTATAAATTTCGTCTTGAAACTTTTTTCAGGTAAATACTTGGCATAGCTACAGTTAAACATATCACAGAACTCATTTAGAAACAATATGTTCCTGTTGTACAACCTAACTGGATTCTTCCAGGGAATATTTCCACTGAATTCTTTTATTTTTTTCTTCCCAGCATTCTACTGCAAGTGTAGGATCTACTCCCCCACCCCAGCCCCTATCAGCTGAGTATGAATCCATTGATTGTGATTCTCTCTGAAATTTTGTTTGCCCTAATAGTAAAATCGCTAAATGATTGTACATAGTCCATAAACAATGCATACAGATTATCAACAAGTTATATTCAACAGCATACTGCTATGAACTTGTGAATGGTAAGAAACCATCATAAGTAGCAAATCTGTGAGAAGAACAAAAGAACGAAACGAAACCAAACAAGAACGAAACCCATACAGATTGTCTACATCAGAGCCACATAGCATCAAGCCAGATTCTAACTTTCTGGAAGGCAGCAGGAGGTCAACCAAGGATGAAACATTACAGGAGGGACATTTTTGGATTACTTTAACCCCAACTCTACCACAACTGGGAGAGGGAAACCTCCCAAAGTACAACACTCTGCTGATAAATTTTGAGCATGTTGAATTCTCTGGTGCATATATTACATCAATTTTCCCTTTGCTTGTGTGTATGTGTCTCTGTGTGTGTCTATGTGTCAGTATCAATATTTATACATGGATATCTATAAAGAGAAGACAGTCCCTCTTATAATCAATGTTGGTGCATCTATCATTTCTATAATTTCCTTTTTGATATTTGATAATCAGAGCTATAGGCAATAATCTACCTATGGTAGCTTCACCAACTTTATAAAGGCATTATATAGTGCCAATTTTATTGTTCTTTCCTAGTGATTTTTTTCATTGGCCTATATTATTCAATGAACTCTAGCAGTTTATTTATAAAACAATTTTTACAGAAATAAGTCTCTTATTACTTATGTTCATCACTGAAGTTACATAGAAGAGGTTATATTTTGTGTTTAGTCGAAAACTTAATTTTCTACCTAGTTATATATTATCACCATTGGCCACTCTTTCATCTTGTATTTGATGGTTAAAACATATTTACTGAAACTCTGTACAGAAGAAGAATACTGTCTCTATGGTGGTCTTCCAGCCCCTCCTCCCAGTTTCCACTGCTGGAATTCTATCCAACGTTCTGTCCAATTACCTTAAGAAACCAGAAACCTTAATAAATCTTCCTAAATAGAAAAAAAGTTCTAATTACTATTACTGTTCTACTTATATTTTGTGCTATTGTTCTCATACCTACCCATGAACACAAACAAACAAAAAATAATAGAAGAAAAGTAGATTAAACATTGCAGGGTTTTTTTTTTTTCTGTTATTGCTCTGAGTTTTGGGCCAGAAAGGAACTGAAAAGAAACAATTCCAAATTAAGTGAACTGTCACAGAGAATTAAGATGTGTACATTCTAGATTTTTTTCTACTATAATTTTTGTCAATGATGAATATTTTTATTTGAGATAATGCATGCCATGCATTTAAACCTGACATATTATTCATCCATTTTCATTATTTTCATTCATTCATATTTGTTATTTTGATTTGTTCATTCATTCATTTTTATTATTTTCATATTAATTAATTAATTAATTCAACAGCTGACTTCTTTGCCACCATTCTTACTTAGGCCAGATCCAGAGAAAAAGAATTATATATTTCAGTTAAACTTTGCATTTGGCTGAGGGTACTTCCAAATGATTGCAAATTTGTAAATGACTAGACAGCCCATGAACACCAGTCGGTCATTTCAGAGATATTTCCTTAGCAGATTCCTCAATGCCTTCAACAATGACAGAACTTCTAATATACTGCCATCAGTGGAAAAGTTGGAATACATTCAGGGATATATCTGCCTTGAAATGGCCCATGTTGAACTGTGTAGTACATTCAAACATTAGCACAATAAATCTTTTAGGATGTTTTGTATTATGTCATAAACTATTTTATGCCAATTTTAATTCCCCAGGAGTCATGAGTTCTGAATTTTGGATACATTCTGTAAGTTTGTCCATTTGTGATACTTTTCCCTATGATACACTATTTCACCTAGTGAAAGGTTACAGGAACAAGAGTTTTAATAGCATATGGATAGATTCCTACTTGTTTGGCTTCTAGGCTGAATAATAAATGCAGTTTTATAGATACATTTTGTAATGATGCATTCAAAAAGCAACCTTTACATCTGCGTAGATGGCAAATCAAAACTGGCTATTTACTTCAAGTAAGTAATCTGTTAAACTAAAGCATAATTTAGCATCAATAAATTTATTATGAAATATCCAGCATTTGATGAATTATATTATTGAAGGAACTAGATGTAATGATTATATTAACCTGTGATATTTGAACTGTTTGTGTAATTTTCTCTCCATTTTCCTTCCCATTGTACTTCATATTTGCTTTTTTGCTGCATCATAATTGAAGGGCAAAATGGACTGTGGAAATCTAACTTCTTTCTCTCAGAGTTAATAAATATTATAAATATTTTATATATTATATACTATTTTAATAATATTTTACTATTATCTCATGAAGATGATGAGCAATAGCCAATTAACATTTTAAAGTTGGGTATAATATTTTAATAAAATATGGATTCATTTTCTGGTGAAATGTTATGAAAGAAATGTCTTTGAGAAAAGGTAGAATGTGTGTTTTAATTTTGTGCTCAGTTCAGCTTCCTCAATGATCATTAAAAAAAAAAATCATTATAGTATTTTAAATTTTTCTTTTTCTCTTTCTCTCTGTCTTGAGTTTTATTGTACCAAACCAGATGGGGCTAAGCAAACAAGATTTTCCCCTCCCACTATTTGAAACTTGATTTTGAAACCCATTTTCCAATATAAATTGCCACGTTTAAAGTATCTGCTGTCCCTAAAATCATACATTACTGGAAAAAAAATATGAGCAAACCACTCAAATGTTCATACGAACATAATTACACTAGATGAGATTGGCAATTACAAAACCATTAAGAAGACATCTGTTGCTTCTTTTCCCATATTGTACATTCTGAACACAGTCCAAACTGCACCGACTATCTTGGAAAAAAGTCACTCCAGCCAAAGCAATATGAATATTTGTGTTATTTATGCCCTCTTCAAAGTTCTTACAGAAAAAAAGAAAGAAGCAGAAAAACAAAAACAAAGTAGCACTTCTAAATTAAATATCAAGTCTCCTATATACTTTAGAACAGGGGTGTCAAACTCGTGTCATCACGGAGTCATCACATGATGTAGCAAGACTTTTTCCCCCTTCACTAAACCGGGCAGGGGCAGAACCAGCACGTGATGCATCCAGCCTGTGGGCCGCGAGTTTGACACCCCTGCTCTAGTGTCAACATTAGGCTTATTTCTGCTTTCTTGGAAAAAAAGGTTTTAGAAGACTGTCAACTACATTTTACTACCTTTATCTTAGCTTCAAGTAAAGTTTCAATTCAAACATGACTATTCCAATATGAAATTTAGAAAAATTAGAAGTTAAAGTGCTCAATTAACGAGATAGGACTTCACACATATGTATCTATAATTCACTTATATTCACACATTCACTTATTAAAGCCATTATTAGAATTGACTACATATTCAACCTCTTCCACATATTATTAGATTACATATTCATTATATTTCAACACCTTTTTGTTTATTCTTTCCCCCCTCAGAAAAGTAACAGCAAAGCCCTGCACTTCTTCATTCTTTAATTTGGGATGAGAAAGCAAGAAGGGAAGAGACTAAACACTGCCACACTGCCCCATTGTTCCGTCACCAAAACAGATGTGCAAACATTTCTGGAAAGCAAAAATAGACCCCTATTAATCCTATACTCATTTTTGGTAAGTCAAAAGTGTCCATAGTTTATTTTAGCTATTTGAGAGCTGAGGATGAAACCCTTCTACTTCAGATGACTGGAGAAAACAATGAAAAGATACAATGCTGGACTAATTAAAAACAAAAATGGGGACAAATAGGAAGCTCAAAGAGATTTTAAAAATGCTTGATTTCAAATCAGCAACTTTCTAATTTCAAGGCAAGGATTATAACCATTATTATTAATGGTAAAGGTAACCCTAAAACAGATTAGAAATCTGCAGCAAAGGAAGGACAATATTTATTTTAATAAACTGCTTCATGGGCATGCATGTAGATGCATTCTGATGCTTTAATTAACTAAATATATGCATAATATATTTAATTTAACCTGTTTATATATAAACTTACTGTACATATGGATACACAGGCACAAATGCAAATATATGTTTAGTAAGACTTGCCAACAGAAAAGAATATAGCAGTTAATGTCATGGAACAGAAAGTTAGGAAAACTGAGCAACCAGGGTCACCATGAGTGATGATATTATATACAAAGGTTAAGAATCACTGGCCTATAGAAAATGGATCTGAATTCACAATGGTTGAAATAGTGTACCATTCAAAATTGGCTTCAGCTGAAGAAATGTATAAGTCCCTTCCCAAAAAAACTCAAAATTACTATCAACACATTTCATGAAGGTAGAAAGAAAAAAGAAACTGAGAAACAATTTCTAAGGCTCTCTTGATTCCTCATGCATGCATAGACACAATCATGCTTTGCCATTATGTTGCCCAATTCCCCTCCATACACACATTAAAACAAAGGAATTGTATATGTATATGCTTGCAGAAACAATTAAGAGCAGCTTCTGAAACAGTCTTATGAATTTGGAAAACAACAGGGCTACTTTAAGGTTCTGAAAATAGATTCCAAGAATCTCTTTGAAAAGGAGCGTCCTCAGTGGTGATTTAAATTTTTTAACAATCGGTTCTGTGAGCATGGCTTGATGGTCATGTAACTGGGTGGACAAGGCTTGGTGGTCATGTTATTGGCTGGGTGTGGCCAACTCAATATCACTCACATCTGGCTTGTCATGACTGTGGGGATGCTGCAGCAGTCGTAAGTGTGAAAAATGTTCATAAGTCACTTTTTTCAGTGCCATTGTAACTTTGAATGGTCACTCCACACAAGCAAAGTACCAACGAAGTAGAGGAAAAAAAATTCCAGAGAAGTTCCAGAGACAGCAAGTCTAGTCCTGCCAAGAATGTAATAAGGGTTAACGGAGAGGCAGTTTCTGTAAGCAACACCAGAATGTTTCCTTCCTGCCTTCCTTACAGGATTAGGCCAGTAATTTCTTCTAACAACCGGTTCTCTGAACTGCTTAGAATGTTAACAACCGGTTCTAGTGAATAGGTGTGAACTGGTAGAATCCCACCACTGAGCGTCCTAAGTATAAATATTCAAAGTATTCTGGCCTGCCATTTTCTTAGAGAGTTCAGACTTAGAAAGATTCTCAAATTTAGCAGTGCCAGTTCTTTAGTAGTAGTCTAATTATCATGGACCTGGAAAGCTAAAAAATCTCAAGAGAGAGATATCTATAAAATGTCTGCTCCTGACATCTTGTTGACATATATCTAACAATTCATTTAATTCACATCTATGTGTTATGTTACTTTGGAAGTTTGATTGTTAACAACAACAACAATTTTATTTGAAAAACAACTATTCAAGAGCCAGAGCAGAAGAAGCTTCTTGGATGAGAAGCTAAATGTCTTTAAAGAGAAACCAAAAACTCTACCTGCCTCTTGAAAAAAGCACTTTTGGGACAACTGTGTTTAAGGGTTAAAGAGACTATTTTAGAAGAGCTTGTGTATAATATAATTAATATAATTGGATAAATTAAATTCTGGCATGCAAAATTTTCCAATTAACCCTATATTATTTTTAGTTTCCATCCATTCCAGAAAAGACTACATTATACAGAGCTTGAATACCTATAATTTACCAAATATTGAGAAAGTTTCAGGATAAAAAATTACCTAAATTTGCATTCATTTTAGCTTTGCTTTACACATTGGGCCTTTCCTTGCTTTATTAAACATTTTCAGATGTCACTTAATGAATCATATAGTTAATCTCTATGACTCTTTAAAAAAAGAACAAGAGAAGAAGAAAAAATACACATATTCAATTTCCTCTAGGAGTGTGGAAAACCTAAAATTATATTAAGGGGAAAGGCACATTTTGCTTGCTTTATCTTCTATTACTACTGATACAGGATAGAAATAAATACTGAAATGTTTAATGAGGGACTGAAAGAAATTCCAGTGATAATCTGGAAACAAATACAGTGGCAGATATTTAAAATACTTTCCAATTACCTCATTACTTTGCCTTATATGCCTTGACAGTTTTTATATAATGATGCCTACAAAAAATGACATCTTATGATCAGAACCACCAGACTGAGTGCAGGGAGTATCACATGATGTCCCAGATGTTCTGTGACATATTGATAAACTGAAGAGCTTACACATGCTGACAGAATAACCCAGCCTTTTCATACGTTATTGTTCCTCTCACTCTTTTTATATTTCTTTCAAACAGTAAATGACTTCGCTCCTGAAATGATTCAGAAAAAAAAAATCATATACTGGGAATCTGACTATGCCAAAAAATGATTCTGTTCCATTTTTAAATTAATTTTTCATTTTACAAGTACATGCTCTAACTCAGTGGCTCCATAAAAAACACCACCCCCCCAAATCTTCACAATACAAAATTTCAAGTTGAAATAATTCTATATTTTCCTTAAAAAAAAAAAGGTTGTTTGGGAAAATGATAAAACTATAGCATTATTTTACACTATATTATGGAAAGCATACAGAAAGGCTAAACATCTAAAAACAATCATAAAACTGGCTATGTAGTGCTTAAATTCTCTAGTCACAATCACGTCTATTTTAGAAAAAATGCTCAAATTTCTCAGCCTTCTATGGTCCTTTTGTTAATGAAGCCTGATACAATTGATACAGTGAGGACATGATTAAGTGCAACTTCTCTGTTATCCTAATTATTATAAACAAGAATTAAGAAGGCAGACCACAAAGTCTCTAGCCATTTAGATCTACTAAAGTTAAAACACTATTCAGATTCTTCTTCAGGCTCTGGAGACTATGTGCTATACTGCCAAACCCAATCAAGTGTTACTACAGGTAGTCAGGGGTGGGATCCCACCGGTGTAACTACCAGTTCTGTGATTTTACATTTTGCGCACATGTGCATATCATCATCATCTAGCTGCCTAAACAGCTGAGAAGCACTGCCCGCCGGTGCACAGCAATTAAAAAAAAACTTTTTTCCGGCTTTTTCAATGGCAGCTGTGTTGCGCAAAGCAGCTGCAGTTGAAAAAGTAGGAAATAAAGGTCAGGTAAGAGCCCGGGCAGGTGGGTGGGCCAAAACAGCAGCAGACATAGAACCAGTTCTATGTATGCTCTGTTTGCTGCTTTTCAGAGCAACATATTCTACAGAAGTGGACAGAACCGGTAGAATCCCACCCCTGCAGGTAGTCCTCCACTTATGACCATGATTAAGCCTGGAATTATTATTGAAAGTTAGATTGGTTGCTAAATGGGTCACCACATGACTGCATTTGATATTTTTTTGTCTGTGTGGTCATTAAGCAAATCTATTGGCTGCAATAGCCATATTTTTTCCTCAGAAGCTGGAAGTAAACATGTCAATGACTATAAATGCAAGCCAGTTGTCAAGTCCCCAAAATGTTAGCATGTGACCACGAGAGCTTAGCCATCATAACTTTGAATCCTGGTTGTAAATAGTCCTCTGAGTGAACTTTGAATGGTTGCTAAGCAACCAGTTGTAAATTAACGATTACCTGCATTACCACTCAGGAACAGGGATTTTCTATCATCTGAGTGCTCCCTCCCATCTTTGGACTTCTTCCAAAATAAAATTCTCACCTTAGATGCAGAATAATTTCCTTAGTTCTTAATCATTTTATTGGCTGAGATAATGGAGAAGGGTAAGGAAAATGTATCCCCTTGTTCTCCTTTTCAGAATGTAGCAGAGAACAGAACTGGGCATACAGTAGGCCAGTGGTGGCTAACCTTTTGGGGCTCCTGTGCAGAGGTGCTATTCAGCCGGTTTGCACCTACTCAGGCGAACCGGTAGCAAGAATTTGGCATGGGTCGCTGAACTGGTAGCAACATCTAGCTGGCCACGCCCCCAACCCAGTCGCCCAGTTTCCGCTCACTCACTTGCCCCGCCCACCTGATGCTCACTGCCCCAGTTTAAATGAGGACTGCTCCCCCGCCCTAGCCATGCATTTTCAAGCAACCACTTGAAAACACATGACTGTGGGTGGAGCAGCGGTCCATTAACCTGCAAAACTGTTCAAAGGCTGGATTCTTCATGGACACTAGAAGTATCGCTTCCCCTTATGAGTAAAGCGCCTGGAGCGAGAGGGAAAGAACGCTGAGGGGGGGCGGAATCCAGCCATGGGGTAGTTTGCAGGAGCTTCAAATGCAAGTTCATTTACCTGCAGAACTTCTCCAATGCTGGATTCACTTCCCCTTGTGAGTAAAGTGCCTGTAGCGAGAGGGAAAGAACGCTGACAGGGGTGTGTGTGTGAGAGAGAGAGAGAGAGAAAGAGAGAGAGAAGAAAAAAAGAAAAAGAAAGAAAAAGAAAGAAAGAAAGAAAGAAAGAAAGAAAGAAAGAAAGAAAGAGGAAGGGAGAGAAAGAAAGATGAAGGGAGAGAAAGAAAGAGGAAGAAAGAAAAAGAAATAGGGAGAGAGAGAGTGTGTGGTGTGTGTGCGTGTGAGAAAGAGAGATAAAAAGAAAGGAAAGGAGAGAAAGACAGAAAGAGAAAGAAAGAGAAGGAAAGAAAGAGAAAGAAAGAAAAAGAAATAGGAAGGGAGAGAGAGACAGAGAAAACTGTGCTATTATTTTTAGTTGTTCCATTATTTATCATGTGTTAATATTTTGCCCTGTCCCTACACCTAGAGTGATTCTACTGCCTTTCTTTTGCCCAGGACTACCACATATTTTCCAGGGTTTACATGCATTCAATGTCTATAGTCCAGAACATAAATACATGTGTGTTTAACAGAGTTGAAAGGGAGTTTGGAGATCTAGTTCAAGCCCCTGCTCAGGCAGAAAACTGAGGATGCCAAACTCTGAGTAGAGGTCCTGGGTAAGGTGTCAGAATAACACTTAGAAGGGACTTTTGGGGGAACCCTATACCATTTCAGAGAAATGGCTGTCCAGTCTTTTAAAAGTTTTCAGTGATTGATCACCCAGAACTTCTGGGGACAAGCAGGTCCACTGGTTAATTGTTCTCACTGTCAGAAAGTTTCTCCTTAGTTTTAGGTTGCTTCTCTCTTTGTTCAGTTTCCATCCATTGCTTCTTGTTTGCCTCCTGGTGCTTTGGAAAATTCATCCCCCCCCCCTTTCTTTGTGGCAGCCCCTTAAAAGCCTGTTGCCTATATCACACTCTTGAGTAAAGCATGTGAGCCATTTCCTCCTTTCGGTGGTCCATGAAAGGACATCTATAGTATGCAGATAATAAAGTCAAAAAAGGTGAACAACATTTTTACAGAACTATAGATAAGTTGAGGCTGGGTGACAAGGAATGGCTGGGAGGGGAGGGGCCAGGTGAGGCACCCCTTGATGTGAGTGACATTGAGTTGGCCACGCCCACCCAGTCACATGACCACTAAGCCACACCCACCCAGTCATATGACCACCAAGCCACGCCCACCAAATAACCCACACCCACAGAACTGGTAGCAAAAAATTTTGAATTCCACCACTGCTCCTGTGCCAAAAATTGTGTGCACGCTTGCACACTCGCACTCGCATGCCTGCACCCAGAAGGCAATGTGCGCCCCCCATTGCATGCATGCACATGCAATTCCCACCCCCCGCCACCCCCTTACCTGCACTGCGCCTCACAGCTGATTTTTTGCCTCCCAGAGGCTTGAGGAAGGCTTCTGCAGGCTTTGCAGGCCAAAAACTAAACTTTCATCACTTCCAGAAAAACAGGAAGTGACAAAACGGGCCTAGTTTTTGGCCTGAAAAGCCTGCAGAAGCCTTCCTTAAGCCTCTGAGAGAGCGAAAATAGCCCCAAACTGGCCGAAAATCAGCTGTGAGGTGCACGCATGCGCAGTGAGGTAAGTTTACCTGCAGCTCGCATGCTGTCACAAATGGCTCTGTGTGCCACCTGTGGCATGCATGCCATAGGTTCGCCATCACAGCAGTAGGCCTTGCAGGTTAGTCTGAACAGCCACTCTTGCCTGAGGAGAACAACACTAACGAAGAGAGAAGGGACTAGCACAAGAGACACCAGCTCCTTAGACCTTCTGAATGCCACTATTTACACCTGGTTTCCTCCCCATAATCCTGCATCAATAAACCTGAAACAGGTCTCTAATCAATTTGATTTCTATTGGGCTTGAAATATCAGAAGAATGCAATTGTTCCTCAACGTGAGCAGCAATTCATTAAAAAAATGAATTCAATGTCCTACCCAGTTGAGCAGTTTCTTTGCTTATTATCTACCATCTCTCTCTCTCTCTCTCTTTCTCTCTCTTTCTCTCTCTCCAGCTATCTACCTACCTACCTACCTTCCCCTCATTCCTACTCTATATAGAATAACAAAAAAGTTAAACTTACAAACCACAAATGTGTGCATACACAGACTTACACACTTTCGCACAAAGATAATTCCCACATAATTGTATGTCAGTCGACTTTTCTGTGTCTGTTTATAATGCATTCAGATGAAGGTATATTTTTTTCTCCTTTATTAAAATGTTTCTGCAAGTTGCAATGCTGGAAGCATGTAGCATAGAAATACTTTTGCAAGTGATTATGACTCGACCCATGGCTGAGCTTCTCTATGTACATGTGGGTTGGAGACAAATAGCTTATTTGAGCCCAAGAACTGAGAAGTCCTGTGAGGCCAACATTCATTGCCTTATACAAAGAAGGAAAAAAAGCCAAGCAGCTTACAGGAATATAGAGACTGCTGTGAAGGGTGTAGGATCAGGTTCACTGCTACTTCAAAAATTTTCTTGATAGTCTGCAGTGTTTTTCAACCTCTGCAACTTTAAGCTGTGCAGAGCTCCACTCCCAGAATTCCTCCAGCCTGCTGGCTGGTGGAATTCATGGAGCTGAAATACTGGCTTAGAGATAAGGGCTGACAGTAACAAAATAACATTGAACAGACATAAAGGTGACACTACGGTAAATACCTAAGATCAAGAATGCAATTGAACAAGTAGAGGACAGGGATACTTAACTAGACCAGTAATTTTACTTTACTTTATTTATTAGCCCTTGGGCCGTATCAAGTGCAGACTTCCAGACACAAAGTATTACTAAAAATCTGATAAAAACGATTTAAAATGGAATTGGATAAAATATGATTTAAAATGAAAATGGAATAAAATACAATAATTTAATATTTAAATAAATAAAATATTTTAAAATGATATTTCGGTGTCACTCCTACAATCTACCCCGATCAGTCCCACATATGCTGATCTCAACGGAACTATTTTGCTTAAGTACTATGCTGTGTTAAATGTTATTTTCAAATTATAGCTGTAAATTGTTTTGATATGGGGATTTGTAAAAAAATCCAGAGTAGCTGATTGTAAATATTACTGAATATGAATCAGTGCTACTGTACTGTGGGGCTGTAAAAAAGATGTATGTATAGACTTCATCAAAACGAAAGTATAATTTCCAAATCGAGCAAGGGATTCATGCAATCCTTCTGGAGAATGTGTTACACTTTGGTGTATATGGACATATCTTTTTGCTGGCATTAATGCCCTCAGATTCTGCAAAGACATTTTATTCCATCCATTTTTAACCACATATGCCACACAGGAAATATCTAACCACCTTAGCTGCTACTGTCCTTGCTAATTTTCATCATTAATCAATGATGAAATATAATGATGTTAATGTAAGGCAGAGCTGTCAAACTCCCAGCCCATGGGCTGGATGCGTCACGCACTGGCCCTACCCACACCTGGTTTAGTAAAAGGGGGAAAAAAGTCCCGATACGTCACGTGACGTCACCGTGATGACATGAGTTTGACACCCCTGATATAAGGCAAGCTGACTGGGGAAAGGGTGGCTTAGATGGGCAGCATTCACAGGTTTAAACTAATAAGATAAAAATCCTCTTCACTGTCTCTTTGGATTTTTCTTTCTATTACTACTATATACATTTCTATTATATTCACTGAAATAATGTAAATGTAATGTAAAAATTAGACTTGGCACTGAAAAAAAAAAAACCCATGCTGAAGTCTTCTTTCATCTGTGAGTTCAAAGTTTCACTTGGGCCTGCCAATCTATCTCAGCCAAATCTACCTTACAAGGTTGTTGTTACAAGGAAAAATGAGAGCAGGAAGCATTACAGATGTTGCCTCAAAGTCCTAAACAAAAGTCAGGATCTAAATGTAACAATAAATGAGACAGAATATTTAAAGCTTTTAAAAATCTGTACCTCCCAAAACATAAACAGAATCAGCTAAGAATTTACTTCATAATATGCCAAAAATGTGCCATTTTATTCATGCATTAATAAAATACCATTAATCTATAAAACTTTCTTATAATTTTGCTAGAAAAATGTCACTTTTTCAGATTTACAATACTTACTATGAAGATTAGGAATGGTGCTAATTATCCATTCGTCAGTCAGCTTTCCAGTTTTTGATGTCTCAACACATTTTAACTGAGTTGAAGATTCTCTTGATTCAACCCAACAGATTGTGTTCTTATTGTGTGTATAATCCAGTGTCTGAATTCCACTTCCTCTCAAAAACCCAAAGGTGGATGTTCTGGTTCCATTTACATATAGGACATCAATAGCGTCCGAGTTTGCAATCAACAGTAGAGGTGAAAGATCATTAGGTTCTAAAAACAAAAGGAGAGGCCAAAGAAAGAAAGATTAATCAGCAAATAAAAATAACATACCCACTTTTGCAACATTTACATAAATCACTTAAAATAACTTGCTCCCTTTGTTCGATGAAGGTTCTTTTAAATGCTTAAAAGAAGAAAAGGAAAGAATGTGCTGCACTAAAATACCAACACTAAAATAAAGATCAGTGGATGAAATGGCATCCTCAGGAAATCAGTGAGTTCTACCTGGGGTGCCAAACAGTGGTGGTATGCTACCACTTCAGACCGCTACGGCTGAACCGGTAGTAAAAGAAGCCTCCAACGATCAGCTGAGAGGAGGGGAAAAAGCCTGGGACAATCAGCTAAGAAAGAAGAGAAAAGCGCAGGATCTCCTATCCGCCCTTGCGCTTTTCTCTTCTTTATCCTCTCAGCTGATTGGAGCTGCAGGCCTTAGCTGGTGTGGGAAAAGCTGTGTGCGCATGTTAGGGGTGCACACGTTTGAGGTGCGCACAGGCACTTGCAATCACCAAACTGGTAGTGGAACAGGTAGGATCCCACTGCTGGTGCCAAAGCAAGGGTCCTTAAGACAACAACTCTAGCTCTTTGTTACTCGCCAGGTGAGTACACCTGCCCAATCTGGTAAAAATCAGCACATGCCTGGAAAGCAGTGGTGGTATTCAAAAACTTTTACTACTGGTTCTGTGGGCGTGGCTTGGTGGACGTGGCCATGTGACTGGGTGGGCGTGGCTTTTTTGCAGCCCCCACCCATTTTGGGGAGCTTCTTAGCCACAGAGGAGCCTCTGGGAAGGCGTTTTGGCTCCCCTAAGGCTCCTCTAGGGCTCAGGAAGAAAAGGAACAGCATAGGAGGGGCATGCAGCACCCCTCCAAGCTCTGTTTTGGGAGCTTCCTAACCTCAGAGAAGCCTCAGGTGTGTGTGTGTGTGTGGAAGAAAAGGAACAGAGCATGGGAGGGGCATGCAGCACCCCTCCAAACTCTGTTTTGGGAGCTTCCTAGCCTAGGAAGCTGGGGAGGGGCATTTTTGCTCCCCTAGGGCTCCTCTGGGTCTCTGGAAGGTAAAAAATGGAGGCGGGCTGAGCTCCTCCCTCCATTTTTTGCCTTCCTGGGACTCAGCAAGGGGAATCCTGACATGGCTGATCTTATCTACAGCTGATTATTGGGAGGGGGGAAAAAAGGAAGAAATAGGCAAATGTCAGGCAGGCGGGTGGGGTGAGCGAGCATCTGGCAGGAGGGTGACCGGATGGGGGGCATTGCCAGCCAGAACTTACTACCGGTTCAGCAACCCATGCAAAATTCTTGCTACCGGTTCACCCGATCCATTGAGAACCAGCTGAACACCACCACTGCTGGAAAGGAGATGTTGCTCTCAATGAAGCTAGCAGAATTATTACTGGATGCCTTAAACCTACCCCTTGAGATAAGATCTATCACCGAGCATTGCCAAGCCTCCCATTCACAGGGAAGCAGCAGCATACACAGACACGCTCAAATCATCAATATCAAGACAACACCCTCTCTATGGCATACAACTAGTTCAACAAAGATTAAAATCCAGGAAAAGGTCAATGGAAGACTTTGAAGAATTTGAAAGCAGTGTGGAAAGCTACAAAGAACCAACTCTGGATGGAACCAATGGAGGAGCTGGCTCTGTCAAAAGCTGAAAAGTATGGAAATCATTGACTAGACTGTATATGGATACAGCAATATCCAGAGACACTCTGAACAAATGGGGGTATCTGATGGTTTGTGCTCTTTGCAATTGTGGTGCCATGCAGAAAACAACACATATGTATACCTGTCCTTTGTCCCCCACTCAGTGTACACTTGAAGACCTCATGGCAGTATGACAGAACACAATGCTCCTACTTTCTGGGCAAGAACTATTTAATTTGTACATGTTTTAATCCTGTACTTTATATTTTAAATTTATGTCACATAGTATGATTTATTTTAATGGTGATGCTTCTGACATGAATAAGCAAACAACATGCTACACAAATAATCTGTCAAAATATGAAATCATGGCCTCACAGATTCCCGAAAAACAATTTTGAAACTCTTGAAGAAAATTCTGATTTCATATTATAAGCCCCTAAAAGCTCAAACACCTGATCAGCCACAATGTACAGTAGGGGAAATGAGTAGTAGATCTGGTGGTCTTACTTAACTTCCTTAGTATCCTAAGTATCCTCAACATTTCCTAAAGAGTTTCTGAAAATCCTACTGCACAGAAAGTCCATTTAAACTGCAAAAGACCGCATGGTTCTGCTAGGTATATATTGCTGTTTTCTAAACACTGAATAATTATGGATTTTTCACTGATTCTGCTAAGAAGCTTCCTAGGTATCTTTTTTTTACTGTTTTTAATTGCTTTTGGCAATGCTAAATGAGTGAATATGAATATCCAGATTGTTGCTGATCTTGATAAGATAAATTTAGCTAACTGACCTAATCTGAATCTTGACCTAACACTAGTCATGTATGAATCAAAGTCAAGTCAATTATTTTCACATTTGTCATTTGAACTGTATTTATTTTTTGCTTTTCCCCTACATTTACAACATAATTCCTGTTGGAAAATTAGTGCAACTTCCAATTTAATTCCCAGTGCCCTTTCAATCAACCCCTGTGTCCACATCAGAGTAAGCAAACAATTAATTAGAACAAACAAAAAAAGCTTAATGTTTATTTGGTAAACTTTAGCAAGCATACAAGTATTTTACTTGGAAAAATGAAAAAAACAGGAAGCAAAAACAGAGACATAAACAAGAGGCAAGAAGTCCTGCAATATAATCTATCTATCTATCTATCTATCTATCTATCTATCTATCTATCTATCTATCTATCTATCTATCTATCTATCTATCAAAAGACACAGAACTTTCCAGAGCCACTAAATAGATTACTGTGGATAATTAGCATGACAAGTCCCAAAGGAAGTAGTTAATCCAGCAGTAACTCATTTATGTACATAGAACAACAGAATAGAGAGGGAAAGTAGGAAACAAATTATCCCTTCTCTATTCTGCACCATCAAGAACTACTGTTTTCTCCACATTCAGAAATAAATTTCAAGAATTTTCAAGAATAGGATATAGTTTTGTATGGATGGATGTGTGTGTGTGTGTGTGTGTGTGTATCTTTTTCTCTTACAAAGGGATTCCCAGGTTTATGCAGGATCCATAAAGACATAGATTTAGTGTCCTTCCCCACTCCAAAAAAAAGTATTTTAAAATGTGAAAAGGACTAGTCTTTGATGGAATGTTACTTCTGTGCTACACAGCTCAGTTTAAATTAGAAATGAAACTAGGATTTTGCCACCTCTGTTGTAGGTTCTCTCACTACTGTTTTTTTCCATTGCTTCTGCCAACAAGAATGTTATTGTTTCTATTATTCTATTGTTTCTATTCTCTTATTGTTTCTATTAGATTTTGGAGAGGTGGAGAAGAAGTGATGACAATTGTGATTATCAAGAACTGAACCTGGGCTTCTCTGAACTTCCCTGGCCACCCCACTCCTGAAAGCACAGAAATTGGCTGGGTTGCTGAGTCGCTATTTCTGGCTGAGGCAAAGCTTGCCTCATATAGCAATAGCAATAGCCCTTAGATTTCTGTACTACTTCATAGTGCTTTAAAGCCCTCTCTAAGCAGTTTACAGAATCAGCATATTGCCCTCAACAGTCTGGGCCCTCGTTTTACCAACCTCAGAAGGATGGAAAGCCGAATCAACCTTGAGCCAGTCACAATAGAACTTCTGTCAGCCCGCAGAAGTAGCCTGCATTCTAACCATTACACCACCACCATGCTGTTTTAATTGCACTCTGGGATTGGGTAGATTTGTTTCCCTAAATCCTGGCTGTTGTAATAATGTTTCAGAAAGATGTTCAATGCACAGCAGGGTGTTCTGAGGATCAAATGCCATCTTCTCGATCAGAAGCAAGGTCTCCTGCCTCTCCAAATAGAAAGCAGGCAAGCTTCAGAATTGATGCCATCCTTTTGAGGTTGGCCAAGTCAGGAAACAGACACCACAGGAAATTCGAGACATCTACTTTATTGATCTATGCTACAATAGGAGACTGTTGAAAGCTTGATAATATGTCTCCTTGCCTCCCTCTTCGACCAAAAACAGTAAAGATGGGTCAATCTTAAGGTTTGTTGGGGGGAGGGTCTCATTCCTTGGTATTTCTTGGTCCAAGTTCATGTTTACAGATTAGTCGATTCATATTTTCTTCAAGCAAACCTCCTGTACAAATACATATCTAAGTAATCACTCTAAGTAAGTTAGACTCTTGATAGATCTGGAGTTTTATGAGGGCATAATTTAATAACATCAGAGGTAGTATTCAGCAGATTCTGACCACTTCTGGAGAACTGGCAGTGGAAATTCTGAGTAATTCAGAGGACTGGCAAATACCACTTTTGATTGGAGATTTTACAGTATCCTTCCCCTGCCATGCCCACCAAGCCGCACCCATAGAACCAAAAAAAATATGAATCCCACCACTGAATAATATGCTGGATGATCGCCGCATTTTTTTGCTCACAGTTATGGAACAATACTGTATGGTTCAAATACCACATTTGGGATTATATATGTTATTTTGTATGGGGGACCGAGCTGCTCCAGCTGAAAGATTTTTTCCTCTAGCCCTTTATAAATAACTGCTTGTCACCATATTTTCCTGTCTCCATTTCAATGACATCTTAGCTATGAAATATTTGATTTGGGAGCCTCTTCCCTTATTTATTTCTCCTACTGACATTTTGTTGCTAGTCTAATATGAGTAGCCACACAACCTTATATATGTCTACTCAGAAATAAATCTCAGCTACATTGGTATTACTATTGTTGCTGTCTTCATTGAATAACACTGGGTTAAAGTGCATCAGGAGCATTACTACTTCTGTATTATTAATTACTAATTGTGCATTATTTATTATAGCTCCAGCAATGACATCAGTTAAATGCCATATGAGTATGACAGGAAGAACAATGACATTGATTTTTGGTGTATAGCTTTCTCTCAGATTAATTCAAAACTGTTGCTATGCTTTGGGGATCAATATGAATTTTAAACAAGCCCTAATTTCCTGGGATAATCAATATCTTTAATCACATTCTACCCTTCACATTTCCTTATTACCATATTCACTGTAGTTTCCCAAATACAGTGCAATAAATTTCTAAAACACTGGAAAATTCAACTAAACACTCATTCTCTGGGATAAAATATAACTAAGTAAAGTAACTTAGTAGCTTGGTTTTAATTAGGCACAGTTTCCACGAATATTATTTCTACTTCTTAGAAATGTTATTACAGCTACTGGTTTAGTTTCCTTTGACAGGGACAAGGGAGCAAGCAGGCATATCTATAATTAGTCCTAGACTTTTGATAGAGTTGGCACCAGGCAACACCAAGCTGGAAAGAATAGCCAACACTCCAGAAGATAGGCTTAAGTTACAGAAGGATCTTGACAGACTTGAACATTGGGGGCTATCTAACAAAATGAAATTCAATGGTGAAAAAAGTAAGGCTCTACATTTAGGCAAGAAAAACAAAATGCACAGGTACAGTATAGGTGATACCTCACTCAACAGCAACTGTGAGAGTTACTAGTGGACTTGGAGTCCTAGTGGACAGTCATTTAAATGTGATCCAGCAGTGTGCTGCTGCTGTTAAAAAAAGCCAACCCAGTTCTAGGCTGCATTAACAGAGGGATAGAATCAAGGTTACGTGAAGTAGTAGTACTGCTTTATAAAGCCTTAGTAAGACCCACACTTGGAATGCTGCATTTAATTTTGATCACCACAATATAAACAAGATGTTGAGATTCTGAAAAGAATGCAAAGAAGAAAGAGAAAGAGGATTAGGGGTCTGGAGTTTAAAACATAAAAAACTCAGGTCATTAGTGGCAGGAATTGGGTATGGCTAGTGTAGTGAAAGTAGTGAAAGTAGGGGAGGCATGATAGCGGTGTTTTAATATTTGAGGGGCTACCACAAAGAAAACAGGGTCCACTTATTTTTCCAAGCACCCAAAGGCAAGACAAGAAACAATAGATGGAAACTAAAAGAGAGATGCAACCTAGAACTAAGGAGAAATGTCCTAACAGTGAGAACAATTAACCAATGGATTGCCTTGCCTTCAGAAGTTGCGAGTGTTCCTTCATTGGAGGCTTTCAAAAAGAGATTGGTCATCCACTTGTCTGGAATGGTATAGGGTCTCCTGCTTGAGCAGGAGGTTGTATTAGAAGCAGTGGTGGTATTCTATCGGTTTGGCCAGGTTCAGGTGTACCGGTAGTGCCGAAGATCAGCCAAGACCAAACCGGTTCTCTCTGGCGAGTTGTTGTTGGGTTCACCCGCCTACTGGGCTCCCATACTGAACTTTATTCCCTGCTTCTGGAGCACAGCTGCTTTGCGCGGCACAGCAGATTTCCGTGCATCAGCTGCTGAAGCGACAGAGAGATTGCAGGATTGCAGGAGGTGAGTCGGAAAGCCTCTGCGCCTGCGCAAAGCGAGCGTTTTGGCATGCGCGTGCGCAAAGCGCGCCCACCAAGCCACCAAAATGGTGGTAAACTATTTTGAATCCCACCACTGACTAGAAGACTTCCAAGGTCCCTTCCAACTCTGTTATTCTATGTTCTATGTTATTAAACAAGGCAGATATTAAATGTGTCAGATTTTATGATATTTTTTTTTGCCACAGTTGTTAAATGAATAACTGCAGTTGGTAAGTGAATGATGTGGTAAATCTTGCTTCCTTCATTGGTTTGATGAGAAGATTTCAAATAATCAAATCACCTTCCCGGATGTTACAACCATAGCACATATCAGTTACTAAGTGCCTGATTTTTGATCACGTGATCATGGGGTTGCTGTGCTGGATTGTAAATGTGAGGACTGGTCCTAGGTTACTTGTTTTCAGTGCTGTTGTAACTTTGCATGGTCTAGGATAACAGAGTTGGAAGGGACTTTGGAGGTCTTCTAGTCCAACCCCCTGCTTAGGTAGGAAACTCTATACCATTTCACTCAAATGGTTGTCCAATCTCTTATTCCAGTGTTAGAGCATTTACAATTTCTGGAGGCAAGTTGTTCCACCGATTAATTGTTCTAACTGTCAGGAAATTTCTTTTTAGTTCTAAGTTGCTTCTCACATTGATTAGTTTCCACCCATTGCTTCTTGTCCTGCCCTCAGGTGCTTTGAAGAATAGCTTGACTCCCTCTTCTTTGTGGCAGCCCCTGAGATATTGGAACACTGCTATCATGTCACCTATAGTCCTTTTTTTCATTAAATTAGATGTACCCAATTTGAGCAACTGTTCTTTATTTGTTTTAAGCCTCTAATCCCCTAATCATCTTTGTTGATCTTCTTTGCTCTCTTTCTAGAGTCTCAACATCTTTTTTACATCATGGCAACCAAAACAGGATGCAGTATTTTAACTCCTTCACCTGCTCTTAAGCAAGTGGTTGTAAGTCAACCTGGATTACAAATATCGCATATGCGTACTTAATGCATGTCAATTGTGAATACTTCACAAGAAAAACATTAGCCTGTTACATTGATTAGGAAAATTATTTTTCCCTTCAGCTTTGTTAAAGCAATCTTACCAATTCCTTTAAATATTTAGATTCTTATTATGTGTGTGTGCGTGTGTGTGTGTATACATATACATACATACACATACATACATACACGCATATACATACATACATACACACATAACCTTCATTGAATGCTACCAGGAGCAAAATGGTGACACATCTGGCATCCGAAGCAAAAACATTCTGTTTACTTTAAAGTAATTGTTATGAACAGTCATCTATGTACAGGAATTAGAAGGAGGCTTTCAGACGATCATATTTTATTAAAAGCAATAATCTCCCATGAACTGTAGCTCATTTCACCAGACACATACAGTAGTTAAACTGATGAAGAATTTAAATTGGATGAGATATGTGAAGGACAAAACATGTTCATACATCTGCAGGTTCTGTGTGATGCAGATTACTGGTATTTTGTTAATCAGAAATTGTAATAAATTAAACATCCTTTGTGTTTGTTAAGACTACAATGTTTGTTGTGCCTGCATCATCCTACACTGTAACTTTGAAAAGATTCTGAAAAGTCTTTTCTGATTGTCATTTACCATAGATAAGATACAAGAAGAAGCATCATATAAGATCCAGGAGATTAGAACTGAAAATTCTATAAACCTTAACAAGTACAACTCTTTATTGTCTTAGTTAATCTTTCTCAAATTGTTTCAGATTACTTTAAAGCCTACCTTAAAACAATGAAGGAAAGGTTATACGCATCTATTTGTTGTTGTGCTGATTTTCTTTTTCAAGAACTGTTGTATCTATGACAACTCCAAAATTCTGTTCATGTTTTCTAAATATAGATCAAGGCAATTAGAGTAAAGAGAATGGATTTAAATTAATAAATAAGAACACAGAGTAGTGCTGGTTTAGAGATCGTTCAGCATCTGGTTCAGCTAGATATTTAATGGAGAATCACAGCAAATAAATACAGCAATATATTGCTGCTTACCTTTTTTCACTTTGCAAGACTTTTTGTTTGGTTGAAGGAGATATCCTTCTACACAGCTGCAAATATATGATCCATCGATATTTTGACATGTCTGGCTGCAGAATCCATACAGATTGCATTCATTAAAATCTGAAAAGAAAAAGAAAAATAATTAAATTATACTGAGGAATCAATCCTGTATTTATCACTACTTTATCTCCTTGGCAGGATGTTGATGGTGTCTACAATAATAAAGTTATTGTGACAGCCCAATGCCTACTCAAGCAAGTAACTCTATGCCATTTCAGACATATGGTTGTTCAATCTCTTCTTTAAAAGCTTGAGTGTTTAAGACCCACAACCTCTGGAGAAAAGTTATTCCACTGATTGATTGTTCTGTCAGAAAATTTATCCTTAATTCTAGGTTGTTTCTGTCCTTGATTAGTTTCCAACCATTGCTTCTGGTCTGTCATCAGGTGCTTTGGAAAATAGCTTGACTCCCTCTTCTTTGTGGTAGCTCCTTAGATATTGGAACACTGCTATCATGTCTCCCCTAGTCCTTCTTTTCATTAAATTAGACCTACCCAATTACTGCAACAGTTCTTCATATGTTTTAGCTTCCAGTCCCCTAATCATCTTTGTTGTTCTTCTTTGCATTCTTTATTAGATTAGAGATACTAATTTGAATGGAATAGTATGCATATATTTGGGGATAAGGTAGGGTCAGCTGTATTTATGGAACAGTGATCAAACTGTACAAACATTGATAGATTGCAAAGGTCTATCGGGGAGCCACAGATGGGACAATTGGCATGTAAAAGAAGTGGGGATGGAATGGAAAGCATTTCAGAAGGAACTCTCTCTAGTTTTCTAGAAAGTAGTAGGAAAGGAATGGAGAAATACTTTCAATCTTGCAAGATTGATGTTTTCCCTCTCAAGGAGCTTGTGACCATTACCGCAATAATGAATATCTCTGGAGATTCTTAGTCATCCAGGTCATCTTCAAGTGAAAACTGAAGAAATTTCTTGAATAAGAAGGGAAATATCTTCAAGCACAAACAAAGAAAGTCCAGTTGCCTTTTGAAAAAGCACCTTTGGGATACAACGATGAATACTAACTCTATTGAAAGACTGAAAGATGAAGGTTGAAACTAATGAAAACAGAGATAATGTATGTTTGTATCTTTAAAAAAGGAAAAGACTGTAATAGATATGAGTAAAAGTAAATGCAGATCATTGATCACAATTTTAAAAGTATATTGATATTCTGGAGGTGATGAATAACTGTTGTGGTTCACTAGCAGCCTGTGCAAATGGCAGTGGAATCGGACAGTGGGGAAGAATGGGGACCAGTCCAGGAGTCTGGGAGAACTTCGGGTCCTGTGTCCGATGCAGAGATGGGGCCAGGGACCATCTGGGAGTGGGTGCTGATTCCGGAGCCTCCAGAGTCTGGCAGCAGGAAGGCAGAGGAACAAGGGAGCCTGTTCCCAGTGTGTGTGTGCACAGAGCTGCTAGAAGGCAAGAGCAGCTAAGACAAAAGGGGCGACTCAGGAGTAAGACTTGGAGGTGATTGCCCTTCTCCTAAGTTATAAAGGAAGTGCAAAGGTAGAGAAACCTTTGCAGAAAGCAAAGTTGTTCGCTTTGTTTGGATTAAACCTTGAAGCTCTGTGTGGACTTTGTACTTCTGTTGGTTTTTTACAGTTTGGTTTTTTTACAATTAATTTGGCACTTTAGTTGTTGGCAGCAATTCAAAAAGATAAAGGTGGGTGCTTATCTTGAGGGACTGTTTGGGACTCATTACAGGCTGGGAATGAACATAATTCCCAGCACTGAAATAAAACAAGAGTTGTTTGGACTAAGTGTGTGCTTAATTACAGTCTCAGGAAGCCTTGGTCAGAACACTAACTGGCAGGAAAGGCATAGTTCCAGGTATGAATAAAAAGGCTTACAGTGTAAATTAGGCTGTATGAAATGATATAATCTAAATGGTTGTGATGTGGGGAAAAATGCAGGAATGTTAGTTGCATGTTACATGCCAGTAAACATTTACAATGAAAAAACAGGATTTGTTCTGGTGAAAAATGTGCAACATTCTGAATGAGATCCCAGGGAAGAAATGGATGGATTGGTGGGAGCAAGACAAGAGAATACAAAAAAAGCATTGGGCAAGTTCTCCTGAAATCAAGTTTAATCAAGTTTACCACCACCACCCCCAATCTGTATAGTTCACTAAATGCCAGCTTTCCTACAATTTTTAGAATAATACTGTATAATATAGTTACTCTACCTTGGCAGGTTTTTCCATCTCTGCCAACTTCGTATCCTTCCTCACAATAACATCTAGTATCGTTCATGGACATGGCACACTTGTATTGGCACTGCATTTGTTCACATTTGGGTAGCAATTCTGCAAGAGAAGACAATACACTGTTAAAAGAAATATATTATGGCAGAAAAAAAATCAGAAGTAAAGTGGACTTCACTTAAATAGTGATATATAATTTCCTTGTTTGCAAGCCTTAAGAAAATACTGCTGCCAAGCACTAAACTCCTTCATATATGGGGTATATATTTAAAAATAACAAGGTGACACATCTATTCTATTCTATTCTATTCTATTCTATTCTATTCTATTCTATTCTATTCCATTCCATTCCATTCCATTCCATTCCATTCCATTCCATTCCTTCCTTCCTTCCTTCCTTCCTTCCTTCCTTCCTTCCTTCCTTCCTTCCTTCCTTCCTTCCTTCCTTCCCTCCCTCCCTCCCTCCCTCCCTCCTTCCTTCCTTCCTTCCTTTTGAAGTTAAATTATTATTTTAGAGCTGTATAAGCTGAATTGTGGCAGGAGAATGCTGCAAAAGAAGGGTTAAAAAACTTTAAATTGAACTAATTCTAGGCAGCTCAACTGTTCCCAGAATGGGATGACGGCAGTAAATCAAACCAAAGTGAAGATCTTCCTGCCAGGTTACCCATTTAACCTGTGGTAAATAGTAAATCTTTCTCTTCAGTCTCATTTTGAGAACAGCCACTCAGTTTCCATGAGGGTGTTCTGCTGGTGGTGGAGACTTACATCAGTTAACTCTTACTAGTAGAAAAGGCTGCAGTTTCTACCTTTCACTTTGTCAGTTTCTATAAGCTTTGCCTTTCTATTTTTGTACCTTACTTCCTTCTCAGTGGTTGTCAACTATCTTTTCCTTTTATTCATATTTTTTCCTTAATATTTTGTCTTTTCTCTAACTGAGCATTTAGTAATCTCACAGGATAATCTCACAGGACAAAAAAAAACACAAACCCAATCATTACCTATGCACATTATCACCTAGTTTTGCTTTGTTTTTGCAAGCGTTGAGAAACTGCTTGTATACGCGCAAGATGTCATATCAAAAAAAAGTTTTGAAAATGGTTTATCCTAGATAAAGAAATCATAAATCAGATATCTGTTGCAGAGGAAGCTTATCCTGGAATGTTTTGAGACAGATAAATTTAAACTTCAATAATTTCCACTCTGAACCCTGCTTCTCAGACTTTATTTTTTCAGATAAGGAAGGTTGAATACTGCTAAATTTTTCAAGATAGATCTCCAAAACTCCATGTAGATAATTGGCTTGATTACAAAAATCTCAATTTTCTATTCTCTGTTTTAGGAGCACAGAAACTAAGCCAATTCTCTGTGTTAATAATCTTCAATAAGCAGAGTCTAAGGTTATAGAATAGAAGCAAACTGCATTCTTCTAATATGTAGCAGTAAGAGCTTCATGTGTCTAACCAATGCAGTCTGGCCCAGATCTTCACTAGGATATCTTTGCCATTGTCTCCACCATCAATGGCATCCAATGGAGACAGTCACATCGATCAAAAGCATGATCAGAGATCCAAGTTGTGTTGGCCCAGGAGATTGGAGCCCAAATTGGTACAGTCTCCTTTGGAAATCCACTTCTGGAAACTTGGTCAGTGCCAGTATATCTAGTTTATAGCCAATCCATCTCTAACCTTTTCAACATACCAAACAAAACATTCACACATACAGTAACCCTGAGCCACATAACATTCACTCTTGAAACTGTATTAAAAAAAGTTAATTAGTTGAAAGTCAATGACCTGGCTATTAAAACTAAGAATCTCCAAATAAAATTAATTGCTAAAAAAACCAATTTCATACACACACATACCCCCCCCACCAGAATCAGAGAAAAAAGAATATTCAGCTTTTTGTAACAATTAGGCTTTTTAAAAATTAACTTTCAGAAGGTTATGAGAGAAGGGGCCATCCTTGCTTTATGGGGAAGTTGTTCTGTACAAGTGGAGCTCCCACAGAACATGGAGTTGAACAGAGCTAGTAATCAAGTGCATATATTTCACATCAAAAGTAAAATGAAATACCATAAATATAAGTACTAATAATCATGGACTCTAAAGGCAACCCGTTGAAGGAAGTTACAATCAATATGGCTGCCTTGGTCTTCAGAAAAAAGGTGCTTTCCAAGCAAAGCAGATGCCAATGGAAAAATGAAGTTGTGGGGAAACGAAGCAAAAAAATCAGAAGGGTTTTGAAGGTAACAAGTCCACTCACCAGCTACACTAACACAACTCCACATTAACCAATGGGTAGATTGAACGAATGGGGCTTTGGAATGGGCTAGCCCACCCATTAGCTAATGTAGCCCCATGTTACCAAAAGATAGATTGGGACACCTGGATTTTTGATAAACGAACATAGCTTCGTATTAGCCAACAAGTGGATTGAGCCAATAGGATCATTCTATTTTACTGCAAATTGAATTTTGCACTCAATATCTTTTTCTAGATGGAGTCCTTTTCAGTTTAGATTCTGTGCTGTTCCATTTTGAATATACAGTGTTAAGATTTCATTTTGCAGGAATTCATCTGCAGTGAATCCATGATTGGGTAAGTGATGGCTCCAAATCTGATGTTGTAGCAGGCCTCCAAATTCTTTAAACCAGTTCTGAAGCTAAAGTTTTGACTTTTTATTGATGACAGTTTAGTAAGTCTTACGTAGGTAGATTATAACCTTGAACAGTCATTAAATGATCAGTGGTAAGTTAAGGACTTAATATTTGAGCTTTAACACCCAAATCCCAATCCAATGGGTTCAGTAGCTAACTTTATATCTCAGCTTTAGCACTAAAATGTATTATAGAAATAGTTCTGTTTGCTTAGTTGCTGATATGTATTGTTCTTTCTGGATCTCTTTTATTCATAATACCTATATACATTTTTTTTTTTTTGTTGACATGTAAACCATCCAGAGTCATTGTGGAATTAAAAATACTTAACTAACAAAAGAAACTGGAACTACATTCACACATAGCATTAAATATGGATGTGATTCAGAGGTGGTATTCAGCAGGTTCTGACTAGTTTTGGAGAACCGATGGTGGAAATTTTGAGTAGTTTGGAGAACCGGCAAATACCACCTCTGACTGGCCCCACCCCCATCTATTCTCTGCCTCCTGAGTTTCAGCTGATTGCTTTTGTTGCCTTGCACAGGAGAATGAAGCAGGAAAGAAGATTGGCGGGATGAGGAGGGAATGGGATTTTGCAGTAACCTTCCCCTGCCATATCTACCAAGGCATGCCCACCAAGCCAGGCCCATAGAAACGGTAGTAAAATTTTGTGATTCCCACCACTGAGGTGATTAACTGAAGAAACTTTCTATGGGTGGGCTCACACAAGTTGTTGTGCCTAACTGAAGGCTGGAATAGATGTTCCATGATTTTATACGTCAAACAGAGAAAACAACAGAGGCTAACTAGAAGAAGAAACAGGTGACGGTAACCCTTTTCCTCAGGATGAAACCAAGACAGCCCTTCGTCTACCTTTCTTCCTCATATATAATGTAACATAGATTCAATTAAGGAGTCCCCAGCTGATAATATCCCAGTTACAACTTCTGTAATCAGGTTTCAGGTTCTTAGAGAAAATGTTCCCTTAACACGGAAGGTAATAGATTAACAAGTTAAACAGTGGGAGTTTTGCATCTCATTCTTATGCATCCCATGCCTCAGGTCCTCTGGCCCTTCTATGTATCACCCCCTTCATTTAAAGTGACTAGAGCTAGAATTGTATAGCTCTTCTGGGAACTGATTAATGTATCAGCTTTTCCACAATACTGCAAAAGTTTCTCACATTCATTTTACAAAATCAGCTAGATCTGAACTGTGTTTCCCTTTCCTTTCCTTTCCTTTCCCCCTTTCCTTTCTCTTCCCTTTCCTTTTGCAATCTCCTGCTCCAAAGTGCATTACTCAACCATCTGTTGTTCTGCTAAATTGCTTCAATGGGCAAAATGCTACTTTAGACAGCTGGTTGGGCCTGTCTGTTGGTAGTGCCAGCACCAACACTGTTATTTCATAGAATTCTCCTAGGTAAAATCACCCATCCTTTATATTTCACCGAATTAAGACTGCAATCCCAAAAGAACACTTGGGGGCGGATCTAGATTTATACTGAGCATGGTTATACTATTCCTATATTTCATTGCAGGCTAAAATGCTCTTGACCACCATGTATTCTGTTATTCTTCCAACACTATCCTACACTGTAGTGAAACATTACAGTTAATAAAGTATGTTGTTGCCTGACACTGCAGCATAAGAATATGACAATTTTCCTAATTTTAATAGACTGCCTTAACTTCAATGTATACATTTATGTTTTCCTTTTCTAGATAACATATGCTTCTATCTTTTGTGACAAAAAGAGAACGGAAAAGAATCAGATGTATATTTGTAAATATAATCTTAAGTAATGCACCAGAAATTATATATTGTATGCCACAGATGCCTATATGGAATAAAGTAAGGCACAAGTTCGCCCAATAAATCTTGTAAAATGCAGCATATTATCAATCTATTTTGGATGACAGATGATAGATGGATAGCTATGTCTCTAATTCAGTGGCATCCCATTTCACATGCAAATATGTATATTTTTTGTTGTGATATTAAGGGAATTTAAATTATGAGTGATGTAGTACCCTGAGTTCGGGATGAATTTTCTATTAACAGTGCAGTGTTATACAAATTCAGTAAGCCTACTGAATGACCTTTGGCCACATTCCCAGGTAGATGCATATAGCAGAGGTCTCCAACCTTGGCAACTTGGCAACCTTAAGATTTGTGGACTTCAACTCCCAGAATTCCCCAGCCAGCCTGGAAATTGTGTTGCCATGGTTGGAGACTTCTGGCAATATTAGGATGGCCTTTTAAATCTGGATTTAATCTAATATACTGGAAAGAAGGGGAAAATCTACAAGAACTGGCAACTCAATCCTTTTCGATCCTTTGAAAGAATGTACATGGAACATAAACATTGAATACTGAATTGAATACAAAATGAATGTTCACATTGTGTATAATATTTTTGTCTGTGCTAAATACCATTTGGATGAACATAGGTGATTGTTAAGGTGCTGCTTTGAACTGTGGTTCTCTTGTTCTTCTAGTTACTTTTACATTCTATTGTGAGGCAGGCTGGACAAGTAAGAATTTTATTGCAGCACTTTTCTTCTGTTTTAAAATAACCGAGGCATCATTTTTCACTATACAAGGCAATCATTCACTCAGCTTCTGCCCTTGAAGCCTTCCAAAGGATAAGTGACTTTAAGGCAGGTTGCTAATACAGGTTTTCCACAGCAATCATATTATAACAGTGCACCATACATACCCTAATATCATTTGTATATTCAGAATTGCAGTTCTATGGATCTGAAATTGATTGCATCTATTCACTTACTTTTTATTATTCCGCAGTCATACACTGATGTCTAGACTCTAGAGGTAGCTTTTCTCACACATTATAAATTTTCTATTTTCCAGGTATATTTCTTTTGCAGATTAGGCGGTATAATTTAATTTGCCCTAAAGCTTTATTTTATTTTTTTACTTCTTTCTCCAATATAGGCCTCTCTTGTTTGGTTTCTTGACAGCAAAGGATACTATGATTGATAGAATTCAATTGCTGGTTCGAAATACATGTAGGCAGTTGTTATTTTATGTTTGTTGGCCTTCTCTATGAGATTTACCTACTGTTCAATGAAAAAAAATAAGAAAGCTGTAATGATCTCTGGTCGCACACCTGGTCCTATAACTCTGTCACGGCATACATACCATGGAGACCAGAAATGGAGAACTGAATTGAGATTCATGTGCTTGCTTATCCATAGTTGTGCAGAGTCAAAGGCCAATGCGGTAGCAAATGATTCAAATTTCAGATAATGTGAAATACATGAACAAGACAGATGTGCTCTATTATTGTCTGAATAAGTTATAAACTTGGGCTAGCAGGGTAATTACTTTGCTCATTTCCACTTTCTCCCCAATGTTTCCAGATGCATTCAGTTTACCGTGCTATCTCTTCCTTGCATGTAAATTAAATAAGTGTCCATCCGTTAGTTGTTCTGGTTTTTATTTTCTATCCTGTGGCCACAGACGGGTCTTCCAAAGGAAAGTTGAGATATCTATTTTTTTTTCTTTTTCTTAAATTCAGTTTTGGACTTAATTAGCTTATTTAGCTTACGCTCTCCATTTTAAACTGCTCCATGTATACACTACAGGTAGTCCTTGACTTACAACAGTTTCCTTAGGGGCTATTTGACTTATGACTGCCTTTTGAAGGTTTCAGCATCCCCATGGTCACATGAACCAAACTCAGCTTGGCAACCGACTCATATCTATGACAGCTGCAGTGTCCTAGGTCATGTGATCCCTTTCTGAGATCTTCTAACAGGCAAAATCAATGGGGAAGTCAGATTCACTTAACAACCATGTGACTAACTTAACCAATGCAGTGATTCACTAACAACTGTGATAAGAAAGGTTGTAAAATGGGGAAGACTCACTTAACAAGTGTCTCACTTAGCAATAAACAATTTGGGCTCAATGACTACCTGTATTTGTCTTTTTGGCATGACTGGCACAATGATGGAGTACAAATTGTCAAATAAGCATTAAAAATATTCGTAGTTAGAAGCATTTTGTACCAACAACACAAATAACAGGAAAGGAAAAGAGCCAATTTGATTAAAAGGGGAAAAAAGGAAAAGCAGGAAAAGAACATTTTGCTATGGACACTGTCAGAAGCTGAAAGCTAGTTCCCAAACTATCATAAATTTACAAATAAATTAGAGAAACAATAATTAATCAATTGATTCTCAAATACTGGTTTAGTTTTGGAGTGAACCTGCTTCTTGCTGGTCCCCATATCAGCAACTTTCCTTTTTATTTTTGTACTCAAGTTGTCAGTTGAGATGTTCCCATATTATCCTCTTTGAAGAAAGAGCAATGTAGATATGGAGATATTGGATCTAAACTTTTCCCGAGAAATTATTATATTCAAGCTTTCTCATCTTATAACATATTAACAATTTAGAAGTGGAAAACTGTTCTTATATGAACCATACAGAAAGCGCCATTAAAAACAGTGAACTTTGGAAGGAAATATTTATAGCCCAGGATTGAATTGTGGAATCCTTGGTGCTCTGTGAGTTTGGTTGTTTGCTAAATGACATTTCATTACCTAACTCAGTAACATCATCCATGCTACAAGGGAACGGGGTTTGCTCTCTCTTTATATACTATACAGTGGTTTGCCCTGTCCATATTGATGGCAGTGGTCCTGATAGTTCCTTGATTAGGCTATTAACTTGTTTGTCTGAGATTTGGTGTTCCTTTATGAGGGCATTGTTTACTTCCTGATTGTTGGTCTAGGGTTAAACTCTGCTCATTTGGATGTTGATTGCTGGTGAGGAGGTATTTTGATCTTTTTGTTTCCTTTTTGGCTTTTTGATATTGCCTTTTGAATGGGATAGATGTTATTTATCTCCATGAGCATGTTGATAGCTGAACTTTACAGTGAATTTTACTTCTGAGTAAATATATATAACAGGCCATGAATAGGTATTTTTATTAGCAAACTGAGAGCAAAATGTTTGTTTAATTAATTTTTTGAAAAATGGAGTGATTTCTTTATTAAGATTATAACTTACTCTTAGATAAATTAATTCACTAGCCCTGCACTGGTATTAATAGTGCTTTTAAAGATTTATTTTTATTCTGAATAATGCTTGAGTTTTATGAACAGGTACTCATCTTAAACTTGTCTGGAAATATTAATTATTAATTAAATTATCCCGAGTTAATTAATATATTACATAATTTACTCAAGGTCATAATCAAAGTCTTGGTATGTACTCAAAAAAAATTGGATTAATACTTTTTTTTAATCGTTAGATAGCTTTACTAGATACAATTGTTATATTATTTGTAAATATCCAGTCATTTGCTTACCAGCATGGGAACATATGTCCATGCATTTAGAATAAGGATTGTTTTGGTAACAATAGTGCTAAGAGTAATGTTAGCAAAGAATAATGCATTAAGTTTCATAGTGTACTTTCTTTCAAAGAATAACATATTCATTTCCTATTCTACTTCCTTTCACAAAACATGTTTTGACTATGTTGTAATGTCATAAGGCTCAAGAACAAATTCTTGACTTCCGGTTTGGGCTTCTTTGGCAATGGACTGAAATCCGCAATTGTGCGTGGTTTTGATCCATGCTCACCACTGGAGTGCCCCAATCCTTTGGATTCGGGGTTGAGCCACCCCATAGAGGTGGCGAAGAGGAGGGAATCTGCTAGCTGAGGGGAGCCGCATCTTTCCTTCTCAACTGGCCATTACTCCCTTTCCCAAAGGCAGTTGGAGCAGTGGTCAGGAATGGCGACCTCACAGAAGAATCCGACTGGACAAGATTGAGCAGGAGGAAGAGCCTGACAGACCAGGCTAAGCAGAGATAACATCTAAGCAAGGTACCCTGGAATTAAAAGTATTAAGAGTGTTATCCCTAAAAGAAGATTTTTAAAGTGGCGGAGAAGAGAGAAAAGGAGGGGGGAAATCCTTCTTTCCCTTTCTTATATTGACAGTTACAATCAGCTTTGAATGTTAAAAAGAAATCTAAGTAAGAAATTTATTTTGACACTAACAGGCAATTTTAAGCTGAAATTAAAGTGTCAAAAGCAAAATAAAGACTTTCCGGATACTCCTAAAGCCCTTAAAAGGATGAGAGTGGAGAAAAAAGGGTGGAACTTGGAAAGAATCAGAGAGTGCCACCTGGAAATAAATAAAAATAAAAGGGATTAACAGTGTAACTTTAAAAAGACTTCCAAAGGATACATTGTAACTGAAATTTTATTAAAAGATAACAGAACCCCCAGAAAAGAAAAGTTGAAGAAAGAAGCAAGAATAAACAGTTTTGGATTACTTGGTGATTTTTAGAACATTGGGTGTTGGATTTTTAATTAAAGTCAATCGGGTGTTTGTTTAAAAGTGTTTAAAATGGCAGTACTCCTTGAGGAATTAAAAATTGAACTTTAAAAAATGAAAAAAGAAGCACAAGCAGGAGAAGGATCTTTTGGCTTCATATTTCAATTCTTAGAAATGGAGATTTTGAACTATGAAAAACAACAAGAAACGCTTGAAGAGCAAGAAGAAGGGTTGGACAAAAAAGAAGCCATCTTTAATGATCAAATAACGCAATGAGGGTAAAATGGAAAAAAAGGGGGAAAAAGTTAAAAATCTAAAATTTGAGGAAACAACTGAAAAAAGAATAGTTTGAAAAATAAACACAACAGTAAGGAGAAGCAGAAAAGAGAATTACAGAAAGAAGAATTAGAGAGAGCGGGGACAAAAGGCGAGTGAGAAAAAGGAGGGAAGATAAAAAGGAAAAAAAGTTATAAGGGACAAAAACAGGAAATAAAGAAACAGGGGAAATGTATAAGGATTAAAAGTATTAGCTTATTTAAAAGACACAGAAATAATGGTTAAATCAAATTAAAAGTGAGAATTCTGCAAGGGTACAAAAGATACTGTTGCTATAGTAGAAACAGTAATGAGCTAGAAATGAAACAGGTGATTAAATTATAAGATAAAACTGGTATTGTCATGTAATGGTATGCTTACTAATAATTAAATGTAATAACGAGAGAAAGGGAATAAAAGTAAAAGAAGCTGAAATAAGAAGGAATGGAAATATTTTAATTGTTCTTAAAGACTTATAAAACATAATTGAAAAGAAATGTGAAGATTTATAATGAAATCAATACCAGTTGTTAGGATGAATTTGAATAGAATAACTATTTTGTCTTCCTATAATACTCCTATCAGACATACAGCTCTGCTCAAGGAATAGATAGTAACAATGGCCTGAAAGGCCCTTTGCAAAGCTCCATTTTGTGTATCAGTTGTGCATATTCCTATCATGGGTAGCCCTTGTCTTTGTTATTAATGCTTTGTCACTTCCTGTTTAGACTACTGCAATGCCAGCTATTTGGGGCTGCTCTTGAAAATCACTCAGAAATTGTAGCTGACCCAAAATTCAGCAGAATAAATAATTATTCTATACTTGGAACAGCTTACATCCTGCAATAATACCTCTGACACTACCAAACATTAATATCTTCCTGTACCAAGGCCTTGGGAAGGACTTGATAGATCAATGAAAGTGTCAAATCCAGTCTGAATATCTGGCTGATTGTGCAACGAATCATAATAAAAGATGGCAATTACAGTAATGTCATCAAAACTCCACTTATTTCAATGTGCGTGCAATTTAATACACATACAAAAGAGCTAACGTTTCCTAAAAGTTCAGAATATTTTTGGAGTTGGGCAGCTTCAAAATCCATTAAAAATTAAATTAATTAAATTTTAATTTTAAAAAGATTATAGTTTGTGAATCCTGCACGTGATGGCCTGTAGATTGTATATTAGAAGGCTTTCCCAAAATTTGATTTAAAATATGGCATATTCTCTGGGAAAGAACAAAAATAATATATTTCCTTATTACTTAGCTATAACTATGGCAATTTTTATCACATTGGTTTGAATTAGAGCCATACGATAGATTTTGTCAAACCATGAAATTTAACATATTGATTGAGCAAGTGTCATTTTTAATAGTAACAGAATGTTGTAGTTTGTTTGTTTGCAACAACTCTTCACATACAAGGTATCCTTTCTATTAAAAATATGCCAATATTTAAAAGCTCTAGTTTTGAAAGTTGCCAAATAGCATTGAAGTTCCAAATAATAGTTCATAATCTAAACAGAAAAAAATACCTGGGATATTAGAATCCTTCCTGGAGAAGCCAACTTTCAAAATACAGAAATCAATTTAATATCAAGAATGCATCAATTGGTGCAAGTTTGAAAACAGTGTGTTCTCCCTGAAGTCTTCCATTACATACTCTGTTTAAGATACTTTCAAAATTAAATTCTTTCAAGTTTTTGGTTCATTGCTCTTGGAACTTGTAGTAGAGAAAATGGTGTCAGTAATTGTCACAAATGCTCTATTGATTGCCACTAACTCAGGTAAGGTTAATTGGCTACAGCAACTTTCCATCTGTTTACCATTGACTTCATTGATCACAAACTCCTCCTTGATCAGCTGAAGCTTGAAATTCAATAGGACAGTGGTGGATTGGCTTACTTTTTATTTCAGAGACATTCAGTTAATAGAAAGAAAGATTCTGCCCTGTTTTATCTAAGATTCACTTCAGAAAGAGCAAGGGTGTATAAGGTGTTACTAAGATTTTTCTGAGTTTTGCATTTGGGCTCCAAATATACCCAACAGAATATACTACTTACCTCTCTTAACTTCTTAATGGATGAGAAGGACCTATCACGTTAGCAAGTTTTATTACAACTCACATGCATAATTATAATAACCTGAAGCTGGTAACAAAACTATTGCATATGTAATGTGTTTTGTTTCATCACATGAAAGGAGGGGAATCCATTCATGTTCTTCTTGTATCACAAACAAATCATATGCCAATGCTATTGTTTGGCTTCAATTGCAAAAAAGATAAAAAAGAGTAAAGAGCTGAAATACCTTTATACTTGTACACTTTTTCATTCACTTCTGTTTCAGAATTGTACAACTAATTAAGTCTGCTAGGATATATTGATCATGGGTGCGATTGAAGTAAGACTGCATATCCCTTGGACATAAGTTCCACTGAACTCATATAGACTTTCAAATAAACATGAATAGATGATAAAAGCACTATGCAATTTATTAATAGCTAGAAATCCTGGAAGGAAGAAGATGCTGTTACTTCTGAAAAGTCTCTTATATTTTAAGGTTTTTGATAGTCTCACTGCAGAGTCCTTGATTTCTCCAGAAGTTGCCACAAAGAGAAAGAAAGAAGGAGACGACAAGGAAAGGACAGAGAGAAGGGGTGGGAGGGAGAAGGGGAACAGAAACAGAAACAAAGAGACTTTGCTCAACAGCATATAGCCTACTATAGAAAAATCCATTCTTGTCCCTTGTATTTAGAGTAAGACAGTAATCATATGCATGTCTTTTTCTATGTGTGTGTATTAATACACACACACACACCCATACACATGATAGATAGATAGATAGAAAGATAGAAAGAAAGAAAGAAAGAAAGAAAGAAAGAAAGAAAGAAAGAAAGAAAGAAAGAAAGAAAGAAAGAAAGAAAGAATGAATGCAGTGGTGGGATTCAGCCAGTTTGCACCAATTCGGGAGAACTGGTAAACTGGTTGTTGGAGGAAATCATTAGTGCAGAGAACCAGTTGTTAAATTATTTGAATCCCGCCACTGAATGAATAGGATATTGCTAATAGTTTTGTTATGGTCCTGACCACCTCTCTCTTCAGAGGTATAAGCTGAAAGTTTGAAACAACTAATTGTAATATCTCATTCCTTTTTTCAGTTTAGCAAACATTCAGTTGTCACGGAAGTGTTAAAGGAAGTAGTAATGAGGGTCAGATCCATAATTTATCAAAGAAATCAAATCATTCCAGGCTATTATCAAAATGAAATAGTGAATTAGTCTCCCTGCTGTGAAAGATAATTGTTCCTTGTCTTTTTTTTTTACTAGTGCAACCCAGAAGTATAGTACCGAAATCAGTGATATAATGGAGAAAGTAGAAATACGGTCTGCCATCTTGTCATGTGATTTCTCAAACATATACACTCTTCTTGCACTGTGATAAAAACAAGCTGGGAAACTGGCCAGAGAAAGTGGTGAGCTGAGGAGATAAACAACTGCATTCACACATAAACTTTCTAAGGGGAGGTGGTGGAGAAAGTAAAAAATGGTTGATCTGTTGGCAGAGTAAATTTGTTTAACATGAGTTGTAGGTTTGGGGAACAAAAAGAAAATAGCCAATTGCGATGGATTTAGATAGGCTTTGCTGCTGAAAAAACACAAGTTACTGAATGAGTCAAATTCACCAGAGTGCTCCAAGTTGGCCATGTGCAAGACAGGGTTTATTGAAGATGTACATCAAGATCAAGGGACACAGCAATTCTGCACAGATCATCTTGATAGCAAAGGTCTAAAAAGATGCTTTTCTAGCCTATGAGATTACCATCAAAGTGTAATTAATCATTGATCAGAAGTAATTAACCATAATTAATTAATGGTTGATTAACCATTGATCAGAAGTAATTTACAGCTCACTTCCAACAAGCAAAAGCATGTTGTAATAAAGCCAAAAGCCAAAACAGCAAACGTATGTTCCAATGCTTTAAATATCCACAGAACTTCACCAAAACGTGTCTCACAAAACATTAATAATTCCAAAGTCAATCGCCATCCATCCATCCATCCACTATATATCATCTATCTACCTATATCTCCTTGTAAATGTAGAAATAGCTACACTGATATACACATCTTAATACAGATGCATAAATATTTTTCAGGGAGGAAGATAGCTAATAGAGAAACTCTGAAGAGGTTATTGATTTTTAATTAGGTATCAGTCACCTCTGCTGCAATACAGCAGGGGAATAATGTATGTTTTAATCACTGTATGATTAACCTTTCATGGCTAAAAGTGAAAGTAATACTTTCCAAATGTGGATATTATTAAGAAATTAAGATCTAACATTATTAAGAAATAATATAAATAATATTATATAAATAATATAAATAATAACCATATATGTTCCAATTGAGAGAGAGAGAAAAATCCCCCAAATATCTTTTTCTGCTAGAATTGTTCAATCACTTCTCAAGAACCCAAAGTTTATGACAAAGTAGCCAGGAGACACCCCTGGCCTAGACAGATTGACTAAAAAGGCAGGTAAAAGGGAAGAGGTTTGCCTAAAATGAAGCCTTCTAAAATAAAAAGAATAACAGACAACCGCTTTGTTCAGGAAGTAAAGATTAATTAAAAATAATAAAAAGTGACATGGCTTCAACTCTCTGCAGCTAACAAAGGGAGAGAGACAAAAGATGTCAAGGATTCAGGAGTGAGGAGAGAAAGATTTGTGGTTTCATCTAGAGGATATTGCTAGATGATTTAGTCAGGGGAAGACTGACCTTTGAACTGCCCGAGCTAATAAACTGGTGATTCAAATGGGCCAGGTTGGTGGGCAGCACCTTGTCCATGAAGTAGGATCAAGCAGCCAGTCAGAGTGGATAAAAATAAAACGCTTACATGACACTTTTGCACCGGGCATATTGTAAGGTGTGTGCTAGACAAGAGAATTGGATTGTTATAAACATCAACCAAAGTTTTGAATGGAATGCCACACACTATTTATAATACTGACTGTATTATAATGCTATCCATCGCAAGGCACCAAAGTTTCTATAGGTAGTCCTCAACTTACAGCCATTTGTTTAGTGACCATTCAAAAGCCACATTCCTTTAACAACTGTGTTACTAACTTGATAACTGCAGAAATTCACTTAACTGTGGCAAGAAAGGTTGCAAAATTGGGCAAACACACACTTGATAACTGTCTCGCTTAGCAATGGAAAAGTTGGGCTCAATTGTGGTCCTAAGACAAGGAATACCCTATTTTTCCTTAATATATTGGTCTATTTTGTTGTAAAGAGTACAGAAACTCAAGAGAATCACCAGTGGATGACAACATTATATCTCCTCCTCTCCAGAGTAAAATATCAGAATGAGAAACTGTAATCTCCTCAGGAAATATAGTGCTTTGGAATTGCCTGGTAATAAATGGGCACTTGTATAGCACATCAAGATCATTTGGTCAAAGCCTTTTCCCATGGTGAGCTATTTTGTTTCTAATATTTTAGAGTAAATCTCTCTAAATTTTCATGCATGCCTACTGTATAGATTAGCATATGTAAATTTTAATCTCTGTTTAGTAGGGTCTCAATGTGATGTACTATTTTCTAAGCTATACTTTTAGAAATAAAGCCCCCCAAAGTGGCTTTTGGATTGAAGTTTGAATGAAAGACACACTAATCTCTGGAGGACAGGCTATTCCACTAAGTTAAAGAGTTTATCATTTTTAAAGCTTATTTTTATATCAGTATGATAGTGTCTGGGTATTAGTATGGATCTGTTTTTTTTCTAGAGGTAGTAATAAAGCTTCATTGATTGAAAATATTTTAATGCTATCAGGTTCATGTTATAAACTCTTATTGTCTGTTTGTAATAAGAAGTTGATTTTATCTTTTTTTTAAAAAACTGGCTGTCCCAAGAGGGAGGGGAAAATAATTCTTTTGAGCCCCCCGATTTACTGATTTACTGATTTTTTACTGATTGGAAAATTTACAGCAGACCTTTTTTAAGATGAATTTGATAGACACTGGAAGGATCTTGTCTGGGAATTTTCTAAGGAAAACAGCACCTCAAAATCTAAATATTTTTTTTGTTCAAGAAAGACCTTCACTGATTTGCATTTTAATATTCAGAAGTCTATTTTATCGAGCCTGGCTTTCTAGTCCAAACTGCAGTCTGATGAAGGAAAAATATGTGTTAAATAAAATAAAAAAAATTCCTGCTATAAAGATATGAATGGTACGGTTATTCCTATCTCTGGAAGATCCGCAGATTTTTCTCTGATCTTGAAGGACTATATATGATGCTCAGAACTAAAAGTGCTTCCTCGCAGCAATTTCATCCACCAGTGATCCATGTCAATTGTGTCAAAAACTAGGCTGAGAAATCTCACTAGAAACTGTTTTCGATTCCTGTAGTGAAATGTACTATGTATAATATATAAATGTTCAGAGCCCTTTTTGTATTATAAAAGACATTGGCAACCAAGTTAAAACAGCTCAGCTCTGTTTCTTTTTGGTTTTTTATTTTTAAAAACATATCTGTCATAAGTGTCCTTATTGGTCATTGCATGTGTGATGTTGAGTCAATTTTCTTTTCATTTCTTCTGATGATTGACCTGAGTTCAAAAATGTGTTTGATACAACAAATACACAGTGACTTGCTTTAAGCAATGCCAATCATTTTGTTAATCAAGGAGCCATCTAGCCCAGAGTACTCCAACCTTTTGGGCTTTGCAGACCTGCTTGGGGTGGGCAGGGGGGATGGACCTGCGCGAGTGGTGGACACACACACATACCACTCATGCAAATGGAGAGTGTGTCCATGCGCTCGCCCACTGCTTGCACAAGTGGAGATGTGCACATAGGCACACACTTATATGCCACTTCTATTGCCTGGTTCTAAATGGCTCAAGGCCCGATAATGAGCCATAGCCTGGAAGTTAGGGGATCCTGATTTAGACTGTAATGAAAAGGCTGGATGAGCATTTCAGTAACCCTACAGAAATGTAAAAGTATCATATTTTTTGGACTATAAGATGCACTTCCCCCTCCAAAAACAGTGGGTGGAAATGTCTGTGCATCTTATAGAGCGAATGTTGCCAAACCCCACCCACTCACTCTCCACCACCCGCCAGCCTCTGTCTCCCAGCAATTTGCCTCCTTGCTGCAAACAGCAAACAGCCTGGTCAGCTTCAGCACTGCCTGATTTAGCACAAGCAGCTGATTGGCGGTTGGATTGGCCTCCTGGAATACCACTGATCAGCTGTTTCAGGCTGCAGGGATCACCACTGCCTGTTGGTCTTATTCTGTGAATATATTTTCCTTCTGATTTTCCAGTTGATTGCATGGGTGAATTATCACATCTTCTCCAGCTACCTTAATGACTACTTCAGAAAAAGTAAGGAGACCTCACTTTTTCTTCCATCCCTGATCTGGTTCTTCTCACGTCTTATCACCCTCCTCACAAGTGAGAAGAGATCTCCTAACTGGAGAAAAACAGGTAATCTGACAAAAAACCTGAACACTTCATACACCTTTTCTGCCTTGTTTGAGTTTTCAGCTTCACAGGAAGCCAAGAAAACTCTCTCCCACCCCAAATCTCATAATTTTCCTGTTTTGGATGCTTCTTGCAAAGCAGCAATAAAGGAAATGGGGTGATTGGTAGCCAATGCTAGCAACAACTTCAGTTTTGCCAAGCCAATATCTGGAGAGAAGAAAATCTACACTGCATCTTTTTCATATTTTTGTTATCTTGAAAGCAAATAGAAGCAAGTGGGGAAAAAATGCTTTACTAGTTATAGTTCCCTGATTGTTCATTGATGGTTTACTTTTGGCAGCAGTGATAATAATGGATTAGCGTGCTTTGCTTCCTAAACCGTTTTATGTGGTATGGACAAGCAATTTTAATGTTAGTAAAATTAATTAGAGAGGCAGGAGAGGATTGTATGGGAAAGGGGATGAATTAAAAAATAATAATTACCATTTAATTATAAATATTGATTTTAAGTACCAGAATGCTGTAAGCATGTGCATGGGTTTCCTTGAAAAATAAACCATCCTGAACATAATAGCACTAAGGTTTTTGACATAGAAATGGCAAATTTTAGGATATGGAAAAGTAAGAATTTCAGGACTATAGGAAAAAAATGCTAGATTGGAATGCACAAAGGATTCTAATCTTGGAGCTGAAGACCAACAGCAGCAAAAACGACAACAAAAGCAAAAGCAAAAATTGGCGCAACAATGTGAAATCTTCCAATGTGATAATAATGCTGATCGCACAAAAATATAATCCTTGTTTGTGGACTGCACATACTTGTACAATGTGAAATTTTAGAGGCTTCTACTTATATAAAACAGCAATTACAGGTTTAGAAAGTTGCTTAAAATATGTATCAATTAAAAAACATAGGAGATTTTCCTGATGATTTATTACATGGGAGCTATAGAATTGGACTCACGGATGTAATAAACTACATTCAGGAAATGCTGGCATAAAATTAATGGCATGGCCAAGGCCTTTTTAAAGGGCTTTGATTATCATAATATTGTCCTCAAAAAGCAACTGCTGAGACCTGACACCTGCCATCTTTTTCAACTGATTAACAGAAACATACCTTGCTGCTTGCTTTTTTTCTTTTTTACTTCACATCCCACTCATTTCTAACTGAAACAAGACTGTTTTCATCAGTTTCATAGAAACTCAAGGTAAGACCCATAGGAATATACACAAATGATTTAAACCAGTTTTCTTCTGCATTATTTTGTGCTAACGATATAGCTCTTTGTTTAAAAAAATATTCCCCCTCTTAATATCAGCTACCTGCTTTGCTCTATTCTACTACTTCTATTTTATGCTCTATTATAATAAATAGTACTACTAGTAGTAGTAAGAGCAGTAGTGCAGAATCTTTAGATCTTTAGTTTCATTACATATAAACATAGTTCTTTTTTAGCATGGGGCTTTGGGAATTTATGTTGGTGCACAGAATTGTATTTGAGCTTTGGTTAAGCAGGAGAAAGAAAACAACAGCTCCACTGTAATGGAATAAACTGTTTTATACAATCATAGAAATTAAAAAGATTTATTTATTTAATTAATTTCCATAGCCTCCCATCACAACTAAATGACTTTAGGTGGTAAACAATTGTAAAATGACTGAAAACAGTACAAACTAAATGTATAAGGCAGCCAAGAAAATTGTCACAATATTTGGCAGTCTAATCAAGAAAAGGGGTGCCTAAAGTGTTTGAGGTGTCAGATTCAGGTGCATAGCCAGTTTTTAAAACTCTTATGAAAGACCAACAGGATTGGGGTCATCCTAGAAATACTATTTAGGATGGAACTATATGTTTTGCTAGGTAAATTTGATTAATGTATCTGACTTGGTGGGGGTTTTTTTTGTTTTGTTTTTTTACCTATGGCTGTTTCATTATTAAACCTGTGAGTGAAAATTGTGTGGAATTACAATACATGCAACATTTCTCAGCGATAATTTTCCCCCCACTTTCCTTCTCCCTTTTATACACACATTTTAAATATGAACCTTTAAATGTTTGATTTCCCCTAGCAGGCATTTCTCTAGAAACTTATAATTCATAATCACTTGACTAAGGAAACAGAACATTTAAACAGATTGTGAGTTAACTTATATTAGACCAACTACAGTTTCAGGAATTGAAATAAATTATTTTATAAACAGAAATATGCATTGGGTTCCTCTCAAACAGCTGTTTAAGTTAACCAAAGTATATTATGAAATGGTTTGTAGCACATTATGTACTTCTTTTTCATGTTTCCAATATTTACAACACTTTAAAAAATAAACTAGCACAACAAAGTATTATTCTATACAGGTATTTTATTTTGCTTTGCAATGATCAACACAAATATTAGAAGATGCAAGGTATGTTGGAAAGGAAATTCTTCATAAAAATAAGAAATTTCATATTTGAATTAATCTCTTTAAAATTAGTATTCTATACCAGTTGAATTGTGCCTGGGACACATACATGGTACTTTCTTTTCCACATCAATATATACATTTATTGCATATATATGTGTATGCCTGTTTGCATAAAACATGTATATATGTATTTATGTTTTGTATTTTTAATGTAACTATCAGACACATCTCAAATAATTTAAAAAGAAGATAAAAAGAAACTATAGCCTTCTGTGTGTTCATGGAGTTATCCTGAGAAAATAATGATTAAGAAAACAGAACTGTTTTATTTATAAAATAACTAATACATTTAAACACTTTTCTGAACTAAATGAAAATGTTGTTATATATTGTAAAGTCAAAAGAAGAATTCAGTATTGGCTTTTGATTATTTGTGACTGTCTGAACTATTCAAATCTCATGATTCCCTAAATGTTTTCAATGAAATTTGCAATAAACTGAGACAATGGTCCAGAAAACTGTAAAATATTCTGCAATACTTTTTCCAGGAATAGTCTTACGAAAAATATTTGATAGGAATTACATTTAATAAAAATTCAGTGCAGTACCTGCTTTAATCAAGAAAGGAACCATTTATCTTATTTGGCTACATATGCTTTTCTTCTAGCTTCTGAATATTTGTTTGTCATGTGTTGTTTCTGATTATTTTTGAATAAAATTCACTTAGTTTAAAATATAACAATATAATTTATATGTAACTTTCAAAGCATTGCTTGATATTGATCCAAAATGTAGTTATACAGATTACTTTAAGTGTGTCAAGAACTTAGTTTTTATCTGTTAAATATTTTTGGAAATGTCCAAAGGATTATGAAAGTGATCCACAGAGAATATACCTGCTGGTACCCTTAAAATTTTGTGCTGAAACATCAGTGCCATAAATAGCCTAAGGAAGGTGACACCTCTGAGAATGTCATAAAGCTTCCTAAAAACAATAGTACCATATCCATTAATCTCAAGGATTTTTGTTAACATCTACTAATAGTGAAAAAGTAAACTGTCCATCATAATGTATATGAAAAATGTTCCACTCCTACTAATCCACTGGAGTTTCTCTGAATGAAACCCATTTAATGAAAGTATAGTTTGATTTTTTAAAAGTGCAATGAAAGCTATAAATATAGGAGCACATAATGTAATATGACAGAGCAGAAGATATAATATACAATAGTTTGATTATTTATCAGGTTATGCTTTTAAATGGAGCAAGTCTTACATTTATTATGTTTCTATGTAAATTGACAAGAATGGGATTTGGCATCTACATCATTTGGCATCTACTTCTCTATGGAGACCACCAAGTCAAAAGAATATAGTGGGCTTAATTAAAGAATGAGCATATGTAACTTCTGACAGTGTGATGGCTGGGTTCCATTTTCAGGAATCCTTGCCTGTGCTTTCACATTAAACACCTCAAGGCACATTTGGTTGATTTTCAGATAGAAGTATATTTTTTAACCTTTGTTTGTAATGAGAAATTTAAAAGCGGAGATAATCCATTTTGAAAACTCCAAGCAAATATATTTCTTTCCGTGTGTGTTGGTTTGTGTGTATTTGTGTATTAATGGACAAGGATATTAATACTAGAGCTAGCTTTTTGCCAATTGAATCTTTAAATCATTACATTGAAAGGAAAATAGATTTCACAGTTTGACCCAGATGCATTAATAGCAAACTGAGTTATGAACAGTACTGGAAATATTTAAGATGATTCTATTTGAATGTCATATATACACTATTATATGTTTGTCTGTATTGCAGAACCACAATTATATATAACACTGACAGCCATCCAATCTGAAACAGATCCTCACTAACAATAAAAACACAACAATGATGCTAAATTGGAAATGAAAGCCTGCAAAAAGCCTAGCTTGCTCCCATATATACATTAACATCACAGTTACCGGCCCCAACAACTTCGCACACAGGATTAATGGTGTCTTCATATATTCTTCCTCTTAATGTGATATACTGTGTATTTCACTGACTGCCAGCAATGTCTTTCAGGATTATGTGTTGGGCAAAAAGGCTAAGCTTTGCCCAAAATAAATACTGAATACCCCACTGACATCAGAATTCAGAACAAGTCAAAGTATCATAAAATCATTTTAATCTCCCAACATACTGAATTACAGATTTCAAGATGGCAATGTTAATTTGTAAAATGTGATTTAAAAGGCCTTTAGCAAAAAAAGAAACCTAACTATTTTTGATTTTGTATAATGCATGTCAAAAGTGTGTGTGTGTGTGTCTGTATGTGTGTGTGTGTGTGTCTGTGTGTGTGTGTAGGTATGTCTGTGTACCTATACAAACAAGCAATTATGGTTTAACAAAAATGACAACTTTGTCAAATTTTAAAAAAAACAAAGATAATGATATTAGAGAAGAAATCAGCAACTAATGGGCTAGAGCAGGGTCTCCAACCTAGGCAACTTTAAGATTTATTGACTTCAACTCCCAGAGTTCCTTAGCCAGCAAAACTGGCTGATGAATTCTGGAAGCTGAAGTCCACAAGACTTAAAGTTGCCAAGGTTGGAGACCCCTGGGCTAGAGGACAGATTTGACCTACCAGTCAAACTAACCCATCCCATAATCCCCCAAAGCAATATATCAATGTGGAAAGGAGAGTGAGAGAGTGGACATCTCTTTGATTCTTCTTCTGAATGCTCACTGCCTCCTTGGGTAGTATGATGGTGAAAAAAGTTCTAAAATTATACAAACTCATGATCGTTCCTCCATACTCTCAGATTCTATCAATATCATAACCTAATACTGTTATGCATTAGTTTAGATGATCAATGTGAATATCTCCAGATATAAAGACACCAACTTAAACAGTAAATGTGGTGATATACAAATGAAATTATGAAGAGAGTGAACTCTGATTCATGAATTAGGGAAGAAGTAGCAAAAAATAGAAGATATCCATGGAATCTTTTACTTTTTTACACTTGAACAAAACACATTGGGGTGTTTTTCCAGCTAGTATCGGTATCTTTCTGACACATCTTGTTTTTGTGTTTGTTCATTTGTTGTATTAATGGGGGTATAAGCATCTCAATATTTAGCATGAGGGTTCAACACAAAGTAATGCTCCCATTGCCTCAACTGCAGTGATATCCGTAACAACCATTACAAAAGAGGTTGTAAAATCCAGCACAACTCACTTAACAATCATCTTGCTTAGTACTGGAAATTCTGGTCCCAATTGTGATTGTAAATTGAGGGCTACCTGTATTCACTATAGACTTCCATTTCACAAATAAGGTCAGCCCAACCTCTTGTGGCAGGCACAGTTCTGCAATCATTTTCTTTCAATTGGTGGCGGGATGGGGCGAGATTGGACCATAAATCATCTGCTCTGTCAGGTGCTTCGTCTCTCTACATGAAGCCACAATGGAGGCAGATTGTACAAGTTATGTTATAGAGGTATTTATCTAGTGCCAAGACCCAAAGGTGCTTTTTCTGGAAGCAAGTAGACTTTGTTTTTTTTCTTTTGAGGACATTTCACTTCTTATCCAAGAAGCTTCTTCAGTTCTGACAGGACAGTGGGGAATAGAAGGATTTATATCCCTTGCAGACAGCTGGTAATCTGCATACTTTTAGTGGGGTCATTGAAGTCCCTGGAGGTTTATCTGTGTCTTCAAGGTCACTTGAGTAGTGCTAATGGTTCCTGTAGTTTGCAATTTTTCCTCAGGAAATCCAGTCCTACTCCCACATCTCCAAAAGAAAAGACAAAGTCCAGTTGCCTCCAGAAAAAGCACCTTTGGGACAACCATGACCTGGATGACTGAGAATCTCTACAGACATTTAGCTGTACGATTTGGGATGAGCACCCTTTAAATGCTGTGAATAGAATGGATTTCCCAAATGAATAAATATACTGGAGAAAAAAACAGTAGCTTCACATTATTTTATCTTAAGCAGGAAAATCACAATTATTACACAACACAACCTTTCTGTCCCAAAACCATTAACCACTTTTATAACAACTATTATTTGTAACTGAAATATCAACAAGCCAGAACCAGTTATTGAGTAATCTACTTCTGGTCAAAACTGCAAATGAATTTTAGGTTTATCATTATTCTTTATTTGCAAATGTTTTTCCATATTTACCATATTTTTCCTTCATAAGACATATTTTTTAGTCTCCCAAAAGTTGCTGGAAGTGTCTGTGCATCTTATGGAGTGAATATTGCCAAAGCCCCACCCACCCTCCAACCCCATCCTTTGGCCATTTTTGGCCTCTGTGTGCCCATTTTTGACCTCCAGGCACCCCATTTTCAGTCTCTGAATGTCCCATTGTCTGCCTATTCCAGACAGCAGGGATTGCCATTGCCTATCGCCACCGCTGAATGGTGGGGACAGCGATAGACAGCATACGGTGGTGGTGATCAGCAGCGGTGGTGATCCCCATTGCCTGGGCTGAAAAAGGGGTCCGCAGAGGCTGAAAATGGGATGCACGGAGGTGGCGATTGGCGGCGACTGGTGGCAGCGATCCCGGCAGTCTGGAACAGCTGATCGTCAGTATTCCAGGAGGCTGATCCAACTGCCAATCTGCTGCTCATTCTAAATCAGGCTGCGATAATGTGCTGAAGCTGACCAGGCTGTTTGTTATTTGCTGCAAGGACTCTAACAGAGGCAGATTCCCTCGCCTTGATTTCCTCCTCTAAAGCTAATGTGCGTCTTATAGACTGGAGCATCTTCTGAAGCAAAAAACATGGTATTCTATTTTTATTTTACATATAGCATTGTTCTTAAGAACTACCATATACAAAAACATAAATTATCTTTATAAACTTACTATGTACAAGGAAGAAACAAGGAAATTATAATAATGTGAAAATAATACAGGGGGAGGGTGATAGAAAGAGACATAAAATTTAAAACTTGAAGGAAAGCATGGGAAATACAAAACACTGAAAGCCTCAGATTAGAATATGTGATAATAAAGTAACAAAAAACACTCGTGAAAAATATCTGGTACAAACCCATAATTTGTTATAACAGAGTGATTGCTGCATCTAGAGATAACACCCTTTTTTTTTCATTTCTATTGAATGAAACAAATAATCTAAAAGACCTTTTAAAAGAGACAGGGAGCAGCAACTGTTGCATTCTTCTTTCGATCTTCAGAAAAAAAGTGGAAATGTGACCAGATTGGGAAATGTAACTCATCAGAAATAACTCTGACCCATCTCTTGTCCACTTTCAATAGAAGTGAAGTGTACCCTAACTGAGAAAATAATGGCTAGGAAGCACATTCTCACAATTCCTCTGAGAAACTACCATTCACCGTCACCAATAAAATTCTCTATTTGCTCTATTTCAAGGAGTAACAAGTGGACTTTGTAATGACAAAAATAGTTCTGGTCATCTCCTTCCTGACAGTGAGTTGAAAAAAAATCCTATAAAACTGACCCTGGAAGTCAAGAACTTTATACCATAAACAACCATAGACTACAGTAGTGTTTATAAATTCTGATGTTCTCCCTCCCTCTTCCTTCCTTCCTCCCTTCCTCCCTCCCTCCCTCCCTCCTTCCTTCCTTCCTTCTCAATGTTTTGTAGCCATGGAAGGAAGCACCTCAAGGATGAATTTAACCAGAGATTGGATCAACATCAAATTCATTCTATTTCATCTTCATGTTTTGAAGCTAATGGACTATTATAGGTAACCAGGAAGGGTAAATACTGGAAATATGGTTGCCTGCATGAAACATAATTTACCACAAACAGGAACCAACATTAATTTTAATTCTTCAAGATCTTGTTTTGGTCAAAGAGACTCATCCACCTTAAAAAAAGACATTAGCAGACTTGGAAAAACTCAAGGTTTTGCAGAAATGTAGGAACCATTTTTTTTTCTTTAATTAAAATAAACTATTGCAAGTATCATAACTGACATGATATAGAATGAAAAGGAAAAAGAAAGAACGAAAAAAGTACTGTAGAAATCTCACTATTAATATATTGTAGGTTCTCTTTGAAATAGTGCTTCCCAGGGTTTGGCTTGTTGATTATATTTTAATTCAGGTTTGCTTTTGTGTTATTGTAAACCACTCAGAACCCTTTTAAAACTGGGCAGCAAATAAATTGAAAAACAAAACAAAAAGGTTGTATGGTTAAAATGTTGACATTCCAATCAAACAAAATAAAGAGGTTTTCAACCTTTCAAAGGCTTTTGTTTTATGATATAAAATGATAAAATGTGAAGGCACTGCTATTGTTCCTGAGCTTTTCAAAGCTTTGCAAGCTGTTTCACTTCTCTGTTAAAACTGCATTCTTTTCAAAAAGATTATTCAGAAGGAAGTGAACAAAATTTAACTTCTCAAACCAGAGATTACCTTGTAATTCTCTACTATTACGAATATAAGATCCAAAAGAGAACATAAGTCTTTCTGCATATGCTGCCTTAAAGTTTTCTCCCCACCCCCCGCCCCCAAAGCTTCAGGATTTGTGTTGTTCAAAGAATTGATTTTTTGCACACAGGGAGTAAGATTTGTTACATTAAAAAAGTTTTTCACAGAGTTGGCATTTTCAATCGTCCCCATTCAGCTGTGTTTGCCAAACCTAGTAATAATTACACGTATAAAAGTCTGATTTAATCAGATTGATATTATAGAAATATACATAAATGCTCCACTGACATGAGGATAAAGAATTTTGTGTTTTACTCTTTTCAAATCATGCTTGATACAATTCTCCTGGGTTACGACAGGAACTATTAAAATTGCAGGCAACTATTTTGTTTGTAGTGGTTCAGAGATAAGCAGTACAATAACTTTTAATCACCTTGGTTCTATCATTAGTGTTATTATTTTACTACAAAGTCTTATCAGATTCCTGGGGAGTGGTTTTTTAATCTCCCCACCCCTAAAGTAGTGAATGTGCATAGAAAACAACCACAATAAAAGCCAAACACAAAGGCTGTATGCTACCTACAATCGTGTAGTGAATTATAATTGTGAATACTGATATGCATGGATCATATGTGTGTGTGTGTGTGTGTGTGTTTTCTTAAGTTTTGCGGGTACTTACATGTATGGTATTCAGCTTTGCTCGGGTATTTTCCCATGTCATTGTAGTTGTGCTTTTAAAGTTGTAGCAACGTTTCGGCAGAATCTCATCTGCCATCATTAGGCTTCTGTATTGTGTTCGTCTGGGAGTCAGACTTTTACAGTTGTTTCAGTTTTAAATTTGGGGCTAGCCAATTGCTGTGCCAGAATGGTTTTTTGTTCATCCTGATTGGTTGAGAGTCTAGGTCTGTGTTTATTGGTCTTGGAGTTTGCTGTGTTCTGCTTGATTGGTGTTTCTAATATCTTCTGTCTGTTTTGTGGCTCTTTTTGTATCTTGATTGGCAGGCAACAATGTGTTCCTTTATTGGAGGCCTTTAGTGAAGCTTGGCTCTGGGTAAATGGACGGCTATCATTTGTTAGGAAACTAGGTTTCATCTGGGTGCCTGGTTGGGGTGTGTTTGGGCTGGAGGTATCAGGGAGGATCTGTTTGTGTCCAGGTGTTTGCCTGGCTTATGGTGTGGAGATTTTTTTGTTCATGAGTGCAGGCTTCCAAATAATTGACAATCTGGTGGAATCATCTCTTTTATTCATGCTTTTAGGTCTTTTTTCAATCTCTATGGCTTCTCTGATAATTCTGTGGCTGGGGTTTTCTATAGTGGCTAGGGTTTTGGTGCCATTGAAGATGCTATGACCTGTGGTTTTCATGTGTTGGACTAGTGAGGAAGTGTGTTCCAGCTTTTTGACTGCATTTTTGTGTTCATCCAGGCGGGTACTTATTCTTCTATTGGTCTGTCTGATGTATGTGGCCGGGCATGATGCACAGGGAACTTCGTATATGCCTTGGTTTTCCAGGTCAATTTTATCTTTGGGGTTTCTAAGGATGGCTGCTATTTTTTCTGTCTGTTTTGAAGGCAGTCTTGATGTGATGTCTGTGTAGTATCTTACTGATTTTGTCTGTAGTACCTCTTATGTAGGGCAGGACAGCTGTTCCATACGTCTGTTCATCTTCTAGGTCTCCATTATGTCTCAGTGTGTTTTTGTGGATCAAGACGGTGATTTTGCTTTTGTGGAAGCTGTTGGATGTCAGTACTTTAGTCAGGGTGCATAGTTCAGTCTTTATGTGTGTCTTGTCTGCCAGGCGTTTGGTTCTAGCAATTAGTGTTTGGGTCATGGAGTTTATCTGTGCTGGGTGGTGGTGGGATTGGGCATTGAGGTAGTGGTCAGTGTGTGTTTTCTTCTGGTATATGGTGTGTCCTAGTGTGCCATCTGTTTTTTTTTTTTTTTTGTAGATTAGTACATCTAGGAATGGTAGTTGTTTGTTTGTTTCCGTTTCCATGGTGAACTTGATTTTGGGGTGTGTGCTGTTTAGGTGTGTTAGGAAATTGTTTAGGTTTTCTTTTCCATGGGGCCAAATCACGAATGTGTCATCGATGTATCTTAACCATAGTTTGGGTTTGTGGGTGGCATTAGCCAGGGCTCTGGATTCGAATTCTTCCATGAACAGGTTTGCAATGATGGGTGACAGTGGTGATCCCATAGGGGCTCCTTCAATTTGTTTGTATCTTTGTCCTTTGTATATGAAATATGTGTTGGTTAAGCAGTGTTCTGTTAGTTCCATGAGGTGTTTAGCTGGTTGGTATTTATTTTTGATGATTTCAAGGGTCTCTTTTATCGGGAGTTGAGTGAATAGTGAAACCACGTCGAAACTTACAAGCAGATCTTCTTGCTCCATGTGTAGATCTTTGATCATTTCCAAGAAGTGGTATGAATTTTGTATATGTGAAGCTGCTGTTTCAGCATGGGGCTATAGCTGTTTTGCTAAGTGTTTAGCTAGGTTTTGTAGTGGTGCTCCTCTGGAGCTGACTATGGGTCTGAGAGGTATGCCTTCTTTGTGTATTTTTGGGAGGCTGTATAGTTTGGGGCATCTGGAAGATTTTTCTCTTGGGATGATCATCTGTTGGATCTCTTTGCTCATGTGGCTGGTTATAATTTTCTTCTTGGATAATTTTTCCAGATATGTGGTTGGGTCTGTGTTTATGGGTTTGTATGTGGAGTCTTGGAGTAGGTCTGTCAATTTTGTTTCATAGTCTTTTCTATCCATTACTACTGTGGCGTTCCCTTTGTCTTCTGGAAGTATGATTATGCTGCTATCTCTTTTCAGGGTTTGTAGTGCTTTAATTTCTTCTTTCTGCAAGTTGCTTCTGGGTGGTTTGCTTGTGCATAGGATGTTGGTAACTTGGTGTCTGATTCTGTTAGCTTCATCTCTGTTTAATTTAGTTAGGCTGGATTCTACTGCACATATGATGGATTCTGTGGGGATTTTTGGGGGTGCTATAGCATAATTGAATCCTTTGGTTAGGACATCTGTTTCTGTTTTGGTGAGTTGAGTTCTCTGTTGGAAATGTTATATACTAATTGTTTCAGGTGTTGTGAGTTATTGGGGGGTTTCTTGTCATGTTCTAATTTCTTTAGTTTCTTCAAGAGTTTGCCATTTTTGTAAGTGGATTCAGTTTCAGCTCTCCAAGTTGTAAGTTGTTTTAACTTGTCCCAAAGTAGAGGGTGGATTTTGCTGCTCAGTTCCAAGTGTAGTGCTAGCAAATCTTTGTTTAACTGATCCAATTGGAATCTCTTTCTGTGGAGCTCGTTCCAGAGTAGAGCCATTTCAGTTCTTTTCAGGATACGTTTAGTAGCTGCTGTGCTGTGATGAAATGTTAATTTGAAGCAGTGTTGCATTGTTGTCTCTGCAGCTGCATAGGAATTTGAGGTCACATAGTATTCCTGCTCTTTTAATTTTCAGCTTCTCATAGGTTTTGGTCTGGCTGTTTATTTCCTCCCCGTAGAGGTTTGATATTTGTTTTCTTAAGTTTTCGCGGGTACTTACATGTATGGTATTCAGCTTTGCTCGGGTATTTTCCCACATCATTGTAGTTGTGCTTTTAAAGTTGTAGCAACGTTTCGGCAGAATCTCATCTGCCATCATCAGGCTTCTGTATTGTGTTCGTCTGACTAACGCAATACAGAAGCCTGGTGATGGCAGATGAGATTCTGCCAAACATTGTTAACTTTAAATCTCATCTGCCATCATCAGGCTTCTGTATTGTGTTCGTCTGACTAACGCAATACAGAAGCCTGATGATGGCAGATGAGATTCTGCCAAACGTTGCTACAACTTTAAAAGCACAAGTACAATGACGTGGGAAAATACCCAAACAAAGTTGAATAACATATATATATATATATATATATATACATATACATATACATATACATATACATATACATATATATCACACACACACACACACACACACACACACACACACAATATATATATATATATATATATATATATATATATATATATATATATATATATATATATCCCGTTATTCTGTGTTTCCAAAAAAGAAAGAAAGAAAGAAAGAAAGAAAGAAAGAAAGAAAGAAAGAAAGAAAGAAAGAAAGAAAGAAAGAAATGAAAAATAAAGATATGAGAGGAAGGGAGAATCAGATGTGCTCCTCTTATGTCTCTAGTGCTGTTTCTAAGCAACTGATATTTTTTTCCTCTTTTATAAAATTTCTTCTTGGAGCTATGTACGCCTGAGGCGTATCTACTACCACCAGAAAAAGACCTTTACAACCAAGCATTTGGGAAGCCTGGAACAGAAATCAATGCTCTCTTTAGTCATTAAAGGCTACTTGAGTTCCTCAAATTCCTTCAGGTTCCCTTCTATGCCAATTAGCCTGAAACCACCCTTTGTCCCTTCAAAAGCATAAACAGGCTGTGCCTTTGAACACTGGGAGGATAGGGAGAGTACAAAATCACCATCTTGTTTTGTGTAACACAGAGAACTTTATAAGCAGAATGCCAAGGCAGAAAAAGTATGGGAAAATTACAAAATATAAGTCTTTGGTACTGTAAGTGGAAAAGGGGCAAATGGGAATTATATCTAAAAAGTTTCTGAACTTTATTTTATTCTTTATGCTTTCATGTTTGAGCATAAAAAAAAAATCATGATAGCTTAGGAGAGGTTGTTTGTTATTCTTCATTTCTTTCATGGGGGTTTAAGCAGCTCAAGTTATACAAATGAGAATCTTGTTTACAAATCTGTACAAAAAAATAATTAGACTTGGGTCCAGTCACTTAGCTAATATTAGATTTAAAAAAACACAATCTGGATAAATTGTATTACTATGGCTAATATGGAATGTATGTTATCTCAGAACCATTATATTACAACATGGATTAAAACTGAGAAGGACATGCTAAGATATGCCATTGGGAGAATTTCTGTGATAAAAAAAATGAATGCATTGCTTAGAATGCCTTTTTTTCTTTAAAAAAAAAATCAAACAGTATTTATTGTCCCATGCCATGAAGGTCTTTAAATGTTAAAATCAGAAATTTGAATTGGACCCAAAAGCAAACTGATGCTTGCTTGTGGAACAGAGATGTAACATTCACTACGGTGGTGCAGTGGTTAAAATGCAGTACTGCAGGCTGTTTCTGCTTGCAATTTGCCAGTTCGAATCTCACTAGGCTCAAAGCTGACTCAGCCTTCCATCCTTCTGAGGTCAGTAAAATGAGGACCCAGATTGTTGGGGGCAATAGGCTGATTCTGTAAACTGCTTAGAGAGGGCTGTAAAGCACTGTGAAGCAGTATATAAGTCTAAGTACTATTGCTATCCTAGAAGCACATAAAACTGTTGTTATGCAAAGAACACAGATCTTCCTTTGAGCATTAGCTAATCAATATTTCATCTGTTATCACAACAAGATGCTTGCATCCAAGTTACAAAAGTGAGCATCCTCATTCAGCACCCCATTGGAAAACGTAAAGCATTATGGAAACTATATATTCCATATCCTCCTACATAGCAAGATTTTAGTTAGTAAAACGCATGCAACTGGAAAATTTAAAGTTGACCAAAAACTATAGAAATCTTCAACCATTACATTTCAGCACATGTAAGAAGAGAGCAGCGTGCTATTAATGAACCTTGATCCGTAAGCGTCTCATGGAGGACAACTGAAAAAGTTGCATATCCTGTACAATGTATCCTAGAAGAACTTTTATATGGATACAATCCAAAACCTTTGAAAGGCATCCCCAGTGTAATTTTCATAGTACCTTTATGAATTTTTGGTTTAATAATTTCCTGATTTTATGTTGGGGCATAAATTGAGACATTTAGTCAGAGCTCAGCTCTGCCTCCTGCTCCACTACCATCGCTTGTCTTTCCAGGGATCACTTTGTATGCTTTATTCTTTTCTAACTCTGGGGTATGACAAAAATAAGCGTGTCCCTATTGTGTAAGGGACACACTATGTCTCTTATTGGCAAAGAATTCTATAGTGCCATATCCTGTCCCTGTAGTGTGGAGGTGTGTAGAGATAGGAAAATCAGCTCCTTTTTTAAAAAATTCTGCAAGAAGACTGGTCAATCTTACAAAATATTAATATTATTGTTTTAAATTTATTTAACTGTTCAAATCCAGTGGATTCTATTTTGTGCTTGAACTCTTAGCATTAGTTATCTAAATTATTGATTTCCTTCTTTTAGACATGATTTCCTTCTTACAACAGCTTTGATAACCATTAGTTTGTTTTCTTGTAGAATTCAAGGTATTGATTATGACCCCCTACAGCTCTACAAATTTTGGGCCTAGATATTCTAAAGGTTATATGTTCTCATCTGGGTATGAATGTCTTAAAAAATAAAATAAAAGTCATTCCTCCTATCTTGACAGCAGTGGGGGGGTGTTTTGCGGGAAGACAAAGGTCTTCCTGGATCTGCTCATAAATTCTGAACCTGCCTCTTACCAATTTCTGAAGGTTAACAAAATAACACACATGTCTCAAAGAAAATGAAGCACGTGAAGGTGGTTCACATTAGCATGTGAAACAAAGTCACATCTTTTACAACACTGGGATGATTCTGATAAATATTTGTATCTCAGGGTTGAAATGTGGGCCCTTTCTGCTCTCTGAGCTTGATCTCTCTGAGATCAGACAAAACCAAGAAGCAAACAATATCCCAATCAAGAAAATGCCAATCAAGCTACCAATACACATCCCAACCAACTACCTTTGGAGCAGTAGAACCTGCAAGACCACTCCCACTGATAGTGGAAGCCACTAGGCTATAAGGTGAGAGCAAACCCCACTCCTTGCTAACATTGATGCTGTTACTTTGTTTGGTAATGAAATGTCTGCCCAACAACTACCAACCAGAGAGAGCACCAAGGACCCCTTCACTGGGACGATGGTTTGAAAAGTTGGCCCTGAGATTTAGAATAACTTTATTGTCACTTTGAATGGAGACTAATCGGCACACATTAAAATGAAATTCCATTGCATACAGTTCTCAAAAGATCTCCACCTTCAATATACACTTTGTGAACATGACAAGATAAATAAATACATACAAAATTATGCATATACCCACATATATTATATGACACGGAGAAACATCACAACCTAGTTTGGATGTATACATGTACATCGCAAAACAAACAAATCTTGTGAGTTTACCAGACAGGTGGCATAGGGAACAAAGCTGTTATAAAATCCGGAAGTCCTCCTAGAAACATGTCGAAACCTCTTCCCAGAGGGGAGCAACAGAAACAGTGTGAAGTGTGTGTGTGTGTGGGGGGTCTCTAACATCCTGTCTGCCTTCCCACAAATGTGCATCTACACTTACATTGTAGATGATCTCAGTGCAAGCACTTTCCATGGCTAGACAGCATCAGCAAGTGAGGACAAATTTCGAAGTGTCAATATGAGAATACCAAGGACGCAGCTGCTTTAACTTTTCCAAAGAAATGTGCTTTGCTAACATTAATACACTTTACAAACTGCCTCTTTGGAATGCTTTACACAGCCCCAGAGTGCAGGTCATCAGTAAGATTGGAGAATAAAAGTTTGTGAATTAAGATGAGGCTTTGCTGAAATACCATTCAATTTGCTGTCTTTACATCTAATCCATTATTGATCTAACAATTTAAAAGTTGTCCATCATCCTACTATTGTGCTCATGATGATTGTAGTCTTTTTCTGATGATTGCTTTTTTACACGTTTCAGAAATAAGCATTGCTTACACAGTAATTTTTCCTCTTTTTTAAAAAAAAATCCATGAGATGTGGATCAGCTTTAGCAAAATATAACATTCCAATGGATGGAAAAAGCGATTCAAATCATTTCATATGTATCTATTAATCTGAAGGATCTTATTCATGAATACCCCTCAGGATTTCTGCAGCTAAAGTGCAAAAATGCTTTTACAGTAATAAATAAAATTTCTCCAGTAGGTTTATATGTACATTTCCTGCATTTCTTTAGCAGGTTTGGTCCAAGACTTTCAACCACTATTTTTGCCATCCTATAGAATTGGTTGATTTTTATTTATTATTTATTTATTTATTTGTCAAGCAAAAAAATGCTTCTTTGCTACTTACAATCTGTTTCCAGAAACATTTTCTCTGAACTCCTGTTTATGTACAATCTTGTTGCCGAGGCCATATTTAGGGCTGTTCTCTGCACTTAAATATCATATGAACATGCCAAGGAATCATCGCATTTTTGCTGTCTCACATGAGGTTGCCCTCATTTCATCCTTCAAAGAAAGCAACATTACACCAGCTTCCTTAGTTAATTCAGAGGTTCCTTTTGGCTTATGCCTAGAGTTGTACGAATAAAGTTTTAGCTTTATTTCCTTGCAAAACTGTTGTGGACAGTGCTGTTATACTGTAGCAAAGATTGTTCTTTCCAATTTCTTTCTTTTTTTTTTTTAAATTATGGAATGTTAAAATTTAGAATAATCTGATAACTTAAAAATACTGAAAAGTTAAATAGAAAAGTTTATATGTTATAATCAGTATTTTTTCCTATAATTTTGTTATGTGAAAATAAAGTTTAACATATGATTTTAATAACTGCAACTATTATGTTTGATCAAATGATGTAAATAATGTGTAAACCTCATTTTCAGAAAGAGGCAGGGAAAAAATTAATGCAAATACTCTGATATAAGGCCCAAAGGTATGAAATTACAAGTGGAAACAGTATATATTGTGAAAGATAGATTTTGTGGTTATAAGATGGTCTAAAGAAGAAGAAAGATGAAAGAAGAAAAGCGGAGGGGGAGGAGGAGTGAGAGGAGGAGGAGGTGGAAAAGGAGAGAAGGAGTGGGAAGAGGAGGAGGAGTGGAAGGAAGAGGAGGTGGAGGAGGAGGAGAGGAGGAGGAGTGGGCGGAGGAGGAGAGTGGTAGACTTTTCAGGCAGGTTGAAGATGGCTGTTCCAAGTAATTCACAGATGGCAGTGAGTAGTAAGAGAACAATTCTGGGTAATCAGCAGATGGTTAGGTCAGCAACAAACAGTAGCACTGAGACATCAAATGGTTAGAATGGTTCAATATTCACTGCTGAACAAGGCATTAATCATACCTCTTGGAATCTGTATATAAGTGAGAAATAATGTGTGCAAGAATTAGTGCTAAATTAAAGCAAAACATTTTGCTTTGTCAGAAGTCGAACACTCCCCTGTTGCTTCTTCTACATTTTATTCAGTCTTGCTTTGACAGACACATAAATTATAGTCACTCTTTGCAAATGCATTTAAAGAAATCACAGATCTTTCTTGAGCCAATCTATTTTTTTTAAAAAAATCCCTAATTTCTCTAATTAGGTTTTCATGAGAACTCCCAGCTAATAAATGAGAGAAGATACACAGGTATCTACAGGAAGAAGCATTGCATGGCAATACCACAAAGGTAACCCTATGCCTCATGGATTTAAACCTGATATTGGGGTGCAAATAGAAATGGCCAGTTTGCAGTATAATATGAGGCACCTTTCTTCATTTTCCCTCTCACCATTATGTATTGTGGAAGGACATCTGAAAAAATCAATTCTCAAGGGTTTTAAAAAGTTTGAAGGTATAATTATTCACTGCTCTTCACTTTCTAGTAAAATGAAGAGAAGTCAGTTGAACATCTCCCATGGGTTAAGCCACCTCTGTCAGAAATTTCATTTATGGAATCTAAGGGCAACCAAAGCTGAGAAGGTGCTGCTTCTCCATAGCAGTGCCCTTGACTACGGGGCCTCTTCTCACCTGGCCCCATCCTTGAGATCTTTTAGGCAGTTATTAGAAACTGAGCTTTTTCAAACACCTTTCAGTAACATCTTACCCTTCCCGTACTTACTTTTTTCTACCTCCTACTTTGGCTTCCTTTTTTTGTGTTTTTGGAGTGTATCTTGTTTCAGTTCTGTTGTTTTTACTCTGAGATACTGCGGCTCTGAGTACTGAGATTGTGGCAAGATACAAATAAAAAAAATGCCTCAAAAAATGCCAAAAAAAAATGCCTCAGGATCTAGCATTCTCCTTCTCTAAGAGCTACGAAGTTCATGCAAGGAAAGAAAACCACTTTTCTAATTACATAAGCCATCATAAATCATTCTCATCGCTGTTTTGGTAATAATAGCAGGGATCCCCTTCTTTCTCTTTCTTTGGGGTAATTTGTCACCATAGGTCTTCAAAAATGAGTGCATTAGGGCACTAAAAGCGATTGGAGACGAACTGAAAGGCAGAGAACATGAGGTAATGGATAAGCTGTTGACTGAGGACACTCAAGTTCAAGTCCACCCTCAACCTTGAAAGCTCAGTAGGAGACTTTGGACAGTCATTCACCCTTAAGTCAGTTTAACTCACAAGATGATGATTAGGAGGGAAATGGAGGAAACAGTGGTATGAGTGCTTAAGGAGAGATGAGATACTCTAATTCAATGCTATGCTGGCTGAGGAATTCTGGGGGTTGAAGTCCACAAGTCTTAAAGTTGCCAAGTTTGGGGACCCCTGCTCTAATTGATAATTAATATTAATAATTAGATATAAGCTACATAATTAATCCAACCTATTTATAAGTTTCACAAGTCTCTTCTACTCTTCTAATAATTTCACATGTCTCTTCTACCAGACATCATGTTTGCCTTAAATAAACTATATTTCCAGTCCACTTGTGTGTGTGTGTGTGTGTGTGTGTGTGTGTGTGAGACTCAAACTGTCAGTTAATTATCCAATATAAGTATATAATAAAAAAAAACATTTTAAATTAATTTTAATATGCTAATGTCAATTTTATATCTTGTTTGTACGTATGCAGGGGTGTGATTTTCTCAGGGTTTGGGGTTTAGAAGCATTGTAAAAAAAAATCTCTCTTAATTAGGGAAAATGTAATGCAAAAAGAGTGTCCCAGCCTCTCAGAAGCTGGAAAAAGGGGGGGGGGTAAAGGAAAGATGTAGGTCAAAGTGTAAAGAAGTTATGTAAGTGCACCTACTGCTTTGAATCAATTCAAGTCACTAGAGCTGGATGGATTACATACTAGGATCTTAAAGGAAACTATCGATGTGATAAGAGAATCATATTGACTGTAATCTCTGAGAATTTCTGGATTATAGGAGAAGTGCCAGAATATTGGAGAAAACCAAGGGTGTGATGCTGCTGGTATAACAACTGGTTCGGTGATCATGTGCTTCCGTGAGCCCCTTCCTGTGAACAGAGATTCTGTAACTCTGTTTTCAAATTTGTACTATCATGGTTTACTATGATATCTGAATCTGATCAACTATAATTACCTCCAAGTTACGATCAGAAATCAAGGTTGGAAAAACCAGAGCTATGACTTCCAACTCCCTTTGATGCAGTAGAATAAGGCATTAACATCAAAGCTCAACTTTTTACTTTTACATAATAGTTTAAACTAGCCATTTCTATAACAACAAATCTATCAGATTGGTAAAACCCAAAATCAAAGTTTCATTCTTTTCTACCTCAAGCACAAAGTCCAGAAGCAGTTTCCAGGAAGAAATAAAAGTATTTGTATTTTTTCCCTTTGATCAAAACAGTGAATTTAACCATCTCTGCTATCTCCATCAATTTTTATAGCCATTCATCCATCGTCGGGATCAAAATGTCCTACCATTTCTGTGCATAGAGCAGTCTTGCTGCCATCAAGGAATATAGAGGAGTCAGAAGTCAATGATTTTTCTTTCTTTTTCCCCTTCTTTCCTCACTTTTCCCTTCCCCTTTCCCTTCCCTACTTTTCTTACTATTTGCTTTTGTATTTTCTTAGTTTGTTATAATATAAACTAATAAAAAAACCTCTTAACCTGGAAAAAATTGAGCTATGGACAACTGATGAATTGTGACCCGATGAAACTCAAATGCTTTGGCCACCTAATGAGAAGGAAGGACTCACTGGAGAAGAGCCTAATGCTGAGAACGATTGAGGACAATAGAAGAAGGGGATGACAGAGAATGAGGTGGCTGGATGGAGTCACTGAAGCAGTGGGCGTGAGCTTAAATGGACTCCAGAAGATGGTAGAGGACAGGAAGGCCTGGAGGAATGTTGTCCATGGGGTTGCGATGGGCCAGACATGACTTTGCAACTAACAACAAGAGTCTGAGCATAGTGCCTGGAAAATCATACCTGCAGTTCTTACTTTGTTAAAATATAGGTTATGCCTCACTGAACTAATCCAGAAATGATATCAGATTATTAAGTCTATACTCCATCCCATTCATGGCAAACAGAAGACATTTGTTATGTTATTGCAGCGGTTAGAGGAGATAGAACTGAAACTTGATTTTACTTTTTTCCAATTTCTTGGCCTCTACATATATCAGACATTTCACCTCTATGTGACAGTGGACCTAATTGGAAACCAGCATTAATTCAGACAGCAGATACCTTATTTGCATTTCTATTCAAAATTGGCATGATGAAAATCTGAGAACAGTGCTTTAGTTTACTGCCCGTTTTTGCTGCTGATCTCGTTTCCTCACACGTTGCCCTGTTAGTCCTTCTTATTTTTTAAAAATGGGCCACCTAACTACAGACAAAATATCTAACATTTTGCTTTTTTATTAAGTAAATAGGGCAAGTCAAAAATGTAATTATGGATTTATAGAATACAAATCGTCTCTACTGTATATTGTAAAAACAAAACAAAAAAAAATGTCATAAAAAGATCTCAAGATGTATTCTTGTGTTCCTTAAAAAAAAAAAAAAAAAAAACTTTTCTAAGTGGAGGCCACAACGTCAGTTGAATTTGTGTCCTCGAATCATCTTAGAAAATATTACAATGGATTTTTAAAGAAAAAAATGTCATTATAATAAAAGCTTTTTTAATATAATTCTTCAAATCAAGTAGATTTCAATCAATTGCAACTGCTTTTATTTTAGCTATTGGCACGCTGTCAGAAGATGCAGTTCCATGCCAAGGGTTACTAATTCATCATAACGGCCTTCTTTGTGATCAATCCAATTGGTATCTAATTCAATGATGTGAGCAATGACATTCATACATCCACATAGGCCTTATACATCTTTCTTAAACTTGCTAATTATTTCTTAAATGGAAAGTAAAGGAATCAGATCTCTTCCTTTATGTGTGGGTATTCAGTATACTGCTACTATTGAGTAAAAGCTCTCAAAAAATATACAATTATCCCTGTTAACTAAACCAAGGTGATCTAAATTATTTTGAATATGGAAAAAATGCTGTCCTGTTTATTTAAAGCTTGTGGCTTTATTGGATTTGCTAACTGGAATACAGTCCTACAGAGATCAAGGAATAGCATTAAAATCTGCTTAAAAATCCCCCCTTTTGTTTATCTAGAACCTATCTAGTCTAAGCTGCAAGGCAGAGATATTTCATTTTACCAAGGATTAACATTTAGGACTATGTGCAGAGATTATTCCTGGATTGCAAAGAACCCTGGAGCAAAAGATCCAGATATGCCGACCTTCCACAATCACTAAACTATTTAATCTGTTTACCTGGATTTATAGTGAAGATCAAAATAAATGGGAATGATATATTTGTTTTGGGGTTTATTTTTAAATGCAACTATCTAGGAGATTTCTTACAAAGCAGCAAAATATTGGTGCTACCAAGCCTCTTATAGCTTTGCTAAACTCACCTAATGTAATGGTGTGCCAGTCTGAGCTACAAGGAGGAGATGTAACATGTACTGTATATTAAGGAAAATAAAACCATTTGAATCTAAAGCTCTCTTTCTCTGTTCCATTGTCTTTCTCTCCATAAAAAGTGTGCTAATTAATGTGAATGCATTGGATAACATCTTGTGTAGGAAGAGTAGCTGTGCTTATCGGCAATCCATGTTTTTATGGGCAATCCATATATTTCACAAAAACCGCTGCTCAACTAGTTTTACACATCTGAAAATAATGAGCTTCCATGAAAATACAGAGAACCTTGCAAAATATATTTTATGTACATAAGTGAGAAATGTTCCATTAGATGCTTAACAACATGAATCTTTTGTACTTTGAACATGCAGGGGGAAAAGGACTGTATATTTAACATGCTTCAGTTTTCTCCAAATACAACTGCCCCCTCCCCCCCGCCCTTCATTCTTAGACTTTATTGTGTTGATCTGAAAGGAAACAGTCATCACAGTTTTGGCCCTAACCCATATATTGAAGAAATATATGAAATCAATGTTTGTTATGCTTCATCAACATATAGATTGGCCATTATGTCACGAATAGTATATACACATTGTGGGCCCTTAAAATGTTAAAACTGTTTGTGTGGAACAGTTTAATTTCTCAAATCAATGTCCCCTGCATGAGCTACTTATGTGAAGGACCTCACAAGTAGAAACAAAAGCTTAGCTTCATCAGTGGTTACCAGGAGTGGACTTCAAAAAATTTAGCAACCGGTTCTCTGCCTAGTTGTTGGGTGGGTGTGGCCATGGTGGGCATGGCCTTGTCCGCCTCCTGCACCATCCTGGCCTGGGACCATAAATGGGCCACCAGGGGGAGCATTTTACACCCTCCCCGGGCTCCAGAGGCTTGTTTCCAGGCTCCTGAAGCCGCCAGGAGGCCTCTTTTTCACCCTCCCCAAGCCTTCGTGAGGGCCCTGCACTTACCTGAGATCCAAAATGGGCTGCATGGGGACTCCTGGGTAGGGCAGGGTGAGCAGGGCTAGGATTAAAAACAGGTTCACTCGAACCAGGGTGAACTGGTAGCAGCGCACTCCTGGTGGTTACCATCTTCTAATCTAAGGTCTCTCCCCAGCCTTGTCTCTCTGAATTAAGGTCTGAACAGACAGCTGGTTTTACCCATAGAATTTCTTCTTTGTAATTGGGAATACTACGTAATCATTCCATGATTCTCTAGTCATAAATAAAGTTGGTTCATAACTTCCATTTGCATACATGTATTCATCTTTGTAGAATACTTTTATATTTGCAAATTCAGAAACAGGGTTACTTTAAGATATCTACACAGTATGTTTTTTTTTAATGTTTTGCTTGATGCTATTATGCCTCTATTGATATATCACTGCATAATTTTGTCTCAGGATAAATATGATTTACGGAGCAATTTCTTCCATGTAATTCTTTCCCACTTTCCAATTTTCCTAAAAAACATTGCAATCATCAGTGAAGGACAAATGAATAGGGAAGGTGTTTTAACCTCTTTTCCATTTCCCTATTCTTTCTCTCAAATTCTATTATTTGGGCGCGCATGCGCGTGTGCGCGCGCGCACACACACACATCCTGCATCTAAAGTAAGTTAATTTGAGGAAAGGAATGGCAATTAGCTAAGCGAAGCAATTTATCCAAGTACCACTCCTCTGCTTCTGATCACCATTTCCTGTAGATAGTTTGTCATTAAAGATTTGGAGAAAATATTAACAAATCTCTATGTAATATCCAGGTTTGATTTTAAGAGAGATAGATCTTCCTTCTCTGGATAGGCTGCATCTCTGTCAACGAACATAGATGAATAAATCCCTCATTATAAAAACAGATATCTGTTAAGATTTGTTTTTGTGGAAATTCGCTTTTCATCGTCTGATGAAAAGACTGAAAGATGGCAACTGGACGTCCACAGAAATAGCATGTTTTCGTGTGTGCTTGGTATGGACAAGTCCTGGGGTGGGGCTGCTGGGGGTTCGCAGGGGTTCGGAAGACCATCTAGCTAAGACTCTGCACAGTTCAGAGACCTCCCAAATCCCACTCCTGGCTGGCCCCACCCACCCCACCCTGCCCCTCCCAGGAGTCCCCACATGGCCTCTTTGGGATGCAGGTAAATGCAGGGTGTGTGAAAAGACTTGGAAAGGCCAGAAACTGCCTTGTTTCCAGCTTCCAGAGAAACTCTGGAGCCCGGGGAGGCCATTTTTGCCCTCCTGAAAGCTCAAGGAAAGCCTCTGGAGCCAGGGGAGGGCAAAAGCGCCCCTTGCTGTGATGCAGGAGGCTGATTAGGCCACGCCCACCATGGCCACACTACCCATCAACTGTGTAGATATCCCATTGCTAAAAATTTTGAAGCCCATCCCTGGACAAGTCAGCCTCCAAAAACATAATAGCAAATCAGAAGAACAAAGAAGAGGAGGAGTGAGGTGAAAGAATTGAGAAAAGAGTTGGAGAGAAGATTGAGAAACAAAAGAAGAAAGGGTAGATACATTCTTCCCCAAAAGATAGGAGAAGTGAGAATTCCACAAAATTGGGCAGACTCTTTATCAAAGGCTTGCTTACCATTTTTGACAAGATCCTAGTTTGTATTTCAGTAATCTGGAACTAAAATGATGCCTATCTTCATACAGAAATTTGGAAAAGAGATTCCAATCCTTGAATTCCTATCTTTGAATTCTTAGCAAGAATTGTGATACTGGTTCACAATAATGCTATGTCCAAGTCCTGCCTTAGCTGAAAAGAAAATTTCAAAATCCCTATCATTATACAAAAAAATATTCCTTGATGATCTTACCTAATCTGGGAATGAAACATCTGCAAGAAAACCATCAAGTTCAGAGAGCACCAAAGACCCCACAGAAATATTTTGCTTTTAATACTGTACTATCTTTCATCTTCTATTAAATTCATTTCTGGCAAAGAATATTAGAAAATAAAACATACAAATATAATATTCTTTGCAAGTCCTTTGCTGGCAGCTGGCTTAGAAGGAGCTGCTGCTGCACTAACTTTACAAGGCTTTGGAGATGACCTTTGTCAGTTTGGCTGACCATTTTAATAAGGATTGTTTGTTTGTTTATAGGATACCTGACATTTCCTATATGATTGGAAAGTCCAGCAAATGGCTCATATATAGTCAGAAAGGCTGTCCATTCTATATCACTCATTGACTTGAAGAAAAATAAGCCATGTTTAATAGGGCAACTGAAAAATTATATTAGAAATTGCAATTTGGCCAAGGTTTTTAATTTATTAATTTTAATCCCTTCAGTATAAGATATAAACAATATGTAAGATGCAACAGAGAGGGAACTTATTCAACAGTCAAATAAAATGAGTATTGAACAAATGTTGGGATAACAAATGTGATTGCTACTATAAATCAAATACAACTATAGAATGTATTTGGACAACTTCAAAACTATGTCATGCTTTGCATCTAACAACGTTAGTGAATAGATGAAAATTAACATGGCTACAAATAAACATGCTAAACCACATATAAATTTGGAACAATATGAAATGACTTCCATCTGTGTGCATGTTGGAATTGAATTACATTACATTTGTCTTGAATTGCAGAGAAGGAATATTTAGTTCTCTGGATTCAAGTTGGAAGAGGAGCTACAGAATAAGGAGGGTGTTTATGCAGCACTTGTTGGCACCTGCTTAAAGCAACTGCATCTTTTTCTAGCTTCCTTAAGAAGTTTCCTAAAAGTTTAAAGGACTTTAATGGGACTTTCAAAGAACATGTCATTATGTTTCCAGCTCCTTATGACTAGGGGATAAAAATAACTGTTTTAGTGAATAGCAGAACCCTTTCCAAATCTTCTAAAGCAGGGGTGTCATACTTACAGCCCACGGGCCAGATGCATCATGTGCTGGCCCTCCCCCATCTGGTTTAGCAAAGGGGGGAAAAGTCCCAATACATCATGTGATGCCGCTATGACGACACAAGTGTGACACCCCTGTTCTAAAGCATCTTTGGCAATAATTTTTCAAACATCAAGTTATGTACATGGGTACTTCAAAACTTCTACTCCCTCTTCTTATTGTCCCTTCCACAGCATTCTACAAAATGGAATTAGCTGATCATTTTACTTTATTCTATCATTCACTTAGGCAAAACCCATCCAGGTTTTTATTCCCTCTCTGAATAATTTTGCTTTCATTCATTAAATACGAGACTAATTTAACTTTTAAGAATAATAATTAACAACAGGTTATACATACAACAATGATATAAACAGGTTAACAATTAAGAGTTGGCTCCATTTTTATACAGTATATTATGAAAGTTTAACACCAAATGCATTTTCAAAAAAATCAAAAAAAGTATTGTTTATCACACAGAATGACTGAAATCTCCCAGGGTTACTAATTGCCAGATTACACTCCAGTAACCATCAGCAGGGCTTCGCTTTATCACAATTATGTTTGTTCTCACATTTTTATCACCAGCATAACCATCAGTCACTTTGGCCACATCTTGAACCATAAAAACCAACACATCTACTGAATCCAGTACATAATTTCACATAGCTGAAATTACAAAGGCCTGCCTCCTCCCCCTTACATGTATAGTCATATACTTTTGTCCACTTTAAATTATTTGGCTTGACTTACACTTAAAGCATATTAAGATTTGTGTAATTATTTGTATAATCCATTTTTATTCCTCTGTAGGGATATTACTTCTGACCTTTACCCAGCCCATTGCAGTTCTTTCACAAACTATTTATTGAAGCATAGCTACTAATTCAAGCATTATTGAATGAAGATTCCGCATATAAAAGATAATTAAAACCGCTTGGTGTTCATAACCATTCTGAAGCTTTTGGGTTTCATTTTCAGAATACCTGAATAACTAGAGCAGCTGGCGGTTTCATTCAAGCTGTGAAGACACACAGAACTGACACAAAGAAGGCTCAGTCAAAGGCTGATAGACTCCACTAATTGATTCAATTTATTCTAGGCCTTAGTTAGGTAATTGAAGCCACTAGGACACTTTCAGTTGACTTTGAAAGTGACCGAATGAGATACTTTCTACTTACTCAAAGCAGTCCTTTTTAATAAAATAAATCTAATTATTTCTCCTCCTGCAATTATTCATTACTTAAGAAATGTGCCTGATACTTAATACAAAGTTTACAGAACAGATACATCTGGCTTCTATGTTTAGTTTATTAATGCCCTAAAGTTCACTTAGGAATAGTGAGATGAAGGAAGAATTGGGGTTAAGGACAGATGTGGGATGAAAATGGCATTGGTCATGTCTTTTGATGATCTCTGGCAGGAGTGGGATGGGGTAGTGCATACTTGATCTCTTGGAGGCTTTCAATACCATCAGCCATGCTATCCTTTTGGAGTTATGATGATTCAGAAAACCAATGTGGTATTAGAGTTTACCTTGAATCTGTAGGTGCCACATGAAGTTGAAGCCTTGTGACATAGAACCTGTGACAAACATTTACCAACCCAAGACTTACTAAATTTGAGACTACCTTCTTAGCAGCAGAAAAAGCAACAACCTTCAAATCCACAGATATACAGTCAATACCGTAAATCTAGCCACTCTGTTGCTAATGAGGGAGACACATGATTGTTTAAAAGTAATCATACTTGCAGAAACTGTATAGACCGATCTATTAGATACTATGTTACTAGATGTAGGCCTAACATTTTTAGAAATGAATCTTCGCATATAAAAGCTCATAAAAGATCTATAGGATATGCTGTTGTCATCAAGGCAGAGGTGTTAAAGGCAGGGCGTTTGCCTAAAAGCCTAAACGCGCAAGGTGCCAAATGGATTGCTCTGCCACAGGCTTCCAAATCAAACATTTAAGAGTTAATATTTCCACTCATTCTAAGAATGCCTTCAGAATATGCTATACAACAGGTGCTCTGTGGAAGCACAAAGGATTTGTTACTCTGTGGGGAGAAAGCTTTCCAGTGTAGAGCCAATCTAAGAGAGCTTGAGGGCAAACCTTTTCCAAAGGTTTGGACAAGGAATAATAAAATTACAAGATCAGCAGCATATAAAGAAAATGCCTATAAAATGTTTTATAGATGGCATCTCTCACCCTTGAGAATAGTGAAAATGTCTCCTAACATGAATCCGAATTGCTGGAAATGTAAAAAGAAACAGGGAACATTTTTTTCATATGTCCTGTACTGAAGCCCAGAGATACTGGCATAGAATAAAAAAAATGGTTAGTGGAATTAACGGCGGAGCAAATTGAATTAAAATCAGAATTCTTCCTATTGGGGATATTTAATAGACAAATTCCTAAAAATGTCAAATATATAACACTGCATATTCTTACTGCAGCCAGAATAACCTTTGCACAGTGTTGAAAACAAGCAGATATTCCAACAGATGGTTATACAGAAATACACTGCTAACTAATATTCATGTTTCACTCTGTGCAATGTTTTTTGGCCATTCATCACTCTGATGAAAAGGTACTTGCTATGTTCTAATTTGTTGTTGAGCAATTGTAGCAATGAAACTATATAATAAGAGGGTTTTGTTTTAAGGAAATCTTTAACATCAATGGTGATAAAGTATTTGTGAAAGCAGTGTTTGTGAAGGCAAACATCTGTGTGCAAATATCTGAAAAACAGAGGCAAGGTCTGAGACGGGTAAGAAGGGGATGAGTTCTAAAAGGAAAAGGCAAAACACTGATAGATCAGTTCATATGAAGACCCAAAACCCTACAGGAATTGGAAAGGCAAGAAGATGTTATGGTAGCCATTGAGGAGACAAAGCATCAGCTAAACCCTATTTCCAAACTACTGAACTGAAATTTCTGAATTTGGTTCCAGAAACAGCTGGGGACATTATGGAAGAAGAACACCTTAAACTGCAGAACATTCCCCTTAGAATGCAGAGTCCAAAAGAATATCCATATATTTGCCATGTGCACATAAGAAAGGTTGAACCTGAAACCAGTGGTAGGCTGCTGGGAGTTTGCAGGGGTTCGGGAGAGCCCTAGCTAAGCTTCTCTGCAGTTTGAAGAAGCCCCAAATCACATTCCTGGCTGGCCTTGCCCACCCCACCCCCTCCTATCCTAGGAGTCCCCACGCAGCCCGTTTTGGATGCAGGTAAGTGCAGGGGGCGCACGGAGGCTCAGGGAGGAGGAAAAGCGGGCCTCCTGGACGTTTGGGAAGGCTGGAAACAGACCTGTTTCTGGCTCCCAGAGAGTCTCTGGAGCCTGGGGAGGCTGTTTTCACCTTCCCAGAGACTCAAGGAAAGCCTCCGGAGCCCAGGGAGGGCAACCCGCCCCCTGCTGTGGTGCAGGAGGCCGACTAGTCCACACCCAGCATGGCCGTGCTCATCCAACAACCGGGCAGAGAACCCGTTGCTAAATTTTTTGAAGCCTACCCCTGCCTGAAACCAAATATATAGGTAAATAAACCATTCAACATAAATGTACACATTTATAAATGCATGCAGATAAATACATATCCAATGTTTCTCTATTCAAGTGATAATAAAGAAACGTCTACCCAAAATTCTGTTTGCTCAAAGAAGGAATCCTATAATCTTTTGCTCTGGAGATCTATTATAGTAGTATAATTGATACGAGAACAGCCTTCTTTTACTTGATATATAATACATCATACACTTTTTCAGAGTGAAACAACAATACATAAAGACAGAGATGTATATAAACCCTGCTATTTTTTTAAAATGATAAACAGTGTAGTTGAATTTGGCATATATTTATCACCTGAATAGACTAAGAAGAGATATATTAAGAGAAGATTTCTGTGGGAGTGCAACTAATAAATAAACATCAAACAGTAAACTGTCAAAGGATTTCAGTCTTTCCATTAGGGTTTGGTACTTTATTTTTTAATTAAAGGGGAAAAACTGTTTTAAAAAGTTATCATTAATCCCGGTTCAATATATGCTGATTTTTCTAATGTTTCAATTAAAATTACATCCATTTAATCAATGTGGACAAATTATTTAATCAGTGATAATCTACCACAAATTATGTGCAATTTAGACCCGCATCATTTATAATTTATCTAATATAATGCAACCCAACAACCTTATATTATGGCTTCCCTGAACTTTACAATTCCCCAAAAGCCTATAAAAGAGGGTTTAATGAATCTTTCATGCATGCTTACCAAATCAGAATTTAACAAGAAAGTCCTCTCTAGGGATATGATGAAATAGATAAAAGAATATTTTCTTCTTTATTTAAATTCAAAATTCAAAAGGAATTCTTCTGACCTTTCCGGGAGTGTTCTGACTTCCAGTAAGTGAGAAGAAGTTTGAAATAGATATTCTAAGTTTGAAATGGACTCATTGATTTTTTTTTCTAGAATAGTGAAACCAACTAGTTATAAATGACAACAACTTACAACAGTTCAATGAAGCAAAATTAGTATTTATTTTTAAACAAATTTATAGCACAGGTTGTACTTGATTTACAACTGTTCTTTCAGTGACTTCAAAGTTACAATAGCACTGAAAAAAGTGACTTATGGCCATTTTTTGCACTGACAACCATTGCACCATCCCCATAGTCACATGATCAAAATTGGCAACTGACTAATATTTATGATGGTTGCAGTGTCCCAGGGTCATGTGATCACCTTTTGCGACCTTCCGACAAGCCAAGTCACTTAACAATCCTGTTACTAACTTAACAACTGCAGTGATTCACTTAACAACTGTGGCAAAAAAAGTCATAAAATGGGACAAAATTCACTTAACAACCACCTCACTTAGCAACAGAAATTTTGGGCTCAATTGTGGTTGTATGTCGAGGGCTATCTGAATTGTTTCAAGCTAAAAATAAGTGTTTTATGCTTAGGAAGGAAGCCTTTTCCAGTCAGAGCTTCACTTATGCAGAGACACCATGTCATAAATAATCATATCATCCTGAAAGGTTCATAGACAACAGCTGAGAGTCACAACTTTGTGCTTTCCCAAATTGAAGAGAAAGGAAAACTTCCCCAAATGTCTTCTGCTTTAACATTCAATGATAATCATGATCAACCCACGTCATCAGAACTGCTTTTTTCCTTGTATACCATTACTTGGGAAAACAGTATTCTTATCTATTGAGATTATTTTAGTGGGCAAGAAAATTGCCATTTTATTTGGTGACTATGTGATGCTGTAGATGGGTGTATCTAGTTATATGGCAGACTGCATTACCATAAGGAGTATGCAGCTCCTTAGATTAAATCTCCAAAAGATGTTTTGAACTATACAAGAGTAGGAATACAATAAATGTCACACAGCTGCTGCAATGTTCTGGAAAAAGGCACTTCTTCTCCAGGCTGCCAGGAGTCTCCAGTAACAAGATATTTTCAGAGAGGGTAAGCAGGTGGCTGTCATTAATGACTAAGTGCAAAGCATATAAGGTAGGAAGTTCATTACTCAAAGAGAAACATGGGAAAAGTGAGGACTAATTTAGAGAAGATGCTTGTCTGATTTAGACTTGTGACTTAGTGACTGCCATATACTTATAATGGCTGTCGTCCCAGAGTTACATTAAAATTTAGCCTTAGGTGTGTTATTTCAAGATTTGGAAGCTTCAGCTAAGTTTCACACCTGCCTTGAGAGGAAAGATGATGAAACATCTTTTGGATTTGAATTGGGAGTCTTGCACAGCCTTAATTACTGCATTGTGCCTACGTACGATCAAGTTCTCACTAGCTCGTGGCAGGATGATGCAGATAATCAGATTAGAAGTAGCTACATGCATGGTGTCTTTGATTACCACCTGAAAAATATGATTTATTGCAGCCAATACTCTGCAATTATGGAATACACACACACACACACACACACACACACACACACACACACACACACACACACATATATATATATATATATATATATATATATATATATATATATTGATAGGTAACAAAACTAGCATCATATTGTTTCAGAGAATGTTACACATACTCAGTTTCGGTCTTTTGAGGTGTGATGCATGGATGGGCTTCTGGGGCTTTGCAGTGGTTCAGGAGAGACCCTAATTAAGATTGGGCAGTTTGGAGAACCCTCAAATCCCACTCCTGACCTCCTATTTGCGGGGAAATAATTATGCAGTCCTGAGCTGCTGATGTGCTTAAGGAAAAGATTCATGTATCCAGATTTGAGTTTTGTTAGCATACCTCCTATCTCAGGGATCTAGTTTTAACCTTTACAAACTACAATAGCCTGAATTGTTCCTGCATAGGAAGTTATCTAATAACAATACTTCTGCTCTGGACCTGTTCTCTGAACTTTCCCCCCATATTAGATACACAAAACATGAATGCTGCACATCCAATTTTGTGGCAGCCAGAAATTGAAAAAAAAAAAAAGCCCAAGAGGTTATGAAATTGTGGACAGCAAAGACATCTTTATTCTAACAATTTTTCCCAGGCTATTGTTATTCCTTTTAAGCTAGGATTTGACTGAGAATCTGATGCTTTCATAAATTAATTTGCTTTCCAGGAGCAAAACAAATAACTTTGATAGACAACAAGTATCTATCAAAACAGATAACTTTTGGAGGCATTGTAGATATATATGACTACCATCTTGGCCAGCTTTACAAACAGGATTTTTTGTCCATATAATTTATATTGTAAGATTACATAAATTAATTGTGGATGCTTTAATTATGTATTTTAATTGTTTATTGTGTATTTTATCTTTGGAAATCACTGAGTGTTCTTTGGGATTGCAGAAGCCTATGAATGTAACAGATACATAAATAATTTAAAAATTTTTCAGCTTAACATCTTATACCATTGCTTTAAGGTAAAATTTAAATTTTGTGGTAATTGTTAGCTGGTTTTATGGTTTTCATAAAGATGCACAGGAAATTTACTAGAAAATGCTATCTTCAATACTATCTTACTTTCAGCACTAGGTAAATATGTAGCTTTTTAATCTTGCACCTGAGATTTGAAAGTTTATCTTGGTTATGCTTTAGGTAGCTCTTGCTTAGTGTTGCTTATTTATTATTAATCTCTCTCTCTCTCTCTCTCTCTCTCTCTCTCTCTCTCTCTTTGAGAGAGAGAAAAAGAGAAAAAGGGAAAGAGAGAGAATACCAAACTTGAAGATCACTAATTATTTTGCAATTACTGTTTAGCTTCCACTGTATAGTATAGAATGAAAGAAAAATGGGAGCCTGACCAAGATTTCAAACACTTATATTGTGTAATTTTATGAGTACCTTGATGGCAATTTTAATAATTAATTCATAAGGCTAGCAAATACAATGTCTTTGCCATCCCTTATAGATGACCTTAATACAATATGGCTATTGCAGTTTTTATGATTTGGACAGGCCAGCAAAACTAAATATGGAATTAACCTAACAGTTAATTGCATTAGTATCTGCAGCAAGGGCACTACCAAATGTGCTAAAAGTACACAATATTCAGGTGGTTCACGAAAGAATCTTCCCCCTTTCTAAACAATACTAGCTACTTGATTCATTTGCATTTCTATTTAGTTAGGAACAACGTGATTCTTTGGATTGCATTTCAGCATCATGCATGCTGCATATGTTACTCTGAAAGACCAGAAAGAAGGCATAATTTTATGCTTCCATACAGATAATTGGGTTTGAAGCATTGTTGGAAAGAGAGAATTGATCTTCAGTGACAATACAGCTAAAGTATTGAACAAGCTTTTTTGTAACTTCAATGTAGACTTATGGATCAGCCTTCCCGCTTCTCTTTTTTAAGTAGAAAAGAGGCTAGAGTAACTCAAATGGTACACCAGAGTTTTCTGATGCTTGTTGCAAGATGAAGCAACTAATTTTCTTTTTTCTGACTGTAATTAAGTTTAACAGCGTCATGGAAACCATTGTAATAAGAATACTTCATATAAGTTCATGCTAAATTTCCAGAAGAGTGAATATTAATCAGGTTGCTCAAAATATTATCTTATTCCATTTTCTTGCAAATTACGTGGGTAAAAATTATTTACAATCAGTTTCAATTGGGGTTGTCTAAAATCAAACATTTTAAAAGAGATGCTCATGAATTCAGGACAATAATTATAAATCTTGAAAGAGGGTCTATCTATAATATAAGAGCCTGGTAGCACAGTGGTTAGAATGCAATATTGCAGACTAACTCTGCCCAGAGCGACGAGTTAAATCCTGACTGGCTCAAAGTTGACTCAGCCTTCCATCCTTCCAAGGTCAGTAAAATTGTTGGGGGCAATGTGCTGACTTGTAAACTGCTCAGAGAGTGCTGTAAAGCACTATGGTGTGTTGTATAAGTTTAAGTGCTACTGCTAAGTGCTATAATGTAGGAGAATGTGTGTGTACATGTAATCAACCTAGAAATAAGGAGAAATTTCCTGACAGTGAGACCAATTAATTAATACAATGGCTTGCCTTCAGAAGCTCCATCACTGAAGGTTTCTAAGAAGAGATTGGACAAATATTTGTGTGGAATGGTATACTGTAGGATCTCCTGCTTTAGCTAGAGATTGGACTAGAAGACCTCCAAGGTCCCTTCCAATTCTGTTATTCTGTCTGATCTGTCTCTATATGTATATGTGTTTGTGGTTTTGTGTGTGTGTGTATGTCTGCATACACACAGACACACAGAAATATATGCAGCTTCACAAGATAACTTATCTGATGCACAGTTAGGCTAACAGGAACATAGAGAAAGTGACTTTTCTCCAATTTTGCTCCCTCTGCAGCTTCTAGAATGAAATTTATGTTCAATTGAGCTTTCCCCCCAAATAAACGTGTATAAATTTGCACCCACCGGCAACTAAATTAAAAGATGAAGACGACAATATTATGTACACTTTACTGGAAGGAATTTATACTAAAAGCAACTTCCCTGGTAGTGGGAGGATGCGCAATTATTATTCTGACTTTCTTGTGCATACAACATAAATAATCTAAATCATAATGTGAGAGGATGATCAGCTTCTTATGTTCTCTTTCTGAAGCACTGTACAAATAGTTCTCATTTAGCAACCAACATTGGTACCGGTAACTTGGTTCTTAGGTAAAGCAGTCGCTAAATGAATAATTTTATTCATTTATTTTTATTCACCATAATTTTTATTCACCATAATTTTACAATTTCACTTCAGTTTTCCTTGGCCTTACAGACCACAAAGATTGTAAAGGTGAGAATTGGTTTCAGAGTTACTTCCTCATCCCTTATGAACCTGTGAATGCTTGCTAAACAAGGCAGGCACTAAACGAGGACTACCAGTAAGCCTGTTTTGATATCATTGTAAATGAAGTGCCAGTTTATAAAAGTTATTATAAAAGTTAATTTTAACGATCAAGCAGTGCTGAGCCTTTGGTTTATATGCATCGTTACTGTTCAACTGTTGTCACATTTTTTTAGTGCACAGGACAAAACATTTCCTTTGCCACTAGGTCTGCATCTATTGTCTGCTCAGTTCTTTTCTTTTCAGTGTCTTAAGGAACTGACTTTAGCTACCCATATGACATAGAATAGAATCTGTATCTCTTGGCTCAGACCTGGTGTCCAAGGTGTTTATCCTCAGGTATTTCTTTTCAACTTTAACTAAAGAAATGAAAGAATAATAATCAAATCCTAACTTCTAAAGATATCATATAGAATATGACACCACCAGTTAAAGAGTGTGACCACCAGATTACATTCAACTCGGGAAGCTTCTAAATGGTGGATGTTCACAAAAGGAAGTGGTGGGGAGGAGAATGGAACGAACATGCCTATACAAGGTGTTTTTCATTGTTTTATCACCCATTCTGTATCACCAATGACATTTATTTACTAGGCCTTGATGTTTTTGTGAGATTCCTCCAGGCTTCCAATACCTGCTAGCACATTCAAAGGAGATAAACTGCAAGCGACTCAAGTATTAAGAGATTAGCCTCTTTCGCATAGAGATTATGTACAGGGAAGTCATTCATAGCAAGGGACTCTAACGCTCTGTGGCTGAGATTAAATGTCCCTAATGGAATCAGTCCTGAAATCCTGGCACTGGAGATGGCTATTTGCAAGAGAAAATGTGCAATTTCTGTAAAGGATTTTGTGTGTCCTGGAAGTTTAACTGGGTAGCATCCCAAAATATCTTAAAATGCCGATCTACCTATGCATGTGTGGTCCTGATAATCACACTGTTTTAGTGATTTGCTTTACATAGTTGACATGATTATCATCACAGACAAGAAAGATAATCTAATCTGTAGCTCCTCTGCCAGGATATTACTTTTGCAAGAGAAAATAAATAAATAGGTATGCAAGTAAAATACCAAAAATCTATCAATTTATTATAAATGTACACAGAGTGCTGCAATAGGAATTTTCCAAGTATTCTTTTTTCCATATTGAAAATTATGTTGAACTGAATAGTCTGCAAAGTCATGATTTTGTTCCTATAACTCTTTGCATTGAAGGCCCCTGGCCTTTACAAAAATAATTCTATTTCCTTTTTTATCTGTTGTTTAACCAAATATTATCATACTCCTTTTGCAACAAAGCAAGCAAGCAATGGCCTAGTCCCTCCTGTAGTTGCATCCAATGATTTGCAATAAAGATAACTATTGCTTTATTCAATATCGGTGATAATTTTGACCTCTAATGGTCCATAGTATATTTCGGAGCAATAAACTGTCTTCAGAAAATGAATTACCTTGCCCTGCACAATCATTTCCTCTGTAACACACTGTAAGGCAAAGATCCACAAGAGGCCGTGTGATCAGATAAACAGGTTCTCAACTAGTGATCATTCTTTCCAAATCCAAAGAGCCAGCTGCTGCAGCTTATATGTTGACATTACACAATATTGTGAAGTGATACCTCCTTTCCCAGAGGATATATTTGAAACTGGGTTTTGAGCAGTCAAGTAACTTTATGCTTTGCTGAGGTTACTGAATGCTCCTGCATGTCTCTGCAGAGGGAGAATCTGTACAAAAATAATATAGCAGATAATGCATATATATATATTGTATACAGCAATTGTGCCAGGTCCTTTCGGGATAAGCAACATTATACATAGTACCAGGCAAAAAAGAATATGCAAAATAATTTAAAGATATGAGATAGAGGAAAAGGCACACAGTTAAAACCAGCGTACACAAAATTGTTCACTATATTGTTCCATACCTTTCTGACCTTACTAATCATCCATGCTTCCATTACATCCACATACTGTATATAGTATATTCATACAATATATTACTTTTTTCTTCATCATCATGTAGAATAAACTTAAGCATTTGGCTCACCAATAAGAGACACTGAACTTTAGTTATTGCATCATAACTATAAATTGGAAATAGCAATAACTTAGACTTGTATACTGCTCCATAATGCTTTACAGCACTCTCTGGATGGTTTACAATGGTTTACAATGTCAGCATGTTCCTCCCAACAAGCTGGATCCTCATTTTATTGACCTTGGAAGGATGGAAGGTTGAGTTAACCTTGAGTTGGTCAGGATAAAATTCCAGGCTGTGGGCAGAGATTGCCTGCTATACTGCATTCTAACCACTGCGCCACCAAGGCTTCTAATTTCTTCTTTAAGTAAATTATAAAAGGGAAGGACAGAGTGAAGAACAAAGACATAATAAAAAAGAAGGGATAAAAAAAATGAAAGCACCAAGATAGATTAAGGTGGACTAAAAGTCCGCTTCAGTATGTAAGTCTAATATATGCATGCACAAAATAACTCAGTTGGTCTGATTCTCGTGTGCAGTGGTTTGGGCCTGGTTTTAGAAATCTGCTATTGGCATAGTAGTTAATGGTTAAGAAATGCTATTGGCATAGCTGGATTGAAGATCAGGAGACTGTGAGTTCTAGTCATGCCTCAGGCATGGAAGCTAGTGTGTGACTTTGGGCCAGTCATTTTCCCTCAGAACAATTCACTTGACAGAATTATTGTTCTGGGGAAAATAGGAGGAGGAAGAAGCATTATGTGTGCTCACTGCCTTGAATTAATTATAAAGGCAGATAAAAATCTAACAAACAAATACATTTTCCATCTTACACCATAGGTGGTCATCCAGCAGTCTACTGATCTTCTACTGCATGTAACATTTTCAAGAACAAATGTGATTGCTGTGGAGAGAAAAGTTTAGAGAAACTGGGTTTCACCAGGCCCTGCTGACAAACCTGCAGCCAAAACAATATATTATTGTAACAACTAATTAACTACCAGCCTTTATCTGAAGAGGTTTAGGTTTTATGTGAAGGTGAAGAATGTGTGTTTTTGTTTTATTTTTTATAGTTTTCTTATGTATGATGTACACTGAAGACAGCATTTAATTTCATTGTACGAGGTGAAATGACAATAAAGTAAACTAAACTAATCTGAAGATGTTTAGGTTTTACTATATGTCTACAGATATATCAGTGGAGGCATTAAAAAAACTTTGATTAAGAACAGTCCATAAAATCAGTATCAAAAAAATCAGTATCAAACCAAGAGAGCATTATTCTTCTATTCTGTTAGAGAGCATTATTCTTCAACCAAGAGGAGGAGGAGAAAGCAGGACCTAACATATTTTCAGAGATTTAAAAATAAAAACTTTAACCGAGACTGAAAATCAATACTTTGTAATATGAGCCCAAAAATGGTGATCGGTAGCTAATGATAGTTAAAACAGTCTCTGCTGTAACTATTATAGGAACAATTGCCTGTTATTTGTTTCTTTTAAAGAAATGAGAGGAAGGATTTAAAAAAAAAGAATCACTGCTACAACAATAAACCTCCCCTGATGAATTTTCCCAAATAATGTTACCCAGACTCTCACCTCATATAATCTCTTACAAAATTCGAGGTTTCAAAATTTTCCATTTCTATCAAATCACTATGGAATTTAGTTTAGGTCTGTAGATCCTCCACATGAAGAAAGGCAGAGGAGCCAGACATGTTTATGTTTGGGGAAAAAAAAAAGATAGCATTCCTGAATTATCTGAAAATAGATAGAGAAAATTCAGGTCCTAATCTTTACCACCTCAGACTTCAGGATACGGAATAAAGGATTTAATTTAGAGGAACGAATATTCTAATTGCTATTAGAATAAAAGTTCCTAACATTAAGGGCAGTTCAAGAGTGGAACCAATGACCCAGTAAGAGCTTAGATCCCTTTCTCCAAATATCTTCAAGTAGAGAGAAATCTGTCAGAACTACTTGGTTATTATTATTTAGTGATCTAACTTCAAAGTCGATGGGTCTATGATCTCTCCTGTCCCCAATTTTCATTTTTATTCCTTCCAACCCAATGGATTAGTTGAAAGAAAGGGATGAGGATTTTCTCTGTCAGTTGTGGGATAAGTATCTGAAAACAGAGCAGGACAAATATGTTATTGTATGAAAAACTGAAAGAAAGACTGAGTATGAAAACAGACCAAATCCAATTGAACAGTATGGAGGATTTATTTATTGTATGGCAATGTTATATTAGCCAGAAGACTACATTGCTAATACAGAATAGTTATTTGGTTGCCTTAAGACTTACTAGCCCATTCAGTTCATGCTTGTGTGCTATCGATGGTACACAGGGGGTAAGCTAGCTCCACACCAAAAAAAAAAAAACATTAACAGCACCCTCCAGTATCATCTAGGGCTTCCTCCCTCTATCGATGTTGTCTCGTAAATGGGCATCATATCCGAAAAGGTCCAACACCGGCAAGGTTCTGACCATTCTTATGAAGCACTGGCTCGTCTTCCCATCTAAGTGGTACCTATTTATTTATTCACATGTAACATGCTTTCAAGCTGTTGGTGAACAGAAGCTGAGGCAAGTGATGGGAGTTCACCCTACCACATGGTGGTAAGACTTGAACTGCCAGAGCAAAGGCCATCTCCAGCATCATTAAGCCACTGAGCCACTTGCACCTCACACTAGGAAGGAAGTATTCTTCCAAATGGGACAATTTGATAATGACTGAGGCAGTAACCTGACTGATTTGATACTGAACTGCTGGCACAAAATAGGTTGCGCCAAAGCACACTGGTAAACATGGTGAATTGGATCTTGTAGGGATTGGAAGCATACGATCTGATGTAAACATCTTGAATAAAGATGTATGTTGCTGAAAAAAGAGGTTAAAAGCTGTAGCTTTAAAAATATTTAATTAAAAAAAACCCAGAAAGATATGGTTGATAGGGTTGTGGCCCTCCTTATCTAAAAGTAATGCTTAGAATATGGGGTGAAGGGAAACAAAATAAGCTTGAATTCTTAATATAAGTTTCCCTTTAGTATATTCTGTTGCCATAGGTCAGATCCATCCCTCACTTTTTGGGCCTTCTGGAAGGACCTTAGAACCTGGCTCTGACGGGATGCTTTACACTGGGGGTCACTGACGGGATACAGAAAAGTACCATCCCATGCCATCTATCCTCTTGGTTCTTAGTTTCTATCTAATTATGTTCATATTAATTCTTTTTATTGTACCTTTTATCCTTTTATAAGCCACTTAGAGTTGCTTCAACAGTGAAAGGGGTGCATATTGAATGAATCAATAACTGAATGAATGAGAAATATGAAAAAAAAATATGATATGGGATACATAAAAAAGATTTTGTGGAATGAGTTCTATAACTAAGATGTAGTAATTAACGAATACAAATTAGTTAAAAGAAACAGAAGCAATAGAAAAGAAGACTTGCACTGCATATCCAATGAATTAATTTGGCAGTAATATAAAGAACATCTGGACTAACAAGGTGGATATGTGAATAAGACTAATACTGGGGCTGAGTTCTACTTCTACCCAATGAACTAACTAGGTAGGCAGAGCTTCCCACTGCTATCCTGCAGATTTTTCAAAAGAGTTATAGGTAATAATAATGAGGACTTTTGCTATATCAACATCTGCTTGGAACAAGCTTAAAAGTGTGGTTCTTCCTTTCTCGCTTTGTCATACTTTTCCCTTTTAAGAAGTGGATGTAGACACTAGAAAATCTGATATGACATTGAAAAGGGACAATTTAATAAAATTTGGATTATGCACGAAAAAGACGATATCATCATGGAGCATTTTTTAAAATTATTCTATTTAAGGGAAATTAAAACTTAATGTAATGCAAATAATATATTTTGTTCTTTAAAAATATTTTAATTAACACAAAGGAATAATAAATAAGCTTCTAACAAGAGAAGTATTGAGAAAAAGAGTTCTGGATTGGTTAGAATAATGGGATGTGAAAAGCTCAATTGTGAAAAGTGAAGAGTGGGAGAGAAAGAGGGAGTAGAAGATGCCAGAAGGTCTGGTAAAAAAAACCCATAAATCTACAAATAGAAGGTGTATAAAGTAATAAGTCACCTAGAAAGTGCTATACATAAATAGACTGGAGCTGGTACAAGAAAAACTAACTAGTTTTCCCTGCAATTGGCAAGGAATGCAAAGAACCACAAAAAAGGGTCTATTCAGAGTCTTTCAAAAGAAAAGGAAGGGAAGAGAATTAGTGTACCAGCTGTTCAATAAAGACCGCAAAATGTTAATAGGTAATAAAGAAACAACTCAGCTTCCCAGTTCCCATTTTAGTCATCCAACTGTGATGAGCAAAGTGAATAGGAAGGATTGAAGTTTGAGACTGATAGAAACATACTCAGAGAATACTAATTGCTTTAAATGAGTTTAATTTCCAGGATCAGGTAAATTTCATTGTAGAATACTGAAGCAATTTGTTGATTGCTTGGCCAAAACTTTCTATATTATCTGAAATGCTAGAAGATGGCAAATGTACTATCTTCAGCAAGAAAAACCTAGAGAAATATAGATTAGTTGGTCTGACATTGATATTTGGGAATTAGGTAGAGAAGATGATTAAGAGATTGCTGAAGGCACCTTGAAAACAATGAAATAACTATCAAAAGTCAGCACAGATTTGTTAAGAACAACTCTTGTTCTTATCTCATTTTTATTGAGTTTTCTGAATAGATTGTAGGAATGCTGAAGATGATCTATCTTCATTGAAGAAAAGGTTTTACAAAATACTCAGTGACATTTTGATTGGCAAACTAATTAAGCATGGGCTGGATGGCATGACAATTAACTAAATAGCTGACATGAAAATCGTAGTCAAGGAATGCTCATCAACAGCACTTCATCAAACTGGAGTGAGGTGGTGGGTGAAATGCCAAAATGTTTCATCTTGTGGAATCTGCTGTTCAACATTTTTATTAATCATTTGTGTGTGTGTGTGTGTGTGTATATATATATATATGTTTCTGTAGGTTGTATGGTATATATATATATATATATATATTATATATATATATATATTTTCTGAGGTTCTCGGTATTTGTTGTGGATCTTTGTTTTGTTTCTCGCGAAGATTGGCAGTGTCTAGGCAACGTTTGATGAAGTCTCATTCATCATCTTCAGGCTTCTGTCTTGGCTCTGTGCTTCTCAGTGCTTCTCAGTCACTCTGAGAAGCACAGAGCCGAAGACAGAAGCCTGAAGATGATGAATGAGACTTCATCGAAACGTTGCCTAGACACTGCCAATCTTACGTGGGAGAAAACCCGAATAACCAAAGATACACACACACACACACACACACACACACACACACACACACACACATATATATATACACATATACACAAATGGGAAGAACAATGATTGGATCAGTGAAGGCCACAAAATGGGGGTGGATAGCTAATGTTCTAGAACCCTCAAATAAAATTATATTGAAGAGGTAAAATATGCTAAAAGTAAAAGAAAGAAAGTTACTAGAGACAAATTCAGCATTTACATTTTATTCTCAAAGTTGTTCATCTTTGATCTCAAGTACGATGTTCAATTCTGAGTTCCACACTTCAGGGAATTACAGAATTATAGAATTACAGAATTGGAAGGGAATTTTAAGGTCTTCTAATCGATCCCCTTGCTCAAGCAGGAGACCCTTTAGCATTCTGGATAAATAAGTATCAATCTCTTCTTAAAAGCCTCCAGTGATGGAGCACCCACAATTTCTGGAGGCAAGCTATTCCACTGATTAATTGTTCTCATTGTCAGGAAATTTCTCCTTACTTCTAGGTTGGATCTTTCTTTGATAAGCTTCCATCCATTGCTTCTTGTCCTGCCTTCATTAGCTTTGGAGAATTCATTGACCCCCTCTTCTTTGTGTTAGCCCCTCAAATATTTGAAAACTGCTATCATGTCATCCCTAATTCTTCTCTTCATTAAATTAGACATACCTATCTCCAACAAACTAGAACAAATTCAGAGAAGGGCAATGACAATAATCAGAGGTGTTATTGGGTACTGTTGTTAATGTTTAACCTTGAAAAGGGAAGGATAAAGGGAGCTATGATAGCAAATTTCAAATATTTATTTAATTAATTTATTTGCCACCCATCTTACTATCCAAAACCATTCCAATGCCTGAAAACATGTAATTCAGAAAGAAGGTCTGCCTGCTTTATGCTGTTCTAAGAGTATAGGGCCACAAATAATGGATTTAAGATACAGGCACGAAGATTCAGATGGAATATTATGGAAAGAAACAAAAACAACAATACTAGTAAGACCAGTTCAATAGTGAAATTGTAAAGTACCAGACTGTTTGTTGATGATTTGAAAATGTAGCACTTGAAAAATAAACTTTTACACAAATATCAACCTGATTGAGCATTTTTTTTAAAAAAAAATCCACCACTGTGACAAATTAAAAGCTAAACTGGAAAATGGACTCTTAATACCATAATTAGCCCAGCTGAATAAAACTAATAATAATAATAATAATAATAATAATAATAATAATAATAATAATAATAATAATAATACATTATTAAGTTTGTAAGCACTATAATGTAATTAACATTTAAAGTCTAACAACAGCTTATCTTTGTTCTATGCAGTGATTTGCCTAGGGATGTTTTGTTCTTTTTGTCAATCAAAATACTTTCAGCTTTATTATGATCAAGCTGCTCATTAAAAAGACTGAATGGTGATTCAAGTCATATGTTAATTCTATTGCTGTCTCTCTGAGAAAGAATTAAAAATGGGAATAGAGTATCTAACAATTTAATGTTTTTTTTCTAGATGACTGTCTTCCGTAGAATATATCCCTATTAATGAACAATGGCATCATTTTAGCTAACTTTTATGATAGCTAATGGAAGATCATCTCATGTAATGTAACTTAACATACAACAATTACAGAGCAGGTTGTAACCAAAATTCAGATTAAAGGGATAGCCAAAGCTGGATTCTTCACTTAGTTATGAAACCCCAGCAAGAATTAAATAATACATACTGTCCCTTTGAAGGCAAAGTTCTTTTTCAGGAATTGTAAGCAAGAAGGTTCTGTATAGATTGGCATTTTAATACAAGAGAAAGAGTTAAAAAGTTTGCATGGAATAACTTTAAATAATTTAATTGTGCTGATATGAATCTCAGCCTCCAAACTCTACAACCTGAATTGCCAAATATTGTTCTGAAAAAGCATATATATTTTTTGTCAATACAGATCAAACCCCTGAAGAATGCAGCCTGGGTTGTGAATGGAATGGAAGAGAGGATTGAAAATATAATGTATCCAGTGGTGGGATTCAAATAATTTAACAACCGGTTCTCTGCCCTAATGATTTCTTCCAACAACAATTTCACCAAACTGCTCAGAAAGTTAACAACTGGTTCTCCTGAACTGGTGCAAACTGGCTGAATCCCACCACTGAATGTATCCCTAAACTGTGTTTTGATCCAACTCTAGATATGGTGAATATGAAAATCCCTGCACATCAGAATAGGTCTATATGAATAAAAACCTTGCAACAAATCTGATCCAGAGTTTGAAGTTATGAGATGACTATTAGCAGAACACTAAACTGCAGGTTTTGCTCTGGAAACTTAAAACAAATTTGTTAGGCTTGTCACTTGCATAGATATATGATATGTTCAAATTTCAGTATAATCCCATTGACTTCAAATGTCTGTACAGCGGTTGCCTTTCACTATCTCTTCAAAGTGATCATATTCTCAGAGAGGAATGCCATTATTTTAACATAATACAGTTAGACAGTAGCCTTTTAAAGTCCCTGCCAATAAAATGATCATATTGCAGTAATCACTGCTTTCTTGTGACTGACATTTCCTCTCCAAAGTTTACTTTATGACTAAGGGGAAAAAGAAGTGCCATTTTGCCATGGTTGAAAGATGGATGGAAAAGAAGTAACTCATAAACTATGGCAAATTGTCTGTGGCTCTTTATCAGCCTAAGTGGACAAAGCATTTCACCTGACAAGAAGCAACCACAGGCCAATATCTCATTCTCGTGGAAGAAGTTGTCATGTGAACCATAAAAGGTGAACATTAATTCTTGTTAACATGAATTGATCAAACAATGAAAAGTAGCAAATGCTACTCATCCTCTGAGTGGATTTGTTGCTAAGCTGCCCATATATCTTACAGAAAGCTCAATTGAGCTCTGTTATGCTTATTTTGAAGTCAATCTAAAGATATACGTTGGACTATTTTTTTTATGGCTTCCCTTGTAAAATGTACAATGATTTTCTTTAACATCATTAAGTTGTACAAGTTGAACAAGAGAAACAATATTATGTTTGCATATAACCTTTTACTTAGGATAGGGCTATTAATTTGCCTTTTTTTTAAAGGACTGAGCAACTTCTCATTCCAAGCAACAGACAGGGCTCCAACTATGATACCACCTCTCCCTTTCTTGCTTGTTTCTTTCTCCTTTCCAAGATCTGAAAGCAGGGGAAAGAAAGAAAGACTCTGAATGTCTTTCCTTCCCCATGATGCCCTCAAACATGAGCTAGTCAAAATATAATTCCTATTTTTTATTTTATGCCACATCTATCTATCTATCTATCTATCTATCTATCTATCTATCTATCTATCTATCTATCTATCTATCTATCTAGCTATCTAGCTATCTAGCTATCTAGCTATCTAGCTATCTATCCCATTTTCAGTGTTAAGAATTTTTGTTTTTAAAAAATCCATAGAATAGTATGGAAAGATCAGCATGAGTTTATTTATTTATAAAATTTATTGTCTGCCCATTTTACCATAAAATAACTCTGGGTGGCTAACAGTCAAAAAGATATACTGTACACACATTAGAACATAAATAATAAATTAAAAGCAAACATTAAAAACCAAGAACATGTGGAGAGGGTGGGGGAAGAGTTGGGGAGGTGGGATCTTTTGTTACTTGACCAATCATCTCTATGGTGCTGTTGGTCTACTGGCCAACTGGCAGAGACAGATCCTTAGGATCTTACGAAAGAATAGTTCTTCCTCATAGCTTCATTCCTCAACTCCTTGGATAGGCAGACAACTACTCAGCATAAGACAAGTCCGAATAGCCAAGCTGCAATCTAGTTCAACAACAAGGTTGAGAAACAATGTTCTCACAACTGGACAAATTGATTGAAACCCATGGATTGACAAATTCCCTGAATGCATATTCCTTTCCTCAGCATTGGGAAAGATATCACTGATTTCACCCAGAAGCCTACTCCTTCTTCTGTGACTGTCAGTAGGGCTAACAAAGGAAAGAAGATTAAACTCTTGTGAAACTCACCTCAGCAACCTTACAGTTCCCACCTGAATAGTGCTCAAAGCAGGGATGCTGCTGAGTTTCTCAGCACCCAGATGTAGCCTGTGGAGTAGGGAAAATGGCACACTACTAAAGTAACAAAAGGAATAGAAAGTACGGCCATCTAAAATCCCTTCTCAGCAGAGGCAGCTAGAGAATTTGTAATGCATCCATAGGGAGCAGACCTAACAACAAACAGCTAGCAAAACCCAACCTTGCCAGTTTAGATTAATTCTCTAGAGTAGTACTCTCCAATCTTGGTTTTTATTCTCTCTCTCTCTCTCTCTCTCTCTCTCTCTCTCCCCTCCCTCCCTCCCTCTCCCTATCTCCCTCCCTATCTCTCTCTCCATATCTAGATAGATAGATAGATATAACTTATTTAATATATAATAATGGTACAGTGGTTAGAGTGCAGTACTGCAGGCTACTTCTGCTGACTGACAGTTGCCTGCAATTTGGTAGATCGAATCTCACCAGGCTCAAGGTTGACTCAGCCTTCCATCCTTCCAAGGTGGGTAAAATGAGGACCCAGATTGTTGAGGGAAATATGCTGACTCTGTAAACCACTTAGAGAGGCTGTAAAAGCACTGTGAAGCGGTATACAAGTCTAACTGCTATTTCTGTTGCTATTATCTTTCCTGGTAACTAATGTCTTCATATTAAAATCAGACAAGAGTCTAGTAGTGCTTTGGCATCAGAATTATTCACAGGTCTGGGTATATTAGAGCAGGAGTATCATAAGAATAATGTAGGATGATGACCGGACAATTGTTCCATAGCTTTAAAAAAATCACCAGTGGCATTTTGAAAACCTTTCTTCTCACAGTTGTAGTGGCATTTACAGCTGGACAAGACAACATTTCCTTTGGGTAAGAACATCCTCAGTTTTTCTTGCATCAAAGATGATTGGCAACAACTTTCTTCTGGCACAAGAAATAATATAACTTTTTCCCTCCAGATTTGCAAATCCTAAAGAAACCACATGACATTTTCCTATGGTTTAGAGAAAGCAGATATCACTCCATCTCCAAGTGGATTATGAAGGAAAACAAGATTCTTGTGACTGTTATATTACAAGTATATTGTAACAAAAAATGTTTACAGTGTATCCGTACACTAGAGTTGACATTTTCAAGGATGCTTAATTTATCAGTAAGCCTTCATTTAAACGACTGGGAAATGTTCAAAATTTAGCAGCATCCCAGAAAAAATAAATTTGAGTCCTTTTATCTATGCTGCAGAAAACAAGTTCGGGGAATTGAATGAACTTCAGTTTGTCTTCATTCTTTCTTGCAACTCTAAAAACAAAATGTGTCAGAACGATTTATAATTATCATCAAAAACATGACAAGAAAATTAGAGGTGTTGTGGAAGAGCTTTTAAAAAATTATTAAAAATAAAACATTTTAATTTAAAAAAAATATATTTAGAAACAAATGAAGTTATAAAAATTCTAGTTACTATGGATGGGTTTGTTTTCAATAAGCAGGGAGGGAAATCTTTTGTAGGCACATTTATAATAATGTTGAAATGTTTTACAAAATTGATGAATTTTATATCGGAAATTTTTCTAACATTATAAAAGCTTCTCTTTTGAGAAAACATAAGGCATTGACATATTATCATTGTTGGTCTTTTGCAAGTTTGAAGTATTATACAAAGTGCTCATGACTTGCATGGAAGAGTTTATGACTCCTTCAACATAACCTGCTATTATACTTAATTTTGTACTGAATATGAATTAACAGTTTATGTACAGTTCCAGTAGGATATATCATTGGAAGCAGCACTGATCCATTAAGTATAAAATGGAGACATATAAAATGTAGCATATAGGCATATAGTAAAGCATGAATGCTGTTGTAGAGCGATGGTAAGGAAGAGGCAGGAACCAGAGCGTACAACGAACAAGGCTTTATTGCAGAGAATAAAGGGTTGTCGCGTCTGCTTGCTAACTGGCAGACTAGCCGGCGACAACGGGGCTGGCTCTGCTCGACAGCCGGCTTTTATAGCCGACTGTCAAACGGAGCCAGCCAATGGGAGCGGCTGATGCTCCCGCTCAAACAGCGGACCTGGTTGGGAACTCCAACCAGTTCCACAGACATAACAAATGCTTTATAATCTTTGCCTCTGTAGAGTGTAAAATCCACTGAATAGATGTGGTGTAGATTTACCAGTTTCCCTCTTCTCTACAACTAAAGATCCAAATACCTGAACTGTGACTCATTTCGGTAATGTTCTTATTCTTACTGTCAACAACAATGAACCTGCAATAGTTTCCTTATGAATTTCTATTTTATTTTTATAAATTCCAAAAGTAAATAAAATATCCTATGCAAGCACACTCAAGCTTTGGAAAATTCATGCCTTGTGCCTCATTTTCACTCTTCATGACCTCCTGCAGCACTCTGCTGGATGAAAATGGGCTGGAAAATGGACCAGAAATGCCCCTAAAAAGGTGTAAAAATGGTCTCCAAATGGGCCAAATAACAGGCCCAAAACAGGCTAGAAAGGTGCCCCCAAAGGCTGAAAACAGGCCACAAAACTGGTGAAAATGGGCCAAAAAGGGTTGGAAACAGGCCAAAAATCAGGCTGAAAACAGGCTGAAAATGCACTGAAATAGGTCAAAAATGGTCAGAAAACAGCCCAAGAAACCAACCCCAAAATGGGCCCAAAAACAGCTGGCAGAGTGCTGCAGGAAGCCATGGAGGGTGAAAATAAGACTAAGGGGAGCTGCGCACGGACCCTATTTTGGCCTGCAGGGTGCTGCAGGAGGCATCTGTCTCACTCCGCCACTCTCCCCCCAGCCTGCAGAGAAGAACTACAATGCTGATCCGGCCCTCGAAGAAATCCAGTTTGATACCCCTTCTCTAAAGCCAAGCCAAGCCGAAGAAAGATAATAAAACAGATGCAGTTTAGACTTAGTAACCACAAAGATTTAGTTGTTGGTGCTTTAGATGAACTGCCAGTCCCAGTGGATTTTGCTACTGAATAAACTATTCTTGCAACCTATTTATTTCTTTGCTGGTTAATTAGCTAAAAAGTTTCTAAATTACCTTTCAGGACTTATGGTCCTCTAAATGTAAATAATGCATAAAGCAATTCCACAGATTCTTTTTGAATTAACAAGAGAGTATGGAGATCAAAATAAAAGCATTTTGAAAGATCGTGAAAAACTGATAAAAAACAAATATATTGTCAGGCGAAGTTGATAAATGTAGCAGCATCATGGGAAAAAAAATATAATATCAGGTCTCCATATTCTGAATAAAATTGTGAAACATAATACTTGTAAGAAATCATATCAGCTTAATCAAAGTGGAGATGTTTTTAGAGAGTTGTGATGAACTAAAAAAAAACAGTCCAAGGTTACAGCATAGTCAGAATGAATAGCAAAAACCCAGACTCCAGGAAGCAACATTCAATGCTTGGATACTACAAAAGATATACAGTTTTTATAACATTGTTGTTTCAGCATTGATTCAAAACGAACTGAGATCTTAAAACACTGAACTTGCATGTTCTTAAGCCTTAGGGGCTTACAATATATCTTTAACATCAAATTCTGGTTAAACTGGGGCTGGGTTGCTATAGATACATTCTGGCAAGTGCCACTTTCTGAATCTCCTTGACTGCTAAAATGTGGTGGGGTTCAATTTTTTTCACTACCGGTTCTGTGGGTGTGGCTTGGTGGGTGTGGGTGGGGAAGGATACTGTAAATCCAGTCAGAGGTGGTATTTGCTGGTTCTCCAAACTATTCAAAATTTCCATTATTGGTTCTCCAGAACTGGTCAGAACCTGCTGAATACCATCTCTGGCTATAACTGGAAGATTAACATCTTCCTTTTCCTGGCAAGTGCTTGCTCTTATCCTGCCTTGTGTGTTGGTGTGTGTGTGTGTGTGTGTGTGTGTGTGTGTGTTGGGGTGTTTGTGTGTAAAATGTTCCACCAATCATTACACTTCATTTTTTTCATTATTATTATTATTTTTCTATTCCTCATATATCTCATATATTTCAGCCTAAATTTTTCACTAAAGATAAGTAGTGTATTTTATATAGATACAAGAGCATTTATCTCTATTACTGAGAAATCAGCTTCCTGCCAGGCAGCTAAGGAAAGCTATAGGCTTTTAGAATTTTACCTGTTGGTTTAAAGCAATTTCTCAAGCAATTTGGCATGTATAATATGTTTGCTTGTTTATTTATTCAATTTCTAAAGCCACTTATCTCAGTCGGTGACTCTGGATGGCTTACAATTCAAAAAAATATATTGCAATTAAGCCACTAAAACATTTTAAAACAACAAAATAAAAACATCCAGACTAAATATACATAGTAGCCAAGATGCAGGTAGTCCTCACCTTATGACCATAATCGAGCCCAAAATTTCTATTGCTAAGTGAGACATTTGTTAAGTGAATTTTGCCCCCATTTTACGACTTTTCTTGCCATGGTTGTTAAAATAATTCACTGCAGTGGTGAAGTTAGTTACACAGTTGTTAAGTAAATCTGGCTTCCCAACTGACTTTGCTTTTCAGAACGTCGCAAAAGAGGATAACGAGACCTTGGGGGCACTGCAACCATTATAAATATGAACCAGTTGCTAAGCATCCAAATTTTGATCATGTGACCATGGAAGGTGCTGCAAGTGTGAAAAATGACCATAAGTTACTTTTTCAGTGCTGTTGTAACTTTGAATGGTCATTAAATGAACTGTTGTAAGTTAGGGACTATCTGTGTGTGGCTAGTTAGCAATACAACCAGAAAACAGGGCCCTTAACACATTCAGCACCTCAGACTCAAGAACATAGGCAGGTTTTTAGGATCTTATGAAAGGCTAACAGGGTTGGAGCCATTCTAATCCCCCAAAGGGAGGATGATCCTTTGAGCAGGGACCACTGTAGAAAAAGTCCATCTTCTCATCCCTGCCAGCCAGCACTCATGTTGTACAGAAAAGATCTCCAAATTTAGAGATTTTTGCAAAACCTAACCTAAACACAAGTATGATCTAAAAGCATGATCTGTTTCATTGCCTGTCCCAAGTTTAATTTCTTCCATTTGTGCACTCTATGAACCCTACAATTATTATGAGGCAGGAAAGCAGGGGAGCAGTTCCTTTTCTACCACTTAATTAAAGCAACTCCCCCCAAATGATCTAGCTCTAGCAATCTATGATGAAAACTTATTTTCAATCACCTCCAATTTTTCTTTTTGTTTCTGCTGAAATTCTATGGGAGACTTCTAATACTGCTTATAATTTGATGAATTAATCTCCCTACTTCTCTGCATGAAAGCCACTTAAGCTTAACTTGGAGAACTATGTTTCAGGAACCAATTTCAGTGTTTAAATCCAACTCTCTCATAATTAATCACTCAAAATTTCCCCTGTGTATTTCCACCTTCGTATCTTTCTTTAATTGTTTCTCTTTTCTGTAACTTCTCCTTAATTTTTTGCATCCAATTTTATCTTGCTAAGCACTATCGTTACCAGTTTTGTAGATTACCTTCACAGTCTATTTTGCCCTTGTGCTGCACTCAGACATAAGAATTAATAATTTCCCTTTCTTTTTCTTTGTTTTGTACTTTTTCACAGGGAAAAGATTGATATCTGCAAACATAATGAATTCTGCAAGTGATTTCAAAGAATTAGCCATGCTACATAACTTCAGACTGTGACCACAAAGATTTTATGCTCCGCAAACATCAAATATGAATATGTGAATCTGTGTTTTTGAAGAATGCCCCTGACAAAACCTATGTCTATTGTAATGTGCAAAGGTTTAACTGGAGAGTGTTTACACATTGTTGAACTTTGATTAGCATTTTTATGTTATTTTGGAAAATAATAGAGAAATATTACATTTTTCATGACATTTGTATCTCACTTTTTGGCGAAGGAAGGATTTAATTAAAATGACTCCTGTGAAAACTATAAAATTAACCATACAGGAATGAAGGGAATAAGTGATAGACAGAACGTTTCCATCAGGAAAAGTTTGCTGGTCTATAATTGCTCACTTTGCATATGATAGTTTATGAGGGGAAAGAAAGGATATATTAATTAGGATACTACCCAATCTGCATCTTCAGTTTAAAACACACTTGAGAGATAGCATGCCTCTTCAGTATCTAAATTTCCCCTCCTGTGAAAGATAGAATATCAGGGAAAAATCATTTAACACACATGTTTGACAGGTAAATTCCTTATGTATAAAGAGCTTGTGGGAAGCATTTAGCTATGCAAGTATTCCAAGGAGCTTAACTTATTGTACACCTCTCAACTGTTTTTGTTATCAGCTGAATGCTGAGATGTGAAAAACATTACAGCAGCTGATTTTGATGATAAATGAAGGAAATATTACCTCCTCCAAACTTTCTATCTGATTTGGCTTGAAATGTGAGGAGTTTCATGGGAGCTCAAATATGTTTTGGGAGTATTTTTTTCAAATCACTTCATACATTTTTATTATATCATTATAAAAATGGAATCATGAAAAATTACATTAGTCTTCTCAGGTTCACTTGATATTGCATAATAAATATAATGTAGTAGATGTAGTATAATAAATATAGATTATATTAAACTATACTATACTATTGCTATGCCATGCTACGCTATAAATTATATTATATTGTGGTTTTTAGGGAAGGATGTATAGCACAGTGTACTCCAATTTTTCTATGCAACAACATTCCTGCCAAGTAGGTTGCACTGAGTAAGAATATCTGGATCAAGATCACTCATTGAGTGTCTAGGCTGAGGGTGGACTTAAACCCACACCTTCCTGGTCCTAGTCCAACATCTTAATCACTTTACCACTCCAGCTGTAGTTAGTCCCAGGCAGAATCTCTGCTGTTAATCAAGAACCATATTGTTTCTTCAAGCAATTTATTTATTTACCTATTTATTCATTTTGTCAACTGCTTACAAGATAATAGGTATAAGTAAAAACATAGTTATGAATACATGGATACATATAAGAAAAATAAAAAATAAAAGAAACAATAGGACAGGGGCAGTAGGCACGTTGGTGCGCTTATGCACGCCCCCTACAGACCTCTTAGGAAAGGGGTGAGGTCAATAGTAGACAGTCTAAGGTTAAAGTTTTTGGGGTTTGGGGAAGAAACCACAGAATCAGGCAGAGTATTCCAGACATTGACCACTCTGTTGCTGAAGTAATGTTGTTCATTGCAAATTTCTCAGCAATCCCTAGTCTGTGATTTATAAATTTATTTTCTTAAACTGTTGATGTGAAGTATATTCAACTTTATTGATCAATAACAGGGAACTTTTTGGAATGCAAGCCAGACTTGTAATGAATTAAGTTTTAAAGGGAGCAGGCACTAAAAGTTACAGTAATCTTAGAGACCCGTCCCAACTTTCTTTAAAATCTTTGAACCTTTTGAAGTTTTCTTTTCTCTCTTCTGACACTTTAAAGAACAATGACTGACCACATTTCTATCAGGCTCCCTCAGGACAAAGAGAGTTTCTTTTAATGTGCAGCCTGACAGATCTTAAAAAGTCATTGTTGTTGTGTTTCTTTGTCTTAGACTTCTTTCAATATCCCAGTATTTCTTTGTTTCACTGTTTGGTTTATAACAGTTTCTTTCACACCTTTAAAGTATGGTTTAGAATGAAGCAGTCAGTAATAAACCTGAACAAACTCCAGATTATTCTATAGGTTTACTTCACCCACGATGGATCATTTGGAAGAGACATGGAATAAAAGATAAAAGAAAATGAAATTGAAGACAATGAACTATTCAACTCTGTAGTGTTTTCAGAATAAATGTTCTACCAAGTTCAGTGAAGTTAAACTTTCAGGGAAGTGTAATTAGGGCTGTGACCTAAAAATCACACTTGGGATCCAAAGATAGTTTATGTTTCTCAAGCAATGATGCTTCATACTGCATAGTAAAGTATGCCTGAATCTAAAGAGACTTTCAAATGCTCGTGATCTGGCATAGTTTTCTTCAAAGTGTTGAAGAAAAATCTTGTTTTTCCTAACAAAACTCCTTCTAGATCAGGGGTGTTGTGTTTGACCTTGGAGGGATGGGGTAGGCAAGGCCAGATCAATGTCACTTGGGTTGGGGGAGCCTGTGGTGGCCTGTGTGCTCTGCCAATGAAAACAGGCTCCTGAGCTCCATTTTTGGCTGCAATGGCCTCCTGCAACCCTCTGCCAGAGAAAACGGAGCTTGGGAGGGCCACCCACAACCCTTGTATCAGAGGTGGTATTCAGACGGTTCTGACCAGTTCTGGAGAACCGGTAGCAGAAATGTTGAGTAGTTCGGAGAACTGGTAAATACCACCTCTGACTGGAGACTTTACAGTATCCTTCCCCTGCCATGGCCACCAAGCCACGGCCACAGAACTGGTAGTAAAAAAAAAATTGAATCCCACCACTGCCTTGCATGCTCAGCTGCAGTGGCTTCCTGCAACCCTCTGCCAATGAAAATGGAACTCGGGAGGGTCGCCCATGGCCCTCCCCAGCTCTGTTTTTGCTGGCAGAGGCACCTCATGCCAGTCCTTTACTGTTTCCAGGGTAGCCCCGCGAGCCAGATCTAAATACCATGTGGGTCAGATCCAGCTCCCAGGGCTTGAGTTTGACACCCCTATTCTAGATGTTAAGTTTTCCTTTTTGAAGTATTATTCATATATAAATACATACAGAAAGAACTGAAATATTGTACCACATTTTAATCACTCTTTTGAAACCTCAAGTGGAATTAATATAGATGAAGGAGTATTGTTGTGCACATATAGATAACTGTATTTAAACATTTTCTATCTGATAATGGGAAATAAGTACTTAGTTGAAATTGTTTTCCAAAATATTTTTGCTGCCCTCAAGTATATAGGGGTGAGTCTTATTACAATCACAATGACTGTTGCAGTATCATTTTATAGTTAAGGTCATCTTCAAATTATTGATTACTTGTTTAAAGCATTTCATGAACAAAGCTAAGGTTAAAATACTTGCCTGGGTGAGCATTCCCCTTACAGTGCAAGAGATGAATTTTTAATTGCAATTTGGCAAACAGAATTTAAAACTGTGAATAAATGCATGATTGGCATTTGATTTTATATCTCTGTGTTTCTGTAAAATAGTTTTTTTTATAAGACAGTGTGTATGTTTCTTTTTTATATAATCTTTCTAAATATTATCAGATTTTTTTCAATATCTTCTGAATTTCCTATTTTGAATATAAATTTTATTTTTTCTTCTTCTGCCTAAACTTAAATGTCTAGCTATTTCAGGCTAAATTACATAGAAAGTGTCAATTAAACAAGGTAATCAATTATTTTTCATTATATTCATTGTAGTTTCCTGTGCTTGGTGAATTTAAAGCAATCATCAGTGCTGATACATTAGCTTGAATATATTCAGTAAGAATTAAGAATAACTTTGTAATAATGATTAAACTGAAAAATAAAGGAATAACGCAGTTCATTATATCACTTGCTATTGAAACAGAAAACACTAATATGCAGTTCAACAATGAAAAGTAAATATGAGCAGGTTACAAATATTTAATAGGCAACACACATTAATATAACTAGGTACCAAGTCTTAAGGCAGAAGATCTCTAATAAAATAAAGTAACGATATTTTTTATGAAGATGAAAGGGATGGATGTCCTTGATTCATCAATAACACCATTTTTTTAAAAAAATGTCATCTAAAATAATGAAGAAAATAGCAATTTCATTATACTGTCCCTTATTTCAAAAAAAGAAAAGAACAAGGAAGGAATGAAGGAAGGAAGAAAGAAAGGAAGGAAGGAAGGAAGGAAGGAAGGAAGGAAGGAAGGAAGGAAGGAAGGAAGGAAGGAAGGAAGGAAGGATAGAACAAATACATCTAAGCACAAAAATAGAGTTTAGGGGTATATTATACAGTAAGAAGAGATCTTGCATAAAGTTGTATTGAACAAAACTTTCCTTTTAATCTTCATTTTTCCTTTTTTCTCTCTCCTCCCTTCCCTTCTAAATGACAATTTACCTACACTTTATATTCTATAACAACGTTTATCTTTAAGTTTAGGACAACAAATAAGCATCATTATCTATTGTTCTAATGAGGTTTTACCCCTTTTGCCCCTTAGTACCTTCACAAATATTAATAAAAGGAACACTTTTCCTTTTACAATAATAACAATAAATGCTGGTAAACTTGATGTTGTAAAGGGTAGGAGAGTGTGCTCTTACTTCATGTAGCTTCCTGAGGAAAATTGTTTTTTTCCCCCTCTTAAAATCATGGTGAGAAGGCAGTAATCCTGTTTCTGATGTTTTACACATTCTATAAAATTATTTTTAAAATAATTTCAGGATCTTATTCAAGGAATATGGGCAATAGTTTACAGATTGAAGTATTATATTGCTACCACTACAAAACAGTATACGGTGTAGTTATTCTCATATCTAACATGTTTTATGTTTAAACTTGTAAGACTGATAATACAATTCATTCTGTCATATCATATTAGGCTAACCTTCTAGGCATGGAAGGTCATCTGAAAAATATGACTTCAATACCTTTTCCAACATTGAATATAGTACTGAATATTTGATCATGATAGTCATTTACAATTGCAATAACATTGCTTTTTTTAAGGTACACATGTCAAGGGGAGAGATAGAGACTTGAGCAATGAATTTGACACATGAGTAAGAAACATCAAAAAGGTAATTTAATATATACATTCTGAATAAAAGAATGTTGAGCGGGAAGAAATACACTGATTAATACAGAAGGGAAGACACAGAAAATGGCATAGCTGACCCCAGTACACAGGAAAATGAGAGATGATGGGTAACTTGTAGAAGGACTTAAGTTGAAGAGATAATAAGATTTAAAATATGATGATTTGACAAGTCTCGCAGCAAGATGGAGTCAGTACAGGGGATATTGCTAATGGATTGAAGAAGGAAGCAATTACAGGAGAAACAATAACCAAAAATATTGTGATTGGATTGGCATGGACAACTGCTAATTAAAGCTAAAAAACAACAACAAACTAAATTTCAGATTTACTGGAATGAGAAAGCTATATTGATATGTAATATTAGATGGGCAGGCCCAAAATCAGGATAGATATTTGGTGATACTTCTAAGCTGAGGGTTTTTTTTTTATTGTTTCACATCTATAGACAGAATCTTACCAAATTGAAGCACTCTACTATCTGCATCTACCATGTATTCTGAGAACTATTGGGGAGGGACTGTCTTCAATCTCTTTCTCTCATACAAAACAACCGAACTGAGCTGTCTCTTATTACTCTGTAATATACCTCTTCTCCCTCTTGGGAATCCAGCTTACTATACTACATCACATGTATTCCTATATTAAATTATGAAATGTGATATGACAAGGATGGCAGTTTTATAAGTGGTACAAAGAAAAGTAGGCAAAGGAAAGTTTCTAGCCTGGTATAGATTCATATATATAGGACATTATTTTGTAAAGTATCTGGGCATTTTCTTTGCATATCCCCAAAGTCATTTACCTCGACAGTGCACTCCTTCATCATACTCATCAGGACAATCATAAACGCCATTGCAGAGTTGAGACATGTGAATACATCTGTTTGAGCCAGTACATTTGATATGATTCAGGGGACACTTGAATTCTATTTTTTCAGGACCTAAAATAATAGAAAAGGGTAATTAATAAGCAGTTTAATTCTGTTCGGATGCACAAGGATTACTAATATAAAGAAAATACTGTACAATCGTGTATTTGCATAATGTTCCCACTTTTATGCTAGCTACAATCTTTATTATGCATTAGTTCTGCCATGCAGCTTTTCTATGCATTACTAGCAGAATTATAGTTTCTTAATAAGGATTAACATAATTAAAGGAAAATCAACTGCTTAAACAGGATTATTTTAAAACTACACAATTTATCACTTTTGTGGCAGACTTACTTTCTCCTAAAGTTTAAAGAAGCTGAAATTTATATCTGGCAAAATTAAGGACAGTGATTAAATTGTGGCAAACTTTATTTAATTATTATTTTTCAATATAATTACAACAAGAGCTTGGGGTTCTAATATTAGCCAGCATGAGTCAATAATTCAGAGAAGATATAAAAAATATCATCTCAACAAACAGACATTATTACACACAAACACCACACACAAACAGGCATAGCTGCTAACATTTTTAAAATATTTACAAATTATTATTTAAGATCTTTATAAAAATATTGCTTTAATTCTATTTTTCCCAGACAATGGTTGAGATTTAGAATGGGTCTGAATGAGTTTGGGTATCCATACAATGAAATGTGTATTGTTTTGTTTTTTTTAGACAAATCCTGGCAAGCAGCATAAATTATTATTATGAAGATTTTTTTCTCTACATAACTTCTCATACTCTCTATTCAAATGCAAAGTTTATATAGAAAAATACATTAATTCTTATATCTATCTAGATCTATAATATCTATATCATCTATATCTATATCTGTCTATAAACATTAATCTGTTAAAGAAGAAAAAGTAGATTTCAAAATATGGAATTAATTTGCAGGGAGTTCTGGAAACTGAATATGGTTATATAATGCTAGTCCTACCATTTGCAGATAAAATGACCATTAACTCAGTGAAGGGATGCATTATTTTTTGGGTTCTGTGGATGTGGCTTGGTGGGCGTGGCAGGGGAAGGATACTGTAAAATCTCCAGTCAGAGGTGGTATTTGCCGGTTCTCCGAACTACTAAAAATTTCCGCTACCGGTTCTCCAGAACTGGTCAGAGCCTGCTGAATACCACCTCTGCATTAACTGCTTGAATTACTTTAGTTCCATAAGTCACCTGCTATGTCTGCAAGCCATTTGATATTTATTGTAGGATATAATATTATCAACTGGCATTATAGGGCAAATTAAATATATTTACAGGGGATATTCTGGGTGAAGCAATGGTGATCTAAGTCATCTCCGAAGGAGAAGAGATGATCCTATCATGTACACTAATGTTTGGGAAATGTGCCTGGGTCAACAGAGCCTCTACAGCGATTGCCCACATGCTCTGGACAGCTGTTCCTTGCAAGTAGAACACAGGATTAGGGTTGATTTGTGAATCTGAAAGATGCAGGAACAATGACAGGTTCAAGTTGCAGTGGAGCCTATAAGGACATTGAGTTCACTAAACCTTATTTTCTATAGCACTTTTCTATTAAAACTATTCTAATGCTAATAAAGATCTTTTGAGCAGCAAATCATAATAAACTGATGGTGAGTGATCCTCCATGTCAGTTCAAAGCAAAGAGTTATATAGCAATTTAAAGAATTTGTGATTTATGGCAAAATACCTGATAATAGTTAAATAAATTTTATTAAACAGAGTAAGGAATCCATTAAAATTGAAATCTTATGACTTCTGGGTTTTTTTAATTAAAGAAATCAAATAATACCTTTGTAGGAATGTAGACTTTTTAGGCTTTCAATGAGGACAGAATTGGTTAATTTTGAAAAATGAAGACATAAAATAAATTTGAAACAGACCATGTGATCATGGAAATACAGAGTTCTAGAAGAGACCAAAGTCATAAAGACTAGAGAGGATAAAAAAGAAAAAAATATTTTCTTTTTGTTCTTGATGTAATGATATTACTAGAAAAAATGAAATGACAGCAAAACCACAGCTTTGAAGTTGACACAGGATGACAGTAAATACATATTACATTTGAAAGATTTCTAAGGATAAGGAACTAGGGAAAAAATTCACATCTACAACAACAGCAACAATGTCTGCTTATGTGAACGTATTGTTTAAAAGAGATTTCAATGAAAAAAGATGGAAGAATCTATAGGATAACTGAATAGATTAGTAAACAAAATTAAAGTCAATGTGGAAGTCTTGCAAAACAAAATAGAGGTTGCAGAAAATAAGAGAGATACACAATAGAGAGGAAATGCAGATATTAAGTCAAGAGATGAACAAAAAAGTACGCTATCGAAACTTTCAAAAAATTTCTACAATAGAAAGAAGAAAATATGGATGGCAACCATGCCCTACAATAGCACCTTAAAGTCAAATTAAGGATTAAGAATGTCAGCTAATTGGCACAAAAGAAAAGAATATCAAATGATCTTGTTTGAGCAGAGATAAGATAACAAATATTCTTATAAAATCCTGGAAATCCTTTAAGGACTTTTTGGTGAAATTGAATAGAACCATTACTATTTTTGCTGATGGAATCAGCAGATAAGAGATATGGGAAGAAGTGATCTATGTAATGTAACTTTAAAGGGGAAGAGAGATATTAAGTTTACTTGTAATTGGTGTAAAGAAAATAAGAAATAACCTCCTTCATATTTTTATTTCTGGTTTTCTCTCTTTCCATCTCTTTTTTTAATTTTCTGCCCTTCCTATCCCTTCTTCTACTTTTTCTTTCTTTTCTTTTCTTGTTTCATTTTAGATTATCTTTTATTACTGCTAAAATTTCATAAAAAGTATTGTTATAAAAGGAAGACATACAATTGATATTCTATGCAAGATATATTAGGCAAATATGAAAAAAAAATACTGAAGTAAATTATGGGAGAAATGTACTTCAGTTGCCCTGCTTTGACTATCAGCTTCACATTGCTAGTCCCAGTCAATAGTTATATACAAAAACCAACCTGCTAACCCCTGTATGACATAGCTACCTCAGTTTTATACTTGAGGCTGGATCACAGCATGAGTAAAGCTCTTGGAGCTACTTGCACTTTTGAAGAAAGCTAACCCATCGCAAGATACCTGACATAATATCTAAAAGCAACCAGCAATCCAAACGAAAATATTTCTGCAGCAATTTCATAACGTCAAACACCCGTGGTATCTTTCTGCAATGTTATACAGTGATGTTTGATTAATGACTGTAATTAAGGCAAAGTAGCACCATACTTAAGCTAGAAAGATTAATCCACACAAATACCATTAAATCCATGTTTCATACGTGTAGGCTGAAATGAACATGCTATATTCCTGAAGAATAGAGTATTTGGGCAATAAATTCAAACCCATAAAGAAGCAATGAAAGGAGATTTTTGAAATGGATAAAAGTATAATTTCCATGCACTTTATAGAGCGATGAAGTTTTAATTTATTAAGCCTTTTACTAAAATAAGTATCAATTCCTAAATCTCCATTACTGAACACATTCAAACTACCAGCGCTTTCTTATTTTTCTCTTTACAGAAATATATATGAAAACTTTAAACAGCTAATACATCAAAATAGCTCAATGAGTGGTTGACCAAAGATTATTTGTGGTAGCCAGAATGTTCATCTCAGTCAAGAAATTTCGTTTTTCATTCATCTGTTCCTAGAGATTTAATAATCTGTAGAGTTGTTATGCCCTTTCATTAAATTGTATTAGCTTTCAGTGTCACAACTTTGCGACAATTGTTTATTTGCTATTAGTCTACCCATTTCATTGGTCCTTAAATAAATCAAAATTTATTATTTATTTAGCTTATGGCAAATAAATTAAGAGAAGACTGCTTATGTCATACAGTTTTCTGGAACATAGGCAGAACATGACACATCTTCAAACCTCAGCAGTTTTATCAGTTATTACATTCAAATCTCAACACCTTTCAGTGATTGAGATTTATCAACAACTATTTAATATACAGGTTGCATCAAAAGTCAGTCGCTAGGGTCAAATCACAATATTTTTATTAATATTTTTACAGAAAAAAATGCTGCTGGACTGAATGTTCAGAGGTCTACACCAAACATGTAAAAAAGAAAATGGCAACCAATCTGAATTCGTAAGGCAATTTATATGATGAATTGTCTGAGAGGGCGGAACTGGTGTTGTGGCGGTACAGCATGCAATCTTTAAGCTCTAAGATCGCTGCTGATATCTCCATTGCAGGACGGTCCCAATGGACCTAAACCGTCCTGTAGAGAAGGTGACTGAGGAGGGCACATCCTGTCAATCCCAGGGACATCGCAAAGTCCCTGGTAGATCCAGGAGAAGCCCTTTTTTCCCGTGGCAGAGAGGCAGCCATTAAAGCTGCTGAAGCTGGGACAGCTCCTGAACGGAAGAAAGCTGGAAAGAAAGTGTGTCAGTTTGGTGAGATAATTTTCTACTTATTTTTTTTCTGAAGAGAACACCCTAAAAGACTAAAAATTAAATTTAAAAGTGAAGATAAAAGTGCTCAAGAGGCGAGATTAAGCACAAATTAAACCTGAAGGGTTTTTTTCTTTTTATTAGAACTTTGGATTTTTGTAAAAACTTTTCGATTTTTAAACTGGACTGGTCTTTCCTTTTTAATTTTTAATTTTTTCCTTTCAAAATAACTTTTTGGAAACAAAAATTTTTTCTCTTGTTTCTTCTCTTTAATAATTTTAGACTCTTTTTATTTTGTTATTTTTTTATTCCTGGTTTTAATATTAGAGGGGAAGGGAAAGGAAAGGGAACCTGGAGGCTTGGATACATTGTTTTCCTTTCTTTCTTGTTGATATATTTGGTGTTACATTCAAGGACACTGTGCTTTCCATTGAAAAGATACTGGGAAGAGCATGTAGATTGTTTGCAGGTGCTCTTCTGTGGAAATACTGATAGATGGAGTCTGGATTTGAAATTGAAGAAAGAAGATTGAAGTGACCTTGAAAACAGAACTGGAAATTTTGTTTTTTTTTATTTAGTAAAGAGCCTCGAACATTTAGTAGCAGTGCTTTGCTTACTGACAGAATTGCATTTTCTCTCTCCCCTTTTTTTCTACTCCCCCACCCAGTTGGTTTTTTTATATTTGGAGTTGAGTCCTTCGATGCAGGAATAAGACTACTTTTTTCCCCTCCCTCCTCCCTTTGTTCTACCTTTTTAGCAAGGGGAATACACAGATTTTTGTCTTTTTAAAAAAAATTCCTAATTTTTTTATTTTTTCATCCTTTTTCCATTTTACTTTTTTTCTTTTTCTTTTTTTCTACATAACTAGAACCAACTGGATTAAGGTATTCAAGTGCCTGAAGATTTTTTTCCCTTCCCTTTTTTATTTTTAGCTTTTTTTTTTTTTTTACTGGAGTGGTAGTTGGCTGCTCTTGCTTTTTCTTCTCAATTTTTCTATTAAGTACTCCAAGATGAGCAGAAAGATACCAGCCTCAGCTTCTTCAATCCCGACTTCTTCCTCCTTACTATCTGGAGGACAACGATCAATACAGGTGATGTTACAACAAGAGAAGGAGAAAGAAGTGACACTGCAGATGATTATGCAAGGAATTCAAAAGATACAAGTAAAAACAGATAATATTGAAAAGAGAACGAATATTGAGCAAAGAACTGAAAAGACAGTTGAGAAAATTGAAACTATTCAACAGATGATGATGCAATACAAGGACAGAATCAAGAAAATTGAAGAACAAGATGTACAAAGAGATAAGAAGATTGGAGATATGGATACCCGACTGAGTGAAGTGGAAAGAGACAAGGGCAGATCTCTGCAATCATTGGGATGGGAAATTGATAGATCAGAATTCTATCTTAGATTTCAAAATATAGAAGAAGAAAAGAGTGAAAACCTTACTGAAATGATGACAGAAATCCTGGCAGAAGCATTAAAGGTAACTAAAGAGAAGATGATAGATGGAAGGGATGAGGTTTTTCGTGTCTATACAAGATATGTGATGAGAAATAAACTGCCAAGAGAAATTCACATCGGATTTATTAAGAAAATAATTAAATCACAAATACTGCAAGCAGCAAGAGAAAAAACACTAAAGTACAAAGATAAAGAAATAGTGGTACTGAAACAGGTACCAAGAAGAGTGAGAGAGATAAGAAGAAAATATTTATTCTTGTCCAAAGTGTTACTTAAGAGAGGGATAAATTACAGATGGCTGATAGCAGAAGGTCTCATGTTTACCTGGCAGGAACAAAGACACAGAATTGGTACAGTTGAAAAAGCTGAGTTATTCTATCTGGAATATTTCAAAGAAAGGGAGGAAGATACAAGAAAATAAGAGTTGTTAATTGAATTTCAAGAGGAATGTATAGCAGTAATTGAAAAAGAAGAAAAAGCCATAGGTGGTGTACCCAGAGAGCAACGAGAACCAAGATCTACTAGAGCAACAAATCCATCTTATAAAGTCTGAAATGGATGGGAGAAAACTGATTACAATTAGTATAAATGGACTGAATTCAGCTATACATTATACATTAGAGATACACTCCCTGTGGAACAAATATATACAGATGATGATGGAAGGATTTTGATGGTGGAGATAATGGACAATAATCTAAAGATACTTTTAATAGCAACTTATACTCCGAATGATAACCAAGAAGATTTTTACAGGAAATTACATAAGAAAATAATGGAACTTGACTATGCTAATATCTGTCTGATGGGAGCTTTTAATGGAATAATAAATGACAAATTAGACTATAAAACACAAAAAACAGCAAAGAAAGCTAGAAAGACATTGCCAAAATCCTTCTTTCGAATGGCAGATGAGATAAACTTAAAAGATGCATGGAGAGAGAGAAATGCAGAAAATAAACAATATACCTTTTATTCAAATAGACATGCATCATGGTCTAGAATAGATATGATATGGATGTCAACAGAATTGCTTTCTAATATACAAGATGTCAACAGAATTGCTTTCTAACATACAAGATGTTGAAATAGAAGCAAGTACCTGGGCAGATCACAATCCAATGACACTTGTATGGAAAGGACAAAAAAGGAGATCTAGATGTATTTTAAATAAGATGATATTAAAGGAAAAAGACTTTAAACAGAAAATGAGAGAGAATTGACTTTCTTCTTTAAAGAAAACACAAAAGATGATACATCATTACAGAACCTCTGGGACACAATGAAGGCTTATACAAGAGGCTCGATAATGGACTATACAAGGAAAAGAAATATAAAACAGAAAAAAAGTTTAAAATATTGGAAAATGACTACAAGAAGTTGGAAAAAGAACTACAGAAATTTCCACAAAAAAGGACATTAAAATTAAAATGGACATAACTAAACATAACATGGGGCTAATGGAAAAAGAAGAAATAGCACAAAAAAATTATAAATGCTAAGCAGAACTATTTTGAAGATGCAAACAAACCAGGCAGATGGCTAGAATATAAATTGAGAAAGGAAAGAGACTCGAGAAGCATAAATCAATTGATAAACAAACAAGGACATGTATGCTATGGAAATGCGGAGAAGAAAAAAATTATTCAAGATTATTATGGAAAACTGTACCATCAAGAGAATGTTCAGGAAGAAAGAATTCAACAATACTTACAGGAAGCAAATTTGCTTCAGATATCCAAAGATATTGAAATAATGTTAGAGAGTAACATAACAATGATGGAATTAACAGAAGCTTTAAAAAAGCAAAACATTGGGAAAGCACCAGGTCCGGACTGTTTGCCAGTGGGATTTTAGAAGACATTCCAGGAAACATTGAATCTTTACTTATTAGAAGTTATGAATGAAGTTATGACAAAGAAGAGAATACCCAAAACATGGTCAGAAGCATATATCACACTTGTACTGAAGGAGGACACAGAACCACAGCAAGTTAAAAACTACAGAGCAATATCACTATTAAATTCAGAGTATAAATTTTTTGCTTCAATTCTGGCAAAAAGACTGAAAAGATACTTAAACAATTTTATTCACCCTGATCAAAATGGATTTCTGCCGAAGAGACAGATTAAAGATAATATGAGAATAATTTTAGATACACTGGAATACTATGAGGCACACCCGAAAAACAAATGGCTCTGATATTTTTAGATGCACAAAAAGCCTTTGATAATGTGAATTGGTGTTTTATGCTGTTACAATTGGACCAAATGGGCTTTGGTAAAAAAAAATTACTCAAGACATAGAAACGATATATCATTAACAAACTGCAAAGGTTTTGATAAATGGAGAGTTAACAGACTTTATAGATATAAGAAAAGGGACTAGACAAGGCTGTCCACTGTAGCCTCTGTTGTTTGTGTTAACACTGGAAGTGCTGAATAGGAACATCAGAGAAGAAAAAGAAATAAAAGGAATGAAAATTAAAAAAAAGAAGATTATAAATTATAAGCTTTTGCAGATGACCTGGTATTTATATTAGAGGATCCACTGGAGTCAGCACCCAAACTGATAGAAAAGATAGAAGAGTATGGGAAAGTAGCAGGTTTGAAAATAAAGATAAAACAAAGATTTTAGCAAAGAAGATGTTAGTAAGACGAAAGAAAGAATTGGAAGAAGTTTTGGGGATCACAAATAAGGTTAAGTATTTAGGGATACACATATCATCATGATGTAGCACGCTTAAGGAGGTTAATTATCTTAAACTTAAACAACAGATTGCGACAGACTTGATAAAATGAGAAAATTTACAATTATCACTGATTGGGAGAATAGCTACAATTAAGATGAGTGTATTGCCTAGAATCTTATACTTATTCCAGACAATTCTAATCAGATTAGGGAAAGAATTTTTTAAAGATTTAAACAAAATAGTGCTAAAATACATTTGGCAGGGGAAGAAAGCAAGAATAAAACTTAAATTGCTACAAGATGCAAGAATAAGAGGAGGATTTGCTTTGCCCAATTGGGAATTATACTACCAAGTGACTAGTCTGATGTGGGTAAAGGAGTGGATAACACTAAGGAATACTAGACTTTTGAATTTAGAAGGACATGACTTGCTGTTAGGGTGGCATGCCTTCCTCTGGTATAAGGGAACTAAAACACAGGGGTATTTTAGAAGACATTATATTCGAGAAGCATTGTTTCTAAACTAGGAGAAGATAAAAAAGCAATATTATTTTAAAATTCCACTATGGTTATCTACTATTGAAGCTTTTTCCTATCCAATAATATATAAAAAGGAACAAACAGTTACATATGGTGAGATATTGAATGAAAAGGGTGAACTTAAATCTATGCAAGTGTTGGAAGAACAAGGTGTAAAAATGAATTGGTTTTCATATTTGCAAATACAATCTAGATTTGATAAAGATGTTAAAACAGAAGGTATCTATGATAAGTGGACTGATTTCGATAAAATTTTGACAGGTACTGATGAAAAAGTAATCTAAAAACTTTAATTTTATTTGGTTTTGTATCATATATTGCTGTTTATAATAATATTCTTGTTTAACTTGCTTCTGATAATTTCAGTATTGTAATTACAATAAGTCACAAATCCTTTGAATAAAATAATTACCTACTGTGTGGTATTGCATCTGATTTTTATTAATTAATGGGTATAAATAAAAGTGGACAATGATGTTAGCTGTAACTCTAACAAACAATGTTACAGGTAAGAGTCAAAGAGCAGTTCTATTGTCTGCAAAGTTAAAAACATGTCTGCAGTTTAATCATTAGATTTGCATGTTATTCCATCATCTGCATGAAGATAAATCTCAAGATAGAAAACACTTATTTGCAACAAGAAAAAGAAATAGCTTCATGGATACATTTGCAGAAGGAGGAAACATTTTAGCTCAAGGTGGGATTTTTTGTTTGACTGCATTTCAGAACAACTAAAAGTTTCCAAAGTCCAATCAAAAGAGTGCATTGATTCAAGCCTCTTGCTTTTAAGTGCTGAAGTGTAATTAGGGGCTTCAGAGTTTTGCTTAAGTGACTAATTCAAATCATCTTGAGAAGAGTGCTTATGTTGGGATCAGCACCTGAATGGTTAGAAAACAGCTAAGCCTACATTATACAGTTAGGACTCAATGAGATCTGAGTGAAGGGTACGAAATCTCTTACTTCTTCTCTTATTTCTTCTGCAGTGCTATTCATAGCTTAATTACCAAGATTGCATTCCCTTTCAAAGTCCTTGTCTTATAAACTGATTGGACATATTAATCCAGTCCTCCTGTTGCAATTTCTCCCACTCATTGTCTAAAAATAAACTTGTAGAATTACAGTATACATAACACACACATATGCACAACCTATATTTGAGAAATCTCTATTAGAAGGGGACGATGAAAGGCTCCCACTATCTCATCAAAAAAGGAAAAAAATTAAACAAGGAAAACTGGATGTTAAAATGGCAAAAATGTTGGAGTATGGGTTTTATAATGAACCAAATGAGCTAGATCAGATTATAATGGGAACAGATGTAGAATTAATTAAGAGGATATATAATTATTTATTAACCATTAAATTGGAGGAAGAACAAGTAAAAGAAACTGATAATTTGGGCTAAGAATTTTGGCTATGCAATAGAGTTGGACAGGTGGCAAAAAATATGGAATAGAAATTATAAACTTATAATGTCAACAGCGTATAAAGAGAATCTCTATAAAATGTTTTGTAGATGGCACTATTCACCTGCAAGAATAGCAAATATGTCTAAAAACAAATCTGTTAAATGTTAGAAATGTAACCAAACACCAGGTCTTTTGTAGTGGACATGTCCCAAAGCAAATAAATATTGGAAGAAAATTCACATATGGCTGGAAACTATGACAAAACAACACATAGACTTGAAAACTAAGACATTCCTGTTGGGCATACTACCAGAAAACTATAATAAAGGTAATACATATTTAATTTTACATATTCTTACAACAGCTAGGATTGTAATACACACAATACTGGAAAAATGAAGACACCCCTACAGATGATAATATAATCAAAAAGATTCTGGAATGTGCAGAAATGATTAGGTTAACTCTAAAAATTAAAGAAAAAGAAGATTTGGAATATTTTATAACATGGGAACTTTTCTACAAATGCTTAGTAGATAGATACAGAGGTTAGATAAGTGAAAATATAGATTACATGAGAAAGAAAATTTGACTAGTAAATATTTTGATGGTTATATAACTGATGTTAATATGGAAGATAGTATACTTTCGAATAACAATTGATATTATCTTATATATGTTTGTAAGTACATGATTATGATAATGTTTATATTTTAAGATTTTGGACATCTAGAAAACACACTGTTCAATATAGAAATGGAATCTGTGATACAAAACAATAAAAATATTTATTTTAAAAAATGGCAAAAATGTTCAATAAAAGTAAAGACGAGCTAATATAAACCAAAAACCACCCCTAAATTTAATCTCCAATACGGAACTACACTGGTACAGACCACAGAGAAAGGGATCTTGGAAAACTAATGAACAGACCACTGAAAATGTTGGCTACTGTGAAAACCACAACTTTTATTTTTAGGTCATTAAGAAAGACATTGAAAATGAATGGTTAATCTCAGATGCTATTAAATAATATCTGATAGAATCATACCTGCATCACTGTTTACACTGCAGAAATAATGTTGCAGAGTGTGTGGATTACCTCAACCATGAAAGAGCTTTCCACCATTTAATTGAACAAAATGGCAACTAACATGTAATATGGAAGGTCTCCTTAGGGTTAAACCAGCTCTCCCTTCTGCGGTGAAAATGGCAGGCCTGAGTGATTCTAAATTGCTTGATCCCAGAAGTGTGTAACTGCAAGTTAGATAGGATTTCAATTAATAATTACCAGTTTAACTACTATTTGGGTTTTTTTTTCTCTTTTTCAAGTATCAGCAGGCCTACTCATTTTTTAACATTAATCGCACATTCGGCTGGCATTTTCATTCAGCTATATATCATAACTTCAAGATCCCTGGCAATGCCATAAACACCTTCAGTTGTAAAAACTTGAGTTTTTATATGACTCATTTCATGGGCCATTCACACAGTATGTAGACATTATTTAGAAATGCTGTTTGATATTTTGACTCCTAGGGTTTTGTATGACCAAAAGATTAGTTTTCTCACCACTCACCACTAACTCCTTCTTTCTCTCTGTCTCATAAATGTCATAGTTGCAAAGCAACTAGCAATAATATATAGTATATAAACAAAATGATAAAACAATTAAAGCAGTGGCATACCACTGTATATTGAAACCAAGTATATTTGAAACCAAGAGAGAATAATTTTTAACAGTGTCCTTGTTTATTGCCTGAGCTAGTTTGTTGACGTGGTTAAGATACCAGGCTGAAAATCAGGAGACTGTGAAAAAGGACTCTAATGAGAGACAAATGTTCAAATATATAACTTACAAAATGCATTTCTTCTAGAGATCGTTATGTGTTCCATCATATTTTCTCATTACTGATATATCTTTACTTTTTGTTACTTTTTGTTGACTAATGAGACTTAAATCTTTTATACAGATTTGAAGAAGAAGAAGAAGAAGAAGAAGAAGAAGAAGAAGAAGAAGAAGAAGAAGAAGAAGAAGAAGAAGAAGAAGAAGAAGAAGAAGAAGAAGAAGAAGAAGATGATAATGTCAACTGCTATGATTATAAACAGTTAAAGTCAAGATTGCTTAGAAGATCAATATTAAAATGGGTCTCTTTGAAAATCTACTTTGAACAATTGAGTTACATTTTTTTAAAATGCCCCCTCAAACTAGAATACTTCCAATACTTTTGAAAAAGTATTCCCTTCCAAAATTATCTGCCACAAAATGAAAATTTGCAATACACCAGTCTTATTACTACATATTACTACAAAATGTCTCATTGGCATGAATGAAGCTTAGATAATAATAAGCAATATCAAACTGTAACGTCGTTAGTAAAAAAAAAGCTGCTTGGCATTTGGAAAGGTACAAATAAGAAATCACAAGAGAATGTATTTTGCCTTACTAAGCAAATTCAGGGCTTTTCAAAATTCTGAATGCATTTTATGCATTATTTTAGGATTACTAGTTGCAAAATTAGAATGCACCACTGAACTTTGATTGCAAAATACTTTCAAACGTTGTTAATTAAGTCAAAGATATTCTGCACATTTTAAATATGTATGTTTTTCACCACCCCTCCCCCCCCCCCAAAAAATGTCTTTGCATAACCTGAAGCTGATATATTGTATTTCAGTGTGGTAAAATTTTGACTTAACAGTCCCCTATTTAGAGATTACAGATAACACCTATCAATTTTTCATCCAGTCAGCACCTTGAAATAAGGAAGTGTATTGCATCCAAAATACTCCAGGTGTTACTTTACGTTAGTTCTGCCAGTTTCCATTATTTGCATCAGATCTTATGACATGTTACATACTTGCAAATCATATTACTTGCATCATAATGTCATGATGCAAATGAGGACAACTGATGGAACTAATATAAATTTGGATTTAATAATCCCTTTAGTCCTGAACAGACTGAAGTTTTCCTGTAAATATAGTTATAAGGCAGATCCATATCTATCCTTGGTTGAAGCTTTGGGGCACTGGATGAGGGTCTCCAGCGGAGGTGGTATTCAGCAGGTTCTGACCAGTTCTGGAGAACCGGTAGCAGAAATTTTGAGTAGTTCGGAGAACCAGCAAATACCACCTCTGACTGGCCCCGCCCCCATCTATTCTCTGCCTCCCGAGTCCCAGCTGATTAGCTGGGTCTTCTTTTGTTGCCCTGCACAGGAGAATGGAGCTGGAAAGCAGGTTAGTGGGGTGGGGAGGGAATGGGATTTTGCAGTATTTTTCCCCTGGAGTGGGGAGGGAATGGAGATTTTACATTATCCTTCTCCTACCATGCCCACGGGGCCACATCCACCAAGCCACACCATCCCCACCAGCCATCCCCACAGAACTGGAAGTAAAAAAAATTGAATCCCACCACTGGTCTCCACCTATGAATTGTGGGCTCCCATAATGCTAGCTTGCTCACTCTGCAAATGGCCAACCTCAATGCTAAAAAATGTCCCCCTGATAGTTGCTCTGCTACTTCTTTGCTTTTCTGATTGAATTCCATCAATGGAAATGTATCCCCATCTCCTTCCCAACCTCCCAAAAAATTAACTTGCAGAATGCTTAAATAATTAATATTTTAAAGTTCTTTTCAACAGCAACTTTAAAATAAAGTCAATTGACTTTTCTTGTGATTTCATGTAACACACTAAAAGCAGGATTTTACATCTGTTGTAAAACAAGGAGGTTGACACATGTAAATGGTCATTCCTTAACTTTAAGAAACCTATTAATCACTTGCAAAGGTGATAATGATGAAGAAACTAATGTACATGTTAGTAGAAATATAATAAGCTATAAGTATAAGTTATAAGTATATATGTTTGCAGGCAATACAGGATGTATTTAATTTGATGAAGGGAATTTCGTCTCTTTTGATGAACCAGGAGCCATTCTAGACTTCCCCAACTGAAGTAAATTGCACAACAGCACACAGCTACTATATTCAGAGAACAGACCATTAGAGTACCTTCAAAAGGACTACTTACTTGTACATCCTTGTACATATAATATAGAATATCCTGAAACTGTCATTCTCATAAAAGTGCTCATGTACAGTTTTCTATAAATACCATCTATATTTTTTTTCCATCTTAATTACAGAAGCTCTGCAGATATTTTCACACCAGGTTTTATAGCATTATAAATGATACAGAAGTTGAGATCTGCATTAGAGCTAACATACACATGAATAATTTATTATAAGTTTAGAAGCAACGGGCAAAAGAACCCTAGTTTCAGCACTTCATAGATAGAGATAACTAAAAAAAACCATAAAGCTTAAAGAAAACAAGACAGAAGTGAAGAAAGAGAGAATTAGCATCTCTCCTTCTTCGAAGCACTAAATTGTTTTGCTTTGTTTTGCTTTTCCTTCTAATCCCCGCAAGATTTTCACATTTCACATTTTCCCAGAACCTGAAATAATACACTTTTCATTATGTCTTTTGGGCTTTTTGAGTTGAGACCTTTTTTCCAGAAATCATCCAAAATTGAAAGATGGGTTCAATACTATCAGGGCCCAACTTCAAATGGCAGAGCAAAGATTTTAGGCTTTACCAGAAGGCCAGGAGTTTGGGGGGTGGGAGAATATTCCAAAAGATGAGGGACACAGCAGAAAAGGCTCTTCTTCTGGACCACACCAGGTAAAATTCTTTAGCAGAAGGATTCAAAATAGGCTTCCTCAATTGGAGCGAATGGGACTGGCCAATCCCATTGGGGTGAGATGGCTCCTTATAGGACCCATGGTGGCACAGTGGTTAGAATGCAGGATTGCAGGATAATTCTGCTGACTACAAACAGCTCAATTCTCTCTGGCTCAAGGTTGACTCAGCCTTCCATCTTTCTGAAGATGGTAAAATCACACCCAGATTATTGTGGGCAATATTCTGACTCTGTAAACTACTTACCAAGTGCTGTAAAGCACTATGAAGTAGTATATAAGTTTAAGTGCTATTGCTATATACCTTGGACTCATCCCAGAAAGGCCTTTATAGGTAATAACCAACACCCTGATTGGATCCAGAAGCAAACTGGCAACCAGTATCCTGCCACAGTGATGTAACATAGCCCACTCAACAGGCCTCCAAAACTGTCCACACCACTACATTCTGTACCAGTTGTAGCTTCCAAATACTCCTCAAGGGTTACCCATGTAGAATGCACTGCAGTAATCTGAGAGATTTAGTCAGGAGAGCATTTGTATGTCCCTTCCTCTGCTGTTTCCTGCTTCATCAGTTCCTCCTGCTGTTTTTAAAAAATCTAGTTAATAATTACAGAGGTATGAACTTTAATGGAGAAGTGCTGTGGCACAGATAGGACTGCACGTTTTTGAGTAGCAGTTGCCAATGAATGCTGAAATCAGCTGTCATGATAGATTAATTTTAAAGGAATATTTTATGTTCAGAAAGTTTTACTCCTGATGTCTACAACTAAACATACATTTCAATCATTGACAGTATACTCCTTGTACAATGATGTAGTCAAAGCAGACACTTAGAATTTGCTGGAAATTACTGTTTTAGATTAAGTCTCCTGTCAAGAGATGAAAATAGAAGTTTCTGCAGGCACAAACACTCATTTTATTGAAAGCAATCCATCTCTTTCGTATACTCATATTCCTAGCAGTTGAAAGATATTTGAGTTAATCATAATGTAAAGTGTGTTCAGCTGAATTTATGATAGAGATTAAGAACATCTGCCCCCATATTACAGTGAAAATTCACTGTTAAATGTCAAGACTCTAAAACATATTCTGATGAAATGCTGCTGTGTGTGAAAATTTGAAATCCAAGAATCTGTCAGGACCATTTATGGGAAATGTTGTAAACTCCAGTGTTTTATTTAAAAAACATACAATCTCTCAGTAAGATATTGTAGCTGCCAGATGGCCAGAATGAGCCCACAGCTAATATTTTGGAGTTTCATTATAAAAACTGTGCTGGGCTCCCCACTGTCATTCAAGGATCCCAACTAATTAGCAGTTGCTGCTCAAATTATATTTATGTTCAAATGGGATGCATTTATTTGAAAAATGGTTTCTGATTAAATAATGGCTTCTAATAAGGATTCTGTTGGTTTCTTTATCAATGAGTCCTGCTTGTGTCAATATGCAAGTTCTTTCTTCTGGGCTGTACCTGCTTAATATGTGTAGAGGCAGACCTCACCATCCATCATTTGTCATTTCTCTGTCGATTGGTTGCAAAATGTGCCAATGCTCACCAAGTTTTATCCAAGGCATCTGCTTCAAATGCCCTTCAGCACATAAAGTAAGAAATGATATGAAGGCCCTGAACAGATGCCAAGTATATTATCATCATAAAGTTGAGGAGCGCTCATGAACTAGTGATTAAAGAAAATCAGTTTTCTGAGCAGGGAATGGTGTTTCCAGATAGATCAGAACTTTCACAGGATAATAGTCTGATTTTTTCTCTGCCAATTAAGGAGTCAATGTCAGCAAGGTTAATGGGACACAGATAATGGTAGGCCTTCCCCCCCTCCCCCATCCAATGTCATAGATGTCACTAGAGGAATATGTTACTTGTGAAACATCTGGTTCACTCCTACTGGAGCACAAATCTCTGAACACTTGGGAAATCATTTGAAATAGATCAGGAGCTCATAGAGAAGGGAGAAATAACACTGTGGAGTGAGTAGAAGTTAACTGGCCAGCAATCAACACCCAGATAAGCAGAGATTAACACCAAGATTAACATTAGATCAACAATCAGGAAGTAAACAATACCCCAGTCAATGAACTACCAAAGCTAACAGCCTAATCAAGCTAAATAGTCTAATCAATGAATTACCAAAATACTCCAATAAACACTTGGGGCAAGTCACTAGTATATAAACAGAGAGCAACCACCACTCCCTTCTAGCACTGATTATGTTACCTAGTTGCAGAGGTGGTATTCAGAGTTGCAGAGGTGGTATTCAGAAACTTTTGAATAGTTCAGAGAACTGGCAAATACCACCTCTGACTGGAGATTTTACAGAATCCTTCCCCTGCCATGCCCACCAAGCCATGCCCAAAGAACCCGTAGTAAAAAAAAACTGAATCCCACCACTGCCTAGTTGGGTAATGAAATGTCTGCAAGAAAACAACCAAGCTCAGAGAGCATTCAAGGACCTCACATTTTAACCCTGAGCTACAAATATTCTCTTCTATTGTTACTGTAATATATAACTTTAGTTATTTATATTGTATTGATATAAATATTTTTGTGTTTTATAGTGATTCTTAATCTTTGAATGAATTATACAATATATGTATTGCACAAATAATGATACATAAGAAAGGTTGAATTCCAAGAGATTCAAAATAAGAAAGTTTCTGGTTTATCAATCTCAGTTTTATTTACTTTTTCTCATGTTCTCTTTAGTACTTGTTTATATTTTTTTCTTAAAGGTGTCCAGTAAAAGAAGAGGGGGGAAATGCGTATAAAACGTACAAAGAGTGGCAAAAGAATGTTGTAGAAGTCTATATAATGCTGGGAAATATGAAAGGAACAAAGGAAAGAGGACAACCAGCAGCAAGAATGATGAACTATTACCCTGGCAGTAGATACAATATTGAAAGGTCTGAAAGATAAGTTGGGGCAACTTGCCCTGGAGAAAAGGTATCTATGTGGTCTCTAAGAGCGGACATTCCTTAGTGTCACATTATCAACCAATCTATATTTTTCTTCTATTGAGCTACAGTTTCTTCTTTAAAAAAAAGAGGTTGTAGGAAACATACAAGCATAGAGAATTAGCAACCAAACCTCCAAGTTCTAGCAACCCTGATACTAATTGTTGTACACCCAAAGTCTCATACACAGATGTATATACATGTATGTACCTGCATACATGCGCTCACAATTCCCAGCGTCTTCATAAACATGTTTTTGCAGAAGACATTTATGGAGAAATTGTATGGTTTCGTTCTCAACGTCTGCTGTTGATTATTTCTTTGAACAAAATGCAGTATAGTTGTTTTCTGCTTAAAACTGACTTAACATTGTATGGGATTGTTATTTAGCTGAGTAAAATGTTATATAGACTCCTTCCTTCCTTCTTTCATTCCTTCCTTCCATCCTTCCTTCCTTCCTTCCATCCTCCCTCCCTCCCTCCCTCCCTTATAACCTTCAGGAAGCTATTAAAGAGCAATTAATCTCCTAGGCACAATGTTGAGTCACTATTTTTTGTTTGTTGTCTGGTGAATTGGTTAATAAGTTTGTCTTAGGGCCATTTATGATCTCTTTTATATTTTTTTGTCTTTTTCGCTTTTTAACCGAACTGTCCAGAGTCATTAAACTGGCCTATAAATAGTTCATAAAAATAATTAAATGTTTCTTTCAACACATACAATTAAGATATTACAAAAAAAACCCACCCTCATCTGTAGATAGAGTTATTTGTGGTTCAGTATGACTAATCATAGCATTATGGATAAAAGTATACATACTTTAAATAAGGGCACAAATATTTTCAGCTAGCAACTGAAAATCTACCCCTATAGAACAGTGTCAGGGTATAAATATAATTCATGAATGAAGTTAAATTTAATTCTCAGTGATTGCAAAGCAATGGAGATATATAAAAATATGATAGAATTATAGCACATTGTCATTAGTACACAGAAAATTCCAACTGGAGAGATTGATTTCACATGTTTACTTCAAAACCAAACTCACAAAGTTAAATGGTGACTTGCTTATAGACAAAACTAGAGGCCCACAATTTGAGAGTGCAAAATCCTATGTGTATTTTTTCCAGAAATGAAACCTAGGTACCCTATTGAGAATAGAGTGTATTGACTTAGAGTCTCCTTCACAGTGGGTACCTTCCAGCATATCAATTGTTTCTGACTTGACTGAGCAGTTTATTAGTCACAAGAGATATTTATTTCAATAACAGACTGATTCTCTTGCTTTCTGATGTTCTACTTAAGCTGCAATAAAATCCGTGGCTTTGGGATTTATGTTGCTTTTTTAAAAAAAAAAACAATCTAAGTCAGTAGCTGCTTTGGCAGGGGAATAATATGAGCAGACATCCCAATTTTGCAGTTCAATGCATGCAATTACACAAATGATTTTATATTTAATTCAATGGGGCTTCAAGTGAGTTCGACTTCTAACCCATACGTTTTAGACTTTGAGAGTTAAGCCTGCCATTTAAAAGAAAATCACCGTTTTTCCACACCCCTCTCAGTTCCATATTTGTTTATTCCATGATCCTAGTTAGTCAGTAAGTGGGTGCAAACAGATTGCTGCCCTTATTAAGATCATGCTGACTTCCTGGGAGCACTGCTGAGATGTACGATATCCCATAGAATTAATCAAAGCTGCTCAATTTGAAGCAAAATAATTCTAAAGTACTATTTTATATAACTTCAAAGTAAGGGTGATATCAGGCGCAAGAAACCAGGAACCAGGACAGTTTAAAAGTACTATGAGTATTTCATGCTACCTATATACAAGAATATGAACTACTATTCATGGTCAAGGCATATGGGCACTAGATAAGGGTCAATGGACTGCAAGAGGGGCTGGACTTGGGTTTTTTGTGACTCTAAACTAATGATGCATTTGACCCTGCCCTCAGTCTCAAAGGTGCTTTTTCAAAAGGTAACTGGACTGTTTTTGAGGAGGAAGAAGACATTTCACTTCTCATCCAAGAAGCTTCATCAGTTGACGCTTTGCATCAGTTGAATCAATGTTTAGATACTTAATCATTTAAAATTTATGTCATAGTGTGTGTGTGTGTGTGTGCGTGTGTGTGTGTATAGTCTGTTTTTGCATGTTCGGGTCTTTTCCCCTGTAAGATTGAGCGTATCTTGGCGACATTTTGACAAGGTCCCACTCACCATCCTCAGGCTGGTGCAAGATATTCTCAATCTTACAGGGGAAAAGACCCGAACATGCCAAAACCTGCATACCTACACCCATGCAAATCTACAAACACACACACACACACACACACATATATATATATATATTCTCCTTATTTACATTTGCCTCATTTAGTGACCGTCCACAGTTATGACAGTAATGAAAAGTACATTATGTCCAATCCTCATATTTATGACTTTTGCAGGTCTGCAAAGCAAAGTAAAGCTGAAGTAAGATCATAAGTGCAGTCACAGTTTCACTTAAGGACTGCTTTGCTTTGAATAATTTGCACAAGCCTCCATAGAAATCCCTAAAACTTGAAAGTGTGACAAACTGGGTTTAATTCAAATGAAGAACTGCTACAGAAGATCTTTTTAAAAAAGTTAACAAGAGTGAGTATAAATAGAAGAACAAAGGGTTATTGAAGAGTTATTAGCTTTTCTTAAACATAAAGTTAATTGATGAATCAATTTGGAAATATTTTTAATGAAAGGTTAATAGGCATTTTTCTTGACAGACAGAATATTTGACAAGTATTTTCACAGAAAAAAAAGACCTTAAGAAAAAGTTGTTTACATCAGCTAGATTCTTGAAAAATACCACTTTTATTTGACATGGTTTGAATTCTTTATTCTGAATAGACCCAAACTTAATTATGAGCATTCAGCAGAGTAAAATAAATTATTCTAATTAGGATTGAATCTTTCTTAAGTATTTCTAGAATGGGAAGCAATGATGCTCTGTATTTTCATATGAGCATCATCCGATGATTCGCAACAGATGATTCCTAAACAGAATTAACAGTTGCATGCTATTTATTGGGGCTGAGAAAGAAAAATGGGAATGGATTTGAGGAAGGAGGAGCCTCTAAATGGTATATTTGTTATTTCTTTCTTTCTTTATTTTTAAAAATCCATGTTTATTTTCTGACTTGCTGTGTGTTACAGGTATTAAGATAGTTAGAACATCAGTCAGCTGAAACTGCAAAGTACAAATTAAAAAATTAGGAAAGCACATAACCAGGGGTGGGATTCAAAATTTTTAACAACCAGTTCTGTGGGCATGGCTTAGTTGGTGGGCATAGCATGGTGGTCATGTGACTGGATGGGTGTGGCCAACTCAACATCACTCACATCGAGGCACGCATCTCCTCACCTGGCCTCTCATGACTGTGGGGATGCTGCAACAGTCGTAAGTGTGAAAAATGGTCATAAATCACTTTTTTCAGTGCCATTGGAACTTTGAATGGTCACTCCACACAAGCAAAGTACCAGCAAAGGAGAGGGAAAAAAACTCCAGAGAAGTTCCTGAGACAGGAAGTCTAGTCCTGCCAAGAATGTAATAAGAGTTAATGGAAAGGCAGTTTCTATAAGCAACACCAGAATGTTTCCTGCCTGCCTTCCTTACAGGATTAGGCCAGTAATTTCTTCTAACAACCGGTTCTCCAAACTGCTTAGAATGTTAACAACTGGTTCTAGCAAATAGGTGTCAACCGGTAGAATCCCACCCCTGACAAAACCACATCTTTTCATAATTGGGTTATAGGATTTATCACAGATTAGATTATTGTTCTGTTTTATTTTTAACAGCAGGACATCGGAAAAACTAGCATGCAGATGCTTATACAATGGCATGTATATTTCAAGCTGCTTATTTATTTATTTTCATTAATAAAGATGAAAGGAAGAAAAAGAGAATGAATGATAAAAACTTGAAATACCAGGATAGAAAGATGTATATACCATCAATATAAATTATGTATCCAAACTCTCTCTGTGACTTATTCTGATTCCCCCCCACCTCCCCCCAATTTTTAAGTAACCTGCAGTACTGAATTTGTTCATTAGAGAACAGGAAAGTAATTTCTTTATTTTAATGAAGAACTTTTTTGACTGAATTATTAAGGCATAACTCCTGAATGGAAAAATCATTTTAAAGCATTCTAACTTTGTTTTGCATTTACCCTCCCCGCTCCTTCATTCTGAGTAATATTACATTATAAAGAAGAAACAAAAAGAAAGGTATTTCCAGATCCTCTGAAATACTTTATATAGCAAACACTTTTAGATGGCATATGGAGAATTGTGGTTTCTTGTCTATTGTCCATAAGAAGCTTTCCCAAAGGAAGAAGTCCATGTATTGTTAGGGAAAGGGATCTTCTTCCATTTTTCTTTATTTTAGTCTCTTGGGTAACCTTTCTTCATTGTATGATTATTATTTTTTTTAAAAGAGTATTTTAAAGAATTCTTTAATGCTCAATTCATTTGCTTCACCTCATTTTCTTTCTGTTATCTCTGAAAGTGATTCATTTTATCCTTGACAACTATAACTCAGTATTTTTTTTTTAAAGTTACTAATATAATCATTTTATTTTTAATACAGTAATGCTCACCTGCAGGAACATGAAGTTCACTTCTCAATATTAAGTGGAATCCTAAAGATTGTGGCTTTCTTTATGAACCTCATTTCTTTGCTTATACCACTCATCCATAACAGTTGGAAAAGCAGAACTCAATTTTTCTGACCTTGGAATTACATCTCTAAATATATGTCAAGGCGTACTTGGAGCTTTGTATTTTTCTTCTTAAAGAATGAAAAAAGGGATTTAAAAATTATTCTGCTTCTAAAAGTCTGATCCAGAAAGTACACTTTTAGTTTGACCTAAGGAGATTAAGCTGCAATTAATAGCAACACTGCTAACTAGTGACAAATAGATGACATTATCTTGGTATGTCAGCAAAATTTCAGGTCTGAGGTAAAAAGCTCGGATTTTGGGTGGGGAGGCTGCAAGATTTGTAAATCTTTAATGATTTATTTTTGCTGCATAGGAATGAGAAAAATGGTAATAAAAAACCTTTAAAAGCAGGAAAACTGGAGATTAGCTTTAGGAATATAGCAGTCTCCTAGTGAGAAGGCTGGCAGGTTTAAATATGCATCTGTGCTGAAAGCAGATCAAGGAAGATTAGAATAATTCACTACTACTGCTTGAAACAAAAAAAAAATGAAATAGCTGGGATTTCTGAAGAAAACAACATGATTTTAATAAACTATTTAAAGAATAGTTTGATACTAATTGCTTCGGTACTGATCTCTCTCCATTTTTGTCATTCAGCTAAAGAGTGTGAGAGTTTTCCATCAGAATTCAAACAAAATGTTTCTGACATTAAGTACAACTCCTTATGTGCTTTCCTCTCCACCAGCCTCTTTATTTGGAATGAATCAAGATTTAGATTAAAATCACACATCCATGGAGATTATCAGTCATCCAGGTCATGGCTATCCCAAAGGTGCTTTTTTTTCAAGAGGCAACTGGACTTTCTGTTTTTTCTTTGAAGACGCGTAGCTTCTCATCCAAGAAGCTTCTTCATCAAAGAGCTGAAGAAGCTTCTTGGATGAGAAGCTACGCATCTTCAAAGAAAAAACAGAAAGTCCAGTTGCCTCTTGAAAAAAAGCACCTTTGGGATGCACATAGGAAGAGAAAGTTTAATTCATCAGTAAGCCTCCCAGTGCATTCCAGTTGTTACTGGATTGTACTCATCGCAAGAGATTGATGGGGCCCAAAACATCCTAGAGCTTTGTAGCTCTTTTCCCCAGCTCCTTTAGTTCATACTCTTTCGTTTAAAATCTTCCTGGTGTATCATCACTATCACCACCACCATCAACATCATCAAATACCTTGGACAATCAATATAGGACAATTCTAATAAGCTGCATCTAGAAAGAAAAGCCTTTTCTGGAGATTTTCTATGGAGAAAGAGCAATGGTGGTGCAGTACTACAGACTACTGCAGTACTGCAGGCTACTTCTGCTGCCTGCCAGCTGCCTGCAATATGACAGTTCAAATTTCACCAGGCTCAGCCTCCCATCCTTCCGAGGTGGGTAAAATGAGGAGCCAAAATTGTTGGGGGCAATATGCTGACTCTGTAAACTGCTTAGAGAGGGCTGTAAAGCACTGTGGAGTGGTATGTAAGTCTAAGTGCTATTGCTGTTCTCAGTCATCCAGGTTATGGTTGTCCCAAAGGTGGTTTTACAAGAGGCAACTAGACTTCCTGGTTTTTCTTTGAAGACGTTTTGCTTCTCATCCAAGAACAGGGAATCATTGTTCATTTTTCTTTTGAGCTAAAAAGAATGCAAATGACCACCTGTCTGCAAAGAGTATAACTCCTTCCGTTCTGCTCCATCTGGTCAGAGCTGAAAAAGCTTCTTGGATGAGAAGCAAAACATCTTCAAAGAAAAACCAGAAAATCCAGCTGCCTCTTGAAAAAACACCTATGGAACGGCCTTTTCTGGATTGTTCTGCATGATGTTTTTGGACATAGTTATATGGATATCAATCACAGTTTCTCTTTCCAAATAAAGTACTTTCATTTTCTAGATGTGACCAGCCACCAGATACAGTACAAAATGGCACTGTATTACATTATTATTATTACGTGTTATTCTTAAGTGCAGGAAAGAGCTTTATATTAGATTTTGTACTGCAGTGGTTTCCTGTAAGGTAGATCATGCTGCTGCTTCCATTCCAAAGATAAAACAAGAACAGGATTTGAGACACACACAACATTGGCAGTTGCTGGTGTTAGATAGAGAAGATATATGGCACAGAAATGCAGGCTGGACAATATCCTGCTCTTCTGTCCTGGAAATAATCTCTTAAAAGCTAAGTGAGTTTCCAAGCTTTTATACTGGTACTTCCCTAATGCTCGTAGTAAACTCAGTACTACTGACAATCCTTACAATACTGGTAATTGCTAGGAAATCCAGTTTTTTTTTTTTTTTTTTAAGACACAATGAAAATGTGGCTGTGAAACTGTAGCAAAGTGAAGCTGGCCTTCGAATTTCAAGGACATTTTGTTATCTGTGCTCAACTTAGCAGTAACTTCCCAGCCAACAACTTTCTTACAGCATACATTTTTATTACAGTTTCATTTTCTCCCTTGCACAAATGCATTTCAATCATATTCTGGCTATGCTATTTGGTCTGCACAAACTCCAAGCAATGTTATGTCTCGAGCACTCAAGAGCATATTTTTGTGCCACTGTCCTCGAGCCAAGTGATTTTGAAGCCCCACCCCAAAAAACTTTTCCATGGAAACACTTAAACTGATCTTTCAACATAGACTTGGCTGTACTTTTGAATCAGTCATACCAGAGGTGGTATTCAGCAGGTTCTGACCAATTCTGGAGAACCGGTAGTGGAAATTTTGAGTAGTATGGAGAACCGGCAAACTCTCTCTGACTGGAGAGTTTATGGTATCCTTCCCCTGCCACGCCCACCAAGCCACACCCACAGAATCAGTAGTTAAAAAAAAAAATGAATTCCCACCACTGAGTCATATGTATATTTCACCAGGACCGTTTTATAGGTCTATATTAGTGCGGATTGGAAGCAGGTATTCTTTATGGGCTGTTATGTCCTTTTTGAAGTTGAAAACATGCTGTGTATTCTATCGCCAGAACAAAGCAGACTCGAGACCGGAGTTGAATTCAGCTTTTTATTAACTGTTAGTAACTTCAACTAAAGCCAAGCCGCGGCAGCCCTTTTTATAGCGGCTGCTCGCGGCTCGCAACCAATGGCATTTATTTAAAACTCCCGCCACTTAGGCGGCCAATCAGAACTGTTGTTATCTACCAATCGCTAGGCGGCAGTATCTGTCCAATAAGAATGAAGTATTACGAGTATGCAAAACAAGTACATAACACTGTGGGCATTCTCTGGTTACCCACAAGCATAGTCATATTGTGTGTGTGTTTGTTTTGTGAATTGGATCCTCCATCCAAATACCTGATCCACTCAGGAAGGCCAACCTAAGCATTGCTGTGCAGTTTCTCCTAATTTTTAATTTTCCAAGAATGCCTCTAAATCGAAATGCTATGGAGAAAATGCTGTCCTATTTCACTTTGCTTTGACAACCTTCCTGTCTCTTGGTTAATAATGCAATATGTTTTTGGATTAATGGATCTCTAATAAGAATATATTCAATATTTATTCAATCAGACAAATGTACAGCTTCCTACAGCTTCCACCTGAGGTTAATGTGGATTGATTGGCTTTTTGTAAACCTTTTCCAATTTCCTGCATACACAAAGCAGAATGGATAAAATTCAGGGGAGCTCTTTTTCCCTTTTCGCTTTTATGAAGGAGTAGTCTGCACGTGAGTTTCAGGATTTTTGGATGGAGTCCTACTAATATCCTTGCCCCAAAGGTACTTTTTCAAAAGGAAACTGGACTTTGTTTTTCCTTGAAGACTTTTACTTTTCATTTAAGAAGGCTTCTGTAATTCTGACTAAAGAAGCTTCAGTCAGAACAGAAGAGGCTTCTTGGATGAGAAGTGAAGCATCTCCAAGGAAAAACAAATTCCTGTTGCCTTTTGCAAAAGCACCTTTGGGACAACCATGACTGGATGACTGAGAATCTCCGTCGACACCAATATGCTTAAGTTACAGTGTTTTTTTCTGCCCCTAGGAAACTTTCTTCTATCTCCTTCTAGACTCCCCTTGAGGCAATCAACAGTCATCCTGCTCCTCTGCAGAAATATCTTTAGAATATGTCTTCCACCTTCCTCCCCAGCTCTGCCATTACCATAACCTACCACCAGGATTACAACTTTGGAGAAAATGCCAGCAGGCTATTCTTTTACCATTTCATTCTTTACCATTCTGCCCACCCCGAGCTGCTCAGTGTAGAATATCTGGAGTTTCACCTTCATTTTATCCCACATGTGAAAGAAATGTGGTTGGACACTCAGGCTGCCACAGGCTCCATCAACATGAGTGATGTTGAGCTAGCCACGCCCACCCTGGCCATGCCCCCCAGCGCCCCCACATGTCAAACACAACCCTGATGTGGCCTTCAATGAAATTGAGCTTGACACCCCTGGTTTAAAGCATTAGTGTCTTTTTTTTACAAATTCTCAAAGAAACAACAAGGAAGGGTGGCTGCTTTAAAGAATGGTAGGAAAGTGTTGTGCTCACAACTCGGCCTGGAGCATTTCTTCCAAACTTTTTGCACTACCACAGAAGTGTGAGGAATGTGTGTCAAGAGAACAACCTTTCATTGAGCAGATAAACTCACAGACCTTGTTTAGGTTGCTGCAATTTCTATTCCTTGTCAGTTTGGCTCATTTACATTAGTTCATCAAAACAAACAAACGACAACTGTAAAGAAAGTGATTTAAAAGTTATCTGGCCTCAGAATATCAGGAAAAAAAAAAGAAATCAGATTAGATTCATTCCAAAATAATGAAATATGATTGCAGATTTTCAGAAACTGTAAAACTCACCTCTGTATTGAAAACAAACCACCACTTGATTTCCACAGGCATTCAATTAAAGGTATTATGTGACACTTTCGTAGTGTCTAGTTCTTGTTTTAACAGGCTATAGGCACAGATATCACCCATTCAGAGTATAATTTTCATCTAAGTGATTTGCATAAGTGTTCATGTTGCAAAGGAAAGAGAATGTGGGAAGAATGTTAAATATTATATAGAAAACAATTATTTTTGAAATGTTAGTAAAGAGATCTTCATAGCAAAGTGACATAATATAAAAAAACTTGTCTACCAAGCACTTCCATTGTACCCAACTCTAATGGGAGAAACATAGAATGGAAGCTGGGAAATGTCAACTCCCTTTCTACTGCTCTGAAGTACTAGTTAAATGTCTTTGTATTAATTACTCCCTTTGGGAAAGTTGAAGTACCAGATTATGAATGATAACACCCTGATGGTACCATACAACCAGAGGCCTATAACTGTGGGCAGTTCCAAGATCTTGTGGTTGTTTTCAAAGCAAGAAGGAGAAGATACTATATAAGTTGGTGCCCCAGATGTTTTTTGTTGAAATACATAGAACATTCACACTCCAGTTTGGAGATTTGTAGATCTTAATATTTAAATTTATCAATAAATTCTATCTGGAAAGTACAAACATATTTATTTATTTGTTTATTTGTTTGTTTGTGGTGCAGTGGTTAAAGTGCAGTAGTGCAGGCTACTTCTGCTGATAGCCAGCTGCCTGCAATTTGGCAGTTCGAATTTCACCAGGCTCAAGGTTGACTCAACCTTCCATCCTTCTGAGGTGGGTAAAATGAGGAGCCATGTTGGGGCCAATATGCTGACTCTGTAAACAGCTTAGAGAGGGCTGTAACGCACTGTGAAGTGGTATATAAGTCTAAGTGCTATTGCTATTATTTATTTATTTATTTTATTTATTTATCATTCATTCATTCATTCATTCATTCATTTTCTCTTTTACCATTTTGGGTGTCAAGTGAGATACAAAGTTCTGGTTCATATAATTCTGGCAGCTTCAACCATTATTATTTGATGTTTTTGTAGTGTGTCTTTGACAATCTTCTTTGAAGTCTGCCTTGTGTTCTTTGGCCCTTTCCTCTTTTTGCATATGCCTTCTATGACAGGGGTCGCCAACCTTTTGGACCTCAAGAATCACCAAACTCATAATTTTAAATCCCAGGGACCACTAACCGATTCTGTGGGTGTGGCCTAATTTGTGAGTGTGGCTTGGTGGTCATGTGACTGGTTGGGCATGGCTTGTATGTAAATATTCTAAATATTTATATAAATATTGAATTTTTTATTAAAAAAGAGCAACTTTTACCCAAAAGCAGGCAAAGCAGGCAGGCAGATTGAGTTGCTCACAGAATCACAGATTCATTCAGAGATCTTTCTGTCTACCATCGGCTAGCTCAGTCTGTCATATAAAATTTGCTTGCAAGCAATCTCATAAAATTTGCTAGCAAGCAAATTCACAAAATTAACTCATAACACACCAGGTATGTAAATATTTAATTTTTTATAAAAAAAAGAGCGACTTTTACTCAAAATCAGGCAAAGCAGGCAGGCAGATTGAGTTGCTCACAGAATCATTCAGTGGTCTATCTATCTGCCATCGGCTAGCTCAGTCTGTCACATAAAATTTGCTTGCCATGAGTCTGCACTGAATAATAGAGCCTTCAGTCCTAAGGTTAGTTTGGCTGTGCTTAAAAGCAGAGCTGAAGATCTAAAGACTAGCTAGAAAGTAAGAAATACAACTATTTCCTGCTTCTTAGCTAATCTAAATCTCCTGGCACAGCAGAACAGCTGATGGTTGGAAAAAGGAAAAATAGCAATTTAGCAGGCAAGCTTGCTGGGTAAGCTTGCACAGCCTTGTGTTTCTGCGCAGCCTGGATTAATTGCCTTGGGGGGTTGGTCTAGGGGTGAGATTTCTCTGCAGCCCACCAAATTTTTCTCATGGCCCACCAGTGGGCCGCGGCCTACCAGTTGGCAACCACTGTTCTATGATGTATGATCATTCATTTACAGGGCTTGTATTCCACCTCTGAACTGCTTATACATTCCCAACAGAGTAATCCAGTGAAAAGTTATAAATATAATTTTTATTTAAAAAAATTCAGAATGTCCCACTCCAAGGTACCATTCTCTTCAGGGAACATTTCCCTCATTGTTTCACCCCCTAAATGGAGCCATGATATGAATATAACATGCAAAGAGACTTCTGCTCATCAGGTATGACATTTGTATTCTTATCCACCTGTGCCCCAAATATGCTTTGAAACAAGACTTGGAACAATTGCCTAGAATAAACTAGGGAGATATTATTCTACTATCTATATGCATTCAGGAGCAGTGGAAATGAGCTGTTTTGACAGCACTGGACATTTAAAGTACCAAATCATTAACAAAGTCTATTAGATCTGAAGATGGCAGGAAGAGACTTGTAATGCACAAGTGGCTAAATTGTGGAGGACTCAAGATGGAAGAAAGCACAATAAAATATGCAGAACCCCAGAGTATCTCTTAGGAAGGATTCCTAAACAATATTGGTTTTAAAATGGCTGCCTGCCTCTTGAGATAAACGTGATACAACCGGAGTGGTACTTCAGTCAATTTTGTGCCTGCAATTCTAGAATGAAAGTATCTGTAGAAAGTCCATGTACAATGAATCAGTCAGTTGCTTACAGTTTACAGCATATGTGGGGTTACTTTTAAGAAAATTGAGAAATCACAGAAAGAATATTAACACACTCACATCTGCTAAAATAATATAATTTCTCATGATAGGCAGACTTATATTTATTAGAATATATATATGTGTGTGTGTGTGTGTGTTTTCTTAAGTTTTCGCGGGTACTTACATGTATGGTATTCAGCTTTGTTCGGGTATTTTCCCATGTCATTATAGTTGTGCTTTTAAAGTTGTAGCAACGTTTCAGCAGAATCTCATCTGCCATCATCAGGCTTCTGTATTGTGTTTGTCTGTGAGTCAGACTTTTACAGTGGTTTTAGTTTTAAATTTGGGGCTAGCCTACTGCTGTGCCAGAATGTTTTTTTCTTCATCCTGATTGGTTGAGAGTCTTGGTCTGTGTTTATTGGTCTTGGAGTTTGCTGTGTTCTGCTTGATTGGTGTTTCTAATGTCTTCTGTCTGTTTTGTAGCTTTTTTTGTCTTGATTGGCTGGCAACACTGTGTTCCTGTATCGGAGGCTTTTAGTGCAGCTTGACTCCAAGTAAATGGACGGCTATCATTTGTTAGGAAGCTAGGTTTCATCTGGGTGCCTGGTTGGGGTGTGTTTGAGCTGGAGGTATCAGGGGGAGTCTGTTTGTGCCCAGGTGTTTGGCTAGCTTGTGGTGTGGAGATTTTTTTGTTTGTGAGCGCAGGCTTCCAAATAATTGAATAATTGAACACAGCAAACTCCAGGACCAATAAACACAGACCAAGACTCCCAACCAATCAGGATGAAGAAAAAACCATTCTGGCACAGCAGTAGGCTAGCATCAAATTTAAAACAGAAACAGCTGCGAAAGTCTGACTCACAGACGAACACTATCCAGAAGTCAGATGATGGCAGATTAGATTCTGCCGAAACATTGCTACAACTTTAAAAACACAACTATAATGACGTGGGAAAATACCCAAACAAAGCTGAATACCATACATATGAATACCCGTGAAAACTTAATTATATATATATATATATATATATATATATATATATATATATATATATATATATATATATGTATATATATGTATATGTATGTTATGTATGTATGTATGTATATGTATATGTATATGTATATGTATATGTATATGTATATGTATATATACAGCAGTTTTTGCAAGATCCCAGATTCTTGAAATACTGCTCATTGTTCAAACTAATAAAAAGGTTGACATGGTACGAGAATAACAAAGCTGAAAATGAACCTGGCAAGGAACAACAAACAAAAAATGATTATTCTGATGCCCTGCAAGAATGCCAAAATAGCTTTTGACAAAGGCTGTGGTAAACTATTTGCAATATCATGCAATTTAAGTAGGCATCCAGAAAGCAGTGAAAATAATTCCTCTGCCTATTAGAAGCTATACCCAGACCATAACATGCAGGGATACAGCAATCCAGATTGAATAACTCTCATTTTAAAAGACAACTTTAACCTTCCTGGACACAACATTTATTAAAATTAAATGAAGGTTGGATTAAATAATCTGAACATTAGCTGCTGCCTAGAATGCTCTAAACCATTAGATTAAAAACCCATTTAATTTCATTTTCTTGATCGTCAGAGCTGCAGAAAAATAATAAAATTCAGAATAAGCAGAACTGTTAGAGCAGGTTGACAGTGAAAAATATCTCTGATTAAAAAGAAGACTGTGACTAATGAAGCGTGTGTGTGTATATATATAGTGTATGTGAATCTATATCTACATCTATAAATGACATAGATGATAATTCAGTTGACAAGAGATGGTTGACATTGAACAAAAATCCAGGATCTCACATTCTTGGGTAGTAGTGCAACTTTCCTATATATTTCTGAAAAGGTTACTGATAAATTTAGCATTTTCTTCTATCTGGACTTCTTTGAGAATTCTTTTGTTTTGAATCTGGTCCTTATTGCATGTTCTATTTCTTGTAACTATATTATCTTTTTCTCTATTTATAGCAAGCTTTTATGGGTGCATCGCTGTTATCTACCTGAAGATATTTATATCTATAAAGTGCATCTATAAATGTAGAAAGTTGAATGTCAGCATATACTGTCCAGCCATATTACTATTTTCACACTGAAATGAATCCAAAGTAAAGCATTCATTTTGGCTAAAATTTTGCAGAATCCATGAACGCACGTTTTTCTTATATGAATGCTAAAATGCTGAAGGAAAACATAGAAATAAAGTATAATATTTTATATTTTCCCTCAATTAGAAAATAAGTACATTGAATTGGAGATGGGTAATTTTATTATTTCTGGCCAACTCTCATGTTACCAATTGCTAATGTGCTTATTTATTTAAGTTAAACCCCACCTTTATGCTCAAGGTAGAAACACTTGATTAGTCAAGGTAGTTAAGAAGTCAAAACCAAAAAGTTTAAATATGACGTTAATGTTAAAATCATTTAAAAGCCTGCTAAAAGAGATGTGCACCTATTAGAATTTCTAGACACTTTTCAAGAATACCCTATCAAGCAGTACCTACTAAAACAGGATATAACCAGAGATTGGATCTATTACTAAATCTGATCAGCTCAGGTATGGTTAAAGATGGTAGACAAACTGTAACTGAATAAACATATACCTTTCCATTCATGTCAGGCCATTCCACCACTACCTTTACTCACAGTGAGTAATTGCTATCCCTTTCCATTGATTTTAAGTCACTCTGCCATCATCTTTACCAAACTAGATTTGAAAATGCCAATGCCTGCTATGGCCTCTGTTAGTAAATGTTTGGAGTAAATTTCAAAAGCTATGTTCCGTATGCTTTCCTATTTATTTATTTGCAATTGTCTCTGGAGCATCAATTATTTTTTGAAGATAACTGAAAGTTTGCAGAGGGCCTATAATTCCACAGGTGTCCAAAGTTGAAGGAAATTTTCTAGAATAGTCATCTAATAACTACCTCATTTCAGCATGAAGAAGAATATAGTACTTCCTACCAACAGGGAAGCACTGATCCCATCTTCAACAAGGCTTTAATTAGACAGGAGGGGCAAGCAAGCCGGTGATAGCACCCATCTTTCCATAATCTTCAGATCTAGAAGCCAAACATGAATCATCACCCTCAAGATAAAGAGCTGTTCAAATTATAGGTCTGTGATCTGCCCCAACATTAATCAAATTTGAAAGGGAACAAAAAACTGTATTTCACATACAATAAAATAAATCACCAACTGTTTTGATTCCCCCACTTCTAATCTCTCAGAAAAAATGATCCCCTCATCTCTCCCCCCACCCCCCAAAAAAGAGCCAATCCTATAGAAATAACTGAATGAAACATTCCTGGAAAGATATATAACATTGTGGTGGCACAAGGTATTTGTCCACACACTTACAAGCTGCATTCACTATCAACCATATAAGCAGGGGTGTCAAACTCGTGTTGTCATGGTGTTGTCACATGACGTATCGTGACTTGTTCCCCCTTTGGTAAACTGGGCATGGGCATGGCCAGCATGTGATGCATCCAGCCTGCAGGCTGTGAGTTTGACAGCCCTGGTACATACATGGAAGCTGCTATTAATATGCTATTGTAATAAAGCATTCATAGCACGCTGAATTCACCCTGGATGGCAGGCAACATGGAGAGGAATCAACAGGACCCTATGGTCCAGTAAACCAAATAGTTTGTATTCAACCATCATATCTAAGAAGTAGTATAATTAGCATGCTGACCTCATAGGAAGAGATAAATAACAATAAGGTCACCCAGATGGATTTACCAGAAACATTCCAATGCCATGCTGTAATTTGCATTGCAGCTACGTTTTTTTCTTTGTTTTGTCCTTGAAATATTGTGAGCTAAGGGTATATAAAGTGTAGGTCAGCTTTTGTTCAGGGCCGCTCAGCAAGCTGCTAGTGCTTTGCTAGGAGGCTGCAGTACATTGTAGTTGTCTGCATGCCTAATTAATGTGCATTGTATCTTCAAAGTGATTTGGTTGTTTTAAGTAAGCTAGGTTTTGGCAACAACAATATACTTCAGTTTTATACTTCTTGGGTGATGTCCTATGTTTGCTTTGTTCTGTGCTCCTAAATTATCTTTTACTGATAAGCAATTTGGCTACATATAATTTAGATTTATTACTCAGATGCCATAGAAAAACAAATAAAATCTGATATAATTTTATACACAATTACATCTTGACAGTTCTATTGATATGCATATAGACATAAATATAATAAAAGCTAAAGAAAAAGTCAGGTTAATTTATCTGATGTCATGTAGACGCTCAGTAAAAGCTTGGAAATTAATAAATTAACAGAAGGAAATTCCTAGCTCGTTCTGTTTTGGAATCCCAATGGAATTCCAATGGAAAACTTAACACATATCTAGTGGTACACAATAAAACTGCCCAGTATACAATAAATAATTAAATTTATGTCTAAAACATAAAAAAGCAACATGAAACCTAAATTACTTTCATCAGGAATGTTACGCATGCTCTTTCAAAGGACTTATAAGAGTCTAATACTTTTAGGAAAAGTAGAGTTCATGTGAAATTAATCTCTGTTTTCTGCTGGAAAGAAATGTGTCTAAAGAAAAACAAAATTTTATTCTTAATCTGTTTTTCTTTCATAGAATGTCTTGTACAGAAAACATAAAGCACAAAAATTGTAATACAGAACTCCTATTATAGGTCATAAATCTTACACTAAGTTAGACTTTGTTCTATGGAAACAGATATCTCTTGACCGAATTGTTGGACTTTTTTCCCACATAAAATAAGTAAAAATTCACAGTCCATCAATGTCTCACAAAAACTTCAGTCATAATTGGTTATCAACTCCTCCACAATTTTTGCCCACATGCCTTTATTCATATAAATACTTCATAGGATCTGATCTTGTGCTCTTATTTCTTTCGGAAATAAATGTTTAAAGGGAATAGAAGAAGACACTTTTGTTGTCATTTTATTTGGAAAACACATTGGTAATAAAATTGTAGGAGTTAAACAGCAGGTTAGAAACCTGGAAACCATGAGTTCAAGCATGCCTTAGGCATTAAGCCAAATTAGTGACTTTGCACCAGTCATTCCCTCTCAGCCTCAGGAAGCAGGCAAGGACAAATCACTGCCAAAACCTTGTCAAGAAAACTTCAGGGACTGTCAACAGTAATTCAAAGGTGAAAAAAAAAACAGATTAAGTGCCATGAAAAAGAGGTAGCTTTGTAGGATTTGCAACATAATTCATCAGTTACAGACCTCAACTTTTATTCAGATATTAGGATAAGGTTCTTATCTGGTTTGTCTATCCCAATCATTTTGGTTTTGTCCATTTTTCTTCCTGCTGCTCATCCTGATAGATTTGAGCAAGTAGATAGTGAAAAGAGAACTTCTCTTGCACCTTATCGCTCAATGTAGCAGATTATAACTCTATGTAATTCTATAACATATTCATCATGCATACTATCCTCTTGTATTGTGAATTTAAGGCAGTTTCAAGAAAGTGATTGTATTAGACGCTGCAACCTGTTGCATGCAGAAAAACGAGTTACATGGTGTTTGACGCACTCAAATATTTGTATGCTTCAATCCAGTCAGGAATCAAATCTCGGCAAATGTAAATATCAGCAGCAAACAGTGGAAGAGAATGAAGAAGTTGCATAGAAAGGAAAGAGACATAAAATATGACACTCTGCTATAAATCTTCAATTATGAGATATTTCTGCTATCTTTACAAAGGGAAAAAATAGGCATTGCCTACTGATAAATAGTGATATGAGGCCTCCAATCAAGAGAGATGAAAGGCGTCAGAATGTGATAAGAATGATTGGAGAAGTCATATTTGTGTTCTGATCTTTAAAAAGAGCAGAAATGAAGGCATTTGAAAAATGTTGCTTGATGGAGTTAATATGGGCCTGACAAATAGGCCATGGCAAGATGGTTCAGCTCTTGCAATTAACCCAAGGACCAATGCATTGGCTGCTGAGCAGATGGATATTTCCTGTCAGGATGCTCAAGATGCACTGAAAACCATTTCAAAAATGAACCACCTCCATGCTCACAATCACACAGAATCCACTACAACATTTTTGCTTCACATATATTCACAACAGGAGAAATTACACATGACCCCAGTTTCCAGGGGGCTGATATTGGGTAAAGAGGAAAAATGGCATCTATTTTGCCACAGAAGACCCGGCTATATACAGTATTACTGAAGATATCTCCTGTATGGTGAGATGCGGGCAACAGTATGTTGGCCTGCCTAACAATATGAACATGCTGGGGATAAAATTGAACTTTGATTGTGCTTGGGGCACACAGGACAAAGTATTGGAAAACAATGGGAATGATGGCTGTACTATTAATAGGAATAGTTACATGTAGCATGAGAGTGATTAAGGTTGGTCACTTAGCTCAATCTTGATTATTATTATTTTTAGGATCCTACTTACAGATATCCTACTTATTTATTTATAAACTGCCTCTGAAATGAGGCAGTTTTTAAATAAATAAAAGCAAACAAATAACACTAGTGAAATTCTTAACTGACTAATACCACAGTGGGTGGCAGAGGTCAATATCTCTGAACCTGTCTCATGATAACCAAAGAATATGCAAGACCATAACTTTAAGAGGAACAAGTGATAAAGAGCATGAATGAAAAGAATGAAAAAAATTTTTTTTCTTCTGTGAAACTAAAGGGGAAAGATTTGAAGTAGAACCTGTGGAGTTTATAAATACATGGAAGACAGTAAGGTGTCGTTTTAATTATAAATAATCATAAAAAAATCCACACAGAATGTCAGAAAGTAATTTAGATTATGTAATCTAGGTTGTAAGGATTATATGCAAGCAAAAATCCTTGCATTCATGACTGCATGTTTTACTCTGGTGTGATAATAGAAGAACCAATCATCAATCAATCATCAAGAATCAAATCTGCAGATGATATGAAACTGGCAGCAATAGCCCACACCACAGAATATAGGCTCAAGATCCAGGAGATCCAGTTTGAGCTTCTTCGGCGACAGATTGAAATCTGTGATTGTGCACAGTTTCGATCTGTGCTCGCTACTGGAGCGCCCCAAGCTGGCTGGTTTCGGGGCTAAGCCACCCCACAGAGGTGATGAAGAGGGCCACCTCAAAGAAGAACTTGGCCGGAAAAGAATGTGTAGGAGGAAGATAAGAAGAGAAAGTTTTGGTTGACTGGGTCGAACTGGAAAAACAACAATACAAGGTACCCTGGAATTTGAATTATAAAGAACAACATTGTTCCCAAAGAAGACTTTGAAGCTGTGAATGAGAGGGGGGAGGGAAAGGATTTTTTTTTTTCTTCCCTATATTGACAACTAACAGATTTAAGCAAGAAATCGGCAAAAATCCACTTTGACAGTAACAGGTATTTAAGCTGAAAATAAAATGTCAAAGGGATAATAAAGATTTCTGGATTCTCAAAAACTTTTAAAAGAAGGAGAAAAAACAAAAGGGTGGGATCTGGAAAAAGGGAGGAGACCACCTGGAAGTAAAAGGAATTAACAGTGAAACTTTAACAAGATTCCTAAAAGATACATTTGAATTGAAACTTTGTAACAAGATAAGAGAACCCCAGGAAGAGAAAGTGGAAAAAGGAAGCAAGAAGAAACAGCTTTGGATTATTTGTATTACTTGATGATTTTTGGATTTTTGGCTATTGAATTAAAGGACTAAAATTAATTGGGTGGTTGTTTAAAAGGTTTTAAAATGGTATCACTCTTGGAAGAATTGAGAATGGAACTTAAAAAAACAGAAAGAAGATGCACAAGAAGGAAGAGGTTCTTTTGGCTTCGTATTTCAATTTTTAGAAATGAACTATGAGAAACAACAAGAAATGCCTGTAGAACAAGAAGGGCGGGACAAAGAAGAAGCCATCTTCAATGACCAAGTATTTCTATGTGGGGAGAAGAAAGGAAAGGGGGGAAAGAGAGTGAAACATTTAAGATCCGAAAAAACAACCAAAAAAGGAATAATTTCAAAAGTAATTATAACATTAGGAAGAAACAGAAAAGAGGATTACAGAAGAAAGAATCAGAATTAGAGAAAAAATGGGTCAAAAAGGGAAGGAAGAAGAAGAGGGAGAAGAGGGAAAGGAAAAGAAATTATAAAGGACAGAACCAGGACATAGAGAAACAGGGAAAATGTACAAGACACAGAGATAATGGGTGAAAACTTAATTGAAAGGGGGATTCTGTAAGGGTACATAAGATAGTATTGTTATATTAGAAATAGAAATGAACTTTGAAAATATGAAACAAGTGTGATTAAAATGATAGATAAAATACTAATTGTAATGTAATGGAATGTTTAATAAATAAATGTAATAAAGAGAATGAGAGAAGGAAATTAGGAAAGGAGGGGAACATTTTAATTATTATAAATGTGTTATAAAAATTTAAGTGAAGAGGAATATGAAAGAAACATGAAAAAATATGGAAATATTATAAGTGTTCCTAGAAGTATGATATCCTATTGAAAAGGAATGTTAAAGATGTCAAAGATTATAACTAACATTAATGATAGAGCTGAATTGGAATAGAATAAGTATTTTATTTATTATTGTTATATATATATTTTCTCTTTAAGAACTTGGTGCGTATTTTAAGAATGTACCAAGCAGAATTCGACTGGAAGTTATGTGTTATATTGAATGTTATAATTGTAAAGGCATAAACTGAAGTTTAAATAAGAGTTGAATGGATAAAAATTAAAAGATACAAAGGTGTCATACTCCAATTAGTAACTACAGGGGAAATTTTGTTTAATGAGAAAAGAAAATATGAAATTGAAACAGGACAGGCAAAAGTATAAATATGATGACTAGAAAGGTATTGAAACTTAGAAAAGATATATATATATATATATATATATATATATATATATATATATATATATATATATATATATATATATGTTTTCTGAGGTTCTTGGTATTTGTATGTGGATCTTTGATTGTTCGGGTTTTCTCCCGCGTAAGATTCGAAGTATCTAGGCAACGTTTCGATGAAGTCTCATTCATCATCTTCAGGCTTCTGTCTCGGCTCTGTGCTTCTCAGAGTAATGTGAGATTGCAGCTGCTTCTTCCTTTTAACTGCTAGTGGAGGTGGGACTTGATTGGGTGGGGGCTTGGCTGTGTTCTGATTGGGTGGGAGTGTGTTCTCATTGGTAGGGGTTTGGCTGTGTTCTGATTGGTTGGGGGTTGGCCGTGTTCTGATTGGTTGGAGGCATGTTCTGTTCAAGTGGGGGCTTGGTTGTGCTCAGGTTAGTCTTAGTTGCTGGGGGATTTGAGTTGGTGAGCTGTGATCTTGCTGTTTGGCTTTGAGTTCGTGGTCGTGCTGCATCTTCATAGTGGGTGTCGGTTTGCTTTATGTATGGCTCGGAGGGGTTTGAAGTGGGTAGTGATGCAGCTGCAGTGCAGCTTCTGGTCCATGGTCGTGTCTCATCTTCTGAGTGGGTGTGAGTCTCTTTTCTACATGGAAGTGTGGTGGTGGCATCTTGTGTGGCTCTCATGGGTGTGGGTCTGGTGTCATTCTTCATGTTAGGTACTCGTCTGTTCATGAGGGCGGGTTTCCAAATGGCTGGAAGGCGGGAGGTGTCATCTCATTTGTTCATGCTGTGTGGGCGTTTTTCTATCTCTATGGCTTCTCTGATTATTCTGCTGTTGAAGTGTTCGGTTTTGACGATAGTTCTGGTATTTTTAAAGTCAATCTCATGTCCTGTGGCTTTGAGGTGTTGGACCAGGGGAGAGGTCATTTCTTCTTTTTTGATTGAGTTCTTATGTTCTTCAATGCGTGCACTTATTCTTCTGTTAGTTTGTCCAATGTATGTGGTAGGGCAGGCAGTGCAGGGGATTTCGTATACTCCTTGGTTTTCTAATTCGATTTTGTCTTTGGGGTTTCTTAGGATGGTGGATATTTTTCTGTTTGTGCAGAATGCTGTTTTTAATGTTGTGTTTTTGGAGGATCTTGCTGATTTTGTCTGTAGTGCCTTTTATATATGGGAGGAGGGCTTTGCCATTTTCTTGTTCTCTGTCTTGGATTTTGGTTGGGGTTTCTTTTTGGATTAGGTGGGTAATCTTCTTTCTTTGGAATCCATTGGCTGTAAGTACGTTGGTGAGTGTGTGTAGTTCGGTTTTTTGGTGTTGTTCATCAGCTAAGCATTTTGTTCTGGAGATGAGTGTCTCGGCTACGGAATTGATCTGTGCTGGGTGGTGGTGTGAGAGTGCATGTAGATAGCGGTTTGTATGTGTTTTCTTCTGGTAGATGGTGTGTCCTAGGGAGCCATTGGATCTTTTGTATACCAAGACATCTAGGAAGGGAAGTTGATTGTTGGCTTCTGTTCCATGGTGAATTGTATTTTGGGGTGTAGGCTGTTGAGGTGTGAGAGGAAGTTGCTCAGTTTTTCTTTCCCGTGTGGCCAGATTATGAAGGTGTCATCTACGTATCTGAGCCAGAGTTTGGGTTTGTGGTCGTATTTTTCTAGAGCTTGTGTTTCAAAGTGTTCCATGTAGAGGTTTGCGATGACAGGTGAGAGGGTGATCCCATTGGTGCTCCTTCTATTTGTTTGTATTTTTGTCCATTGTAGGTGAAGTATGTATTGGATAGGCAGTGGTTGGTCAGATCTAGGATGTGCTTGGGGGGGTTGTATTTGTTTTGGATGGCTGTCAAGGCTTCTTTTATTGGCACTTGGGTGAAGAGGGATATGACATCGAAGCTTACTAGTAGGTCGCTGGGTTGTAAGTTTTGTTTCTTTATGATCTCGATGAACTGGAATGAGTTTCTTACATGTGAGTTGATGGATTCTGCATAGGGTTGTAGTTGTTTGGCGAGAAATTTGGCTAGGTTTTGTAGAGGTGAGCCTATGGAGCTGACTATTGGTCTGAGTGGGGTTCCTTCTTTGTGTATCTTGGGGAGACCATAAAGCTTAGGGCATCTGGATGATTTCTCTCTGGGTATGATTCTTTGCTGGATTTCTTCACTGATGGGGGGAGGCTTTTATTTTGGATTTGGTAGTTTTTTCTAGGTAGGTGGTGGGGTCTGTCTTTAGGGGTTTGTATGTGGGGTCTTGGAGTAGGTTGGTTAACTTGGTTTGGTAGTCAGATGTGTTCATAACCACTGTCGCGTTGCCCTTGTCTGCTGGTAGGATTATTATGCTGGTGTCTTCTTTCAGGTTAAGTAGTGCAGTTTGTTCTTCTTTGGATAAGTTGCTTTTGGGTGGTTTGCTAGTGCAGAGGATGTTGGTGATTTCGAGTCTGATTTTGTTAGCATCATCAGGGTTGGTTTTGGTCAGGCTTCAGAAGCCTGAAGATGATGAATGAGACTTCATCAAAACGTTGCCTAGATACTTTGAATCTTACGCGGGAGAAAACCCGAACAACCAAAGATCCATATATATATATATATATATATATATATATATATATATATATATATATATATATAATTGAATTTAGAAAGGAATGAGATAATTAAAAAGTAAGATTGAGAAAACTAAGGGAAGGGAAAAATTATTGAGAAAATGTTAAAATAGTAATAAGATATGGAATAGAACACAAAGATGAATATGAAATTGAATTTGTGTCTGTATGGAGAAGTGATAACCCGGGACCATGCTATTCTTAAAAAAAAAGAAATTTTACTTGTATTATGTTTTGTGAAAACCCAAATAATTTTTTATTTAAAAAAAAAAAGAATATAGGCTCAAGATCCAGATGGATCTCAACAGACTTGAACACTGGGCCCTCTCCAACAAAATGAAATTCACTGTAGAGGAAAGTAAGGTCTTATGCAGGCAAAAAAAAAATGTACAGGTTCAAATTAGGTTAAAACTGGATCAATAACAGTAACTGTAAGTGAGATCTTGGAGTTCTAGTGGACAACCACTTAAACATGAGCTAACAGTGCAAGGTGGAAGCCAAAAAAGCCAATGCATCAGAAGGCAATATGAGAAATAATGGATGGAAACTAATAAAGGAGAGAAACAGTCTAGAACTAAGGAGAAATTTCCTAACCATGAGAACAATTAACCAATGGAACGGCTTGCCTTCAGAAGTTATGAATGCTCCATCACTGGGGGCTTTTAAGAAGAGCATGGGCAACCACTTGTCTATAATGGCCTAGGGAATGAGTCCTCAACCCCAGGGCTGTAGCCCACTACTGATTCAAGGTCTATTTGGAATTGGGCAGTATGAATAGCTAGCTGGAGCATGTGTGTATGTGCACAGCTCAATTTGTGCAAACAGTGAACCAGTGGATGCTCACCCATGTGTGCACCAGCCTGCTGCTCATGCAAGTTGAGATATGTACATGCATGCCAGCCTGCCACTCACATGCCCAATTCCCCTCTCCTCCCCAACCAGGGCGCCAAGCCGCAAAGGTTGGGGACCACTGGCTTAGGTCTCCTTGTGCAGAAGTTGAACTAGAAGATCTTCAAAGTCCTTTCCAACTCTGTTATTCTGAACCAGGGAAATCGTCCCTTTGGGAATATTTTGCAGTATTCTGTATAAAATGCAGTCCAGTGGGAGAAAATGTTTTGTTGGGTAGAAATGAAGTGACAGCTGGGGAAAAAAAGTGATAGGTCTTTTTGGAGCCTTAAAAAGGAATAAGAATTGTAACTGTTTAGTAATACCCTCTTAGAGAAAATGCTTTTTAAAATACATCATTTAAGCATGTCTATTCATTCATACCACCATAATAGCAAAATAATAGATAAAATTGTTAAAGAATTATCTTCCAAAATGAATGGCGAATGGAAGCTACCTGGAACAAGAGGTGGAAGCTACCTGGAACAAAATAAAAAGAATTACATTACAAAGAGCTTTGGCAAAGTGGGGACTTAACATGATTCAGACTATAAAAATGTGTTTAGTGGAATGAAAATATGAAAAAGGCTATATATGAATTAAAAGGCATGTGTAGGAGAATGATTGCTGCAAGAAAAATTGAAGGCTTTATGCCAGGCATGAGGTGCATTGATCAAATTTTTGCTCTTCAGCAGGTCATTAAGAAATGTATGAATTTGAGAAGGAAGGTTAATTGTACATTTGGTGGTTTAGAGAAAACATATGATCAAGTGAGTAGAGTTGAACAATGGAATATTTTATGCAAATATGGAGTTGCTGCATGCAACCAAAGCACTGTACGTGTAATAACATGCACAGTATATTGTGAATGATTCAACACCAAGCAAGGTAAAAAGTGTGTGATATTCACTTGTTGGTTTAATGTATTTTTGCAAAAATGTACCAAAAATGTTCACGGTGATGATGGAGGTATGCTGATCAGAGGTATGAATATCATTTTTTTTATCTTGTACCTTTTAGTTCCTATTTTTAAAAGCCTTTATTTTTCATTTGTGTTTTTATTTAATTTGCCCCAATAGTATATTCACATGTTGTATTAATTGATTTCTTTTTAATATTAAGTTTATGCATTTTTCTATCATTTAATTCTACTTTTTTGCATACACACACGCACACACACACACACACACACACATTTATATAGAAAGGATACTATGTTGATAGCTGAAATCTCTAGTAAATGTTAGACTGTATGACACAATGAATAATAGACACAGAAAATTAACGTATTGAAGAACAAGGGAGTTGTATTTACTAGAGAAAATGGAACAAACAATTGCAAGTCATAAGGAAATATCAAAAACAAAGAAACAAAAATGCAGCAAGTAAATGGTTTCCTTGGTTACCCATTTATTAAAGATGGGGGGAAAAGATGGAGAATTTTTAAAATGTGCAGTGCTCAGAGAAAGGGAATGGCTAATGTGATTGGATGCAAGGAGTGAATGTTTGTCAAACATAGTTAAGAGTGCTCCTCTTTCATCTTTGTTACAGTGAAGTGAGTGTTAGGTATGTCAGGAGGAACATAAAAATAACTTGCATGAAGTGGGAATGGAGTAGTTAATTGCTTGTAGTAAAATACAAGAGATAGATATAGGTTCATTCTTCCATGACTCCTGAATGCAATCATTGAGTAACCAGTGTGAGGTGGCTGACCCAACTCTTATTAGAAATAATGAATAACAATCAAACTGCAAAACAGATATATCGTATGTAGGATATACTTATGAAAGGGTTCAAAGGAAGAGGAAAACCAAGAGAGTTGGGGCTGGATGAAGTTGCTGAAAACTTAAGAAGACATGGCAATGTATGAACTGGAGTAACAATAACTTGCAAAGATAGAAGGACATGGAGAGATATTAAAGAAGTAGGCACAAATAAGATATATCAATCTTTTTTCTTTTACTTTTATTTAATGCCTTTAATTTCCTGCTCACCACTTCTTACTCTTTTCTGTTGCTTATCCCAAAAGGAAAACATTGTCTGGTATGTAGCAATATACAGTATATAAATTTGGTAGGCTTAGGTCAGCACATTCACCACTACATCAAACTGGTTGTATGGTACAAGTAACAATTTGCACAGATAGAAGAATATGGAGAGATATACATGAAGCATGTGTAAATTAGATTTATCAACCCTTTTTTACTCTTAATTCATGTTTTTAAAGTCTTACTCACCATTTCTTATTCAACTTTTTCTGCACTTTAAATAATGTTGTTTATCCCAAAAGGAAAGCATGTGCTGATATGTAGAGACACATACATATATATCTCTATCCACTGGTGGGCTGCTGGTTCTAATGAACCAGTTATTCCAATCATCACATGGTCCCGCCTAGCCAGCCCCGCCCTATCATGTTCTATATTTCCATCTTTCTTGCTCAGCTGATGATGGAAGATGAGATTCTGCCGAAACGTTGCTACAACTTTAAAAGCACAACTACAATGACTTGGGAAAATACCCGAACAAAGTTGAATGCCATAAATACATACATACATACATACATATAATCAATCTATCTATCTATCTATCTATCTATCTATCTATCTATCTATCTATCTATCTATCTATCAATCTAGAATACTTTATTGGCCAAGTGTGATTGGACACACAAGGAATTTGTCTTGGTGTAAATACTCTCAGTATACATAAAGAAAAGGTACATTTGTTAAGAATCAAGAATCATAACGTACAATGATAGTCATAGGGTACAATCAACAATCAAATCATACTAGGAAACAGTCAAGTGGGAGGGGATGGGTGAGAAGGAGTGGTGAGAAGATTAACAGTAATAGTAGTGTACACTTTGTTAGGTTCATATCTTTTAAAATAAAGAACAGGTTATAATTTTAATATAAACAGTAAGTCACCTGCAGACTTACTTGTTTTCATAACAAAAAAAGGTCTTTGACTTGTGTTTCCTGGCTAGGATTCTATTGAGAAAAAACCAGAGGATGTAGGAAGAGATTATTTCGATTCTGAGCCACACAAAGCATGTAATCCATATCCTGACAACAGGGATCTAAATGCAACCTTGTCTTCCAGCCTCATTACACAGAAAGTAACATTCCATTTGTGTTTATATAAAAGTCCCATCAAAGTCTCATTTGTACATGCCATGTCTTTCTAACCCAAATTATGTACCAAAATAGGGAGCTTTTTGCCTGGAGGTGGCAGCTGCCCAAGGTCTTCAAACAGCAAACAAAAAGCAAGAGACATTGAGTTGCATTTTAATTTCTACCCAATTGCAAAACAGGATATTGCCTGTTCTCAAGACAGTCAGTTCAGAAGGAGGGTTTCATATGTAAGTCCCAAGTTTCTTATTTTACATAAAGGATATCATTTTTTTTTATCTTGTACTTTTGTACCATTAGAAACCCAGTAGTTTTATTATTATTATTTTTTAAAAAATAACAAATAAAATCACAGTATGCAATATTTATGTTGACCTAAGCTCATTCTGCATTTTCTTGGATCGGTTTTTATTCACAAACATTGTTACCCAGCACTACAATTTTATCTTCAGTGGTTTAGGATTGGTGAGGGAAGAAGATGAAAAGGAAGATGAGTCTTTGATATATTAAAGGCTCAGCTCCTTTCCTGAGGTGACCACTTTTTCCTAAAAATTTCTTAATTACAAAAACAAAACATAACCTACTAGTGACTGAAAATGGAATTTACCACCACATATAGGACAATCTCTATTAGAACTATATTGTGGTCCATTTTTTGTGAATTCTAAAATAAAACTGTACCTGTTTTATTCATCTATTATAGGCCAAGAATGATTAACTACTGTCCCTCCAGCATCTATTTGCAGACAGTTGGTAAACAAATTAATACCACTCAAATTGGGTGGCAAAATTGTAGAATTTCAACAGCATTTTTTTATTCTTCCTTTTTATGGAAAAATTTGGGAATGAGAATAGTAGGCTATGTCAGATTTAATTATACAGTATTTAATTCTCTCAATCCTTCCACCCTTAGCATAAAAATCCAATTTTTATCTTTGCTCTTTTTGTTTTGTTATTTTTAAAGAGAGATACAGTAAGTCTTAAGGAAAATAAGAGAAGTCTGGAAAACAAACTTTCCCATCTTCACTGTCAAAAATATTTATATAATACAACACCTCAAATGACCCCAAATAGAATAAATGAAAATTTGACTTTGAAGAAGTATCATAAAAACTATATTGGTAGTTTTGAACTTTGGTGCTGGAGAAGGCCCCTCAGAATACCATCAATCCCACCTTCTCTCTCAAGGTCCAAATAACCAGGCTCAAATTACCATATTTTGGGAACATTATATGAAAATCCAGCTCAGTCTAGGAGACCTATGGGAAGTCTATAATGCTGGGAAAGGTGGAGGGAAGAAGAGGAAGTTCAGCAACAATGATAATGGACTTGATTAAAAGAAGCAATGAATGTACTGTTGGAAGCCCTGAAGGAGTAGTTTCAGGATTGTTCATCTTGGAGAATATCTAGCTATATGGTCCATAAGAATCAGTACCAACTTCATGGTATATAATCAAAACTCAAAAGATTTAGTATTTTTTACAAAATAAAGTAAAAATAAAATTTTCCTTCTCAAAACCAGGAATACTTAGAAACATATGTCACTAGTACAATGAGAAACGAAGAGATATCAACCTAGTGAATAACAAGAGTCTTCTCTGATTCTACAATCTGTTCACTAGAAATTAAAATTACTATGAACCAAATGTGACAGATACTAAATAATATTTTTGTACCCAAGATAATAAATAGACAATATCCTGGAATTAAAGGTTAAACTTATCTACAGGTTATAGATCGAATCCAATTTATTGGGTTTTTTTCCCCAACAAATATTTCCATTAGTGTCTTTCCAAATTTAACAAATTTAAATTTAACTTCTGTCTCCCTGAAAATATTTTGAATAAGAAAGCCTTCTGATTGAAATATTGGGAAAAATTCATAAGCCAAACCTTAAGGTACCTAGTAACTATAACCATGCAAGTTATTTCTTTTTAGAGCTACAGAAATGCAAGCATTACAGCCTATCAATTCCATTGAGCATTAGATGGCTTACATCTTCTAGAAGTCATTTCTAACATCTTCTGGGTTCAAGCACCCTCTTCAGTAGGGGTCTTCAAACTTGGCAAATTGAAGACTTGTAGACTTTAACTCCCAGAATTCCTTCTCCAGTCATGGTGGCTCAGGAATTCTGGGAGTTGAAGTCTACAAATCTTAAATTTACCAAGTTTGAAGACCTTTGCTCTTTACCATAGAGAAAGTCAAGGGGAAAGCATCCATGAAGTAGATTGTTCCTTGCTAGGCCCTCCCTCTCAACTGTTGCCTTGAACCCAGCAGCCTCTGAAACAAACCAAAAACTTTCTTCACGTAGCCTTCCTGAATGCTGAGATCTGAAGATCAGCATAACATAGAGAATCACAGAACTTGGCTATGCTGAAAGTCATTTAGAACAGAGGATCAGTAGTATTCAGAAGTGGCTGGTATTAAAGGAGCAACTTGAACAACTTGACAGCTACTTTTCAAAAGAATCCTTGGGGTTGGATTTGGTTTGTTTTCAAACTCTATATCAGGGGTCTTCAAACTTGACATCTTTAAGACTTGTGGACTTCGACTTCCAGAATTCCTCCTCCTATCACGTTAGTTCAGGAATTCTGGGAGTTGAAGTCCACAAGTCTTAAACTTGGCAAGTTTGAAGACCTTTGGTCTATATCTTGATGCTCCTCTGGATAGTCTCTTTCTAATGAGTCTCCTCATGCATGTATTAGACCTGAATTAAGTTTATAACTTTGAGACAAACTTCATATTTATTACTCCATTAAACCAGTTAAATATTGCAAACTACAGAAGTGTTAATTTAGAAACAGTTGGTCTGAGGAAGACATTAAATACGACATGAAAATTAACTCTAAAGAGGTGGTTGTTGTTTTTTTCTTTTTCAAAGTATTATCAGATAAGCCTGCCTGTAGCAATATCCAGAATTTTACCAACTGCCTTCATAGTGAAACCAGCTGGCAAAAAACATGAACATACACAAATATACAGAGAAAGAAAATAAAAACAGAATCCATAATTTTCATCACTGTGAAAACAAATGAAGAATAAAAATGTCAGGAATCAAAATAAGATCCATCACTAACTGCTATGTTATCAAGAATCCTAACTATGCATTTTTAATGTATCCCGAAAGCACAAAGATTTGGACATCTGCAGATTCAAGTTCCAGGCACCAAAGTGCTAGCAATTCCAATTCCATGACAAGACCAAACAGAAAGCAAAGCTATCTTCCTGTACGTACGTACGTACATACATACATACATACATGAAAAGAAGGACTAAAGCAGGGAAAGTATGCAGCAGTGGAGAGTGATTTCTGACTTCCTGCTGGCTTCCCCACTGACATTGTGAAAAGTTTGCAGGGAAAAACTCAATGGAGAAGTCATCAGGAAAAATCACAAGTCTCTCTCACCTGTGTACCCTCAGTTCCTTTGTGTTCATAATGTGGCAGCCATGTGCACACTCACACATACCTTCCCCAACCCACATCATACCCTTAAGCACCCTCCCTAAAATGTGCTCCATTCTCAGACGCCTTTCCTGTCCCTCATCATATTTTTCAGCAGACCCTTCACACCCCTGCACACCTTTCCCCACCTTGAATCAAGGCCTAGCTGCTGGCTTTGGATTTGCATATTCCTGCTGGCTTCCCCATTGATTTCTCTGGTTGGAAGCTGTCAGACAGCATTGGAAATGATGATCATGTGACTGCAACTGACCAAGAGACTGTAGCAGTGCTGAAGTGGCAAAAAGTTTTTCAAATTTATTCTCTTGGGGGTAATGGGTTCTGGATTTTGGATGCATTCGAGAGGTTAGCCCATTTGAAGTACTTGGTTTAAAAATTGTTGCCCTATGATGTACTGTTCTTCCCATTTTAAGGTTACAAACATACATGAGACTTTTAGTAGTATACAAATTGATTTGAATAGCTTTGTAACCTGCCTTTCTTCAAGGAACAGCCTACATGGCATACTTTCCTCATTTTTTTTTTCCTCACAATAACATTGTGAAATGGCTTGGGCTGAGAAAAATTGACAGATTGACTCAAAGACTTTGTTGATGAGGGTATTTCCTGACCTATATAATTCATCATAATACATGACTCAGGACTGAAATTGTTTATCAGACTTGTTAAACCAACTTTTTTCTCTCTTAAAGGATACCTTAAAAGATAGCTGACCTGAAATCTTTCAGAGCAACCCCATCATTCAATTTCAGAATCTCAAATTCATATTTTACACCAGAAATAAAGATAGAACTGTATGTCTGAATTTCAGATAAGTTCGTATTTTCCTTTGATCTTAAACTAGTCTAATTATAATGCTCCCCTCTTCCATCCTCCTACATTGGATTTTAGAAAGGAGAGTAATGAGGACTCCTCTCATCTCCTAGCCCACCCACAATTCACCCTTGACATGCTTCATTTGTGACTCTCTGGAGCTAGAATATTGGTAAAAAGTGGGAGGGAAGGTCCAGTGTCAGATTTCTTCTTTTCAAGTCAGAGTTTTGTGACAACCTTGAGAGGGAAAATCTGAGGAAGGTAAATCCCTCCGGGCAACATGTTCAGGTCAATGAATTTATCCTATTAATATTTTGTGGTGGTGGGAATAAGGCACTCATGTAGAAGAGATAGGAAATGCAATCTTCATATAAACTTAAAATTTTTATATACTGTAAGAATAGTTCAGGACACAAATATTGTTTTCTCTTTTCAATTCTCATGAAAATAGCTTTTCAGCAGATAGGATCACTTGGGTGACTTGGTCTGTGCCGGGAAGCTAAGAAGAGTTAGGCCTTTGGATGGGGGAAATGTTTTGAGCTGAATACCAGGCTTATAGATTATTCTGGGAAGATTATAATAAGAAAGCAATGATCAAAGACTTCCATACTGCTGCTGAGGAACTGCATGGTTGTATCCATGAAGTCCTCGGGAATCAGGAGTGACATGAAGGAGATTTTGCCTTAATTAAAACAGCAAATACATTTGATTAATGAACCCATAAAACCCAGAATACAATCTGTTTTAACAATCTAAAAAGGAATAATTTCTTGCTCCATTTTCAACATTATATTTTATTCATCATTACCTGAAATGTAACTGGTGATCTCCACTCATGCCACAAAGTTCAGTATATTCAGACCTAAAAAATTCAAGCCACCCGGAATATACTAAATATTGGATCATAAGTGGAGGTTACCAATTATATTTCTTTTAAATAATGATATCTTATTTAATATATTTAAGACTCCCTTCTAATGGCATATAAGATCTAGACCTTTTAATACAGTGCTCCATCAAAATAAATGGAAGGGTATGCAGAATACAATTGTGTTGATATTTTCCTCAGAATTTTGTCAAAACACAATAAAGGATTGGTTTGGGTTGCCTATTATAAACCAGTATGAGAACTCATTGGTAGATTTTTTAAAACGTTTTAATTTGGGCTGAGAATTAATTATTGGCTCAAAGTTACCCAGATATTTATTTGGTTATTTATGTGTTTGTAATCCCATCTTTATTATTTTTACAAATAACTCAAAGCAGCAAACATGTCCAACAAATCTTCCTCCTCCTATTTTCCCCACAACAATCCTGTGAGATGGATTGGAAGAAAGAGAGTAACAAAGTCATCCAGCTAGCTTTCATTAATACATCAGGATTTGAAATCATGGTCTTCCACTTTCTAGCCTGGTGCCTTAACCACTAGACCAATATGAAACTGGCTCTGAAACTAGCTGAGGGAGACCCACAATTCAATTTCCTACTTCTAATTCACATCTTTATTCTTTTCACCAAATTGGCTTTCTTAAATTCACAACACACAAACAAATGCACAAACATACACACAGAATTTTAAGTTTTGTGATTACATAGTTAGATTAGATACATAGATCTCATAAGACTTAAATATAGTTTTGCAATCACTTTCACAAAATCCCATGTTCTTGAAATGCCTGCACGTTTCCTTTAAGTTGCAATAATTATTGGAAATGCGCTGGGCGCATTGTTCATTTAGCAAAAATTTTCACGTTTCTGCTTTTCTTACAATGACTCATTTTTCACTACAAAATAGCATTTCATTTATTTACACTATCACTTAATGCTTTGGGAATTGTTCTCAAATCACTTTTTAATCCCACTCTCTTTTAAGGGTTATCAGGGAAATCACAACCAGAGAGCTGCTAATGCTTAACAGAATCATCCTACACTTGTAAGTTCCACTGAATGAAATAATATCTATTGCAGATACTACCCCCAAAACTGCAGGCACTCTGTGGGTTGTGACCTCCTGAACATCTCTACCTCATCCATCCTAATTTCCCCCCACTTCGTGGAGCATATACACAGGAAAACAAAGAAGGAAAAAAAAAGAGGCCACCCTTTTTGGTGAATTTGTGAATTTACACTCATTTTAGAGGATGCATCTATCTATGAAAAGCAAGATTAAAAAAGACCAATATTTGCATATCAAGTCCTTTGTTTAACTGGAAACTATCAACCTGCCTCTATCACAAATATTCTAATGGTATTATACTGCTTTCAGGGGTGGGCTGCTACGGGTTTGCCCAGGTTTGGGTGGACCCTTAGCTAACATTATGGCTGGTTCAGTGAACCACCAAATCCCACTCCTGTCTTGACCCGTCCACCCCGGCCCGCCCCTCCCAGGAATCTCCACATGGTTTGTTTTGGATGAAAGGTAAGTGCAGAGCCTGTGCAGAGGCTCAGGGAAGGGGAAAAATGAGTGTCCCAGAGACTTCGGAAGACCGGAAACAGGGAAAGCCTCCAGAGCCTGGGGAAGGCGAAAATGCCCCCCTGCTGTAGTGCAGGAGGCCAACTAGTCCATGCCCACCCAGCAATTGGGCAGAGAACCTACCATTGAAATTTTTGAAGCCCACCCCTGAGTGCTTTCACTCTAAATTTGCAGCAATATTCCTAAACACTGTTATTCTCTTCAAAGGTGATGGCTTGAATTGATATTGGCAACTTAAAAATGTTGAACATCTAACCACAGACAGACACTTGTAAATCAAAGCTCAGGAAAGTATAAGATTGGCTCATGGAATTTACATGAGAATAAGTTCATTCTTTCTAGCCTTTTTGGTCTAACATCTGCCCTACTATTTTCTGTAACATATTTCTTTTGCCCTATGAAGTGCACCTTACATGGTAGTCCCAATTTAGAGTTCTTTAATTACCAGATCAGTTTCTGATTGTTATATCCATTGAGGTTACAGTTTTTTCTATTAATAAAATAGTATGATTGCTTGGCATTGTGATAGGTCATTGTGAAATTAGGAGAAATTAGGGTGGGATTTTAAATCCATGAATAAATATCCATCATACAAGAATAGATGATCAAATAACATATGTTGTCATAGTGTCTGTAGTGAAGGCAAATGACCTAATGAACATCTGGCATTACAAGCACCGAAGAGTGGAACTCACATCCTGATGTCATGACACACATTTCATCATTTTTGTGTCATCATATCCAGGAATTGATAATTATGAATATTCTATACCCATATATACATTGAAAGAATTATTCAAGATAATGCAAATGGGCATTGTCTTTCTGTACAGTATTAACTCCCGTCACTAATATACCATTAGAATATTAGTGCTGGTGGCAGATTGATAGTTTCCAGATTCCAGTTTCCAGATTCCAGATTTCCTTGCACAATCTATATGGGTTGTTAATTTCCCTAATTTTGTTTGATTTTTTTTTAATGAAATACACCTATAGATCGTGCAAGAATGAAAAGCTTTGCCTTGCTTGTATAACTTGCTTCTTTACCTAAGTGCAAGGAGAAAGAAAATGCTAGAAGATTTTTTTTAAAAATGGTGGCTGATCGATGAATGTATGAGCAAGCAGAAGTAGCCATCAAAGAGGCATAATTTGTGAAGGGCCTTGATGAGGTTTCATTTCCTGAGAATTTTGCAGTCGATAATAGACTGGTTCCTTCTTTTTCCCTTTAATTGCATGGATATTGGGCTCAGTAGGTGGGAGAAATAATATCTTCAGCTGCTAATTAGCCAGAGGTCTTTGCCATTTCCAGCCACACTTGAAAGTTCTTCAGATAGTTTTAAGTGTGCGAGTGTGTCAGAGGATTTCTCTGGTAGCAACAAACTCCTGGATGTTACATTTTCTGAAATAGGAAGATCTCGTCTCTATAGAAGTAACCTGAAGCTTGCTTGATGCTTGGTATAAAAACATAATCCGTTTAAACCAGTAACTCTTTCTAGATGTCACTTAAATGGTCTGACCTTGCATAATGCATGATTTGAGCATCTACGTTTCATCCCATTTTTCCTCTCCTATCCAGCACCACGACCTGCTTTTTAAAACCAAAAACTAAAAACTATTCTTCTTAATGATGCAATCAGGCTTTTAAAAAAAATATATTCAAAGAATATTTATTTTGGAGTATACTTTTGATAGTTGTACAATACTTCACAGTCAGTTGCAAAAACTGGATTTCGGAGCATGCCCTGCACAGACAACATGGAATCTCTAACAATAGCGGAGGATAGGTGCATTTTTGAACCATCAGGTAGCTTTAATATGGTTGATGTTCCTCAATCTTTTATACCCAAGAAGTTTCACAGAACAGCCTTGACATGTGATTGAGGGAGCATTTATTTATTTAATTTTTTAGCTACAATCTCCCCACAGCTTAACTCTGGGGGGCATTAGGCAATTCATCAGACTGTATTGAGGTGTCATGCAATTCTTCAGATTGTATTCGTATCCCTGCAATGTTTAATCATTTACATTTATGAGCTGCCTCGTAATTTTACCATGACTGCTGAAGAACACATTTAAGCTCATGAAATTAATATTTTCCAAACTGTGATCCTACACAGGAAAATTAAGTATAGCTGTAACATCTAAAATGGTGCTTTACACAGCATCAAAACAGTTCTATTTCTATTTTCTGAAGCGCAGAACTAGCAATATTTACTAATCAACTTACTATAACCCTCTATTTTTAGGGCAGCCAAAAAATAACACATGCAATCTTCCATCTCAAAGTCATTCAGCAGTTGTTGAGTTTTGTTTGTTTGTTTGTTTGCTTGCTTTGCTCTCCTTGTACCACAGCAATTCTCTTTCATGTCATAGTAGCTCTGATGTGTGTTTCTCTTTGTACTGGTTCATGGCCTCCTTTGTTTAGTTCATCATCTTGGGACTCATCAACACAATCAAATTAGGGCACTGGTATTCAATGAATTACTTGAAAGCATTAAAGTAAGTGTTGAGACAAGTTACAATCACTGCCTTTGTATTCATGTAATGCCTCTATGATATAATAGGATTACACCAGAAATGATGAGCAATAGACTCTTTCTGTCAATAGTTTGTGATTAAAAATTTCTTTTAAACATATATATGCATTCAGAAGAAAATGCAATGTAAATCTTCCTAGTTATTCCTGATTCCTGAGGTAACAAGGCCATTGGATTCACTCTCAATTTTAAACACAATATTCAATATTGGGAATAATTTCTGTATTGAAATTGCATTATCCTGCTTCTAATAATTTTCTCTGTTTTCTCTGTTCCTTTTGAGGGGCGGGTAATATGGTAAGAGGATCAGACTTGGTATGAGCCACATCTAGATTATGAAGGGAAAATGTTTGGCTTTTAATGAGTAAGTTGGATATACTAATTTTCCCTCAAATTGAAAAAAACCCACCTAATTCCAATGTGTACTATCTCTAGTCACTACATACAAATGCTACATAACTGTATTACCATTTCAGCAATGATTTAAGATCTTTTTTTTCTTTCTTTCTTCCATCAGCCTTCAGACCAACTTCAACCACTAATTCAGGAAACGCTTAATTTGTTCATATCCCAACTGAACATTCAGTATGGTGATCATCTCTCTCTGGAGAAAGGAATGAGATAAAAACTGTTTCCTCTTCAGATGCTCTCACTTTAATTCCACCTGTCTCGTTTCTTCATGTCATCATTTGGGGAAATAACAAACTTAAATTTCCTGAAATCTGAGTTCAGAAAAAAATATGTGAAGATTCAGGAAGTTAAATGCCATCACTCCTTGGTTGGTTGGTTGTGTGGCAAGCACATCTGCTTGTGCACACACAAACTTTAAGGCCTGATGTTGAATTAATCAGGATTAACAGTCTTGTCATATTGGTGTCTTTTATCAAGAGGCTGAATTTAACACAATCTTCTAGTTTACTTTTTTTTCCCGTCTATCTCCCATAAATGTCTCAAAAGGCTATGCTTGCTCTCGTCCCACATAACTTAGTATAATGCAATCATTAATGGAAATTATATTCAAAGCATTTAAAAATATGTTAAAATAACATTTAACTGACAGTAATTATTTTAAATTTTATGAAGTGTCTCTTATACATGTCTTCAGCTTTTGGAAAAGAACATTTATGTTGTCAGGAGAACATTAATTTGCATATTTCATATTGTATTAATAATTTGGGGGAAGGGGTTCTGTTATATGCATTTAGTTGACCTTGACAAATTGTTAAATTTCTTGATTTATTCAAATTTCTGGGAAACATTTTAACTCTTTTCTAGTCATTGAGCCAACAAAGACTTGTATATTAAGTGAAACACACATGGAGAATTTTAAATCCAGAACAAAAGTTGTGTTACCTTTCGATCCCCTACTTCTATATTCATTCAATAGTACGACATCATACAATAGTTTTCAGAAACAAGCTTTGTGGAACTTATGTCTAGTTAAACATTTAAAATGTGTAACCACACAAGATATGGGATAGCAGTATAAATGGAACAGGAATGTTGAATCCTTACAATCATCACACACATTCATTCTTTTCCAAAATTGAGCATCTTGTGGTATACACATGTGACATTTTGCTGAAAATGTATATAGATCATTTTTAAATTTTTTTAACAACAATTGAATACACCATCATCATGCATTCAATCTCAGTTACTTTTTTTTAAAGCTGCTTATGATCAGAAGGCAGAATCTTCTATCACAAAGAAGTCAAAAGAAAGCTTCCGGTGATAGCTATAAAACTAAGAATCCTATGAATGGAATTATGTCTTTATGCAAAATCAGTTTTATAAAAGTATGTGTTTATACTCAGTTTAGCCAGATAGATCTTCCATCATTTCCAATCTGGGTAAACCCCGCTACACACCCATTTTACACTGGCCAATAATTTCAAACCCTGTCTGAGCCTGGGGTTTCATATTCCTGCTTGTCCTCCACCTCTCCTCCCAAGTCAACACACATATTCACACATGCACAACTCTAATCAACACACAGTTAAGCCCCAACAGACCACCCTGCCCACAAGGGATCCAACCACCTTCAATTTGCAGCTGTCCAATTACCTATGGGTCTCAGGGTGGCTAAGTCCCTCAAGAGACAAAAAATGCCTAGATCTTCATCAAATACCCACATATCTTTTCTTTGATAACAACAAAGACAAAGAGGAGTATTACTACTCCATGCCATTCTGTAGTATGAAGCTGAAAATTCCAAGATATTCTTTTATTCCACTATGGTTGAAAGGTCAAGTAATGTGCTCAATATAAGCCCTATCCCCAAAATAAGCCCTAATTAAGACCCTGCCCACTCCAGGGTGCACGGGTAAAAATTCAGCTAGGGTGGGGATGTGGAGTGAAGCTGCCCTACTACTTACCTTCGGACAGTTGCAGCCAGGCCTCGCATACCCCAACACCTGTCTTTTCGGCCCATTTCTTCTGCAGCCACCAAGGCTTTCCTGAAGGCCTCTGCAGCCAATAACAGAGTTCCGGATTGATCCAGAGCTCTGTTATCAGCTGCATAGGTTTCAGGAAAGTCTTGTCAGCTGCAGAATAAGTTCCTGAAGGCCTCTGACAGTGAAAAGGAGGCCGGGGGTGACACACACAAGTGAGGTGAGTCAGTGGATGATATCACCCCCAAAATAAGACCTAGTGCCTTTTTTGCTGGCAAAAAATATAAGACAGGGTCTTGTTTTGGGGAAAACATGGTATTTAACTCTACAGATACTAAGTTTAATAGTCACTGGAGCCACAAAATCTCAGCTTTATTGTATCACTATTTTAACCTTAATCAGTCAAAAGATTAAAATGATTATTAATAGCAACATTCTGCCTCTGATTGGTTTCACAGATGATGGAAACATTTCAGTTTTTTTAAAAAATGCCACTTAAAATAACCTCCCTGCAACCTCTACACAACCTTCTACAAAGTTCTCACGTGTATTTTCTGACCCTTCATGTACTTGTCGTATTGCCAAGAGAGAAATCATCAGTGAAAGCAAATATCTGACAATGATTTAATGTTTTGGAGAGGCTGCATAAATGCTTGTTACTAAACATGTCTTTCTGCTTAAAGAATGAACAAAAGTTTAACCCAGGGCCAACAGATTTGGACTACAAAAAACATGGGTATAGAGAATTCTAATTTGTTGCTGCCATCTGGTGGTTTTCCAGATTTTTTCTGCCCAGAAAAAAAAAAATGCAACAAAGAAGATGTTGAGTCTGCTATGTTTGAAGATAAACACATCATTAAAAGGTAGGACTACAAAGGAGTTGGATAGAAATATGAGCATGATCAAAATAAATCTAAGTGCTTTAAAGTTTCATTGGTTTCAAGAAAACAATTTGACATTTGATTTGTTCTCTTATTTAAGCAGCTGGCACACTACTGCATTTCTACCTTCAAATCCATCAGAAAGGACTTTGAAACTAACCTGTGATCATCTTTGTTATTTGCAGATTTCTGCTGACATGAAAAAGTGCTGAATACTATCTTGTGTTTGCAAGTTTATTTCTTGCAGGAAAACACCATGAGCAAATTAGTGTTCACTTTCTCATCCTCCTGCTGCTTTGAGAATTTAATTGGATTTGCAACATCACTCTTTACAATTCTGTACTGTCTTAGCTTTGTATTCATTGCATTAATCATTTTATTCAAACTGATTAAATGAGTCTGAATTTAATAAACAAACCCTGAATGCTACCTAGGCTCTAGCCAGTTTTAAACAAATTTCATAAACAACCAATCAATTAATTAACGATCTATGTGAAAGGAGAAATATGAGAATGATGGGTTTAGAAAAAAAGATATTAGAAATTTTAAGAATGCAGGATAAAGCTTAATGGATGTACTAAGCCCAGGAACTGGGTCTCAGAAAGAAGCAAGAATTGTCACCCAACAAAAATCAGGCTGGCCAGAAGTACCACAAAAATTCAAGGAAGAGTCAGAAATAAATTTGGCAGTTCCTTTAGTTCCCTTGACCCCAAATGATGTAAAACACTAGTATGAAAGTCCCTACATGGATGAAAAAGTTATGAAGAACAAAATCAATGCTTATTCTAAGCTATAAGCCATGCATTAAACTTAGTTTCATATTGTGTTATGGTACATGCTAAAAATTTGATGTTCTCTTATTTTATCGTCCCTGTTTCTCTGTGGCATAATAATCAATTCCTAGCACAGACTACTCATATTATAGCACAGAGATAAGGAACCCTAAAATGGCATGGCTTTAGAACACAAGTAAGCTCTGTTAAATTACATAGAGTAGGAGGTAAATGTATGAATCCTTTGGATATCATAAAACCATATTTAGTAGAATGTTATATATAGATCTACATAGTCTACCCCAAATAAGGACTACAGGGTCATAAAAATGGATTTTTAATATATCTCTTCCTTATAATCAGAGAAAAAACCTGATTTCTGAAAATTGCTCTATAGAAACTCTTATGAAAAAAGCATTAAGTATGCCATTGCAATATCACAGTAAACCTATTTTGCTGAAAACTTTACATATTTAAATGAAGAATTGTCATTCAGTAGTGGTACTCTTCTTTCAACATCCGAGACTGTCCAATGCAATATTGTGTCTGCTAAGAAAATTAGGAAGCAAATTCATAATGTGTGAAAAAGTATTAAATAACTAGATCTCTCTATGTAGCACTTTCTGGTAAAATTGAAGTTATTACAACAATCTTGCCAGAAAGTGCTACACAGAGATATTTAGTTTTTTGCATGTTTGTGTTGTGTGTGTGTGTGTGTGTGTGTGTGTGTATACATGCCTGCCTCTCTATTTATACCAGTGTTCTAGAGAGATCAAAAGAGATTATGTCATAGAATTTCTTATAACGAATTTTTTGCTGAGATGCATCACTGATTTTTTTTCCCCTTTTTTCCTTATCTTCTAACAATTCTTGTTAGTTTACAAACTATATCATGGAAACCCTTAATTAGTATTGTTCTTTACTTAAGAGTGTTTGCATCACTTGAAATAATGGAAAAAATATTTTCTGTGAATCAATACAAGCTTCCTTTCTTGAAGCTTTTTTGCTGGTAAACTAAGCAACTTCAAATCCGTTATGTTTAACCTTAATATTTATACAATATTTATAAGCCGCACTGATTGAGTAGCCCCCAAATTGTTAGGGCACCAACAACACAATCATATACACGTTGACACAGGCTCACTTAATTCAGGGGAGATTATTCCCAGGCAAGCACTTACATGAAATTAAATGTTACAGAGCTCAGTGGGACTTATTTCTAAACGGAGATGTACTTAGTTTATAAGTTATAAAACCTGGTTTGGAAATATTGTGCAGTACATTTGAAAGTCAATGATAGATAGATATAATTTGCTAGGCTGAAATCAAGAAAACCACATTACAGATATAGCATTGAAAAATAAACAGTAATATGCCCAATAATCACAGGCAAATCATTGTTTTACCATTCTAGATAATAAACACTTTCCCCATTCAGATTAGTTAGTTTAGTATTATTTATCATCAGTGAAAAAAGCATATAGCTTATTTCAATTTAAGATTAATTACAATATATCTATAGTCTGGACAAAATTTAGTTCACTCTAAAGCAGGCTTGTCCAACCCGCGGCCCAGGGGCCGCATGCGGCCCAGGTCGCCTCGTAATGCGGCCCAGTGCCCACCCCAACCTTCGTGCCAGAGCCAGTGAGGAGGAGGAGGAGGAGAGGCAGGCGCGAGGCGAGAGCCAGGCCAAGCAGCAACAGAAAAGGCGGGTGCCGTCAGAGCGCCACCTCCTGCTGTTGCTGCCGCTGCTTCTGCCCCCGCCGCCGCTGCTGCTTCTGCCCCTGCCACTTCTTCCCCCGCCACCGCTGCTGCTTCTGCCTTCCAGTCCTGCCTCATCCAAACAGGCCATTTGCAGGAGGAGAGGTAGGCGCGAGGCAGGCAAGCTTCCCCCCCTCCCCCCATGCAAAATTTGGCTGGAAAATAAACCGTGATAAAAAAAACGTGATAAAAAATAAATAATTTTTAATAAATAATAAAAACATCTCATTACATTTCCAAATAAATTTAATATGTTAACTATGTTTTCTATGGTTTTTTTGGATGATCAGGTATCGTTACTGTTATTTTATTTTATGTGTGGCCCAAACCAAATTTTCATCTTCTAATGTGGCCCAGGGAAGGAGAAAGGTTGGACACCCCTGCTCTAAAGTGTAGTAACAGCTTCCAACCTATCTTTGTAGATGAAGAATCTCAACTGAAACAAACTTTTCATTAATCAAATAATATTTCTCCCTCCATGTTATATTTGATTAGAACAGCTGTAAGGGAAGGGTGATTGGTTTGCACTGATGGAAACTCCTTGTAAAAATTTCCTCCTTCCTAATTAAAAAAACCCAGAAATTTGGGGTGTAGAACCCAGTCAAGTCCACATACATTTCCACCTTTGTTAGCTTCCAGTTTCAGTCATCTGCTTCCATGTACCAGATTCCACTGTATTTAAAAACGGAGTGATTTACCTGGAGGTGCAAATAGTTATACCAGTGGAGCAACTGAATTGGTCCTCCAAAGCCTGTGTAATTATCTCTGGAGACTTTCCTAAAGTTACCATTGAACTAAAATTGTTAATATAGAAGAAATATGGAAATTATCAATGAATTTTATATATTTTTTTATTTGATCCTCTTCAGCCAAAGTCAAAAGTCTCATAGAATATTAAAACAAAAACTTATCTAGCTAGGAGTTGAAGAAGCTTTTTGGATGAGAAGTGAAATGTCTTCAAAGAAAAACCAGAAAGTCCAGTTGCCTCTTGAAAAAGCACCTTTGAGGCAATCTTTGTATTTCACGTGCAAAAATGCACAACCATTTCTAATTTACTTTAATTCTCATTCTGTTTTATTCCAATTTCTTCAACTTTTACAAACAGATGTAAAACATAGAGCCAGTTTAAAGTAGCTGTTAAGGCATCAGGTTAAAAATGGGCAGACTGTGAGTTCTAATTTGGCCTTAGGCACAAAACCAGTGAGTGATCCTGAGCCGGTCCTTCCCTTTTAGCCCTAGAAAGGAGGCAGTGTCAAACCACTTCCAAAATATTGCCACAAAAACTGCAGGGACTAGTCCCAGCTGTTGCCACTTGCCAATACCGACTGAAAGACATGAAACAAAAACCCTAAAGCATATTTTAAAAATTAAGTATGTTTCATGAGATTCAGAATTGTATGACCACAGGAAAAATAAAAAAAAATACCGATGGAATTGTTTATAACATGAGGATGTAGCCTCTTCAGTAAACACTACTCCTATGCTCAGATTATTATTTTTAAGCATTTATTAAGTAAAGCATGTAAATGGAATCGTTTTCCTGTTACAAAATAAAAAGCATCATTTGAAAGCTGTCTTTTGTCATTATTGTTATGTTGTTGGAATGCTGTGACTAGCAATCCTAATGTCTCGTTGTCACCTCGATAGCCTCCACTCCTTAACTCTTGAGAGGAAACTTCACACATCTCAGTATGAGTGTGACTTGGCAAACTTTCCAATCAGATTAATGAAAATGTGCAAATTGGAACTGTGACCTGCTGGCAAAAGACACACTTTCCCTTCTGCAGAGAAGATGCACAGCTTGTCAAATGTGTTTTCAGAGACGCAACTAAGGAAATGGAGAAACAATGGCACTGATTGGATATGTGGTGACTGATGTACCCACATAGCACTGACAATATAAAGGACACCACAATATTGCTATGAGGCCACTTTACACATTACAAGGTGTGTTGTTTATTTAGATGCTTATATACCGTGCCATCGTCTCTCCTCTTTGAACTTCAAAATGTGTAATTTAGAAATCATTGCATTGTATAAGCCTTTCCTACTACAGGTGAAACTCGAAAAATTAGAATATTGTGCAAAAGTTCATTTATTTCAGTAAAGCAACTTACATGCAAAGCAAGATAGTTCAAGCCGTGATGTGTCATAATTGAGATGATTATGGCTGACAGCTCATGAAAATCCCAAATCCACAATCTCAGAAAATTAGAATATTGTGAAAAGGTTCAATATTCTAGGCTTAAAGTGTCCCACTCTAATCAGCTAATGAAGCCATAACACCTGCAAAGGGTTCCTGAGCCTTTAAATGGTCTCTCAGTCTGGTTCAGTAGGAATCACAATCATGGGAAAGACGCTGACCTGACAGTTGTGCAGAAAACCATCATTGACACCCTCCATAAGGAGGGAAAGCCTCAAAAGGTAATTGCAAACGAAGTTGGATGTTCCCAAAGTGCTCTATCAAAGCACATTAATAGAAAGTTATGTGGAAGGGAAAAGTGTGGAAGAAAAAGGTGCCCAAGCAGCAGGCATGACCACAGCCTGGAGAGGATTGTCAGGAAAAGGCCATTCAAAAGTGTTGGGGACTTTCACAAGGAGCGGACTGAGGCTGGAGTCAGTGCATCAAGAGCCACCACACACAGACGGATCCTGGACATGGGCTTCAGATGTCGTATTCCTCTTGTCAAGCTGCTCCTGAACAACAAACAACATCAGAAGCGTCTTATCTGGGCTAAAGAAAAACAGAAGTGGTCTGTTGCTTAGTGGACCCAGAGTCTGGAGGAAGAATGGAGGGGGACACACTGCAAGATGCTTGAAGTCCAGTGTGAAGTTTCCACAGGCTGTGTTGATTTGGGGAGCCATGTCATCTGCTGGTGTTGGTCCACTGTGCTTCATTAAGTCCAGGGTCAACGCAGCCATCTACCAGGAGATTTTGGAGCACTTCAATCTTCCTTCTGCAGACGAACTTTATGGGGATGCTGACTTCATTTTCCAGCAGGACTTGGCACCTGCCCATACTGTCAAAAGCACCAAAACCTGGTTCAATGATCGTGGGATTATTGTGCTTGATTGGCCAGCAAACTCGCCTGATCTAAACCCCATCGAGAATCTATGGGGCATTGCCAAGAGAAAGATGAGAGACATGAGACCGAACAATGCAGAAGAGCTGAAGGCTGCTATTGAAGCATCTTGGTCTTCCATAACACCTCAGCAGTGCCACAGGCTGATAGCTTCCATGCAATGCCACATTGAGGCAGTAATTGCTGCAAAAGGGGCCCAAACCAAGTACTGAGTACATATGCATGCTTATGCTTTTCAGAGGTCCGATAATGTTCTATGTACAATCCTTGTTTTATTGATTGTATGTAATATTCTAATTTTCTGAAATTGTGGATTTGGGGTTTTCATGAGCTGTAAGCCTTCATCATCACAATTATGACACATCATGGCTTGAACTATCTTGCTCTGCATGTAATGAGTCTATCTCATATATTAGTTTTACCTTTTAAGTTGCATTACTGAAATAAATGAACTTTTACACGATATTCTAATTTTTCGAGTTTCACCTGTATAGTGCCTCTCTCTGGAGAAGAAGAAAGACAGATGACAAGGAACAATGATTCCCTGTTCCAAATGACTTTATGTACAATTAGTTAAGATTGAAGTGTGCCCCTGAGACCCCATGTATCCAATGACATTCTTAATAATGATAAACTAAAGCTTTGGAAATCCTTAGACCAACTAGAAGAGTGCTTTTTCCAGGGCCCGAATTCATGGGATTCACTTCAAAGGAAGCCTCATTTTGGTAAAACTATAATAATCAAGTGAGATAAATAAAGTATGCAGAGAGGGAGTTCTGTTGGATATTATAAGGAATTATTACAAGGAAGGAGGGAGGGAGGGAGGGAGGGAAGGAAGGAAGACATAATAAATGATACAATTAACTAAGATTCGTTAAAAAATAATTTCCTAAGACCCTAACACCCAAATTAAACAATTCTTTTTGGTGGTGTTTGGAACAGAATAGGATTTAGCCACTTTTGTTGAGCTATTCCTGGACCAGTCCTCATCTTCTGGGTGACCTAAACTCCAAGTAAGAAAGGAGTTATTAGCTCAGAGCAGCACCTATTTAAAAGCATCAGTATACCAGTATACAAACACTTTTCAGAAGCTTCATTCAGGCCTGGATTGAATCTCCAAAATTGTTACACTACTGTAGCTTCCTTCCAGCACCCTGGAAGTTTAGATGTTGGGCCTTATTTGTGTTAAAATTGCAGGGTACAACATTATTTTGTTGTGCAGGTTGTGCGCCAGTTACACCCGTTCCTGGATCAACAATCCCTACTCACAGCCACTCATGCCTTAGTCACTTCCTATCTTGACTATTGTAACCCGCTCTACATGGGGCTGCACTTGAAGAGCATCCGGAGGCTCCAGTTGGTGCAAAATACAGGCCCACACAGTTTTGTGCAGACCTCAGTGTGCACATGTATCACCTCTCCTGCGGGAGCTGCTTTGGCTGCCAATTTGCTTCCGGGTGCAATTCAAGGTGCTGATTGTCACCTTTAAAGCCCTTCGTGGCTTGGGACCAGGCTATCTGAGGGACCGTCTCTTGCCGGTTACATCTACTCAACCCATCAGAACGGGGAGGCAGGGAATGTTGCGGGTCCCATCCTTGAAGGAGCTATGCCTGGTAGGACCCAGAATAAGGGCCTTTCCTGTGGTGGCTCCGTCCCTCTGGAACATCCTTTCCCCAGAGATTAGACTGGCCCACACTCTATTCTCTTCTAGAAGGTGTTGACGACCTGGTTCTGCCAGTGGGCCTGGGGAACCCAAAGTGGGATGGAGCCCATTAAATGACGCATGTAATCTGCTGTTGCTGGGGGAGAGGTGGGGGATTTTATTGTATTAATTTATTTGCTTTTATGAGTTTTATTGTTTTTAAATTGTGGTTTTATATGTTGTAAGCTGCCTTAAGTCGCCATGGAGAATAGGCGGCAATACAAATCTAATAAATAAATAAATTATTAGAATCTAATCTACTCTAATAATCTAATCTAAGCCAAAGCCATCACATCATATCCAATCCAATCTTTAATTTTTAAAGAAAGGCCTGGAAAAGATGTCTCTTTTTCAATGGTTCAATATTTTACATCAGTCTGACAGCATGTTTATATCAAGGTCTTTCTGGCCTTTGCAAAGGCTTTTCCAAAACCAAGCAAATCAGAGTTTTGGTTAAAGGAGAACTGATATAAGCAGCTTCAAATTAAAGGATTTACATAAAATGAAACTATAACAGATCCTTCTGAGCCAACACTCAGATCTGGGGGTATAGAACTTGATTTAATATCTTCTTTTAGTCTAATGCATACAGTGGGAATGTGATAAGTCAATGACTGAAAATCTATGTGTTATGTCCCTGGACCTTGAAGAAGTTCCCACCCAGGTCCGTTCACGCTGCAGGGGCGGCTGCCCCTTCTCATTGGCTGGGTTTCCCCAGCAGCCTGCTATAAAAGCAGGCTGCTGGGTCCAGCCCTTTCGCTGTTCGCTGCGAGCCAGTTCCAGGCTGAGCAAGCACGTTCAGTCCTTGTAAATAAACCTTGTTGCACTAAGCCCTGGTTCAGCCTCTTATTTCCCATACTTAATACTGGCGACGAAGGTGGGATGGCTACCAGAGGCAAGCTGCAACGCTGAATCACAAAACGCTGATCCGCAGCCCAGAGAGAGAGTGATCAGCCAAAATAGGACAACGCGACCGCAACCCAGAGAGAGCGATCAGCCCGGAAATGAGAACGAACGCTGATCTGCAACCCAGAGAGAAAGCGATCAGCAAACAAGCTAGTGAAAGTGAGAAGCGCCTGTAGCCGCTTGTTAGCATAAGCTACAGAGGAAGTGTAGCGCTGCGAGCCGCAGCCGCTCGTGCCGTTAGGCGCGAAATTCAAACAGCTGTCAGCTGAATCACATTCAAATACAACACAGCGTTGTATTACGAAATCGCTAACGCCCACACAGGCGCGAATTTCAAAAACGCTGCCAACGACCGTTGCAGTCTAAACACCTTCTGATCCCCAGAGAGAGAGAAGGGAATTGAAATTTCCCCAGAGCTGAAGTCACTTGCCTAGCACAGGCACTAAACCTCTACTGCTACCCCAGAGAGAGAGGCACTTGCCTAGCACAGGCACTAAACCTCTACTGCTACCCCAGAGAGAGAGAGCACTTGCCTAGCACAGGCACTAAACCTCTACTGCTACCCAGAGAGAGAGCATTTTCCCCAACAGGTTAACCAGTAGACCCACAACATGAACTCCAATCCAGCCTTCCCAGCGTTCAAGCGGATGAGGAGAAGTGGGAATCATACAAGAATCGGTTTAATCATTACATCGACGCCATCGGATTGGCTGATGCAGGGAACACCGAAAGAAAGCATATTTCCTGACCTACTGTGGAGCCATCGTCTTCGATACAGCCACAGCTCTTGTGGCTCCACGTGAGTTAAAGAATGTCCCCTGGACAGAACTGTTAGAAATCCTTACTAACCACTATTCTCCTAGACCTTCACAGATTGCCAGACGCTTCACCTTCAGAATGAGGAAGCAGGGGGACAAAGAGAGCATCAATCAGTACATGGCTGCTCTCAGGACTGCAGCACTCCATTGTGGGTTTGGCAGCTATCTTGATGACATGCTCCTAGACCAGCTGGTCTGCGGGGTCAGGACCTGCACCTACAAAGACGGCTGCTCGCCAAAAAGACCTTAACCTCGCTCAAGCCATCGAGGAAGCCCTGGCAGAGGAGCTGGCATCTCATTCAGCCACCGAGATCCAAGGTCCTGTCACCAAGCAAACAGTTCCGTCCACTCAGAAGAGGTGGTCAACGAGGAAGACCCAAGTGACGAGGCCGACATTCACCGCCTCACAAGCGCCAGGCGCCCGCAGAGCAGGAACCAGACAAGATAACACCGGGCCATCCAAGCACATCACCCTGTGCCTTTCCTGTGGTGGACCTCACCTGAGGACCACATGCAAATTCAAAGGAGCCACTTGCAACAACTGCCATAAGAAGGGGCACATTGCAAGAGTATGCCAAGCCTCACACAACGCAGCACAAAGGGTATCTTCATTCGCACATGCCGGGCCCCAAAGGCAAGTATTAAACTGTCGCACACACCTCCGGCGCTAATCACACTTGCTATTCTATTAGTAAAATCTCTCTTTCCGTCTTGTTAGAAGGTAAACCTTGCAACATGGAGGTTGACACGGGTCAGCGCTCTCCATTATTTCCTGGAACACCCTCAAGGAGCTTCAACCCAGCCTATCAAGAAACCGACTCCAGAAGTGCCAGCTTAGCCTAAAGGACTACCAGGGGAAGACCATTCCTGTAATCGGCAGAGGCAAGTTTTTTGTTAATTTTAAAACCTTTAAGGGCCACCTACCTCTAGTGGTAGTGAGCGGCAACCTCCCTACACTTTTGGGACTTGATTGGTTTCCCCACCTCGGTTTAGGGCTAACAGGAGTCCATGCTACCTCAACCTCTGACACGGACTCCTGTTTGCTGATTACTCAGACGTATTCAGTGATGAGTTAGGGTGTTATAACGGCACCCCTATCTCATTTTCAGTCGATCCCCAGGCAGTCCCAATTCGGTTAAAACCTCGTAGAGTTCCATTCGCCATTCGCCTAAATTAGACCTTGAATTAGATAAATTACTAAAACAAGGGATCCTGGAGCCAACAGACTTCGCCAAATGGGAGACGCCCATCGTCACACCCTCAAAAAGATGGTAGCCTGAGAATTTGCTCAGACTACAAGACCACAATCAATAAATTCTTGCAAGTTAGCGCTTATCCAGTACCCGTCATTCAGCATTTATTACATACTTTTGAACCTGGCACTATCTTTGCCAAATTGGACATGTCTCAAGCATATCAACAGTTCCCTGTTGATGACCAAAGCAACAGAACTTCAGACCATTGTCACCCACAGGGGTGCCTTCCGGTGCAAGCGTCTCCAGTTTGGCGTAAGTGTTGCCCCAGGCATTTTCAATCCTCATGGAGCGGATTTTACAGGGCCTTCCTGGAGTAGTACCCTACTTGATGACATCTTAGTCTCGGCCAGGAACAGACCCCAACTCTTCCAGAGAGTTCGAGCAGTCCTAGAGAGGTTCAGGCAGCATGGCCTCAAGTTAAAAAAGAAAATGTGCCATTGCCACTAGACAGGTGGACTTTCTGGGTTATAAAATTGACGCCTCAGGCATTCACCCCCTGGAGTCCAAGGTTAAGGCAATACACGAGGCACCCACTCCAACCTCCAAAGCGGAACTGCAGGCCTTTTTGGGGCTCTTGAACTTTTACGCGTCGTTCCTGCCCCATAAAGCCTCTGTGGCAGAACCCTCCACAGACTTCTGGATAAAAAACGGTTTGGCATTGGGCACAAAGAAGACTCCGCTTTCCACGCAGTCAAGTCGCTACTCACATCAGAGGCAGTGCTTATCCAGTTTGACCCCAACCTTCCATTAGTACTGGCAGCAGACGCATCTCCCTTCGGAATTGGGGCAGTCTTAAGCCACAGGCTCCCCAACGGCTCCGAGGCCCTATCGCTTTTTTTCCAGGATGCTCTCTGCAACAGAGCGCAATTACAGTCAGATCGATAAAGAAGCCTTGGCAGCTGTTGCAGCGGTGAAGAAATTTCACGAATTTCTCTTTGGCCACTTTTTCGAGCTAGTCACGGACCACAAACCGCTCTTAGGGTTACTAGCAGGTGACAAGCAGACCCCTCAAATTCTGTCCCCCAGAATGACCAGATGGACCCTCTTCCTAGCAGCATACTCGTATAGACTGCGTGCACCGCCCAGGTAAAACATTGTCCCACGCAGACGCCTCAGCCGCTGCCCCTGCCTGCTCCAGCTGAAGACCCTGCCCGGTCAACGCCATTTTTGAGGTCACCCAACTGGACCTCCCAATCACTGCCCTTGATATTGCCAATAAATCCAAAGCAGACAAAACGATCGCCCAGGTACTGGACTGGGTGAGGAGGGTGGCCGGGCAGTGACATTGAAGCTAAATTCACTCCATTTAAGACCCGCTTACAGGAACTGTTGAGCTTACAGGGCTGCCTGCTGTGGGGCACTTTCGAGTGGTCATCCCGACATCTCTGCGTACCCGAGTGCTGGAGGCGTTGCACGAGGGCCACCCGGGCATCGTCAGAATGAAGGCATTGGCGCGAAGCTACATTTGGTGGCCCGGCCTCGACGAGGACATCAACAAATGGGTAAGCTCCTGCCATCCCTGCCAGGTTTCCCGTCCATCTCCTCCATTGCCACCCCCACCAAGTGGGAAAGTGCCAACGCACCCTGGTCCAGGATTCACATCGATCTCGCGGGCCCATTGCATGGCAAAATGTTCCTCGTGGTCGTAGACTCTTACAAAGTGGATTGATGTGGCACAACTATCCACGACCACTTCACAAGCAGTCATCAAGGCATTGACTCGCCTGTTCGTTCACGCACGGTCTACCAGACTCCATTGTTTCCGACAATGGTCCCCAATTCGCGTCAACCGAATTCAGTCGTTTTACGGCCAACCTGGGCATTCGCCACATCTTCACGGCCCCTTTCATCCTGCCAGTAACGGGCTGGCAGAGAGAGCTGTTAGGACCACTAAAGAAGCCCTGGCCAGGTTCAACAAGGAAGACTGGCACCACAAACTATCCTGTTTCCTGTTGAGCCAGCATTCAACCCCTTGCACGGTAACCAACAAGTCCCGGCCGAGCTTCTGATGGGCAGACGCCTGCGAACTGTATTGGACAGGCTTCACCCACATTACTGCCCTGACTCTCCTCTCGCTTCCACATCGGGAGTAGGCATTTTGTCTTGCAGGAACCCGTGTTCGCGAGAAACTTCGCTGGCGACCCATTGTGGATCCCGGGAGAAATCGTAGCCATCACAGGACCCAGATCATACCGGGTTAAGCTGGAAGATGGCCGGGTCTGGAGGCGACATCTGGACCAGCTTCGGAGATGCCAGGGCACCCTCGTCAGCCGCGACTCGTGGGCACAGACCGGTGAGAGTCCGCTGCAACTACCTCACAGCAACATCTACCCCGATGACCTGCTAACACCTTCAGCCGGACCAGAGAATCCAAATGCTGACTGCGGCGACCTAGCGTCCAACCCATCCGAGCCAGGACGGCGTGAGGACACTCCCAGCGTCCAGCCCTTCTAGCCCCGGGCCTGCTCCGACCGAGGGTGGTACTCGGGACTCATCATCGAGCCAACAGTCACCGACGGACTCTGATCCACCAAACAGCACACCAGAGTTGCGCCGCTCTGGACGTCAGCACAAACCTCCCGTATACCTCAAGAACTATGCGTGTTCGCATCTGGGGGAAGGGGTGTTATGTCCCTGGACCTTGAAGAAGTTCCCACCCAGGTCCGTTCACGCTGCAGGGCGGCTGCCCCTTCTCATTGGCTGGGTTTCCCAGCAGCCTGCTATAAAAGCAGGCTGCTGGGTCCAGCCCTTTCGCTGTTCGCTGCGAGCCAGTTCCAGGCTGAGCAAGCACGTTCAGTCCTTGTAAATAAACCTTGTTGCACTAAGCCCTGGTTCAGCCTCTTATTTCCCATACTTAATACTATGTATTAAGTAGATTTCATAGATTGATGAAAAGAACTAAACAGTAGAGAACTAAAAATCTCAACTTTCTGCAGAATATGTAAGAAGGCTCCAAGAATTTGGTCTCTTTAAAGGAGAAAAAAAGAGGAAAATATCATCCCAATATTATCAAAGTACAGATAGTCCTCGACTTACAACAGTTCAATTAGCGACTGTTGAAAGTTATGACATCACTGAAAAAAGTGATCTTCGACTATTTTTCACACTTATGGCCGTTATAGTATCCCATGGCCACATGATCAAAATTCTGATGCTTAGCAATCGACTCATATTTATGACGTTTGCAGTCATGGGACTCACCTTTTGCAACCTTCTAACAAGCCAAGTCAATGGGGAAGCCAGATTCACTTAACAAAGACGTTACTACCAGGGATTTGCTTAACAACTGTGGCAAGAAATGTTGTAAAATAGGGCAAAAGTCACCTAGCAACTGTCTCGCTTAGCAATAGAAATGTTGGGCTCAGTTGCGGTCATACGTTGAGGACTACCTGTATATCTATCTAACTTAGGGAGTCCTAACTAATCCACTCACAGCGCTGTCTCTATTTTAACTTGCGCTAATTGAACTTTCTGAGAAACTTCACCAATGCCTGGAGACATTCTAAAGGCAGGAGATCACAAAGCTGTATGCATCGGAGGCAGTCTCAATGTAATAGCAAAAGGACAAGATGTTTCTTTTGACTGGTGCTTATATTATAGCCTTAAAATATTCTATATTCTTAAAATAGACCCTCTCTTTCAGCATCTCATTACAGCAAATCATAAGACTGACAGCAGCATTATATTATCCTGAGCCTAAATCAACATAGGCAGGGAAGTTCCTTTGATTAATGCACACAATCTTCTGAAATATGTCACCTTGGAACCACAGACAATTCGAGTTAAGCTGGATGCCCCAGGAATGAAAAGAAGAGGCACTTATTTTGCAGAAAGTGTAAAATTTCAAGAACGCAAACACAATTTCTCATGGAACATTCAATTCTAGAATGTGGCTTTCATCAGCAAAACAAAAAAAACAAAAAAAACCCAACAACCAACACCTGCCATTGTCACAATTTTCATGTACAATAGGTAGCTAAGTGACTGAAGCTAGACACTGTAAATCCATTAATCTGGATACAAATAATGCCAAGTGTATAAATGACTCAGGTTACTTTAATGCATAGTATTTTGACTCAACAGAGAGTGACTGGGTGTCAAAAGCCTTTATCTTTCACTCACCTCTCTAACAAATGGATATAAATCACACACAATAAAAACGCACGCTATCCAGACACTCTGCCACAAACAGTGTGATAAATGCCCCTTTTATGATAAATGTTTACTGTGGAATGAAATGGTCAATTTCTCTAGAAGTCGTCTGACAATGCATCTTTTCATATTCCTAAAATGGGGAGATATCTCAAAGCGAAAAGGAAAGCAATTTACTCCAGAGAGACAGGGATACTTTCCAGATGAAAGCAATAGAGATTTATTATTCTTATTATGGTTAGTCACACAGAGGTTTTGACATTCTGGTTCACCTATCGGATCCTTCCCAAATTCCTCAGATAGACAGATGGTGATGTTTAATAATATTAAAGATATTGTACTGTGTAAGCTGTTCCAAGTAAAGCTCTCTTTTGCAATTGCAATTTTACAAGGGTGTTCAAGTGGTGCAACCAGGGTTCCTATTACTATTGGTACTATTTCTGCTTTCTTTTGCCATAGTCATTCTATATCTATTTGCAGGTCTTTATATTTTGTGATTTTCTCCAGTTCTTTCTCTTCTATGCTGCTGTCTCCAGGTATTGAAGCCTCCATTATCCAGACTTGTTTTATCTTTCTTATTAACAATTTTTAAGGATGGAGCAATGGTGGGATTCAAAAGTTCCCACCACCGGTTCTGTGGGCGTGGCTTGGTGGGCGTGGCTGCAGGGGTGGGATCGTGTGACTTGAGTGACTCGCACAATCACACAATCATGCACACGCACACACCAAACATGCACACTGCACACACGTTAAAACAGTAAAAACTAACCTACTGCACCTCTCAGTTGTTTAGCAGGGCAATCCACTCTGCTGTGCCAAACAGCTGAGAGGTTAAAAAGGATCTTGGAGCAGGGGTGGGCGGATAGGCTCAACTGCAGAGCATCGGAGAGACTGGGAGCAAACTGGTTCTCTGTCAGCTGATCTTCGGCGCTACTGATACATCAGAACCGGGCCGAACCAGTGGAATACTACTACTTTGTGCTATTATGGTCATACAGTCAGCCAGATGCCTAGATTGGATTTGGCATTTTTATCCACCCATCCCAAGACCCTGAGATAGACAAGTCTTGTTGTTTGGTGGTGTTAATGTTATTGAAGGATGAAAGCTTTTCCAAGTAAAGCTGCCTTTCTGCAATTGACTGTTAGTGAATTTGTCAATGTCGATGGTGTTCAAATGGTGATACAGATGTTTTGGAATTGCACACAAGGTGCCTAGTACTATTGGTACTACCTTTGCTTGTTTTTCTCACACTTCTTCTATTTGCAAGTCGTTGCATTTTGTTGGGTTTTTTTTTTCCAGATCTTTTTTATCTCTCTTCAGGTACTGTTGATATGGTTGGTTGCATAGTCAGCCAGATGTTTGGATTGGTTTTGGCATTTTTATCAACCTATCAAGTCTTTCCCAAGGGCCTAAGATAGGCAGTTGTTGATGTATGATTATTATTATTAGTATTATTGTACTAATAAAATAAAAGTAATTAGTACTACTAGTTACTAGTAGTTATTAATAGTAAATAGTAATCATTGTCACTAATATTATTTATCTGTTCACAACAATGTGAAATCATAGCTGCCAGTTCTTCAGCTGGTATTGGCTTTCGTATGCAGAATTTTTGTGAAGATCCTAGCATGTCATAATTCAGAGACATAATATATGTGCACATCCAAGTAGCATAGCTTTTTGCAATTGACTGATGTGAATTTTGTCAATGAGCAGATTTCTAAGTGCCCTCCATTTTTTTTTTTTTACAGTAACCAATGTACTGATAATCACTGGGACCACCATGGCTGGTTGATACCATAATCTTTCAACTTTCAGATCTTGATAGTTTTGTGATGTTCTTCGATTCTTCATTTTCTTTTCTAATATCCACATCATATATTTTTTTTCTTTTCAACCACAATTATATCTGGTGTGACTTTACCAGTCTATCTTTGAAAATCTCACATATTTTAATCTCCTTATTTTCATCTACTTTTTGAACCCTTCCCACCAATTTTTCATTACTGGTACATGATATTTTTTACAGATATTCCATGAATCATTTTAGTAAGTATACTATGTCATTCTTTACAATCAGTTTATGGTATATGGTTTACTGTTTCTTCTATCTCTGCACAATCAGCATTTTGAATCATTTGACAATTTTTAAATTCTGGCTTTCATTGCATTAATCTGAATAGCTTGCTCTTGAGAGCCAAAATGAAGCCTTCAGTTCCTTTTTTAATGTTCCATTTGTAAACCATTGCCAGATTTTATCTTTATTCTTTTTTCTACTTTCCTTTCATTTTTTTTGTAGATATTGCCCATGTAATGTCAGAATTCTGTTCTTCTTTCTATTACATTATTATTTTAATAGAAAAATGACAGAGAAAGATTCCATTACAAGATTCTAGTGCGTTAATAAAGACAAGTACATCTTCTCAATTAAGTGCAAAGAACAATAACAAAATAGTACAGTGGCAGTGTAGGTATTTCATTTTAGCCATGTATGGATTTGATAGGAACACTGGCATCTACCACCTTTCTCTTCCTTTGCATTTTCTGTATTTAATAGTTGTCTATTAGACATAATGTGCAATTATTTCTAATATTCATGCAAATTAGATTGTAGTATATGTAATAAATTTGCATATGTAAAATTTGTAATATGTAGTAATATTTACATATAGTAAGATCTGTGTTTTTTTTAATTAATAGACTTATATGAAATTCTGTACATGGAATGAGTGATATTACTATTAAAATCACATTTCTACTACATTCCAGAAGATTGAGTCCTCTCGGCTCCTAACTAATTTTATGTTTCCATCTCTTCATTGATAGAAAAAGATCATTCAACTGGTAAACTTCTGAGTATACTCGGATTGTTTTTCTGTTGATATCTAGGATGTCTCTTTTAGTGTGAATTTTAAAACACTGGAGGTTGCTGTAAAATTATTCAAAGCACTCAAGAGCTTTATTAACAAATCAATTTATCCTAAAATGCAGTGCAGCTGATGTACTTTACACACACACACACACACACACACACACACACACACAGAGAGGGGGGGGGTTAAAAATGCAACACTGACAGGCCTGACTATGACTGATAAGGAGAGCTGAAATACAGCTTGATGTATTTTGAACATCTTACCAGTGCGCTCACCTTTTTTTCTTCTGAGGCATAAAAGTATCTTTGTTCAAGGACAAAGAGTTCAGAGTTTTCTCAGTTCATGAATTTGGAATAGACAAGCATAGTCTAGTTAAATGCATCTTGCTTGAGGCAGAGCTGGCCCAGGGTGAACATTCACATCTCCTATGGTTTCATAGACAACCAGGCTAAACTGCATCTGCTTTACAAGGACAGCTCTGTGCTTTAATAAATAGGTACTACTGAGGCCAAGTGATAGGACAACCTTTTCACAATTTCCTAGATTCAAAAACCACAATAATGCTTTCATTTAATTGCACTAGGCTCCTGCAATGTAAATGAGAGAGTCTGAGAAGCTGATCTTATAGAATTGTTTACTTAGAAATTCCTGGATGATTCTAGACAAAGCTGGTGAATTTTCCCCAGGGCAGAATGCTTTTTATTTCTCTGTAACTGAGGAATGCAAAATCACTGAGCTGAGCAAGGGTTCGTTCTACCATTGCATTTTGGCTCACCTATTTCATAATTTCTTCAGTCCTGAAATGAACAAGAAGATAGTGTTTTTGTCACTCCTTGTATTAATGCTGCGTGTTCCTCATTCACAAGAACCCATAAGTCATAAGTTAAAATTGAAGCTAATTGGTTACCTTTGTGTTCATTCCCTGATGGAATAGTATCTATCAGTAGAAAAGACTAGGGAATCATTAATTTTCTATACTCTTCCACTCAAGCCTCCATCTGCTGCAAAGAACTTGATGGAGTTTTGAGACTGAAGCTGTTGATATTATGACTCAGTACCTAGAGAATGTTCTGGTATGGCAAAAAATAATATCTGTCTCAATCCTGAATGGCTGTGGCTGTTTGGGATCTCTGGGTTGGGGATGTTTCCACGATTGGACTTGGATGAGGTTTACCTCCTCATTCAAAATTGGAGCACAACCTGGGTTTCACTTTGACTTGTACCTACTACTCAAAGAACAGATGATGTCCATGGCCAGGAAGTCCTTTGTATGATATTTCTTGTACCCAGGATTATTAGTCAATGTTTCACTTTTGGATCTGTTTTTGATTTCAATCCTACAGTTTCTTTGATATATAGCTGACATTTGGGAATTACAAGCAATTTTGTTTCAGCTTTAACAGTCTCTGGCAACAAACCCGGGCAGACTGCATATTACGACATATTTCCTAAATGTACATTTCACTTGTTAATCCCATAAATGAACAAGTTTTTATAAAATATTTTGATGAAATGAGATAGAGAATGCCAAGAAAAATCCAGAAAATGAAGTCAGTCACCATTTATACAAAACTGTTGAAACATCTACTAGTTTTATACCATATCGACTGAAAAAGCAAAGGAATTTCCAGATTCAAATGTTTCAAAACTATATGAAAATTGAAAATGTGGAATTATGAATCGTTCTGTCTTTTTCATTTGGCATAAAGAAATCTGCAATAGTGAAGATAAAGGAAAAAATAAAGATTATTTGTAATCTTTAGTTCCTTATAGTAGTACGCCCTTGTGTTCAATTTTTAAGTCTTATCATTTATCAGTTATTTTTTTAAAATAACTCAAAACAAAAGCATTTTCCCATAGAGCAAAAAGATGGCTATTCTCTCCGCTGCCAGAGCAATAAAGCCACCACAGACCTTTGTCTTGTGATGTACTCATTAGAAGCAACTGTCTGGAGCAATTTTGGGCAATTTCAAGTTCTCTCCTTGTCCATAGATGAGTTATGAATAGCTAGTCCACTCACCAGCTCTTCGTTCTACTGAAATTCTGTTCTGATTTTTGTTGTGTTATTTTCAGTCCACCATTTCTTCACCTGAAGTCATTACATGCCAATTCTTGAATATGTTTGGTGTCTTGATGTGAAAAATAGAGTCCCTAGCTTCTGGACTTTTTGGTCCTCATGCATCCATCAAAGCCAATAGATCTATAAACTGAAAAAAAAAATCCCGGGAGCTTTTGTCCTTTTTATCTCCTGGGAAGATTTGTCTAAATTTGAGAGTAATATTCCATTCATGTGTTCAATAATACCAGTAATTATTTTATCATTTGTAATTTATATAAGCTTTTTGGGGAAAAAAAAATCATTAAATTGTCCCTTGTTCCTATCTGAGACATAAATGGAAGCCAGTATTAAAGTTTTCTCTTGTTTGAATTTTAGAATTAAATTCTGCTCCAATAAGGAATTTATACAGTGTAAGGTATTTTTAACTGTAATTTGTGGAATTATATGGATTTAAAAAAAAAAAAACAGGTGCCAAGCACCCCCAAAATGAAGGTTCTCTGAGATAGTGAACTATATACTATTGACCTGCAGAGTCAGGCAAACTGAAATCATTCTATTCCAGCAAGAATGAAAAAGCAGATTCCCATTTATTTGATATAAACTAGACATCATAGAGAAAGCATGCCTACTGTAATCTTATATCTTACGCATCGGGACATATGACCCTTCTCTATGACTTGTACTACTAGGATGAGAAGCAAAATACATAGTACCATGATGGTAACAAATATTATCGGAATCAAACAAGTCCGCCTGTATTCCATTAAATGCCTTTCTGTTTTTCGGCATGACACTGGTTTACACATGTTTTCTAAGTAAGAATCATTAAATTGGGTCCATTGACTGATTTCTGGCTTTAGCTTATAACTATAGATGTGCTGCAGCATCTGGATGTTGATGCTTTTATTCCTACAATAAAAAAGTTTCATTTCTTTTATTAATCTTTTTTTCCTTTCTCATGCCAGTAGAATTTTTTTCTTGTGAATTTCCACTAGAAAAACAAGTTTGTTCTATTAATCTTTTCCCACTCTTCCAATACAGCTATCACGGACATCATAAATAAATTTTAAAAAGTTGAGGAATCAATTAAACAGTTCTTTGCTTAAGACTTTGTAGACATTTCTTCTCTAACATGAAATCCTTCAGAGGGATATGGCAAAATACATCATGACCTCTATCAGTGACTGCTTTTACTTAGCTTTTTCTTGGGGTGTGAGGACGGAAAACAAGATCAACACAAATAATTTTGTCACTTATTTCTAAAGGTAGATACCATATCTTTAGTGCTTACCTATGACTGAATTCATTACAAACATTAAGATTTAAATTATTCAGTTCTTTGATATTTTCTTTTACAGATTATCTATAATAACCATCAGGGTAATCATAAATTAATGCAAAAAAATGAAAGAATATGGAACCAAGGAGATGTCTCTCCATATATTTTGTTGGATAAAAGTCAGCATTTCACATATAAAAGGATATTGGATACATCCATAAAATGTGCTAAAACACACTATTAAGGCCTGGTATTTATGAATCAGATGCTTTGATTAGTAAATTATACTTTATGCTTCCCTGTTATATGTGACCACAGCCACAGTCACTTTCAATACATTGCCCAATATAAATATTAATGTTTCCCATAAAATAATAATAATCACAAAATCTGTAATTATACTTTAGAAGGGGCGGGGGGGAACCAGCATTCTTTTCTTTTCTTTTTTACATTCATCCTGATGTGAATGCAAATAGTTTAGCTTCTGGCAAAATTATATCTTACCAGAAGCTGAACTATATACACACATTCCTACAGAGAGAAGTTCCCTGAGGATGGGCTCCAACATGACTCTGAAAGCTCAGAAGATTAAACTTCTGGTCCCAGTGACTGATTCAAACTGGATCCTACAACATTATTCTGGGACACATATATTTCCCTTATTTTATATAAATCCCCCCTCTCTCTCCCTCCCTCCTTCCCTCTTCTTTCTTTCTGTCCCCCCCTCTTGTTTAAATCCAATCTATTTCACAAATGCTTTATGTAACATAGCTCTTTATGAACACAATAATTACAAATGTTCCCAATGAATATGATGATATACCTTTACCATAGTGTGGCGGCATGGAAAAATAATACAATTTTCTTCTATTAATTACAATATTAGAAGCGAGGATCACCCAATGAACTGTGTTGGGATGCATACATACATATAAACTTAAGCAAATCCTTTTCATGATAGGCAAGATGCCTCTAGTTACTAATCGCAGAAAAATAACAATAAAAAGGTTAGTGTTCTCTTTCCGATTTCATAAATATCTCAAGAACTTCTGTCCCCCCCACAAAAAAAAATGTGGAGGAGAACATTGGACTAGCTACCAGGTGAGTTCTTCATGTGTGCTTTACATAAGTGGTCTTATTAAATGAAGTCCAACGTAGATTCACTTCAATACAAAAATGGCTAAGGAATGGGTGAGTTGGTCATTTGATAGCATTCATCCACCCACTCTCTAAAATCCAAACGTTGTTGCCTTCCTTATAGACAAATCCTATCAATGCTTATTTAAAACTTGTCTATATTGTAACCCTTATATTTGCCTGTGTTCATTGATTTTTGCCAATGGCTGCTTCCTTTGCATTTGGGACACTTCCTTAGCTCTCTTCAGTAAGATGTGGAGAAGAAAGAAATAGCAAGCAACGCAGGCAGTAGAAGAAGTAACAGCCAAGAATTTCACCCAGGATTTGATCTAAGGATGGTTTTAAAAGTTCAGGCCGGATGTAGAATCTACCTGACAAGCATCACATCAATATTTCCTCGGTTTTACAATTGTGCCAACATCTTCATGATGCTGAAATAACTTTTGAAGACTTTGAGCAATTTATATTAATCCTTGACCTCAATACCAAACTCACTCTGAATTGAGCCATTAAAGAGTTTGCCCAATAGAGATAACTACATTAGGCCTCCTACTGTTTTCATATTACCTTAGTGGGTTGTTTTTTTTTTCTTCCTACTGAAATCAATCTCAGTCAGAGAGGCTATTTTCTTTATATCAGTTCTTTGATCAGAGGCAGCCAGTACTTATAATCTTCCAAGAAATATGTTCTTGTTGGATTTCTAAGCACATTTTGAACTCCCAAGAGTTTTGGATAGTTGAGATAAAGTTTTAATAAGAATCAACATGGCTGGTCTGAGTGCCTATTGGAAAAAAGATGGGTCTCAGGACCCTTTTGATGCTTTTGAATTTTGTGTGAAGGGGGCAAAAAAAAAAGAACATGTTGCAGTTTTCTTTGCTTTTTGTGACAGATACCGTAAGAACTAACATGAGATTGTTCATTATGATCCAAGTTCTCTTCTAAGTCTGTAAGCAGGCTTTCTGTTAAATTTTTGCATTAGATTTTCTAAATAAATCATCATGTAAGCCAACCATTTTTTTCTCATTATTTTTTTCCATCTTTAACTGTACAATGAATAACAGTTTGCAGAACAAATTAGAAAGAGGCCTCATTTTGGAGCATATTGAAATGTTCAGAACTCACTATGAATATGATGGATATTAACTGGGAAAAAATCACAAGCACTGAACCTATAAGGGCATTGTAATGCAGCATACAAAGTCTTTAGATCTGTCTTTGGTGGGTCCAAAAAGACTAAAAAAAGCTCTCTCTAAAATGATGATTAGGAATTCTTTTTTTAAAGTTTATTCTGATTATAAGCTTAACAACAGGAAGTTACAATGAGTTTCATTTTGAGCAAGAAAAAAGGATTCAGTGGTAAAAAGTCCTCAGAATGAAACATTTAGAGCATTGTTTTGTATTTTTTTTATTTGTGACACATAGAAGAAAAACCCAGCAGAACATTGTTGGAGATGCTTTAGGCTTCTATTTGTGAGTGGGTGTCGATAAGCTTCAAAATGTCTAGAAAGACATTGAACTTTAGGATGTCTTTCAGCCCAAGGCTTAAACTTTCAGATGCTGTGTTCAAGCATAAATCCAAGCATAAAGTCAAGTTAGGAGATTTCATTGTTTCAGCATAAACTTTAAATTTAAATTAAAAAATAATAATAATTTTACAATATTTCAGATGCAGGAAAGACTGACTAGGGCTAGCTGAGTTTTAAATACAAGTATACCATGCCTTAGTCCATTGACTCTGAGCATTGTCTCCTTTATATTTTGGTGTTTATATTTGTTCTATAGGGTTAGCCACTTTCTTCTTTAAATGGCCAGATAGTAATATATAGTTTTCTTCAGGCATTAAAAAGAAACCTGATAATTTTATTCCATAATTAGGGAATGCTGACTGTTAAGAGGTCATTATTTCTGTCATGTCCCTGGTGGAGACTGACACTGAGAGAGAGGAGGAACAGCCGACGGAGTGGAAGTGTGGCTTCGGAGGTTGTGGAGGAGGCTGGGGAAGGGCTGCACAATCAGAGAAGGACCCAGGCCTATTCCCTATCCATCTTAGGACACGCAGGGAGGAGAGGATAAAGGAGAGACGTGGTCTACTTGGGAGGAGAGGGCCTTGATCCTCTTCATGGGCTGCAGATGTGACAACTGAATAAGAGTATGGACATGTGTACTGGTGAACGCTGGAAACAAAGCATGGAAATATCTCTAGTTTATGGTTCCTCTCTGAGTTTGGCATCCTTTCCAGTGCGTGTTATCTGTGGACATCCTCCAGCCCTTATCTTGCCTGTTTTGTGTTGCTTTTTCCTTTCTTCTTGTACTGTTTATGTGGGAGTTTTTTGGCTTCTGTCAAGACTATTCGGAGCTTGGAAGCAAAGAGAAGGAATAAAAGGGGCTTCACCTGTTTTCTATGACTGTGTTTGTTTTGTATCCCACCCTGGGTCATCACAATTTCCTAGATTCTAACAAAATGTTTCTTATATGATCAAAAATGCTATATGGATTCTCAATTTGGGGGTGTCCAGAACATTTGATCTTGAAGACAATAAAAGATTTCAAATTATAAAACAAAGGCAGGAGGATCTTTCTGAGCTTGACTTAGAGTATAATTTGAGTTTGCTCCCCCAGCGGCTCCTGTAACACTCAGTATAACAGTCTTAGAAAAAGGAGATCTCTAGTTAAACAATTAAGAGTAATAAAACCCCAGGAAATGACTGTATTTCCATTGAAGTTATTTAGAGCAATTTGGATTGGTGGACCCCTGTGTTAGTCTCCCTATTTATATTTATAGATATTGAAGCCCTGATTGCAAAGCAGGGGTGGGAGGCTAATTCTGATAGTTCCAATCAATAAAAAAGGCAACTGGGATTAGCCTGCTAATTACAAGTCCATTAGCCTCCTTAGCATAATTTGCACATTGTCAGCTAGGCATTATTTTATATATATATATAAACTTTTAGAGTGAGTCAAGTCAGAAAATATCCTAGCAGAAGAACAAGGGGGCTTTCAAGCTAGGCAATTAGTTTTAGATCACACTTTTATTGGCATCTTGTCAGAAAATATACTTTAGGCCGGGGTGTCAAACTGGTGGCCCATGGGCCAGATGCATCACACACAGGCCGCAACCACCCTAGCTCCACAAATGTGAAAAACATTATGAAATGTCACGTGATGGTAATGTGATGCTGCAAGTTTGACACCCATGCTTTAGGCCAAGCTCTCATAACATGCTTTTATAAATGTTATATTTGTTTTGGTGCTTACTTCTAGATGTAAACCATGGTGTGAACTTGAGGACTCTATAGACTTCCCTTTTTCCAAGCTGGTTAAATATTAAAGCCAAATAATGGTTTCAAAACTCAGAAAAGTCCTACCATTTAGGACAGACAAGAGAGATTCCTCTCTACCCACATGCCTCATGAACATTGGGAACTTACATAACTTCTACAAACTCTGCATTTGAGTTTTGATCATTGTCGACAACAAGTGATGTGGCCTTCTGAGTTTAAAGTAGACTTTCCCAGCTCTTTCTGGGTTTGGTGAACAGACAAAGCAAACACTTTGTCATTCAGTTACACCTGTGACAAGTCATTTCCAACCTATGTCTTTCACAAGTGCATCTCAATATCAAACCAAACAATACAGTAATTATACATAATTATCTAATAGTTCTCTGTATATGAGGTCTCATTTTTAACTCTTCCAATAGTATTTCCATCCATAAAAAGTTAATTATTTATCTTTCTAATCTTGTCTTTCTTAGCTGAGAATAAAATCAGAGGTGGTTCTGACCAGTTCTGGAGAACCGGTACCGGAAATTTTGAGTAGTTTGGAACACCACCTCATACTGGCCCCGCCACCATCTATTCTCTGCCTCCTGAGTCCCAGCTGATCGGCTGGGCCTTCTTTTGTTGGACTGCACAGGAGAACGGAGCTGGAAATCAGGTTAGTGGGGTAAGAATGGAGATTTTGCAGTATCCTTCCCCTGCCACGTCCACCAAGCCATGCCCACAGAACCAGTAGTAAAAAAAATTGAATCCCACCATTGAATAACATCCCAATTATTTCTGGGTGGTTTACTTTCAAGATAATACAGTAAAAAAAATCACACACATACCTAGTTAACATGCATTATGATTTGTAAAATGTGTGAAGAAAACAGTGATTTTATTTTAAGGGAAAAGTACACTTCATCCACATAACTGTATTCTAATACTGAAGATATGCATACCTATCTGAATGCAGCAGGAATTAAATACTGTCATTATTTAAATTAAATAATATTTAATTCAGTCAATATTTATCTTAATGAAAAATGTAATTTGATTTAAATAAATAATCATATCCATGTGTTCTCTTTGCCTCTACAATATTCCACTCATCCTTTGCTTTCCAGCACAATGTAGACTTTTCTGCTGATAAAACTTTTAAACTCAAGATGTAAAGAGGAAGACTAAAATTAGTGTTCAGCCTGACTATTATATAGCCCTGTTATGTAATGCAAAAGAGCTACTTGCAATTACTCTTTCAAAATGCACATAATTAACATTGTGTATTTTAAAACAGCTTTCATTTTTCCATTCTTCTACAAGATGAAGAAATAAGAATAATTATGTTCATATCTGAGACATCCTTCTTCTTCATTCAGTGCTCTCCCTCTTCCTCTCCGTCTCTCTCTTTCTCTCTCTCCTGTTTTGCATTTGTGCAAAATACTTCTGATAATTCTGCATATTTCCTTGTGTATTCTCTTCACGAACAAGTCATCAAAGAGACAGAGGTGAATGTTCTGCCATAACTGAAGAACTATAAACAAGTGTATGAATTCAGAATTTAAACATCCTGTTGAGGACTTCATACCCTTGGGAAAGACACTATATCCAATTCATTATCTTCCCTTTGACAATGGCATTATTAGGAATGCAGTAAAATTACTCTGTCATATTGCTCATATCTGTCATTAAGTAAATGTTAAAGTCCATCTTTGTTAAAGAAATTGTTTTGTTCAAAAAAACCTCTGAAAATAAAACTGGCCTTCATCCATCATGATAGAATCTGAATCCCAATGAAAAATATTAAAATGCTAAGTGTATTTAAAATGCCATATAGCAAACCACTGCAGTAATCTACTTGTTAAAGAAAAATAGGGATATGGTTTGCTTGAAGTTTAATTATACAATTGGCTATTATTGTTGCAGTTGAGAAGCTTCCCTTTCTTTTACAAGCAAACATGTTGGATTGGACGGAATAAATAGGTCTGTCTTTTCTTATTCATAATATTCAAAAAGAGTCATGTATTGCTTTAAATGACTTTCATTTATAGCATTCTTCTGCACGATTTAGTGATTAATAAGAAGTCTGCAGTGTCATGATGTCATAGCACAGGTAACTTTTCTTAAATGTTACTGAGAAGAGGTGAAAACCCGGTAAGTGTGTGTGTTTTTCTGGAAGCTGGCCACTGTTTAATATGTGAAGTCCTGAGTGCTGTCTGAGATTGGCTGTTTGCTTGAAGACATTTCATTATTCTACGAGGTAACATAGCCAATGAGAATGTGGAATTTGCTTCCTGTTTATGTATAGTAGCTTGCCGGTTTTGATGGAGGTGTGGTTTTCTCCTTGATTAGGGTATAGTTTACAGTTTGATTGTTTGCCTGGTGTTAATCCTTGATTATCTGGATATTGACTATTGGAGAGGATGTGTTCTAGTGTTTTTGTTCCCTTCTTAGCATTTTTTATTATCTCTTAAATGGTGTGTAAAAATGATTTATTTCTATGTGTCTACTGATGGCTAATTTGCCTGGGTGCCAAACTTCCAGGAATTCCCTAATATTTTTGATTAACCTTGGTGTAGGATGCTAACAATTTTCTAGATGAACCTATAGTTGAGTTTGTCCATGTGTTGTGAGATTAAGGAGTTGTCATTGTGCCTGACTGCTAATAAACATTAATGGATACACTCTGCTAGTCTTCTATCTTTCTGCCCTACATAATGGCTGTTACAGTCTTTACTCTGCATGTTGTAGCAATGGCAATAGCATTTAGACTTATATATTGTTTCACAGTGCTTTACAGCCCTTTCTAAGTGATTTACAGAGTCAGCATATAGTATTGCTCCCAACAATCTGGATCCTCATTTTAGGAAGGCCTTGGAAGGATGGAAGGATGGAAGGATGAGTCAACCTTCAGCCTATTTGCACTACTCAGGTCCAGTAGACACAGATAAACCTCCAAGTGCTTCAACAACTCTCTAAAAGTACAAATGACCAGCTCTCTGCAAGGAATCCTTCCATTCCCCACTATCCTGTCAGAGCTGAAGAAGCTTCTTGGATGAGAAGCAGAACCTCTTCAAAGAAAAACAAGAAAGTCCGGTTACCTACAGGGAAAAAAAAAACAACTTTTGGGTCTTATGTGAAAGTAGTTTCCATTCAACTGCAATGGAAGCTCTGATGTTCCTGAATATTTCAAGCCGTTTCCCTTAATTCATTCAGAGTTGAAATTGGGGTATACCACCTTTGCTATGCCTGGGAACATAATACAAAAGTTGAAACAAAGATTTGGACACTTTCACAAAATGATTGCAATGCAGTGGATGGTTTACAAAACAGTGGTTGAATCAGGAACTGATAGTTTTAAGAAACAAATTCTCCAATACATTGTAATCCTCAATTCAAACAATGAAGAGAAATTGAGGTTGGGAAGGGGAAGCTGGATGAGACGCTGGGGGACTTTAAGCAGAAGTTATGGTTCAATTTGGATTTCTGCACTGTGCAGGGAATTGGATTCAGTGGCCTAAAAGGTGCTTTTCAACTATAGGTACAAAAAACAGAATACATCACCAGAAGTGAAAATTGAAGAATGGCTCAGATAGCTTTTAACCATTTCTACCTGTGTTGTCAGCTAGATATCGACAAAGCCAATCCTAAAAGCTTGCAGGGATTGTACAACTTCTTGAACATTCACAAAAGGTCTGAAATAAAGCAATTCCATTTTAGGGCAGACTCTTATCCCTAAGCAAATCCTTTCATGCCAAATGAAAGTTTGATGAAAATTCATAATTAAACATTATGACATGGCAGAATTAATTAGAATTTGAGGTGAAGAACTTTCTTATTATTAGAAACAATTTTTAAAAAGGTGAGAAGTACTAAGCAATACATTCAGTAATATGAAAAAGAATGAGCAAAACATGCATATGCCTAATTATCTGGAAATTAAAATCAACAAGTAAACACCAGAAAAAATGTTAATCATTCAACCACAAAACATTGTATTTATTAATCACAAAATGTATTCATAGATATAAATATATACCACATACTGTACTTTATGGCCTAATTTGTGGGAACTGTTCAGTAACACTTTAATGATTGTTGCTCAGATCCACAAATTAAATTCCAACAACTATTATTATTTCTTTAAAATACCTACAGTGATCAGTGCACCAACCAGTAGGTGAGGATTATGCATCCAGCACCATGTGCCATAAAAATGCTGCCCTATTTCTTTTTTTGTTTATAGCTGCATGACCTACTATATATGAGGTGTTTATTATTATATACTTAGAAAATGGTTTTAAACTGGTTTAATACGTGTTAGTTTTCAGTAGGGATTGTCTGGGGGAGGGTATCAAATGGACATGGCAGTTAAAACCCATGCCCCCTTTGAACTCTTTCACCATCATAGGCACCTACAAAAGGATGGGACACAGCATTGTTTTTGTAAGATCCCTTAATGATATACTATTGTTGTTACTACCCATTGTTTTGTTCTGTTTTTAGTTTGGACTTCCCATTGTGCATTCTCATTTCTTTGGATTCTTTCCTACATTCAACTAGTAAGTGCAACCATGTATTTTCTCACCAACTATATCAATCCTCAGTCCTGACATCAACCATATCCTCTTATGTCTTGCTTTCTCTATCACCTTCCAGTTTGCCTGATTTAGGTTTTGAATCCTTGCCGATTCTTCATACTCCTGTAGTAATCCAACATGGCTCAATAACTGTAATTTTACTCAGGTTTGCCTTATTCTACTTTACTTTAGTTTTTAGTTTATTCTAGTTTAGTTTTGCTGGACTTCCTTAATTAGGACTCACTCTCATTAGTTCATCGCCTTGCAGTCTACATTAATACAGTACATTTTTATATAAAGATCAGTATTTAATACGTTGAGAAAATAGGATAATGAAACAGAGATTACCTACGTTAAGAACAACTTTCCTAGGTAAGCATACCTACCCATTTTTAGCAAACTTACACTAGCTAGAAGTTCAGTAATTTTAAATTTCTGAACTTCCATATGGAAAAGTATACCATAGAAAGTAAATATTAGATCTACCAGGAAATGGACATAAACTACTGGTGGCTGGGAATATGGTGGAGTCCAAGTATTTCATTCCCAAAGTTGTCTGTGTGGTCTAAATTATGTAAACACAAAGGAAGAGAATAGTATTCTTCATAAATGACTGTTTTTATACTGCATGTAAAATTGAAGCAGAATATAAGTAAACAAGGAAATGCTGTAAGGCTGCATAGTAAAGTAGCTTCATTAAAATAAGATGGCATTACTTTCAGACTTAATTTGCTGAAAAAATCTTAAAAAACTAATGCTATAACGAAAAATGAGTAAGAAAATACATTGGACTTTTATGAAACTCAATTGCAGTCATTCACTGAATATTATGGTAGAAGCTGTAGCACATTATGGGTTAACTAGACAGTGAAATAACAGCGGTAAATGTTGACAGAAATGTTCCTTCAGATTTGTAAAGAAGATACATGTCATGAAATGACATGTAGTAGAAGGTTGCTGAGCTATACCATGTCCTTCACTGATGCAGTTATCAGCTTTAATTTCTGCCAGCATTGTCAATGATTGTGACATATTATAGAGGGAAGTGGAAAGGACCTCAAAAGTCAGTAGGAAGAACTACTACCAAGGCAACAGTAAGATAAGCGGGAATTGAGCCCTGGCCAAGAAAATTATTTGAGAAAACATTTCAGACAAGCCTCCCCCTAGTTCCAAAGATAACTTGAAGAACAGGAAAGTACATTCAGACCTGCAAGATTGGGTTACTATAAAAAATAGTCCTGAACCACATGACATTGATTTCTTAGCCATGCCTGTCTTGTTGAGCTGATACCCATCTCTGCTCCACATATTTAGATTATGGGTGTGTATCAACCCTTTGAGGTAGGCCAAATCAGGAAACAGATACAGCAAGAACTCCAGATATGATACTTTATTATTGTAGGCCAACATAACATAGTCTTAAAAGCAATCTAAGTCTCTCTCTGTCCCATCTTACAAAATCAAGACAGGGATATTTTGAATTTATTTCTAGTCCTCACTTCAATCTGTGCACTGTAATTTTTTTTCTCCAAGTCCCTCCTTTCTGGCTCTTTACACAGTGTATATGTGGTGATTTATTCTGTTAAGAGGACATTAAGCCAGTACTACTCCCCTCTGTGTTAAGCTCTAAGTACAATATCAGCATTGGCTTCATGTCAAGCTCCTTGTAATATATTTCAACCAAAATAGATTTAGGTGGTTGGAAACATCACCAATAGGAGACAAGAGGAGATGTGAAAGAAAAATGCTTGCTCTTATCCTTTAGGCATTATCCTCACAACAAGTTAAAAGATCTGGGAATCTAGGACAAGTACTATAATGCAGAAAAATCTATATCTTTACATAGAAATCTAATACAGGATATTAAGATATAAGAAATAAGGTTTTGCATATATAAGCTTCCCTTTTAACTAGCCTGGAAGTAAACTTCCAGACAGTGCATGCATTGTTCAAGATAGTATAAAGGAAGCTATATTTGTCCTAAAGAAAAGAAAAGTTTGAAAAAAAAAATTGCCCGAAAATTCTGAGACTTAGACATATGATCACCACCTCATATAACCAAATGCTCTGCAAATCACTTTGCTGGGAGAATGTGGCAGCAGCCAGGGTAATTCTCCCAAGTAAATTAAAGAGAATTAAGAAAGCTGACCCTTCCCATTCTCTGTTTTGATAATGCAATTTATTAGGCAAGAGCTCTGCTTGATTGCTTCAATTGAAGCATAATAGGGATAATAATAGAGACTGCAGTTTCTTCTAAGCCTTAACAATGATGACTGATGTGCAGTTTTATGGCTAAGAGATGACCAATGATCATGTTTTAAACCACGATAGCTTCTTATGAGATGCTTTTAATGTTTTAAATTGTTGATCTAATCATTACTTCCTATATATGATTCAGTGATTCAATTTTCTATTTATGGACATTTTCTATGACATGAAGAAGAAATATAGTTTGTGGTTGCTTTAATCTAACACATTTATGAATCTCATTAAGATACAAGCTAAAATTGATGTCCATAGACAATTTCAATTCTATCTATCTATCTATCTATCTATCTATCTATCTATCTATCTATCTATCTATCTATCTATCTATTATCTATCTATCATCTCTGTCTGTCTGTCTGTCTATCATCTATCTATCTGGATGAGAGGAAGAAAATGATGATTGGCTTATCTGTTCTATGATCTTCTACTGTGAGAGCCTATATTTCACAATCTTACTCACCATTTAATGAGAAAGCTTCCTCTGAATATCAGTATGTAGTCACAATCTAGAGAGTAAGTAGTGCTATTTGTTTCAGATAATTGATTTAATTCTCTGAAATGGCTTTCTTTTGTAGTACTAATAAATTTATGCTGAGGCCCAGGCAGGTTCTGTTGCTAAATCTTACAGGGACAAAAAAGGAGTATAAAACTATAAAGCATAATACTAAAATTGGCAGAAAGAGACAGAAGAAGGAGAAATGTTCAGAGATGTAACACTATATGGAAAGGAACAACTCATACAGTCATCAATAGACAAGAATCCAACTAATGCAGCTTTAAGTAATTTCTTGAAGGCTACACTGCAACAATTTCTTTATATCCAGTTCCATTTTGCTTCTTTGTCTCAACAGAATATTTCCCAGATTTTACAAGATAAAGGCTGAGAATTGAAGAACTGTGTAGGGACTTCTTCATGAGATGCTGTAGTCCTTCAAAAAAACAACAATAACAGCACAGTCCCTTCTGCCTAGCTGGACAAGCAACCCAGACCTGGCCTCCAATAGAGATATGATTAGAATAAACAAATAAGACAGATTTATATGCATGCAGTTTCCTGAAGGGTACTTTCACAAATAATTGTAAAAGGCAAAATCTATGTGAAGGCATTTAGGAATGAATTCTGTAGCATAAATTTATCACCATCACGTGCATAATATGTGAATCTACTTTATCCTTCTGGTGACCCACAAAAAGAAAATCTTTACACCAAAATGCATATATATTCAATAATCTACTTCTTTTCAGAGTAAGCAACAACATGCAAAGTACAGAAAGAGCATAGGAAATGGCAAGCCAAAGAAATTAAACACACAAGTAGACAAGAAGATATATCCAAAACTAATTGTCTCTCCTTACTTTTCCATCATTATGAAATTGCCAAATATCTATATAGTGCTTTAGATATACTGCCTTTCATTCATTAAACATCCTATATTCTCTTTCTCAAGAGTCTTATCAACTGCATCCAACTATGCTTTTCTCGGTCTTTCTCTTCTCTTGATCCCTTTGCCTTTATTCATATATTATTTTGTCATTCAATTCCCATTCATACTCCTTACATGACCACTTTGATATGCTGCTTTCATACCACTCACTTTTGTACTCAATTCTCCTTTCTTCATCTTCCATTCACTGTGAATCTATCTCTATATCCACTGCATTCAACTTATTATGGTTTTTCTTGACAATCATTGTTGATTTGACAATCATTTTTTTGGCTAACGTTTCAACAAATATCAATTCCTCAGAATAACTCTCATACTACCCACTATTTTTCTACCACCATTTGCACTTTTTTTTCTACTCATTGTTCAATTTTAATAAAGAGCAAAAAAAAAAAAAAATCAGCCACTTACTCTAGGAATTAACTACATGGTATGATTTGCAATTGTTCACAGATTTACCCTTTGAAACACAAAAGTTCTAATGTTACCACTAACACTTTTAATATAAATGTATCCATAAATACATTAAACAAGCATGAGGACATCACACATTGTTGTTCTTACTCCCTGTCCCATGTTCAGCTATTTGGAAAGTATTTTATTTATTCTCACACATTTTAGTTCCATCATATGCCACTCTTATCACCATCAGCTACCAACCTTCAACTTTATTTCTATTCACGTCATCCAACACTTTCTGTAAGCCAACAAATACACAGAGACCTTTCTTTCTCACATTTGCTGAAGAGCAAAAAAAAACTGGCTTGCCTAGCCCTGTGAGACACAAAGCTCCAACATACTTTCAAATTTTACAATTTGATCACACCCTTTTGATTAGAATTCTTCCAAACATTTTCCAGTGCTTGCCTCACAAACAAATCCCAAGGACAGCACATGTGTGCGAGCACCTACAATGCAGCACCCACAATGCAATGCGCCCTGCCCCCTGCACATGTACATGCAACTCCCCCTTACGTTCACTGCACATGTGCGTGCCTCACAGCTGATTTTTGGCCTGTTTGAAGCCTTTTTCGCCCTCCCAGAGGCTTGAGGGAAGCCTCTGCAACCTCAGGAGACCGAAAAACAGTCCTTCTGGAAATACCGGAAGTGCTTGTTTTCAGCCTCTGGAGGACCTCTGGAGCCCGGGGGAATCCATTTTCGCTCTCCTGTGGGCTCGAGGGAAGCCTCTGTAGCCTTTAGAGGCCAAAAAACTGGCCATTTCAGCACTTCCGGTATTTCTGGAAATAACGGAAGTGCCAAAATGGGCCCAATTTTTGGCCTCCAAAGGCTGCAGAGGCTTTTCTCGAGCCTCTCAGAGGGCAAAAAAGGCCTCAAATGGGCCAAAAATCACCTGGGAGACGTGTGCATGAGCAGTGCAGGTAAGTTTGGCTGGGGCTTGTGTGCCCATACAAATGGCACCATCATGGGTATAGGGAATAATAAAGCATTTTCCAAGGTCAGGCACAAGTCAGTTTTCACAATTCTGTTGAAGTTTTACAGCCCCCTCTATCAACAAAACATATGTTTCTTCAACTACACATTGTATGATGGCATTTATATCATTTTTCAATATTCTCAACAGCATTTATGACTTAATTTTCATCCAGTTTTTTTCTTGTATGTTAGCTTTTATAGTGGTTAGAATGGAGTATTGCAGGCTAACTTTACCCACTACCAGAAGTTCGAACCTGACCAGTTCATGGTTGACTCAGCCTTCCATCCTTCTGAGGTGGGTAAAATGAGGACTCAGATTGTTGGGGGTGATATGCTGACTCTGTAAACAGCTTACAGAGGGCTGTGAAGCACTGTGAAGTGGTATATAAGTCTAAAGGCTATTGCTATTTGAGTTATTTTGCTATGCATTTCACACAACTATCTAAAATACCCCTTCCAACATTCCCTCACTTCAGTTTCATGCTAACATATTTCATTATTTTCATTTTTAATTCTTTTAAATTTGCTGGTAACTTTCCTCCACCTCAAAGAATTTTTTTAAAATATATTTTCAGCAAAATCACTCCATATTTTCATTGCCTGGTCTTTAAATATCATCTTTCTCTGTAACTATCCTTTTTCTTTCAATACTTCATACATTTTCTCCCATCCTCATTTTTTGCATTCTTTCATATCCATGTTTTTCATCCACAACCTTTTTCACTTCATCATTCTATCTAGCATTTTTGAAAAATTCATTAAAAAAAAACACACCACAGGGCCCCTGTGTTAGGCCCTCAAATCACTACATCTTTCCTGTAAATATTCATCAACTGCACTTACAAGATCAGACCACTTTACAAGCATCTTTCTCCTTCCTCTTAGCTTCACAGAAGCACAATATATTCATTCATTCACTCACTCATTCATTCATTCATTCATTCATGTTCCTCTTATCTTCCAAGTCACAATCTTCCATATGCCATAGTCATTCCCAAACAACCTCAGAGAAATTGCTTCATGCTTCCGGTTAAGCTTTTTCATGGAACACTTTTAAATAAAAGCTACAGTAAGAAGCTTTCTCTTGGCACCTTCAGATCAATAAGACAGAAAAACAATCAAAACTTAGTTTTACATGCTTATGTTATTCTGTGCGAGCTATGATCATTATCTTGCAAGTCAGTAGACCTGCTAACTCCATGATTCAGTTCCAACTGCCATATTAATATTTTAGTAAATGTTAATAGGATATGGTGGCTGAGTTTATAATATTTTTTCTTCTTTTTTATTACATATTATATATGTTGGGGAGCTATAGAAATACTTTAACATTAAAAAAATACTCAGAAGTACATGAAGTAGGGAGACATTCAGGATGGTCACTCATATCTGCACTGTATAAAAATAGCAGGTGCTGAAAATGTGTGAACTTTTGATAACAAATGAAATGCAATAATGTTATAAAATGAGAAGTCACTTGTAGAGACTTTTTTTAAAAAAGTTGTGGGATGCTGTTTGCAGTGCAACTTTCAGTTTCTTGAGACTATGTGGAGTAAACTGATCCACAAAGGCAAACATCTTTGTTCAAATAAAATGATCATTATTTTCTATATGGAACTTTTAATCTTCTACTCAGTGATATTTATATTCTTCAGTGATATTTTCATTAAATTAGTTACATTAATAGACTGATAAACAGAAGAAGAATAAGCTGAAATTTAATTTTAATCAAAGGACAAAAGAGAAAAAAATCATATTAAGAGCATCTAATAGTATTCTATTTTTTAATAAAAGAAGTACTACTATGATAACTGTAAATTGACAACTATTAAAATATAATTTAGCAAAGTAACCTTACCCTTATATAATTGATAGGAATTATAGTACACTCCGTAGAGGGAAAAAGTCCTAATTTCTTTCACTTACAAGTACATTTCTTCAAACTAAATATAATTATGAAAATGCTGGTTCTTTCTACCTCAGTTTCTTGCCATTGCACACAACAAAACAAATGTTTTGTATTTATGCTTATCTTATTCTTAAAGCCACAAATAAAAGTGTAATTGGTAATTCTTTCTGGCCTATCATTTATTCTATATAACAGACATCGAATCTTTTTCAGACACTCTAATGCTATTATCTGAATGCCAGCCTTATGACATCACCAGATAAACATGCATTACTGACATATTCTGGAATATAAATGCATTATGATTGTTAGAATGCAGTATTGCAGGTTACTTTTGCTGCCTGCTGGCTGCCTGCAATTTGGCTGTTCGAATCTCCATCCTTCCATCTTTCCGAGGTCAACAAAATGGGGACCCAGATTCTTAGGGGCAATCTGCTGACTCTGTAAAACACTTAGAGAGGGCTGTAAAGCACCGTGAAGTGGTATACAAGTCTAAGTTGCACTGATATTGCTATACAGCAATCTATACTGTCTATAATACAAATGTGGCTATCACTTCAAGCTGTTTTTTTGGTACATTGACTTAATAATGTACCAAGCTTTAGGGAATTGTGTACATGATGGAAGAGATTCACTTCTACTGGCATTTCAACATTTCCCCCTATAAGGATGAAGACAGAAAGCAGAGGTTGGTGTTCTATAGAACTGGGAGCCTTAATTCAGTATTTGCACCTTGTCCCGTAGACATTTTGCTGACCTCAGTTATAATGATCAGTTAGAATCTGTTTTTCGCTAATATCTTTGCAGAATTTCAATCTGTGCATGAAAACCAAGAAAAAAAAAACACTCTGGTCCCAAGTAAAAACAAATACCTGCAATCAGAGATGTCCTATATAAAGAGAGATGTCACAAAAATGAGGAAATAAGCAACATGGTGAATTTTAATGTTCCAATATCTAAGGGGTTGCCAGGAAGAAGAGGGGGTCAACTTCCTTCCCAAAGCACCTGAAGGCAGGACAAAAACAATGGGTGGAAACTAATCAAGGAGAGAGGCAACCTTGAACCTTAGGAGGAATTTCCTGACATTGAGAACAATTAATCAGTGGAATAACTTGCCTCCAGTAGTTAAGAATGATCCAACACTGGAAGTTTTAAGAAGAGATTGGACAAACATTTGTCTGGATATAGGATATAGGGTTTCCTGCTTGAGCGGGAAATTAGAAGACTTCGAAGGATTAGAAGACTTCCAAGGTCCCTTCCAACTCTGCTATTCTGTTATGTTGTCACATTTTAATTTAATTCTAAATTAAATAAATAAATCTCAATACCCAAACATTTGCACTTGTTTTATGACATTAGATAGAAGTATATAAGTCATGTTTGGCGGCCTTACAATACACATTTACACATTTCTTCATTTCTTTTTCCTCTCTTCCACCCACGCATTCCTCATGGATTCCTATACTGAAAATCACTTAATTCTTCTTGAGGTTAAACTGTTCTCCCACCCTATTCTGCTTTTATGTACTCCCTTCCTCTTATAAGGCTCAGTCCTATGTCATATTTTATTTTTATTTGTTTCTTTTTGTCAATTGCTTACAAGATAATAGGTATAAGTAAAAACATATTTATGAATACATGGATACATATAAGAAAAATAAAAAAAATAAAAGAAACAATAGGACAGGGACGGTAGGCACGCTGGTACACTTATGCACGCCCCCTACAGACCTCTTAGGAAAGGGGTGAGGTCAATAGTAGACAGTCTAAGGTTAAAGTTTTGGGGGTTTGGGGAAGAAATCACAGAATCAGGTAGAGTATTCCAGATATTGACCACTTTGTTGCTGAAGTCGTATTTCCTGCAATCAAGTTTGGTGCGGTTTACCTTGAGTTTGTATCTATTGTGCGCTCTTGTATTGTCATGGTTGAAGCTGAAGTATTCATTGACAGGTAGGACATTGCAATGTATGATTTTATATACTATATTTAGATCGGACCGAAGGCGGCGTAGTTCTAGGTTTTCTAGGTGTAGAATTTCAAGTCTGGTGGCATAAGGTATTCTGCAACAAGTAGAGGAGTGGAGAACTCTTCTTGTAAAATATTTCTGGACTTTCTCAACTGTGTTAATATCAGATACGTAATGTGTGTTCCAGACTGATGAGCTGTATTTGAGTATTGGTCTAGCAAATGTTTTTTTTTTTTTAATAAAGTTTTATTGAGTTTTAACAAAACAAATAAAACATCTCATTTGAGTACAGCATCGTTCCGGGTTATCACATTTCCATATAGATACAATTTCATATGCATATTCATCTTATGTATTCAACTTCATATCTTACTACTCTTTTTCCAACTTCTCACTATTTCTCCCTTTACTTCTCTTAATTTTCTTTGATGGTTATCTCATTTTCTTCTTATTCAATTGTATTTCTTTTACCTAAATTTCTATATCTTTTTATTCATTGTACTTATACTTCCGTCTGTCTTGTTTACAATTTCATATGTTCTCTTCCAACATTCTTAAGAAGCAAAATTCCCCCTATGATTGCCAATCGAAGTGCAACACCTTTAAATCTTATTGTTATTATCATATGAAATCTCATTAAACATTGAATTTGTGCTTTCTAAAATTATAACATTCAAATTTCTAATATCTATTTTATATCATGTAGATCTCATCATTCAGACTCTGCTTGGTACTTCCCCTTGAAAATGTAAAAAGAAAAATTCTAAAAACATACCAAAAACAATATATATATATATAAACACTAGTAAACAAAATAGTTATTCAAAATCATTCTACTACTGTTATGAACCTTGTAAATCTTTCACATTTCTTTTCAATATCTATCAATCTTTGAGAACAATTGAAATGTTTCCCTCCCTTCTTCATTATTACTTAACTGTTAATAAGCATACCATTGGGTAGTCATACAGTTTTATCTTATAAATTATTTACTATTAATAAGCAAAATAATTATTCAAATTCATTCTAATAACTGGTATAAATTTCCTTATAAATCTTTCACATTTCTTTTCAATATTTTATCAATCTTTAGAAACAATTGCAATGTTTTTCTCTCTTCTTCATTATTGCATTAATTATAAATAAACATACCATTACATAACAGTACAGTTTTATCTCATAGATTACTTACTTATTTCATTTCTAACTTATTACAGTATTCTACTGTCACAACACTATCTTTTGTACCTTTGCAGAATCCTCACTTTTAACTTAATTTAACCATTGTCTCTGTGTTTTCTAGCTGAGCAAATACCTTTAATCCTAGAACATTTCCCCTTTTTCTTTATTTCCTGTTTTTGTCCCTCATAAGTTCTTTCCCTTTCTATCTTTCCCCCCTTTTTCTCATCCCCTTTTTTATACCCTTCTCTAATTTTCCCTTCTGTAGTTTTCTTTTCTGCTTGTCCTTGCTGTTATACTTCTTTTTCAGACTATTGTTTCTTTTTGGCTGTTTCCTTTGATCTCAAATTTTTAACTCCTTTCCCCCCTTTTCCCCTTATTACCACACTTTGCATTATTTGATCATTGAAAATGGCTTCTTCTTTGTCCCGCCCTTCTTCTTGCTCTTGAAGCTTTTCCTTGTGCTTTTCATAGTTCAGGATCTCCATTTCAAAAAATTTAAATATGAAGCCAAAGGATCTTCCTCCCCTTTCTGCATCTTCTTTCTGGTTTTTAAGACTCATCTTCAATTCCTCCAGGAGTGATGGCATTTTAAACACTTTTGAACAACCACCCGATTGACTTTAAGTAAAAACAGAAAAAGAAAGAAAAAACCAATGCCAAAAACTTTTTTTTACAAATCACTAAATGATCCCAGACTGTTCCTTCTTGTTTCTTTCCTTTCCTTTTCCTTTCCATGGGTTACTGCATCTTTTAATAAGATTTCAGTTACAATGTATCCTCGGGAGTCTTTTCAAAGTTTCACTGTTAATCCTCTTTATTTTTCCAGGTGGCACTCCATTTTTCCATTATTCCAAGTCTCACACTTTTGCCTCCACTCTCTTCCTTTTTAGGGCTTTAAAATAACCAAGAAAAAAAATCTTTATTCTCCTTTTGACACTTAGATTTCAGCTTAAGGTTGCCTATTAGTGTCAAAATAGATTGATATAAATTTCTTTCCATACCATTTGTAATTGTCAATATAAAGATTTAAAAAAAGGTTTTTAAGCTCCTTTTCTCTCTCCTTCGCCGCTTAAAGATCTTCTTTCAGAGGTATCCCTCTAGGTACTTTTAGATTCAGGGTACCTTGCTTAGATGTTCTCTGTTGTTTAGCCCGGTCTGTCCTGCTTTCCTCTTTGTTTTCCTCCTGCACAATCTTATCCAGTCGGGTTCTTCTTTGAGGTGGCCATTTCTGACCACCGCTGCAACCGCCTTCGGGGAAGGGAGTTTAGACCAGCCAAGGAGGAGAGATGCGGCTCCACTTCACTCAGCTAGCAATCTCCCCCCACTTCACCACCTCTACGGGGTGGCTTCAGCCCTGAATCCAAAGGATCGGGGTGCTCCAGCGGCGAGCACAGATCAAAACCACGCACGATTGTGGATTTTGGTCTGTCGCTAAAGAGACCCAAACCGGAAGTCCAGTCTAGCAAATGTTTTATATGCTCTAGTTATTAATGTAATATTATCAGAGAAAACGCTACATAAGATTAGGTAACAACTCTTGACGCCTTTTTGGCTATGTAGTTACAGTGGGCTCTAGCACTTAGATCATTAGAGATGAGTACTCCAAGATCCTTGACAGAGTTTGGATCATCAACAAGGTCTTAACTATTCAGCCTGTATTTTATTTTCTGATTTTTTTTGCCAATATGTAGGGCAGAGCATTTATTTGTTGAGATTTGAAGTTGCCATTTGTTTGACCATTCTGATACATAGTTAAGGTCTTTTTGAAGGGTAGCAGTATTATCTGTGGTGTTGAACAGCTTTACATCATCAGCGAAGAGAACGCAGTTACTCTTGGTATGATCACAGAAGTCATTTATGTAGAGTATGAAAAGAGTAGATCCTAGAACACTGCCTTGGGGGACACCACTGTTGACAGGTACAGAATTTTATAGGACGCTCCCAATTTTGACCATTTGTTGTCTGTTTGACAGGAATGCTTCTATCCAGTTATGCAGGTATCCAGAGATACCACAAGACCTTAGTTTTAGGAGTAGTTTGTCGTGTACCACTGAATGAAAGGCTTTACAGAAGTCTATGTAGATTGCATCTATTGCTTTGCCTGGTTGAGTTGTGTAGTTCATATGTTTTTGCAGTGCAAGAGTTGCAGATTACAGGATAGTTTTTTTCCTGAAACCAAATTGTTTATTAGAGAGTATGTTATTTGTTTCTAAGTGGAAGATGATGGATTGGTTAATAAATTGATTCCATGATTTTACAGGTGACACAGCATAAAGAGATTGGTCTCTAATTTTCAACTAGGCTGGGGTCTCCTTTTTCGAAGATGGGGATGACCGTAGCTTGTGACCATAGGTTTGGCAAGGAGCTGGTCCTGAAAGATGGAATTGGTGCGTAGAAGGTTTTCTTCTTGTTTAATGTGATAATTGGTGCATTCAGTTTTTATTTGGTGGCATAAATTTTTGTATCGGCTTTTATATTGCTCATATTTATATTTTATATTGCTCAGTTGATACAAACTATTCAAAGAGAAATACAGTGGAACCTCCGGTCATGACCATAATCCATTCCAGGACTTCAGTCACAACCCGATTTTGTCGTGACCGGAAGCAAGACTGACTGCGCATGCACATACAAAAAAACTGGTGCAGAAGGGGAAATCGCCGTGGCTGTGTTTGATTGCCATCTGAGGATGTGTTCGCGACCAGAGTGAAACATTTAGCAGATTTTTTTGGTCAGCACCTGATTTAGTCATGGTTAGAAGTGTTCATGACCTGAAGTTGTGCTGTATGAAAAAAAAATGGGATAATCACCAAAAACAAGCCATTTCCATGTCTGCATGTAAGCAAAGACTCAGCTGCCCTCTTTCCAATCCTTTTTCTTGTATGACTATAAGAAGAGTTTCCTTTTAAACCTGATTGCTTGCACAGAAACAAGGATAATGGCATATCACACATTCCTTTTAATAATCCTAAAAGAAGTTGGCTTGTTTTAAAACTGAATACAGTAGTTATATAAAACAAGGTTACATTTAGGGAAAATAAAAGTGAAACTATATATTACCTAAGGCTTTCTGTCACCTGAGTTCATTCCAAGATGCTATATCTACTGAAAAATAATAATTGTTCTGGGGATCTAAATCCAAATTTGAGAACACACCATTCTTTATTTCTCACCATTTTAATTATCTGACCCATATTTCACAGATCAATATGTAGCTTGTCTTCTGCCCATGGAATATGCTCGATGCTATCTCCACCAATATTTAGCCAATTTCCAAGATAATTTATTTAGGACACTTGTTATAATACCGACAGCATATGGAATTCCTGGATCAGCTTTTAAACATTCAATTTTAGAGTTATGAGAATAGATGAGGACAGGTGAGCAATTAAAACTACAAGCAGATGTTCAGGTGGTTAATCAATTATTTCAATAAGGAGCAATGCTAGTTGGAAATGCTCTAAGTTCTCAAGAATATTTTTTGGAAAAAGATGAAAAGCCCTGTAGAAGATCACAAGTATTGGCTAGTCAAGAGGAGGGCATTAACATTCTAAAATTAAAGACCAATAGAGTGGCTTTTAAAATTTGTTCAAGGCAGCTTGTACAGGTGTTAGGATTTTGAGCCTTCCTTTTTTTTCAAAGTGACTGAAAATAAAGAGAGATACATTATTCCCCTTCTACAGCTCATTAGCTTTTGAAACACACATCTGCATCACAATAGGAAAAAACAATAGAACCTGTAGCTGAACTGCATCCCATGAGGTTTGAAGAATTAAAATCTAGCAGGCAGTCTGAATGCCATACGTTTTAAAATTATAGATTCACAAAGAATTAATGACAGAATCAAAGAGATTTCTTGATAAACTAGGGTTTTGGTCTATATGACATTCTGTCTTGTGTGAAGCAGCCAATCAGTCAGTGAGTTTCAAGTAAAGGCAGTTACTTCAACAACAATTCATTCTAAAGTAAAAAATAAAAAACAAATCCAGACAGATTGAATAAAGAAGAAAAAAATAGTATTTCATTTGCATAAAAATAAAAAGCATATGCTAAGAACATACACTGAATTATTAATGGACTAATCGTCCTAAATGCAGAATTGCAAAGAATGTGTAGGTCATTTAACAGTGTGTCCCAGATATTGATTTCTTTTCACTTCATTACTATATACCTTATGGCTCAACATAATTTTGCCCGGGCCTCCTGATCTTGGTAACTTTAACCCATGTGGACTTCAACTCCCAGAATTCCCAGTTAGCCATGGTGGATGGAGAATTCTGGGAGCTAAAGTCCACACTTCTGAAAGTAGTCAAGTTTGGGAACAGCTGCTCTGTGCAATTGTTTGATTTCAAAACTCTAGTTGTGACAAGATTTTAAAGTATATTCCATGGTTAAATATATGTAATAATTTGTTCATCTCTACCAGTGATACTTGCATTCTTCAACTAATCAAGAGACTTATATGAACCAAGCTTGGGCAAAGTTATGTATCCTCCTTTAAGGATATCTACGGAAACATGATTTGTGATTAAGGTATAGAGTAAGTTCTAATTTTTTGTGTTGCAAAGGATATGGACTTGATACTTGCACTTTATGCACTTAAAAATATCTAGGTTTGAAAAATGAAATTAATGAGATTATTGATTCTGTTCTCAAATACACAAATACAAACTCAAATACACAAGGCAGCTAAGTTAAGGTGTAATGGTTAAGGCATGAGGCTAGAAACTAGGAGACCATGAATTTTAGTCCTGCCTTTGCCTTTGGGCTAGACACCCTCTCTCAACTCTAGGAAGAATGAGCCAATGGCAAACCACTTCTGAAATCTTGCCAAGAAAATTGCAGAGACTTGTCCAGGCAGATATTCAGGACTCAACACTTACTGGCACAAACTTAATTAATCTCTTTAATTATCTTCTATTGACCAAGGAATTACCACATATTTTTGGTGAAAGGGCACAGCTACTGTTCCATACAATCTACTGCAAACAAGTATATTTTCACAGATAACATACTCATCTAATAGCATGCAGAAGATCATTTCTTCTGGATCTCCCATCATCTCTTTCTCTTCATCATAACTTCTGAGCAAAAATAATCTTGGACCAAAGACATGGGCAGGATTCCTGCAGGACAGGAATCCTTATTACATTGATGTTGATTATTTGCTATCGTCACAGTCAACTCTTAGTCACCACTTAGATTTTTTTCCATGACAATCTGTTCCTAACCTGAATCCTTCAGGTTTTGTCTCATTATATATCTATTTATTCATATATTCATGTACTGAACAGAATAATGGCAAAAAGCTCTACTCCCAAGCCATGTGCCTTTATTTTAAATTTGAAAGCTCTAATTCTCTCTTCCCTCCAACGTCTGTTCAATGTACCTATTGTGGATATGTACTGTGGTGCTACAATCCTCTAAAATGGCTTGATGTCACAAAATTGATGCCCTAAATAGAGGTATGGGTACAGCTCGCCTCTGAATGACAGGGTGATAATATAGAGAAAATTTCATGTAGAAAAGTGAGTGTGAATATCAATATGTTTCTCATAAATGGAGAGTGTTCACAGGGACTAAGTTCTTCCTGAGGGCTATAAAGACAAATCTGAGCACTTACAAATCACAGATAAATTACACTCTTGCCCTCTGTGATACGTTAACCTTGATTTGCCACCATTCTTCAATTTTGTACAATGCCTAAAAAGTATGCATCGAAAAGCGGGGGGAAATGAGTATAGCTCTAGCTAAACAACAGTGAATATTAACGGAAAGCCTGCTATATACAAAGCTGTGACAGCTGTACTGTCATCATGTCAATTAAGTCCGCTGAAGCAAATCCGAGTTTAAGCCACAGGAGAATTGTTTGTTGCTGAGTCAGCTGTAGCCTGATAAATATTTCCAAATAAGATCTTTATTGCAGAATCAACCTAATCCTAGAGGTCAGGTGTCACATTTAGCCATTGACCAAGTGAGAAAGGGAGAGTGCCAAAGACCACCTCCTAACAGACTTGGTTACTAGTATTTGTCATTGAACTAGAGTCATGTATGAAATACAGTCATGAACTGCAACTATGAAACCTCTCTCTCTCTCTCTCACATACACACACACACTACAAAATTCACATCTATTGATCAATCGATCATCAATTAATCAATTGATTTATCAATCAATCTATCGTCTACCAATCTTTCTTATTTAAGTAGGAGCAAAACATTACTTTTTCTGGATAGAGAATTCCATTTTTGCACATAGAAATTCCCTTCTCCCTTAAAGCTTTTTCGAATGGATTCACCTTGTATTGCTTAAAATCCCTACCATTAATTTTTAAACAAAACAAGAAAGAACTTGCTAGACAACTTTTCTCTTGTTTTTCTTCCTGCTGTATTTTGTAGCTTCTGTTACAGTAAATATACTGGCATTTCTCTTCTTCTATTTGCTTAGACTCCGAAAACTCATCTCTTCTGCCAAGCCCTGACATTTTATTTTTAGAAGCTTCTCACAGCTGACCAATTAATTGTTTGTGCATCATATTTTCTAAATGTGTTTAATGTTTGATCTAGTCTCTGCTCATCCACATTCTGTATACCTGGCACGTGCAACGGGCTTTGGGAATTAAATCAAGAAAGCAATTGTGATGCAAGTTGTAACCTTTTAATAACTTTTTGAGTTTGGTTTAGTTAAATTGTGCAGATTGGCTCATCCTTAACGGATAAAGTAAAGCAAAATAAAGCAAAGTCTGTGTGGCGAATTAGCTCCTTAGGTTGCTAACTATTGCCTAATTTAAACTTCCCAAAGTCACTGGAGAAGGGCCCACCCCATGAAATGAATTATAAGATCAATTGAAAACATCCCTCCTGAGGAAGAACCCCAGAAGAGTAGAGATAGTCTTTGACCTACAGTCATTCATTTAACAACTGTTCAAAATCATGACACTGCTGAAAAAGTGACTTATGACTGTTTCGGCATTATCAAAATTTGAGTGCTTGGCAATCGACATAGTTGCACTGTCCTGGGATCATGTTATTGCCATTTGTGATCTTCCCAGGAAGCTTCCAACAAGCAAAGCCAACTGGATTCACTTAACAAACACAGCAAAAAAAAAATAGGTTATAAAACTGGATGGCTCACATAACGACTACATCAGAGGTGCTATTCAGCTGGTTCACACCTACTCGGGCGAACCGGTAGCAAGAATTTGGTATGGGTCGCTGAACCGGTAGCAACATCTAGCTGGCCACGCCCCCAACCCGGTTGCCCAGTTTCCACTCACTCGCTTGCCCTGCCCACCCAATGCTCGCTGCCCCAGTTTAAAGGAGGACTGCTCCCCCGCCCTAGCCATGCATTTTCAAGCAGCCACTTGAAAACACATGACTGTGGGTGGAGCAGCGGTCCATTAACCTGCAAAACTGTTCAAAGGCTGGATTCTTCATGGACACTAGAAGTATCGCTTCCCCTTATGAGTAAAGCGCCTGGAGCGAGAGGGAAAGAACCCTGGGGGGAGGGGGGGGAAATCCAGCCATGGGGTAGTTTGCAGGAGCTTCAAATGCAAGTCCGTTTACATAAAGAACTTCTCTAATGCTGGATTCACTTCCCCTTGTTAGTAAGGTACCTGGAGTGAGAGGGAATGAAGGCTGACGGTGTGTGTGTGAGAGAGAGAGAGAAAGAAAGAGAGAGAGAGAAGAAAGAAAGAAAGAAAGAAAGAAAGAAAGAAAGAAAGAAAGAAAGAAAGAAAGAAAGAAAGAAAGAAAGAAAGAATGAATGAATTTTGCTTCTTAAGAATGTTGTAAGAGAACATATGAAATTGTAAACAAGACAGACGAAAGTATAAGTACAATGAATAAAAAGATATAGAAATTTAAGTAAAAGAAATAGAATTGAATAAGAAGAAAATGAGATAACCATCAAAGAAAATTAAGAGAAGTAAAGGGAGAAATAGTGAAAAGTTGGAAAAAGAGTAATAAGACCTGCAGTTGAATACATAAGATGAATATGCATATGAAATTGTGTCTGTATGGAAATGTGATAACCCGGAACGATGCTGTACTCAAATAAGATGTTTTATTTGTTTTGTTAAAATTCAATAAAACTTTATTTAAAAAAAAAAGCAAATAAATATTTGGAAAGAAATTAAGTCACCAGCATGGCTACCTGCATAACTTGTAACTGCGAGGAAAAAAGGTTACTGTACAGTTCATTCCTAATCTCAACATAAAATGGATTTCAACTTTTCAATAAAATCTAATGAAACAGACCTGTCCTTTCTTCAAGTATGTGTGAAACCTGATTGAAATGTAAATTTAAAACAAAATGTCCAAGTGTTACAGTAAATAATAAAAATTATAGCTGAGTGAAAAGTCATTCACAGACTTTGCATACTTATAAAGCAGTCTTTTCAAATAAAAGAAATGCAAAACTATGTTTTTTTTTCTAATGGTAAGAAAATGTGAAGAGCATAAAAGGTCTTAATATTCAAGATGGCATTTCTCTGTTGGTTTCTGCATATTTTAATTTCTGCATATTGTTTTCTTCAATGAAGTCTTCAAAATGTTGCCTTAGATACAAAAAGTTTGAAACCAAGCTGCTACTGCTACACTCATCTTCGTCTTTCAGACACTCAAAACGTAAGTTAGGTTAAAATGATTATCATGAATTTTACTAGGCTCGTAGAAACCTGCTGTTTGTGGTATCCCAATTAATTATGTCCCCTTGAATGTTTATATAGCATACTGTGATACAAATACTCCATATGTTCTAATTAATTGTATTTAGAATGGGGAAAGTGCTAACTCAAGAAAATAATTTACATTTGGAAAACTAAGAAACAGAAGGATGAAATATCATGGTGAGAATTTTGATCAATGTTAGAACAATTTTCTATAATTGATTTTGCTGATAAAAATCTTAGTTTTTAAAATAAATTACCTCACTCGTGTCATCAAAATTTACTATTAGCCAATTCTCCCAAGGCATTTGGAAAGTTTGTGCTAAGGGGCTTCTTTTATATTAATTTCGTAAAGCATAAAATGCAAAAAAATAGATTTAATTTCTTATAAATGTATTTTGATATAATAAATGGCAGCTAGTACCATATGGAACAGACACTCAAGTTATTTATTTTATAACATAGCAAATTTTCCTAGGGAATTGTACTGGTTCTGTTTTTAGTCTAATATTCATTTGCCCAAAGTCATATTGCCTAATACTCTTCTTATTTCAGATATTATTATTTTGTCTCCAGATTGAGACATGTTGAAAAATGTCAGCCACGCAATCAATCACAATATTAAAGTCTGTGCCTAGCAGGACTAGAATACCCACAAATGTTAACCTTCTTGCTTGTTACATTTTCCTAGAATTTTCTGGTTTTCTGTAGTCCTCAAGAGCCCAGGTAAAATGACATATTTTTCCCTGTTAATCTTTGTTTATCCCTGTGTTAATCTGGCTTTTTATTTACCTGTCACTCTAAAGTAGACCATGATCAACTGCTTGCCATTTCAAATGTTGTTTATTCTCAGAAAATCTTTGAGACAGCAAAGAAGAAAGGCTTGAAATATCTTAGTAGCTAGTGATTAAGACGCCAGATTAGAAAACAGGAGAGACTGTGAGTTCTAGTCTGCTTTAGCCATGAAAGCCAAATGGGTGGGTGTGGGTCAACCACTGTCTCTCTGCCCAACTCACTTCACAGGGTTGTTGTTGTGGTAACAATATGAGGAGGAAATGCATTGGGTATGTTTGCCCCTTTGAGTTATTCATCAAAATAATACGAATGATACATAAATAATTAAATAAGAATAGAGCTGTGCTGTGAGGTTCCCCACAATGATTGTCACGTTCATCCCATCTTTAATATTCTACAGTGGCATTAATTTTCAGAAAGATGGAAAGAAGAAAGCCGATTCATATTCTCTGCTGTTTTATTGCTGCTGCTGTTTTCTAATAGCAGGAGCAGAAATGGATTCATTTACTTTTTGTCTATCACTAATTGGTGAAAAACAGGGGGAGGTGGGGGATAGATAAGTGTTTATTTCCTTTCTTTTCCTGATGCTGACCATATAAGAAAGACAAATACCTTGGACCTCTAAAGAATGAGATGCCTGTTTTATAAAGATACCTTTAAGAAGAAGGGGTAGACATTTAATTCAGTAATCCTTCCTAGCTGTAAGAACTGGCAAGAACTGGTGAGCCACCCACCATCAATCATAGTGCAAGGCTTTTCTGTTAACTTAACTTGGAAAACAAGGTATCAATCAATGGGTCTTTTAACGAAAAAAACAATTTGAGGGATAATAATGTTTTCTGTCAGCACTGTTGATTAAAACAAATGGCTTGTACTAATTGATTAAGTATATGGAAATGGTAGTATAAATTAAGATTCCATGTGTGTACCTGATAAGGTTGGTAGAAATTCAGTTGACATATTTTCTCACTCTCTGACATTTTCAATTCACAGGAACACATACAAGGACAGACTTTCCGAAGCACTGATCATTAGTCTCACATTTCGAACAGCAACATCAAATAAGAAAAGTTGAACTATATTGTCTCAATAGGAATAAAGGTATTTAAAATATGTATCCTGAGCTAACACTATTGGTGAGTCGATCAACAAAAAACAAAAGCCAACCATTTATCATTGGGGTTTTGCTTCAGATTATAACTACAATGTAGATTTGACCATGTGAAATTGTTTACCATGTAATGGATAACTTATACATTATGATGTTAAAAACTTCATGTTTTAGCTTCTTGTTGAATGTCTGTATGTGTGTGTGTTTTGAAGAATGGGAACATCTATGTCAAGAAACTGAAAAAAACCTCAGCAGACATTCACTAAAACACATTGGCTACAAATACTGAACAAATCTGCTGAAGAATTAAGTCATGTTAGCCTAAAAAGAGAGACCATCTCCTTCTACAGGTAGTCCTAGACTTACAACCCTTTGTTTAATGACCATTCAAAGATACAACAGCTCTGAAAAAAAGTGACTTATGACCGTTTTTCACACTTATGACCATTGCAGCACCACTCCGTGGTCATGTGATCAGAATTTGGATGCTTGAAACTGGCATGTACTTATTACGATGGTTGCAGTGTCCCAGGGTCATGTGATCACTTTTTGTGACCTTCTGATTAAACAAAGCAATGGGGAAGCCAGATTTATTTAGCAACTGTGTTACTAACTTAACTGTAGTGATTGACTTAAAAGCTGTGGCAACAATAGTTGTAAAATGGGACAAAATTCACTTAACTTGCTTAGCAATGGAAATTTTGGGATCTCCGTTGTGGTCATAAGTGGAGGACTTCCTGACTTGTATCGCTATAAAGTATTATTTCTCTGGAAGATAGAAACAACATGAAAAGTGGGAGTAGTAAAATTCGTCCGATTGCTGCATTGAACCAAGGAAGGGTCCAGGATTGTTCCAGGTGATATTTGTGTTAAAAGTCTCATTCTCAAGATTCATTAATAATCCAGATAAAATCCAAGTTGTGAACTGCATGTTATATTAATGCAAATCAGAGAGAGCTGCTTACAAACCTCAATAAGCCCATCTGTGCTGATGGTGACAAACATCCAAGCTACTAAGAAAGTCTAGTTCAGAAAAGAATGGTTTTTTTAAAAAAAAAAACCATAAATCTGGTTGCTATTCTAAAACTATTTTTGGTAGTGATGTTTTCTGAAAAAGATTATCAAGGTTTATACAATGAGCAAAAAAATAAATAAATCAGGCCATATAGATAAAGAGCATAAGTTCCTGATTGTCAAACCTGGTATGCCAGGGTCAAGGATTCCTAGATTCTCAAAGGAGAATTCAATTTCCTCAGGCTATCTGGGCTATTGAGATCATTACATATTTTATTTTTGCCATATAGAGTGATGATTATCTATGTCATTTATCCGGATCTGTTCATTAGAACAAAATCATCTATTCCTAACTGAACTTTAGCAATGAGTACCATCAAAAACAACATTTATTTTGATTATATAGAGTACTATGCAATGGCTATTTAACATCTGTGTTAATGAATCTTCAATAGATGTTCTAAACACCATCTAGGACAACTGACTTTCATGGAAAGCCAGTATCAGTATGAAGAATTATGCCATTGACCTCACTTTCCCCTTTAAATACAGTTCCAACTGCAGCATGTTTCATTTTTAAAACTAAAAATGATAATTATTCAACATAATTAAGAGCTGTACAAAGACATAATTACTATATTTTTCTTTTCCACTCTATGAAGCTCACAGGTATATACAGAAAATTTTCCAAGCATCTGTGCATCCTAAACTAAATCATAGCAGCCTAGATGATCATCTAAACTGTTTCTGAATGAATGATGTTACTTCTTTAAATGCTAGGGTTAATGTTTTAATAAATGAATATCTGCTCCTAAATATTCATATGAACTTCCTGGTTCAATTGAATAAAATACAGACTTCCTATCTTTTTTTCTCCCCAGTTACTCATGGAATAGTAACAAGTAGTTAAAACACGGATCTGTACGCATAAGATAATCTCAAGTATAGTATTAAACAAATATGGATGAAAATTTATTAGTGTAGAAGGGGCCAAAAAGTGTGTTTAGACTTAAATTCACATTTTAAAAAATCCAGCTTTCAGATCCCAGAAATGTGGGAGAATTGAGAGAAAATTCATCAGAAAAAAAATTCAAAGTGTTGCTTGAAGAACTTTAAAGATTTGAGTTATATTGATCCCAAAATTGCAACTAAATGATGGAAAGCTGCTTGTGTGTTTGTAGTTACCACTTTACTGAAGGAGTTTTAGGGTGAGAGAATTATTCATTTTCAAGTCCTTTTATCCATCTCCCACAGTGTCTTGAGCTTTTGAAATGAAGCCCAGTATCAGCAAAATCTATTCAGATTGTTTCCCCCCCTCTAATCATGCCAGCTATATTTAGGATTGAACAAAATATGCCTGCTAGATTGAAAAGGAACTCACTGGGGAGAAGGAGAGGAGTTTTAAAAGTTGCCCGAACTCATCAGGCTGATTTTCAAATGGCTTTGTCCTCTTATTTGTGAAAGAGATTGGTTCTTCCATAATATTTTTCGTTACCTTCACCTTCTTTGTATGCCTTTTAATGAAATCCTTCCCATAATGAGACACAATCCCCAATCAAATCATCCTTTGTCACCATTTGTTGCCAAAGTGGCTACTTAAGGAGGTAGTAGGGACCGTTTCGTCTGTCTCTTGAGCCAGGTGAATGGGCTGAAGTTTTATTTATTTATTTTTTCACATTTTTGAACCTCCATCTCCCTCAAAAGAGGGACTTCGGGTGGTGTTCAAAAGATAAAATATAAACATGTACATAAGCCGTGATTGGTTTCCTTTTTGGAAGGCCAGGAGAATGGGGGCCTTCCTCAACTCTGGGGGGAGAATACTGCACAGGGCGGGAGCAACAGCAGAAAAGGGTCTCTTCCTGGATCCCGCCAGTCATTTTGTTGTTGTTGTTTGATAGATCCTGCAGCATACTTTCCCATCTGACCAGGAGGAAGGAGCCAATGTAATGGGACAAACACTGCTCCATAGATAGTGTGACCCCATGAATTATTTTGGGTGGCAGGTCACATCTACCTGTAGAGAGAAGGTTGGTGATCCTTTTCTTAAAGAGTCCTGATAGGAATGAGCCTATCCCCTTGTTCTGAAGTAGTGGTAGGCTATGCCTTTTGTGGTTGTCCTCTACAGACCTATTGTATTTAATTCTTTGCTGTGTATTGTTTTCTGTCCTGTCCTGTGCTTTTAGTTTGTGAAGCTGCCCACAGGGTCACCTGAGAATGGAGTGGCTGAAAAAGTTGATTGCCTGTCTGTCTGTCCATCCGTCTGTCCGTCCATCCACTCTATCTATCTATCTATCTATCTATCTATCTATCTATCTATCTATCTATCTATCTATCTATCTATCTATCTATCTATCTATTTGTCCTAATTCTACATTTTCTATATTTCTTATGCATAATTTATTTTAAGTTATTTAACCTCAACTCATTGCCAGTTATTTCAGAAGCTGTTGACAGCTTTAAATTTTGGTGGGTCCAGATTTTACTAAAACACAACAGATTGCTTCACCAAAGTCAAATGCATGGCATACAACCTAACCACTGCAGAGTTAATCTGATATGCTCTTTCGTTAGTCAGAAAGATACTTTTAGGTATTACAGTCAGGCAGATAGCAGCGACATGTTAAATGTTTGTATATTTAGCAGCATGCTTAGTTGTTAGAGCAGTCCTTGGCCTGGGTGAGAGTACATTGTAGGACGGGAAGTCCAGAGATGCTATGAATAGAACCCCTTCCTTCTTATTTGTCTCTCAAACTAGAGAGCTGTATGGGAGCTACCTATGCCTGATCCCTCCTGGGTCAGTAGTGAACATAAGCAATGTAATATAAAGTTATAAGGCCCTTAAAGAAGTCATGAGGCTTTCAGGCTGAGACCCATACAAATCAAATCTTATAATTCTCTTATAATGTATATGGGTCTCATTCATAGCATCTAAACACTTAAGCATCACATATCCTGTATTTCAGCAATTTCTAGCTGTTAAATGATCAGATGGATTTTGTTTCTTATTTTTTTCTGACAATACGTTGTATTCCACATATTTTCTTTTCCAATTTTCTTGAAATTTTAAATTGTCTACTGAAATTTGAGGGCAATTTGGACACTTCGGCCTTAATCTAAAAAAAAAACCCACCAATTAAGCTCTCGGTTTGTGGCATAGAATAGAATAGAATGGAATGGAATGGAATAGAATTCTTTATTGGCCAAGTGTGATTGGATACACAAATAATTTGTCTTCAGTGCATAAGCTGTCAGGTACATAAAAGATATATGATAAATCATGATCATAGTTATCATAAATAAATTCATTATGAATGTATTTATGCACATAAAACATTCATTATCTATATCAGTATAAAATTAGGTATAAAACCTAAAGCCCAGAAATGGCTACTTGAGGGTAGCTATAGCATATTATGATGAGGATGATGTGGATGAAGATGATTTATATTCCATTCCTAAATCAAAAACTTAAGATGGTGGGTTTTCAGAAATAGTACGACAAGTTAAAAATAGCTCTGCAAAAGTGGAGCTGATGATTGTGCCAAAAACCAAGAAACAATGTTGACCAGTTCCTTGGAACCTCTCTGGATAAGGAGAATCTGGGGGATCACCCACATGTGCTCTGGATGGCTGTTCCTCACAAGGAGACTGCAGGACAGCAGGTTTTTCATGTGTTTTAACACCAGGAGTTAAAGGGATCAGTCATTTTACTTGCAATCAATAGTGAAAACTTTTAATGGACACAATGTTTGCAAACTTCCATCTAGAAATTACTCATTAACTAATTTAAGCTATTATATGATAATATAACTAATAATAACTATTATTAGCAGAAGCCCAATGTAAAATTCCTAGTTTATTTTTCAATTCTTCCACCCAGACAGAGGTGGTATTCAGCAGGTTCTGACCAGTTCTGGAGAACCAGTAGCGAAAAGTTTGAGTAGTTTGGAGAACCGGCAAATACCACCTCTGCCTGGAGATCTTACAGTATCCTTCCCCTGCCACACCCACCAAGCCACACCCAGAACCAGTAGTAAAAAAAAAATATGAATCCCACCATTGCACCCAGAATTATATAAACAGTTGGATTTCCATTAGGTCTCAATTTGATCCTTTAATTAAAAATTAACTTAAATGTTAGCTAGCCTTGAGATAATTTATTTAAAGCTGATATTTGGAATATTAATCTTTTGAAGCAAAGTGTTTGTTTCCTTAAAGTAAAGGACCCTTCCTCCTTTTTCTCTATCTTCTATGGAAAACAATTCTCCTATTTTTTTAGTTGAAGGGTCCACAAAAAACAGGCTTACAACAGTTCCTGGACTTTTATAATCATATCAAAGTCACATCTTTTTCTTTCACTCTGGTTGCCTTGTTGTTAATGTTGTGGGATTACCTGTTTCTAGTTCCCATTGTTCAGTGGTGGGATTCATTTTTTTTTTTTTACTACCAGTTCTGTGGACATGGCTGGTGGGCATGGCAGGGGAAGGATACTGTGAAATCTCCAGTCAGAGGTGGTATTTGCTGGTTCTCTGAACTACTCAAAATTTCCGCTACCAGTTCTCCAGAACTGGTCAGAACCTGCTGAATACCACCTCTGCCATTGTTAAGGAGGGCAATGTGATTGCAGTCTTGTATCTCAACATTGATGCCTTTGTGTGTATTTATTTCTTATTAGAGAGGTGCATGAGCAAGCTAGAAAGGCAGACAGAAAGACACCTTAAAAATATAGTATTAAAAATGCACTAGCACTAATTGTGATGCATGTGTGCTAAATAACCTGATCCAAAAATGATACCAGAAACCAAAGTGGAACAAAATGAAATCATTTTCATGCACATCAGCAAGAAGATAGTTACTATTCTCAGCAGGATTTTGCCTTCAAATGGAAGATTTGAATGGGTGACTCTTTTTTCTAAATAATTATGCACCAGCTGAATAGCATACAAGATTAGATACTGATCCCTGAAAGAAAAGAATCTTTTTTTCCACATTATAATTTTGCCAGTTTGTTTTCTTTTATTATTCTATTTGGGACTTGCACAGAAAGCATACAAGCTTAATTCTTCAGCATGTACAAAATACAGTTATAAACTTGCAGTTTTTCTTCCCAATAATTGGGCTGATACAAATGGAAAGATGTCATAAAGCTAAAGGATGACAATGATTACAATTATTTCTTAGATTTTCATTGGTTCCAATACAGGTAGTCCTTTATTTACAACAGTTCATTCAATGAATATTCAAAGTTACAACAGTACTGAAAAAAGAGACTTATGACCATTTTTCATTATTATGACCATTGCAGCATCCCCATGGTCACATGACCAAAATTCAGTCACTTAGTGACTGACCCATATTTATGATGGTTGCAATGTCCCAGGGTCATGTGATCTCTTTTGGCAACCTTGGGACAAAGTCAGTGAGGAAGCCTGATTCACTTAAAAGCCATGCTATTAACTTAACAACTGCAGTAATTTGCTAACAGCTGTGGCAAGAAAAGGTCATAAAATGGGATAAAACTCTCATAATGTCTCACTTAACAACATAAATTATGGGCTCAGTTGTCATAATAAATCGAGGACTACCTATACTCCCATATTCCTAAATGTATGTATATATGTATATACATACACACATACATATATAACCTTCTACAATAATATCAGCCTTCCACAGATGTCTGTCTGTCTGTCTATCTATCTATCTATCTATCTATCTATCTATCTATCTATCTATCTATCTATCTAAGGCTGATATTATTGTAGAAGGTTCAGATCTCCTGATATCATAACTGCAAGATAATATATTAAATATTAAGATAGATTAAAAGACTTTCAAGTATTAAAAACCAAAATATAAAGGAAATTATTGTATTTCCTTCAAGTATATTGTACTGCATTCTTGTTCTGAATTGATTCTTAAATTTAAGAGAACTGCCAAAGTTCGAACTAAAGTCATTATGCTACATTGATATCGTATGTTCGCCCTATACAAATGTTAAATCCTCTAAAACCAATATGCTTTGATATTGTGAGCTATCTCAGGAATCACGCTGTGCTAAATTATGCACAGTGACTAAAAATTGCAGCATTATGATTCTAGACTGACATTTCTGGTTTGGACATTGATTACAAATTATACTGTGAGTAAAAGACAGAAATCTCGCTTATATATTTTTGATGAGGTTTCCAAGCAGACATTTTGAAAAGGTTCTCTTTCTTTTACACCTCCATTAAGCACTAAGTAAAAGCTGCATTCCTCCTCCCCACCCCATCAATAGGCCTTGCAAGCTAAACTGAGCTTCTGTTTACTTCCTTTTAATTTGGAGCTTGGTTTTTGCAGTGTTCTTTTTGCTCTGAGCAATATTTTCTCATTTGTAACTGTCTGAGCTGATTTTGTTTCCATATTTTCCCCTAAACCTCAGAGGGAAGTTATAAATGTCAATAAAAATTAAACTTCAGCCCATATATATATCTCTATATTTCTTTAATCCTCCCACCTACATGGTTCCTGTATTCAAAAAAAAAAGCATAAGTATATTATGCTATATTTCTAATTTGAAAATTGAGAGTAAATGATAAACTTTTCTGAGAGTGGGTTAAAAAAAATACAATATTCGATGTTAATTCTGAGAGGTGTGACAGGTACTAAAAAGGATGAGACCCAAACAAGTCCCATGACTTACCATGTAACCCTTTGTTCAGCCGTAACCCTTTTCCTATGTTAGTGACCTTTTCAGCATGGCTGACTTCCTGTCTGATCCCCACAACCTTCCCCATCTTCCTGTAGCAGCATGTCAAGTGCTAAACAGGTAGTGGGACAACATTTTCACGTCAAAATGCATTGAGAACCAAATTCAATGGTGAGTTTTGAAGCAGTCGAGTACCAAGTTACCCCTGTGGAATATATCAATACTGATATATTGTTTTGTTAAGAATGATGCTTTTTTAAAAAAAACCTGCTTGTTCAGCTTGGGTTTAGCAATAGCAATAACACTTAAAGTTATATATTGTTTCGTAGTGCTTTACAGCCGTCTCTAAATGGTTTGCAGAATCAGCATATTTCCCCCAACAATCTGGGTCCTCATTTTACTGTTCTCAGAAGGATGGAAAGCTGAGTCAGCCTTCAGCTGGTCAGAACTGAACACCTGGCGGTTGGCAGAATTAGCCTGCAATATCGCATTCTAATCACTGCACTACCACAGAGCCTTTAGCTTGGTTTGGTTTGTAAACAATATTCTAACCAACAATTTCCTCTTTCCTTATGTACTTTCTAAATATGTCAGTTCTCTGGGTAAACCATGGATGCTTGAAAGCATCAGTCTGATGCTAAAGATGCAAAATCTTCAAATCATTTGACCATTTGCCTGATTTTAGTTAAAACACTTGTATTTCAAGGAAATGACTATTAGGCAACCAAGTTCAGCTATATATCCTTCAACTATTATGCAAGAAGTTCCAATAGAAGAGAATATTTGTAGCTCATCCTTAAATTATGGAGTCCTTAATACTCTCTGAGGTTAGTTGTTTGCTTGTAGACATTTCATTACCAACTAGGTAATATCATCAGTGCTCCAGAAAGCAAACCCCACCCTCTTCTAGCACTGCTGATGTTATGTAGTCTATGGCTGAGTGGTGGTGATGCAGTGGTTAGAACGCAGTACTGCAGGCTACTTCTGCTGGCTGCCGGCTGCCTGCAGTTTGGCAGGTCGAATCTCACCAGGCTCAAGGTTGACAGTCTTTCATCCTTCAGAGGTCAGTAAAATAAGGATCACCTCTGTTTTATTACAAAGGAATGCATTTGTATTTAGGCCCTTTTGATAGCTATCAAGTTGTTAAATGAAAAATTGGAAGAAGCCAGTCTTGATGCCTGGTGATTGCTAGGAAAAATCTAGTCAGTTTACTTGGCAAAATTTTTAGAAGTGCTTTGCTGTTTTGTTTTGTTTTTCTTCTTATGCTTAAGAAAAAGTGCTTGGTCCAAAGTTGTTCAGATGGCTTTGTTCCTCAGATGGAATTAGAACTAATAGTTTCTCAGTTTCTATCCTGATGCATTAACTTCTACACCAAGCTGGCTCTCTGTGAGTATGATACCAACATTGTGTTTAGAGTTTTTGTTTGTTCATGTTTTGTTTACCCACAATACCACACTTCCTAATAGAGGAAAGCAGGATTTGTCCTATGACAAATAAATGCCTTGAAGAAACAGCAGATATAAGATGGAGTGAGAGAAACCTTTTTCTTCTAAATGTTATGCCTTTTAAAGAGCTAACTGAAGTACAGTTATCCTTCAACATTTGACATGTCCAATCAAAAATACATTCAGATCTTTTTATATTAGCACAAAAGCAATTAAAAGCATATGTTTGTAAAAATAACTCCAAGCATGTTTTATTTTAAAGAAAATGTACAAGGTATAAAAACCAGGAAGAAGAAACTCCACAGAAATGTATATAGATTTTTTTTTAAACAATTTTATTGGTTTTTAAAGACAAACAAAACAAAAAAAACATAAAAACATCCAGCTTTCTTTCATAAATATACAAGCAGTGTGTCGGTTGGTTTACCATTTTTTTGTGCATCCCTTTTGTAGTCTCAATTACAGTTACCATATATACTCGAGTATAAGTCAACCCGAATATAAGCCAAGGCACCTAATTTTACCACAAAAAACTGGGAAAACTTATTGACTCGAGTATAAGCCTAGGGTGGGAAATGCAGCAGCTACTGGTAAATTTCAAAAATAAAAATAGATACCAATAAAAACTTTCACTAGGACAGTTGAGAATAAGTTTGATGTTCACAATTTCCTCTTTGAAAGAGACCAGTAAATAGGGAACAAGAAGATGAAGAAAAAGAAGTGTGTTTTTTCACGCTTTTCACACTGCAGTGAACAAAAATGGCATCATAGGAACAGGCTTATTCTCAGTCCAAAGGTTTGTTTCTGATTTCTTCCCTGATTTAAGGGAAATTTGGGAAATGATCTCACTATCATGAAAGGTTTAATTGATTCACTAACCCAAAAGAAGAAGATGATGATGACAGTGGGAGGCAGGAGTCACTCTCTCCCTTGCGAGAAAAAAGCAAGAGCCGTTCTTATGATCTCTCTCTCTCTCTCTCTCTCTCCCATAATACATTCAAGCCCTTTCCAGCACGCGCGATCCGCCGCTGCCGCTTTGCACCTTGCAAATGCAAAATCCTGGGGTTTTGCATTTGCAAAGTGCAAAGCGGCGGGGGCGGATCGCACGTGCTGGAAAGGGCTTGAATGTATTATGGGGAGAGAGAGAGAGAGAGAGAGATCATAAGAACGGCTCTTGCTTTTTTCGCCAGCCCCGGGCACTGGGGGCTTGCAAGGGAGAGAGTGACTCCTGCCTCCCACTGTCATCATCATCTTCTTTTTTTGGGTTAGTGAATCAATTAATTTGGGAAATGATCTCACTATTATGAAAGTCAATGTTCTCTGCCCATGGGGCGTTTGGAAGAAAACGCCCCGCGGCATAGCCACACGCATGTAAGGGGAATCAGAAATCCTCACGTTCAATGCCTAGCACGGCAGAAGAGAAAACGCAGCTGTGAGCAAATACTGGGAAAACCTGATTGATCAAAAGGAAGGAGGCAAAAGAGGGAGGGCTGGTGGTGGACGGAGGTCCCACTGTTATTTGTGAAACACTCGGTCGGCAGCGCTTAAAGTCAATGTCCTCTCTCCCACCCACCCACCCACCCAAAGCCACGAAGTCCCCCAATTGTGCAGCCCAAATCGCCCTCCCCTCTGGGGGCAGCAACGACACCTGGCATTTCCCGAGACAAGAAGCCCCGCCCTGCAATGAAAGGCCCTGGCTCTAGGCTCGCAGGCTCAGAAAACAACGCGAGCCAAGGTGGCTTCAGCTCTGCTTGGCTTCATTTCCTCAGCCCCAGCTGCTTTCAGTCTGCTCGGGAGGAGGAGGAGGTGGTGGTGGCGGCTCGCGTTGTTTTCTGAGCCCATGAGCCCAGAGCCAGAGCTCAGAAAACAACGCGAGCCACCACCACCACCTCCTACCCCTCCTCCTGAGCGGACTGAAAGCAGCTGGGGCTGAGGAAACAAGCCAAGCGGAGCCGAGCCACCTCGGCTCGCGTTTTCTGAGCCTGCGAGCCTAGAGCCTAGAGCTCAGAAAACAACGTGAGCCGCCGCCACCACCTCCTCTTCCTCCCAAGCGGACTGAAAGCAGCTGGGGCTGAGGAAACGAAGCCAAGCAGAGCCGAAGCCACCTCGGCTCGCGTTGTTTTCTGAGCCAGTGAGCCTAGAGCCAGGGTGCTTTCATTGCACGGCGGAGCTTCTTGTCTCGGGAAAGACCAGGCGTCGTTCTGCCCCCTGAGGGGAGGGCGATTCTGGGCTGTGCGATTGGGGGACTTTGTGGCTTTGGGTGGGTGGGTGGGTGGGAGCGAGGATGGACGGAGTCCGCAAAGTGGGGCTTGCCTGCCCTTGCTGGCTGCCTCTGCTTCCTTAGGGGTGGGGAAGGGGGCTCATCTGGACCAAGGGTTAGTCTCCCCCTCAGTTTCCCGTGAAGGATCTTCCGTCGCTTTTGCCTTCTCCCTACATCTTCCCTCTGTTAAAATCCTTCCCCGCTCCCCCCCACACACTTATTTTCGGGCAGATAGATTTCGTGTCTGAGCATTCTCACATGATGGTGGGTCTTTCCCCCCCCTAAAAACAGTTAAAAAAACAAAAAAACAATATATCCTCATGCAAGAACTTTTCTGCTTCCGATCACCCCCATGCTTACAAGTTGCAAAGGAAACACGGAAGCAGGGAAGCGGCTGCCCAGCTCCGGAGCTCCACACCATTTTTTTTTCCAGAGGGGAATCTCACTCGAGTATAAGACGAGGGGGTTTTTTTCAGCACAAAAAATGTGCTGAAAAACTCGGCTTATACTCGAGTATATACGGTACATTACATAATAACTCATATTCATACTTTGCGAGATAACTATAATTTACTTAGTTTATTTTATAACAAATCATGTAATCATACCAAATCTATCCTAAAAACATTTTTATAGATATGATATCAAAAAAAGAAAAGAAATATATCTTTATATATTCATTTTTTCCTAGAATTCTAGATATTCTATTATTATATTTTATTATTTAACCATTGATAGAAAAGATCCCAAATTTTATAAAATTGTTTATCCTCTTGTTCTCTAATTTCAAATGTCAATCTACTCATTTCAGCACATTCCAATATTTTCTTAATAATTTCTTCCTGCGATGGTATTTTCTCATTTTTCTAGTTTTTAGCAAATACAATCCTAGCCGCTGTTAATACATTTACAATCTTTACTGTATGTATCAGGTACGATTCCCAATAAAAAGATCTCTGGTTTCAAGTCTATGTGTTTCTTTGTCATTTTTTCCAACCACATGCGAATTTTAGTCCAATATTTTCTAGCGTCCTCACAAGTCCACCACATATGGTAATATGAGCCAGGTATCTGATGACATTTCCAGCATTTTTCAGATTTATTCTTGAACATTCTTGCTATTCTTGTCGGGGGTGAAATGTATATAGATTTTTAATCACTCTTTTAAATAGACTTGTCCTCATGCTTACTTGAGCTCTGTATAATCATTCTCATCTGTTATGGACCTTGATAAGGCAGATAGTCCGATAACATCAAAGTTTCTCTTTTCACGTACATGATTATGGGTAGAATTTGTATCCAGACTTATCCTTCAGTGCAGCAGGGTGAGGGATTGAGGTCATGAATTCAAGCATGCAGAGAATTGAGAAAGTGTCCTGAGGCCTCCAACAGGTATGTGAGAAATCAACACAGCCAGGTTTAGCCATTTCTAGTTCCAGAATATTATTGTGAGAGATAAATTGGAGGCTGATGTACACTTCAATCAGAGGTATGCAATGATAACTCAGATCTTCTCAAGCTGTTAAAACTGAGGTATGTGTTTTGCGATGGAGAATGTGATTTTTACTTGTATTGAAAAAGAATCCTATATTTGGCAAGAATTCTTCAGACTGGCATTGCAAAATCCATGGACCAAAAGCAAAGTATATTTTTTGATGCACAAAGATTTTAATAATAGCAAGAAGAAAAGAGAAAGATTTCATACCTATTACTACATTCCTATAAACCAGAAAGTAAATTTGGTAGTATGTATGTATTTTTATTTAGCTTTAGCTTTGACCTAAAACCTCAAGCCATTTATCTAGGTTTAAGTTTGACCTTTTAGAAATGATAAATAATTCCATTCAAGTGGCATTTAATGATCTTGTATACTTTTAAGGTTACTGTAGCTATATTTTATTTTTATGGGGTTTCTATCAGATTTCTGTGAATATGCTATCAGGATCACAGGCAGTAACTATCTAAAGTTTTAAATTTTACAAAGGCATGCTGCTTAAGTAGAGTACCAATGATCTCTTCATAGGATCTAAGAAAAGAATCATACTTCCTGCTTGGCCTTTTGCCAATACAGATCACCCACTGCTTCTTGAGTGCAGGAATGGTTGAAATTTAATTGCTCCCATCCCAAACCATCTCAGATGTGCATGCTTCCCAATTTTGATTTTAAACAGTTGTGATTCAACCTAAGCAATCTTAAAACCTCTAGTACAGATAGCCTTCAGTGCTTCATTCCATTCTAGTAGCAGTCCCAGCTCTGATTAGCTGTAGTACCTTCACACACCCCTCACCTCCAGTGGCTGTTCATTTCCCTGAGCAGCTATTTCATCCTGACCTGGCTTGCTGATATGTTCTCAGATGGTCATAAATTTTATAATCCTGAAGTTGATCCAGTAATGGTCCATTAAGTCAGTGAACTATCCTCAACTCAAGAAGTTCATGATGTTGTTCACCTCTTACAACTCCCAGTAGGCTGTATCTTTATTTCTTGCCCAGGATGTGTGAAGCATGTTCCTGCTGTTTTCTCACAGTTGTGCAAATCTTCCCTTCCCTTTCCTAATTTTTTAAATATCTTTAATTTGCAGAGCAAAGCACCTCTTCTTACTGTTTCTCTGAATCTGAGTTATTAGATTTTTTTCCTTGCCACCAAGTTTCCATAGTTTTACAGAGGAATGTTTGAACAAAACAACAACTTGTTCTCCTATTGTTTCGATTATTAGAGCAACAATGGTGCCAAAAAGAAAAAAGAAACAAAAGATCTACTTTATTGTCAAATGAGATAATGTGGGAAGCAGGGATGAATGCATTCATGTGTGCAAATAGCTGGGATACCAAAGAAAATCACAAAGATTAATGGGGAAAGAACAGCCTCTGAAAGGAAAACACAATCACTGGTACATTTTCCACAGAACTCAGGTCACCCTGCCCTGGATCTGAAGTGTTAAAAACAGGGAAAGAACCAACGGTATCAGTTCATAAATGTTTAAGGATGTGCCCCACCAGGGACTTTTAGTGAGGACATGGAAATCTAGGCATCCCTGAAGGAGCAGTGATGACATATTGCATAATGGTGAAGATCAGTGTCCTGGGATGAATCCTGGCTGATTAAATCTCTCTGGAGCAAATAGAGATTGTGGGATTGCCCACATGTAATCTGGACAGGTACTCCTTCAAAATAGACCATAGAATTAACTTTTTTTGTGATTGGCCAAGGAGTGGAATACTACGAAGTCAAATGATTCCTTCTAGGCCCACAACTGTGATATAGTCCAAATGGAAACAAAAATCATTCAAGTCTTATTTCTTAATCACTTTTGAAATTACTTTTGAATTACTGGCATTCACTGGGTGAATTTCCTTTAATACTCAGGAAAAGCAATTTGAAGTGTTAAGGATTTAGCAATCTGGGGAAATGAATAGCAAAAACGTCATTAGAATATTGTTTTTGGATAGTTTTAAATGGATAAAAGGTCTAGAAGTATTTGAAATGGGATTTTGAGTTTCAATAAATGAATCTTTCCCATGGGAAAATAGATTGTGTTTTGAATCCTGAGAAGAAAATGATGTCAAAAGATAGAATTTGAAGGTTGGACGCTAGAAGAAAATAAAAAGAAAATTACAATTAATGGAGAAAAACACCTTATTAATATAGAATACAGCGCAATACCTTAACTTTGAAGAATATATGAGAACAATTGGCTCAAATGTTAATTTTAAGAATGCCAGTACAAATAACGTTGTGGCAGAGGAACAAGTTCTATTGAATAAGACCAAAATAGTTTTTAATGTGGATTTGAAAATGACAGGCTACAGGAATGATCTGGAAAAAGATGAAATGTTATATATAAAAATGGAAATAATTGACATTGATAATTAAAAGGGACATATAGCCAACCAGGAGTGTGATTTGGATAATTTCTCTATATTAGATTTACAAAGGAGACCTGTCAAAGTTTTGAAAGATCTGGTTGAAAGGGACAAAAAATAAAAAAAATTAAAGAATTCTACTTCTAGGACATTATTTGAAGGGATTAAAGATCAAGATTGGTAAAAGTAAAGGGAAGGAATATAAAATTGATCTATCTGGCCAAGGTTAAAATCATTGTTGTTATTTCTGGAAAGCCTTAACGGATTTTTGCTGACCAAGACTGAATGATGAGCTTTTAAGGATTTACCTATAGTTAAGAGATGTGATATGGGAAGAAGAAATTATTGTATTTTAAGAGAAACTGTTAAGTTATTAAAATTGCTTAGACTTATTGAGACTAAGGGGTAAGTTATTTACATTTCTTTTTTGTTGTTCTATTCTTATTTTGTTTTCTTTTATATTATGTTGTTTTCTTTCTTTTTTCTTTTCTTCTCTTTTTTAAAAATTTCTATTCCTTTATATTTTGTACTTTGTAGCTTTTATTTGTACAATTTTAACATTTAATCAATTATTTGAAAAAAACAAGCAATAAAACAACTTGCCATGTTGCCTCCATTGCTGCTGGTGTACTGCTATCCTGCTGAACAGCTGATTGGTATGCTAGGTACTGAAACTCACCTCTTCTGTCAATCAACTTGCAAAATTCCAGAAAAGTTAACAATCAGCTGTCATAAGCCAGTGCAAATTGGTTCCAGCTACCCACCGGAAGAACCGATGTGGTCTTCTGATGGCTGTAATCCAGACTGAACACTACCACGGTCCTGTTGTCAACCCACTGCCATCCAGACTGAAATTTCTTGTTTCTGAGATTGACTTAAGAAACAGCCAAAGGCAGCAAAGGAGGGAAAAAAAGTCTAAAATGCAGTGTGGAATTGCCCCCAAAGGGATAAATGACAGGCAGATATATAAAGATATATAAAGTCCTCTTAAATGGGAAGGAGCTGCATGTTATTTATGAAAAGAAAAATAAGTATAGGAGGGAAGAAGAGAGACAGAGAGATGTCTATGTTATTATAATCATTTGGCTCTTTATTATTAAGCTATATATTCATTTATAAACAGCTTGTCTACTTGTAAGTAAAAAATAAATTCTGTAAAATTCCATAAACCTCCAGGCTTCTGTCTCCAAAGGGAACCAAACTTAAATAAATAATGCACCCCAGAAATTTCACACTTCACAAGTAGGTGTGAAGTTGACAATGTGTGCTGTTTTCCCTTTCTTTTAAAGAAAAGAATTATTGATGTACTTTTTTTTGAAGGAATAGAACTGGTTATATACATTTAGAGAAATCAGGTTCAAAGATAAATTTTACTAAGTTCATTTGGACAACTTTTGACATACCAGAATGTTGAGAAAAAGTTCAATCAGTTTTATTAAAAAACTAGCTCGATAGCCATGCTTCGCCACGAAACTTGGTTAGGCTTAGTTTGGGGGGAGGAAAATAAGGGGAAAAAAATTTCTGCTTCTGCATACCAGCATCCATCAGTATTCATCTGGCTAGCATCCTGTCAGTGTGTGAGAGAGTTGAGGGCTGTTTGGAAACTGAAATAGTATTTGCTGTGTGAGCAAGAAGGAGACAAGAGCCTGAGCGTAGCTTAGCTCAACTGTTCTGAACTAAAGCTGATTGCTGCTCTGAAACTGAAACTCCTCTCCTGGTGTTTTGCATTTGGAACAGATTTCTTTTCAGGTGGGGAGGCGGAGTAGAACTCCTTAGAATCAAAGAGTGTTAATAATAATATACAAAATACTAATGCTCTGATGGTCATTTCGAAAAATCCTTTCTTAGTGAGCATCTAGAAGCCAAGAGGAACATAAGTGCAAAATTTCAAGTTTGTAGGCTTTATGGTTAGGGAGATATATATGCAGGCGTTGGCATGTTCAGGTCTTTTCCCATGTAAGATTGAGAGTATCTTGACGATGTTTCAACAAGGTCCCATTCACCATCTTTCGCATGAAGCCGAAAGCACCAGCCTGAAGATGGCGAGTGGGATCTTGTTGAAACATTGCAAAGATACTCTCAATCTTACATAGGAAAAGATCCAAACATGCCAGGACCTGCATACCTGTACCGTGAAAATCTACGAAAACACACACACACACACACACACACACACACACATATATATACTGTATATATGTGTTTTCTTAAGTTTTCACGGGTATCTATATGTATGGTATTCAACTTTGTTCGGGTATTTTCCCAGATCATTATAGTTGTGCTTTTAAAGTTATAGCAACTAAAGAAATTAGAACATGACAAGAAACCCCCCAAGAACTCACAACAACACCTGAAACAATTAGTATACAACGTTTCCAACAGAGAACTCTCCAAAACAGAAATAGATGTCCTAACCAAAGGATTCAATTATGCTATAGCACCCCAAAAAATCCCCACAGAATCCATCATATGTGCAGTAGAATCCAGCTTAACTAAATTAAATACAGATGAAGCTGATAGAATAAGACACCAAGTCACTAACATCCTATGCACAAGCAAACCACCCAAAAGCAACTTACACAAAGAGGAACTAAAAGCCCTGCAAGCCCTAAGGAACGACAGCAGCATAATCATACTTCCAGCAGATAAAGGTAATGCCACAGTAGTAATGGATAGAAAAGACTACGAAACAAAATTGACAGACCTACTCCAAGACTCCACATACAAACCCATAAACACAGACCCAATCACATATCTGGAAAAAATAACCAGGAAGAAAATCATAACCAGCAACATGAGCAAAGAGATCCAACAGAAGATCATCCCAAGAGAAAAATCTTCCAGATGCCCCAAACTATATGGTCTCCCCAAAATACACAAAGAAGGCATACCTCTCAGACCCATAGTCCGCTCCAGAGGAGCACCACTACAAAACCTAGCCAAATACCTAGCAAAGCAGCTACAGTTCCATGCTGAAGCAGCAGCTTCACATGTACAAAACTCATACCACCTCTTGGAAATGATCAAAGATCTACATGTGGAACAAAAATATCTGCTTGTAAGTTTTAACATGGTTTCACTATTCACTCAAGTCCCGATAAAAGAAACCCTAGAAATCATCAAAAATAAATACCAACCACCCAAACACCTCATGGAACTAGCAGAACACTGCTTAACCAACATATATTTCATATACAAAGGACAAAGATACAGGCAAATTGAAGGAGCCCCTATGAGATCACCACTGTCACCCATCATTGAAAACCTGTTCATGGAAGAATTTGAATCCAGAGCCCTAGCCAATGCCACCCACAGACCCAAGCTATGGCTAAGATACATCGATGACACATTTATTTGGCCCCATGGAAAAGAAAACCTAAACAATTTCCTAACACACCTAAACAGCACACATCCAAAAATCAAATTCACCATGGAAATGGAAACAAACAAACAACTACCATTCCTAGATGTACTAATCTACAAAAAAAAAACAGATGGTACACTAGGACACACCATATACCAGAAGAAAACACACACCAACTGCTACCTCAACGCCCAATCTCACCACCACCCAGCACAGATAAACTCTGTGGCTAAAATACTAATTGCCAGAACCAAACGCCTGGCAGACAAGACACACATAAAGACTGAACTATGCACCCTGACTAAAGTACTGACAGCCAACAGCTTCCACAAAAGCAAAATCACTGGCTTGATCCACAAAAACACACTGAGACATAAAGGAGACCTAGAAGATAAACAGACCTATGGAACAGCTGTCCTGCCCTACATAAGAGGTACTACAGACAAAATCAGTAAGATACTACGCAGGCATCACATCAAGACTGCCTTCAAAACAGACAGAAAAATAGCAGCCATCCTTAGAAACCCCAAAGATAAAATTGACCTGGAAAACCAAGGCATATACGAAGTCCCCTGTGCATCGTGCCCAGCCACATACATTGGACAGACCAATAGAAGAATAAGGACCCACCTGAATGAACACAAAAATGCAGTAAAAAAGCTGGAACACACTTCCTCATTAGTCCAACACATGAAAGCCACAGGTCATAGCATCAACTTCAATGGCACCAAAACCCTAGCCACTATAGAAAACCCCAGCTACAGAATTATCAGAGAAGCCATAGAGGTTGAAAAAAGCCCTGAAAGCATGAATAGAAGAGATGACTCCACCAGGCTGTCAATTATCTGGAAGCCCGCACTCACAAACAAACAAATCTCCACACCACAGGCCAGGCAAACACCTGGGCACAAACAGACACCCCCCGATACCTCCAGCTCAAACACACCCCAACCAGGCACCCAAATGAAACCTAGCTTCCTAATAAATGATAGCTGTCCATTTACTCGAAGCCAAGCCGCACTAAAAGCCTCCAATACAGCAAAAAAACAATGTTGCCAGCCAATCAAGACAAAAAAATGCTACAAAACAGACAGAAGATATTAGAAACACCAATCAAGCAGAACACAGCAAACTCCAAGACCAATAAACACAGACCAAGACTCCTAACCAATCAGGATGAAGAAAAAAACATTCTAACACAGCAGTAGGCTAGCACCAAATTTAAAACAGAAATGGCTGTGAAAGCCTGACTCACAGATGAACACAATACAGAAGCCTGATGATGGCAGATGAGATTCTGCCAAAACGTTGCTACAACTTTAAAAGCACAACTATAATGATGTGGGAAAATACCCCAACAAAGCTGAATACCATACATACTCTCTCTCTCTCTCTGTGTGTGTGTGTGTGTGTATGTGTGTGTATCCCCCTTAAGACAATGTTGAAAACATGATTTAAATATTTGATCACACTGATATATTTTATGTTTATTACCTTTTAAGGGATGCTAATCCAACATTCACATATTTGGTGGCAAAATATTATCACCAAATTATATAACTGCATAAAGCTTGTTAATTATGTAATTTTATTGTCCTATTTTCCCTCTTTCCTAACAATGAAATTTTACATCAAACTTTTTCTCTGTTTTCTTGTAAAGGCTGGTCAAGCACGCAATAAAGATATTTGTTTTGGGTTTTTTTTATTTAATTTGATTTGTTATATAGATTGATATGATATTATATAATGTATCTATTCAAAAGTTGTTTTCCTGTGAATAATATTATTTCCCTCTCCCCCAATATCTGTATATATTTCATTTCTCTAACAGAGTGCAAATGAGAGAGAAGGCATTGACTTGGGAAATTTCAAGTGATATTTACATAAATCCAGTACAAAGGATTATGCATTTTCAAGTAAATTATGTTGATGCCTATGAAGAAAGGCATATAGGTTAGTTAGTTATTTCCCCAGAACCTAAAAATGTTAAGCAGCACTTTGAAGAAATCATATCTAATTAGAATCAGGGGATTCTTCTTAAGATCTGCCACATTAACTCCATATATTGGAGTTAATCCGTTGATTTGCCATATAACTTGGAAGAAGTTTGCAAACATTTGGAACTTTCTTCTACCTGTGTTCCAGTTATTTTCTTGATTTTTAGAAAACCCAGCAGTCATACTACCTGAGTTATCATATATACTGTATATCAGCATAACTTTGGAACGCCTCGAGCAATTTCAACCACAGATTACTTACTCTCTGGAAAAAAAAATACTGTGGGGATAAGACACCCATAACACCCCTTGGGGGGGGGGTGTTCTTAAGATACAGCCTATTGTACCTTCAAATGGCTTCTACTATACTACCTTAAAATGGCTTCTACTGTTCAGTGCTGTGGAGTTGCCATGGTAACGGCTTCACAGTACTCCACAAGGGGGATCGCTCTGGTAATGGGTAATATCCAACATTACAAATTACATTTGTTCTGGGTCACCGAAATCAGGGCTTTTCCTGTGTAATACAGGATTAGGATAAATAAACACCCAGACAATGCCGGGTTATCAGCTAGTTTCAAATATCTGGGACAGGAATCTTATTGCATGTACTGTAATGCTTCCAATGAGGAACAGAACTTATAGTCGATAAAACAAAAACCTAAGAAAGCAAGGTTGGAAGAGAAATTGATCAAGGAAATAAGAGAAAATTTGAAGAACAATATTTAGAGGGACCACTGGAGGAAAAAAAAAAAGGAAAAGAAGAACATTGTGGAAGGCAAAAGGAAACTAAAAATGCCACGCCTAAACTACAACTGACAAAGTTAAATATTTTTATAATTAAGCAGTGGGAGTATTTACCATTTTTCCCCAATAAGATAATTATTGTAGTCCCCAGTTTAACGATATCTGAAGCGGGGGGGAGTCAAAATGGCAGATGCGAACAGACATACACACCACTCTTTTGGATACCCCAATGGAACCCAACGAAAGTGAACACAGTTTTATTATTATTATTAATTTTCTGACTGATAACAATGAGTTTCAAGAATTGCAGAGGCTATGACTCACCCTAGCTTTATCCTTTATCATTTTGGTTTCGCCTCCCCTATCCTGCCAGCATTTCCTTTCTAGCATGGCTGTCTCATTTTTATATTTATTTTTTATTTTATTTATTTTGTCAAGAGATTATAAGATAATAGGTATAAGTACAAACATAGTTATGAATACATGAAATGGATACATATAAGAAAAATAAAAAGAAGCAATAGGACAGGGATGGTAGACACATTGGTGCGCTTATGCATGGCCTTTGCAGACCTCTTAGGAAAGGGGTGAGGTCAATAGTAGACAGTCTAAGGTTAAAGTTTTTGGGGTTTGGAGAAGAAACCACAGAGTCAGGTAGAATATTCCAGACACTGACCACTCTGTTGCTGAAGTCGTATTTCCTGCAATCAAGTTTGGTGCAGTTTACCTTGAGTTTGTATCTATTGTGTGCTCTTGTATTGTTATAGTTGAAACTGAAGTATTCATTGACAGGTAGGACATTGCAATATACAATTTTATATACTATACTTAGTTCGGACCGAAGGCTCTAGCACTTAGAGATGAGTACTCCAAGGTCCTTGACAGAGTTTGAATCATCAACAAGGTTTTGACTATTCAGCTTATATTTTATTTTCTGATTTTTTTGCCAATATGTAATACAGAGCATTTATTTGTTGAGATTTGAAGTTGCCATTTGTTTGACCATTCTGATACACAGTCAAGATCTTTTTGAAGGATAGCAGTATTGTCAGTGGTGTTGAATAGCTTTACATCATCAGCAAAGAGAATGCAGTTGCTCTTGATATGATCACAGAGGTCATTTATGTAGAGTATGAAGAGAGTTGGTCCTAGAACACTGCCTTGGGGGATACTACTGTTGACAGGTATAGAATTTGATAGGACGCTCCCAATTTTGACCATTTGTTGTCTTGTTTGACAGGAATACTTCTATCCAGTTATGAGGGTGTTCAGAGATACCATGAGATTTTAGTTTTAGGAGTAGTTTGTCATGTACCACTGAATCAAAGTCTTTATAGAAGTCTATGGAAATTGTGTCTATTGCTTTGCCATGATTGAGTTGTCTAGTCCAGGGGTCCCCAACCACCGGGCCGCAGACTGGTCCCGGTCCATGGATCATTTGGTACCGGGCTGCAAAGAAAATAAAAATAAAATAAAAATGGCGGCTTTCTTCGCCTTTGGTGAATGCTGCTGGGATCAGGGATCAAGGACACAAATGAAAGAAGGGGAGGGAGGAAGCAACCAAAGCCTGTCCTGCTCTCCGACTCAGCGGCTTCGGTTTCCTCCCGCCTCATTCCTCTCTTCAGTCACTCTCTCGCTCCTCCACCAGCCCAGGAAGAAACTGCTTCAAAGAAGCCGGCAGGGTGGCTTTTCCTGTCGGCGCAGCTCCTCCGAAGCACCCGTTCACCCCCACCCTGCCACCCGCGGTTTAATCCAGTGCTCCGTTCTGCCTGCCTGCCTGCCTTCATTTCTGGTTGTTTTGGAGTAGCTTTGACTGAGAATAATAACTATTCGCCTCTTTTACTCAGCCGAAGCTGCTCCAAACAACCAGAAACAAAGACAGGCAGGCAGGCAGGCAGGCAGAACGGAGCACTGGATTGAACCGCGGGCGGCGGGGTGGGGGTGAACGGGTGCTTTGGAGGAGCTGCACCGACAGGAAAAGCCACCCTGCTGGCTTCTTTGAAGCAGTTTCTCCCTGGGCTGGTGGAGGAGCGAGAGAGCGACTGAGAGAGGAACGAGGCAGACACCTGAGGGATGAGGCTGAGGGAGGCAGGGCTGAGAGGCGGGGCTTCTCAGCCATCCTGCAGGGACTTGTCCTGAGCCTCCCTGAACTTGGTGGTTTGCTGGCAGACGTTTTATTACCCGACTACGTAACAACATCAGATGTTATCTAGTCAGGTAATGAAACGTCTGCAAGCAAACCACCAAACTCGGACTCCTCCCCCTCCCCCCCTCCTTGAAAAAGTGTCTCTCCCCCCCCGGTCCTTGAAAAAGTGTTTCTGCGTGAAACTGGTCCCTGGTACAAAAAAGGTTGGGGACCACTGGTCTAGTCCATATGTTTTTGTAGTGTAAGAGTTGCAGATTACAGGATGGTTTTTTTCTGAAACCAAATTGTTTATTAGAGAGTAGGTTGTTTGTCTCTAAGTGGCGAATAATGGATTGGTTAATAATTGATTTCATGACTTTACAGGTGACGCAGCATAAAGAGATTGATCTGTAATTTTTAACTAGGCTGGGGTCTCCCTTTTTGAAGATGGGGATGACCATGGCTAGTATTTATAGTTTTGGCAAGGAGATGGTCCTGAAAGATTTTTCAAATATTATGCTTAGAGGTTCGGCTATGGCAGTGGATAGCTTTTTTAAGAAGTAGGCACATATTCCATCCAGTCCAATAGAGATGGTTTTAGATTGCATAGTGCTTTTTCAACATTGTCTTCTATAAAATTGATATGTATTAGATCATTGTAGTTGTCTGTGGTTGGACTAGGAAATACTGGGCATGATCCATTGCTGTTTACAAATACTGAGCCAAATAATGTGTTGAAGAGGTTGGCTTTAATAGTGCCGTCATTGCAGTCTTTACCATTAGGTCCTTTCAGGGTGGGATAGACCTTGAGTCTTTTAGTTTGTTGTTTACAAAATTGTAGAAAGTGTGGGTGGAATTGGTGCATAGAAGGTTTTCTTCTTGTTTAATGTGGTAATTGGTGCATTCAGTTTTTATCTGGTGGCATAAATTTTTGTATCGGCTTTTGAAGTTGGCAACGTGACCAGATTTGTTTTTCCACCAAAGTGATTTCTTAACAATAAGTTTCAAGAATTGCAGAGGCTATGACTCATCCTTGCTTTATCCTTTATCATTTTGGTTTCACCTCCCCTATCCTGCCAGCATTTCCTTCCTAGCATGGCTACCTCATTTTATATAAAGATATCATTGCCAGCTCTACTTCAGGACAACTTAAGACACAAGCACAAAATGCAATGTTGTATGAGTAGGCATCTATGTATTGTGGGTCCTGTTCATCCTATTCCTTTTCCAAGCAAACTCCAGATCTGCCCTAGATAACACCACAAGTTTCCAGAGTAGATTTTGAGCTATGCATCCACCCCAGTAAAAAAATGACAATCATCAAACACTTTTTTATATAAATTTGAGCCTATACAAGTAAAAAGAAAGAGGGAAAAATGGCACCTTGCTATCATTTTATCCAAATTGTCTCTAGCAGATGAACTGACGCTTTAAAACAATGTGCCATATTCATAGCACACAGAAGTTCCAGTAAAAAGAAATATTTCAAATTTTTTCAAAGATACAAAAGCTACTTCCCATATATATTTCAAATGATGTCTTTTTAACTGTTGGGAAGGGGGAGGGGGCATACTATACAAATCTCTGTGAAATTAGTCATTAACTTCATAGCTTTTCATAATTCTTAGAATTGAAATCTCAGCACATCTGAGACCAGGTCAACTTAACATGAAATGATTCCTCAAGAGGAAGTCAAGAGTTTCAGGCTTAGACTGAAGTATGTTAGTTCTCTGCTTATCCTCTTGAGGGCTTAGCGCTTCTTATAAAAACCAAGTTCAGTTATGTTAAAGGTCTACAACTTCTTTTGAATACCTATTAGCTGCTAAAAAGAATTAGTGCAACTATGCAGCAGATGGCTTGGAAACAGCAACAACAGCAACAGTAGAGCACCTTGACTGACGTGGCCTACATATAAGTTAGTTTGGAAAGGAAATTATAGAAGCAGAGACTTTCACATATTCGTTGGGAAAAATAGCAACGAGATGCCAAACTTGAATCATCTTAACAGAAGATAGTGGAGACTTTTGCTAGGGAGTGACCGGAAGGTTTAGCCTCTTTATTGTTTGACTAAAAGGACAATTAATCAAAGGCAAGCCTCTGTGAGAGCAGTATAAATGGGCTTTTCTTGCTTAATACACCCCTATGCACAGGCGGCCAGTTTGAGGGCAGCAACTGAACAAGACTGATAGTCCAGAAAGAAGAAGGTCACCCAAAGTAGGCGAAGGATTCATGCAACGGATCGAAACCAACAGAAAATAAACAAGAACAACAATATTGGTTTCATGGAGGAAGAAAGGTTTTACAAAGAAGCAAAAGTGTTTAAGACTGCAGAAGCATCTATTGACCCTAAAATGAGATTCCTCGAGGATTTGATGCTATTGTAGGAAATTTCACTAGAGGCATGGTGGTAAAGTTCAAAATTACAGTAAACTTATTAGTTGTTTTCAGAGACTACAAGGCAAGGCGCTAAAAGCAATGGGGTTGGGTATTAGAAGATTATGCATATAGCAGTAATATAGCCTTAGCATTTGACCTTTGATTTTAGCTGGTGCTAGTTTTCCATTTTCTCATTAGCGAGTTTAGTTTGCCACATAATTCATGGCCCTGCACATTCCTCTGACATAGATACTCGACTTTTTAGTTGCTTAGCGCTCAATCATGTCAGGATTCCTTGCCCTTTTAAGCTTTTCATTCCTTAGTAGGAATCAGGCAGATATACCTCTGACCATTTATTTATTATTTATTTATGATCCAAGAGCAGTCACAGTATTTAAAAATACAGGATATCATTAATGCACATAGAGGTAACAATATATGGATTTATAAAAGGAAGAAACCTTATAAAATTAGCATGTTACCAAATGACTTTTCTAAGCTAATGCTATACATGAAAATATTGCTGCTGCCTTTGTAGCACCGGGATATTAATCATTTCATAAGAATACCTCAATCTGTTCCTACCCCCCCCACCCCCAGTCTCAGTAACACTCTTACAATTCTTCCCTATGCTTACAGAATTCTGCTGGAAAAAAAAACCCCACCATGCTAACAATTCTTTTTATTGAAATAGTTGGGGTTTAAAGTTTGCTATAGAATTTAAATGTTTTAAGAATTGCAGGATGCTTTTTAAAAATAAAGTACAAATAAAAATAGTTCTTGAAATACCTTTCCATGATTCTAAATTTCTGTAAATAGAGTAGCAGTGGTCATTTGAATGAATCAATAATAGTTGTCTTTGGAGATTCTCAATCATCCAGGTCATGGTTGTCCCAAAAGTGCTTTTTCAAAAGGCAACTGAACTTTGTTTTTGTTTTTTTCAAACAAAAAACAGTTGCTTTTTGAGGAAACCCCCCCCCACACACACACCTTTGGGATAATTAATAATGGTGTTTTTCAGCTGCTTCAGAAAAATATATTTCGGTTGCTGTGTTAAATCAATTCTGGACATGTGATGCTACACCCAGAAAAATACGCCATACTTCACTTAATCCTCCAAGGAAAGACTAAAGGCAAATGAGATCCAGGCAGAAGAAGAACATCATAACTTCAAAATCTAAGGGAGCGGTTTGGGCAAAACTCTTTCATTCAGCTGTTGATAAATAGGATCACCAACATGATCACCAACATCCAATATGATATGGCACAACAAGAAAAAGAAGTTAAATCAATACTTATTTATTTACTTTTTTAGGAGGAGAGAGAGAGAAAGAGAGAGAGAGGGAGAGAGAGAGAGAAAGAGATGGCAATCTAGGCAAGTAAGACTGATATAGATTTCATCTTGTACCACTTAAAACAATTCTTAATGTGAACTGTATCTTTGTTAAAAAAAAAATTCAAGGAGGCATTATGAGATATACAGTATTTATCTGAATATATCACAATTCTCACTGAAAAATATATTCAATGAACCCAAAAGTAAATAAAAAAGAACTACTATATTTGAAGGAATTCACTGAAAAATAATTCTGCAAAAACACAGCTTTTGCTTATTCACTTTTGATATTAAACTGGATACAAGAGGAAAAATTTTAAGGAGAAGAAAAAAAGTTATAAGCCTGTTCTTTATTGTCAGTTAATTCTTGGACTTACAGAATAATAAAAACACTGTAACATTAGAAATATTAAAGGAAATCTTATGAAGAATGGAGCCAGAAATTAATATGAATACTATAATGATATCTGCTTTTATGGATATAACATGTCTCAAAAAATGTTAATGGAAGGATAGATGTGGAATAAAAGAGGAAAAGGACCAAAAGTGAAACTACAAATGACAAGACAAGAATGATTTGGAAAATTGAGGTTTACTGGATGCACAAAATGAACTGGGATAAAGAAGAATGGAAGAGATATCAAATCTCGTGACAATATCTGATTGAATTAAAGATTAAATGAAAGAAAGAAATGTAAAGTTGGTTTAATTGATCAAAGCTAAAATAATAACTCTTTAAGGAGTTTTGGTGCTGACACAAGGATTGAAAAGTTGATGTTTTATAGTTTTGCTTATCAATAAGGGGTAGAATATGGGGTGAAGAGATATCTGTATAATCTGGAATGGAGAGTTATTAAGTTGGTTTATACTTTATAATTGGAAATTTTTAAATATATTTCTGTTCTTTTTCTTTCTTATATTCTCTTTTTTCTTCTTTTTCATTTTCCTGCAATTTTCATTCTTTCTTTTTACTCTTTTTTCTAAGTTTAGTTTGTATTAATTTTTACTATTGTAAATAAAATTCTTAATAAAGTTATATTAAACAGAAAGACAACATGTTGATTTCATTCTACACAACACCATAACATGAATCAATGTTATCATATAACAGAAAGAAAAAATACATGAACCGTTGTGTAATTATTGCAAGTAAAGTGCAACATCAATGAAGAATAATTACTTAACATACTTTGTGAGCTCAAACTGTAGGCTCCATCTTCATCATCATACCCCTTCCTTTCCTGTTCCTCATTTCAAGTTTCAAGGCCTTGAGTAATGGATTTCCTCAGTCATGAGGCACCCATGAGACCAAATCAATGACAGATTCTCTTTGAAACTTTAAATGGAAAAAAAAAGTGCTATTATCTGCTATTTTGTAGCAGATGACCAGGCTGAGCTTGAGGGAGAGGTCAAATGTGTAATCAATCTTGAGTCACCTACAGGAGTTCAAAGTCCTGCCCACCTTGAATTCCACTGGTTTTTATCTACTGCCAACTGGACCATTAGTAGTTCAGATTCTTGTAGAGAGCTTAAGCTTACAATAAATCCCATTTACACATTCGAACTGCCTGATCTTCTGATTTCCCTGGCGCTTGACATATTTCCATTTAATGAATGTTTACGGGCTTTACCACTTTCTTGTTACTGAGTTAGTCAAGCTATCATCCTCCAGATGTCTGACTCTTGGGTTACTGTAGCAACCTTTGACTAGAGGTTTTGGGTTTTCTTAGGTTTTCACTTTCCTAGACTCAGTGATTGGCACGTCCGTGTTCTTAATTTTTATGTAGTCATAATTTGCATATTTTGCAAATGGTGCATTTTCAGGTTGGTTTCTTCTTTTACCTTTTCTCTATTTGTCTTTAAATCTTAATTTTCATTCAGCACTTTCCACTGGAATTGTTAGGTTATGGATTAAAAGGAAACACTTCAAGGTGTAAAGTATCTCCCAGGCATTTTATCTAGCAAATAGCTGATGTGCTAATAGGATGCCTTGTGTAAAAGCTGAAAACCAGACTCAAGGAAAAGCAGGGAATTAAAGCTAAATACATTTTTAAAATCTTGCATTTCTTGAGCAAAAGACATTTTGGAAATGTTAGATGATGTTTTAAGTGTCTTTCTCTAGATAATAAGACTTCCAGGGTCACCTAAAATAGTAGTATTCTTCTGCGTATAGAGAAGAGAAAGGGTCTTAGGTTCTGTATTTATTCTGATGTGTTATTTTCTTCAATGCTAAAGCAATTAAAATGCATCACAATATGAAAACAAAATTTTGCATCTATTTATCCTTGCAAATGAGGGCTTTTGTGGTCTGATGGGATATTTTTTAGTATTAATCTGCAGCATGTCTTGTTTAAGGCTTGGCAAAACAACAGTACCAATGGAATATAAGCTGCATGCGACAGCATCGCTTTCACCATCACTTATACTATATGTGATTTCTAACATTAACATCATGATCTTAGATTTACTCATGACATTTCAAACAGCTACAATTGCTAGTACAATGCGCGACTTCGTGCTTTGTGGGGATATCTTCATTAGGGTTGATGCACTTCAGATCATAATATTTCCCTGTGATGAAAGGATTCACTTCTCCTATTTCAGAAAGAGAGCATTATGCATGAACAAAGCCTCCCAGGCATGCAGTGAATGCAGATTCAAAAAGAAGATACTAATACACATAGAAATAAGGGACAGGCATCCAGGCACACCGGCCATTATTTCCATGACAAAAATAAAAAGTGAGCTTTCATTTCTCTGTTGATTCTTGCAAATTATCCAGCGCTGTGCATAATGAACATTTTAGCCATACTATTGGCAGAGTTTCAATTTGTGCTATTCTGCATCCAGGAACATGCTCTTCAGGTTTTGAAAGGATAAATGCTAGCAAAGAATACAGGGTTTTTAAGGGACAAAAAAAGAATGGATGTTTATGGCTGGTTTTTTTTTTTTTTTTTGCCTCACAGCAATCAGGAAATAGTGATGATCCAGGCTCTGGTTAGTATTCAGAGTTGGAAAGAAGTCAAAACTGATAATTTTCTCCAGCCTTTAATTATCCTAGAAAATTAATTTTAATTCAATAGTGGCGTATTTATATGATACAAGAGGCTGGCAAATTATAGAAAAATTATCCGTGTCTGAAAGTTCTAAGGTGAAAGTCTTCTGATGTTTCTAGAGTGTTCTGGTTATGGATTATGAAGGGCACTCAGGGGTCTGATTTTTTTTTTAAATCATTTCTTCTCATTCTATGGAACACATGAGAATTCAGTGAAACTAAAGAATTAAATGGAATCATTTAGGTAGTAGCATTGATCTCAAAAAGCAGAGTTTGTTGCACTGAATACATGGATGGGACACCACTAGGACATACCACAACAGTGGTCTAGACTAGGAGGAGAAAAAAAAAATCCGGGGGCAATTTATTTCTGTATTGAGGCAAACAATTATATCCATGTGTTCCTGAAATCCATTACAATGGAGTTAGGCTTGAGGGGAAAAATCCTGTTATAAAGAAACTGCGGAAATAATTGCTTGGTTTCCAGCACATGCCAGAAGGCTAACAAGGTTTCATATTCATAATCATACCGATTCCCACCCAGCTAATTGGCATCTTTACATCCAGTTCTTGGACTTTCTGAGTTTAACGTTCTTTTAACTTTGGAAATAACCAATGCCAGAAGCAGGAAAATAAAAGGAAGAAACATATGTTGGCATGGAGACCTGGCTTGAAAATTGAAAGGAGCGTCTGACCACCTTATAGAGCCTAAAATGCTGTCCTGGAGCTCTCATTAGTTCAATCAAGCATGAAAAAAAAAATGCTGGATTAATTGCACAAATATGCTGTAATCACTTCTAGACGCCATAGGAAAATATTCTAATTTTTTTTTTGAGGAACAAAATTATTAGTGTCTTAAAACAACAGTACTAAGAAGAAATTCTGTGCTCTCCTGGCCTGAGTAAAAATATTATTGCAGCAAAAATGTTCAATAGGCCCAGATGTTTGCCATACTGCTTCTTATTATTATCCTGAATCCTTATCCTGATGTTCAGCAAGAATCCCGGAGGACATAAAAGCAACACCCAAAGTTCAAACCTCTTTCATTTTTATTCATCCATTTAAAAATGAGTTATTTTTCTCACATGCTTTTCGTTGGAAAACAGATTTTGTTTGTGTTACTATTGAAATAAATAAGAGAAGCCTTATAAAATGTACTTTTTGAATGTAGAAAACCAAAAGAAAAACTCAGATAGGTAGTTGAAGATAACGCAGAATTAACCTCTATATTAATTCTAGTCTATTCTTTCTTTTCCACTCAGTTCTTTACTGTGGCTTAACAGCATCTGAAAGGGACACAAAAACAGCACCAATATAGTAGCCTTGGGCAGCACAATCAAAGCTCCATCTCTTTCTCTCCCATGGTGAATATGTACAGAAGTGGCAGGATTTCAAACATACCACAACCACCATTTTGATTTTTTTGCATGCCACTACCACTCCTAGCATCTCCTAGGGAAGAAAGGAGGGGAGCTGAAGTCAGATTGATATACATTTCTACTCTGTGTACATTTTGATCTGGTGTTCATGCCCCAAAGGGGGACAAAGCTTGTGTGTGGATATATCTCAGGCTGCCTCTCTTGGGTTACAAAGCAGTGGTAGATGATGATGATGATGACAATGACAACGATGATAATGATGATTAAAATTTGTATGATCACCCAACTACTTCTCAGTGACTCTGATCAGCAAACAAGATTCAAATCGCAGTACAAAAACAAAAGTTAAGACAGGATCAGGCAACTTGATAAACCTAAGCATAACAAATCCATGGATGGCTTTATAGTCACTTAAGGTAACTACCAAGAACCCTTCTACCAACAAAGACAGGACAAGCCATTATCATGAGCCATGGTGGCACAGTGGTCAGAGTGCAGTACTGCAGGCTACTTCTGCTGTCAGCTGCCTGCAATCTGGCAGTTCAAATCTCACCAGACTCAAGGTTGCCTCGGCCTTCCATCCTTCCGAGGTAGGTAAAATGAAGACCCAGATTGCTGGGGGAAATAGGCTGACTCTGTAAACCACTTAGAGAGGGCTGGAAAGCACAGTAAAACAGTACATAAGTCTAAGTGCTATTGCTATGTAAACAGAGAGAAAACCCTGCTCCTTCTAGCACGGATGATGTTACCTGGTTGGGTCATGAAATGTCTACAAGAACTAACCAACCTCGGAGAGCACCAAGGACCCTACAAGGATAACTTATGCCAATCACAGTACATTGTGTTGCTTGCTCCCAGACTTATATTCTGCAGTTGAGCTGCCTGATATAAAAGAAGATACGGCTGAACAACAAACTGCAAAGCAGAGCCAACGTCAATCATATCCACTCTGGGGTAGGTGAAATCAAGAACTTGTGAACAATAAACTATGCAGAGATGACAGAGGTAGCTGCATCAGCTGCAAAAAACATGGGCAGATTAAGTTAATCAGCAGTTATTCTATTAGCAGGTTAGTCCCCAACCTTATTTAATGCTGGGCTAAGTCCACAGTAGCTGTGATTTCTCAATCTCATTATGTTAGGCAGATTTCCTGGGAATAGGCATGTTATATGAGCGGGCTGTTTACCTCAACCATCTGACAGCTTCTTTGTCTCTGCATTGTTCTAGCATTCCTCTATGGAAATGTTCAGTGGAATAATTTTAATGATAATTGAAGATGCTCTTTCATGTGGTGATCTTGTCTAATTAATACCTTTCAGAATAGGTGAAATCTACACTGCTTTCCATTCTAAATCTAACACTTATTCATGATGGACTGATAATTGGAGCAATCTCCAATGAATTAAAAAATTCAGTGTCCACTCGTTGGCATCTTGAAAAATGTTATATTTCCATAGAACATTCATTCTGTGACCACTTATTCTGCATTCAAGGAACTGCATTTTACACTGGAAATTGGTGTGAATCCCCAGTTGTTTGAACTGCTAGTGTGACACATAACATGAACCAAATGGTATTTTTTTAAAAAAACAACTAAAATATTTTAATATGATTGTATTATTTCCAGTTCTGCTATATATAAGCCTTTATCTCATGCATATTTTATTTACATTGCTTAAGGTTCTTCATTCTGAAACAAATGCATTGATGCTAAATGACTGTTGTGTGTGTGTGTGCAGTGTGCATGCTAATCTACACATACATACACACACAAGCACACCTTTAATTACTTCAGATCCATTTTTACAGAAAAAAAAACATTGCAATGACAACAATGCTACTCTTTTACAGATATTTACACCCTAAAGTTAAAACATTGAGTATTGCAATAAGTTGTGATTCTGAATTTATTATAGTTTTCTTTAAGTATGCTTACAGAAGTCCTGCAAATGCTGATTCCCAAGTTGGTCCTGGTGGACAATTTGCATTATCCCACCACAAAAAAAACTTTTTTATAAATACAAACCCAAGTGGAGTGTTTCATAGTTTTGATGTTCCATCAACATCATTTCCTAGTCATAATGGCACAGCCAATTCAAAGAGATTACATTTGACTGTATGTTTGATTTCTATCTCATCTTTTCTTCAGAAGCTCAAGCAAGTTTACAAACCAGTGATGGGATTCAAATATTTTTACTGCCGGTTCTGTGGGCATGGCTTGGTGGGCATGGCAGGGGAAGGATACTGTAAAATCTCCAGTCAGAGGTGGTATTCGCTGGTTCTTCAAAGTACTCAAAATTTCTGCTACCGGTTCTCCAGAACTGGTCAGGACCTGCTGAATACCAACTCTGGTACAAACCCTCTTTGCAATTTTCCCCACCATGATGACCCTGTAAGCTCAGATAGGCTGAGAGATACTGACTGGCTCAGAAGGATCCAGAGAGCTTCTGGGGCTGAGGTTGGACATCTCCCCTGTCCAATGTCTTCACTTCTATGCCATGATGGCTATCATAGGTCACTACAGAAGATAGGGTGTACAGATTTTCCTTCATCTGAGATGCTTCTAAAGACTGAGAGTCTGAAGTTGTAAGAACTGAGACATCCTTTTGAGCTCCTTGGGATAATATTGCTGGCCTTTTTTTTTTTTACACCTTAATGGAACTCTAATGTGAAAGGACCTCTCTACTAATTAAGGAGACGTATATGTTCACAGCAGGGCATACTTGTAGAACTGACTTCCTCCTTTATTGAAACATCTAGGAAACCTTTCAAAAGTATGCTTTTGAAACTGAAGACTGCATACAACATGCAATTGGATCAAAAATTGGCATTCATATTCAGGATGTCATTCTGTGGTGATTTCTACTCTAGTGATTTATGGTATGTTCTATAGTCATCCAATTGCTATAGTGCCAAAATAACAGGAATGAAGAAAGATTTTCAGTGAAGGTTAGATGATGCTATGAAGTATCCATATATCCTATATCCATATATATGTATCCATATATAACAATAACAGCAACAACAACTTGATCCTGATCCTTTTTCAGAATTTCAAAATGCACATTAGTTTGATATGACATTAGATCTACAATGTTGACCATAGCACTTCTGTTTTGCCACCCCAAATTGATGGGAACTTTTTTTCTTGCTTGATATTTTGTTTTACTCTTGCTTGCTTAATTCTGATGCTAATAAAGAATAAATAATTTTGCTTCCATCTGATTCCAGCTTTCCACATTGTCATATCCTTGGTCTTGTGTTTGTCATTTTGCTTTAAATTAAAATGTTATTCTTACTTGGGTTTGTTTTGGCTACTATATCTCCCCACTCAGTGTAAATAACATCTTTGATACAGATGATGCATTTTAATGAAGACATGCTTATGCTTTTAAAGAATTTCTATCAGAGTCCCTGGCACTTTTGACATTCTGTTGAGCATGGGCATTCATCTTTGTCCCCGAGCATATTCCTTGTTCTGTGATATGAACCAGTGTGTAATATCTTTCAGCTGAAAAGCTGTTACTGGGGTGCATTTATCAAAATGAAAAATGGAACTGCAAGAAGACCATGCTTCAGCAGAACAGCCTGAAGTAGGAGGTACATTCACACCAGCTCTAAGGATATATGATTATATCCGGATCTATAAGACACAGTGGTATATCAAGGGTAGGGAGGTTTTATTATTACAGGACATATATTTGAAAATATGAAGTAGTTATAAAAGGCAGTGTAATTTCAAACCACCTCAGAGAGCTGCCTGTTTTCCTATAGGTTGCATTTGTAGCATGTGGTAACAACTAAATAAAATGAGCACCTTTCCAATTAGTTCTAGGTTATTTCTGATTTCATCAAAGGTGTCAGAACTCAGTAGTTTTTTAAATGCTCCATAAGATTTCCCCCTAAACTCACTGGAAACTAAGTAAAATAATTGGTGATGGCTGTAGGATAAATGACACATGATAAAGAACATAGCTGGACATGAAATTTGGACAAGACTTCAACTCAGGTCTGAATCACAACAAAAACTATGTTGTTTTCTCTGTTTATTCTGTGATAAGAGTTGCCTTAAAGTTATGATTATTGAAGCATTGTATACAGCCCACCAACTGTCCTGGTTTTCTGTATATGCACTAGTAACAGTGAACTCAGGTAAATTGAATGAAATACAATTGTTTGCTATGAGGAGGGAGGAAGAAAATCAACAGGAGAAGATAAAAAATAATTCAAGATGGCAGTCACATAGGTATGATTCATGCAGCCTACATAAAGGTGGGTGGACTTTCATTTATGCCATTATATTACAATCTTGACCTTTCTTTAACCATAGCCTTCAGATAATCAAGGAAGGAAGGAAGGAAGGAAGGAGGGAGGGAGGGAGGGAGGGAGGAGGAAGGAAGGAAGGAAGGAAGGAAGGAAGGAAGGAAGGAAGGAAGGAAGGAAGGAAGGAAGGAAGGAAATCAAGGAAGGAAGGAAGGAAGGATGGAAGGAAGGAAGGAAGGAAGGAAGCAAGGAAGGAAGGAAGGAAGGAAGGAGAGAGGGAGGAAGGCTGTGTGTTTTACAGTTATGTTTATCTATGTTTATCTGTTACTATATTGAATCTACCATTTAAAATCAAGATCTTAACAGCAACAGGCCACGCATCTTGAAGCATGACCTTAAAATATTTTTCTTGTCATTGCCCTATTTTCTATTATAATCCATTAGCAGTGAGGAATATTAAAATGATACTTTTTATCATTTTGTTTAGAAAAAAAATCCTTTTAGGTGTTTGAACACACAAAGTACAGATTTTACCGGTGAATCATTTTCTTACTTTCCCCTCTTGCAGCAACTGCTTAAATATTTATTAAACAAAGCCCAATTTTTCTATTCCTTGACATAATCCAGAACTGAAGTACTACTTATATCTTTAGTCTTTAGACACATTATCGTAATGAGCCAGTTAGAATTCCTCCATTAAATTAGCCCCCAGTCTTTTCATATTGTATTTTTTATTTGTAGCATAAGCCAGGAGAAATGTGAAACTGGAGTGAATATGCCTCCCCCAGACTCAATCCCTCCCCCCTAAGACTGGGTGGTCCAGTTTTTTTTTTCAGACCAGACCTTTCCATGCCTACCAGGTTTCAAAGCTGATTTCTGAACAACTGCTGACCAGCAAAGGCATTCCAAAATAAAATGGAAGAGACTGAAATGGTTCTCTGTTGCTTTATAATGCTGTTCTCTCCATTTGATCTGTTTTAGGGCTGCTTTTGAAGTTGGATTTAGCATCATTCCGGAACAGCACTCCTCCATGTTCAACTGATACTTGGCTTCCTTTGGATGTACCTGTAAAAAGTCTTCAAGCAGTGGTCCCCAAGCCTTGGGCCATGGCCCATTCAGAACTGGGTTGAGGAAGCAGCAGGCGACCCCCCTCGTATGCACTCAGTTCCATTTGCACATGCAATGGGTGGCCGAGTGCACATTTGTGCAAGCAGCTGGACATGTATGCCTGCCACTAGCTCAAATGGAGCTGTATGCATGTGCATGCTCACATGGATCCCCTCTCCTCCTGCCCCCCGCTGGTCCACCAATCTGGAAAGTTTGGAGACCTCTGTCCTAGACTTAAACCGGAATGAGTTTTGACAGATGGTTATATCTACTGGTTTAGCCATCTGTCAAAACTTAGTTAGTCCTCTTTTTCCTTCTCCAGACCTAGGTTCCTAAGGAGAATGAGCAGTGGATATTTTTCTAACCACTGGTGACATCTGGCAGAAAGTGATGTACACAAAGCTGCCATAATCCACTTATCCTTAGCACATCCATAACAGCACCATTTGACAGCATTATGCCTCTTGCCAGATAAAGGTGGGCAGCATATATCATACTATTTTATGTTTCTGCCAATTAAGGACTAAAGGATTAACACTTTAGCTGAAGGTGGATCTTAAACTAATGGAGTATGCTAAATATATCTAGGTTGAAAATGTCTGGAGTTGTCTCCATTTCTTTGCAGCCGTCTATTGATCAACCAGGCCAATTTTTTTCCAGATCAGGTCAGGTAGACCTAATCAAACAGAAATGTTTCCTGTTTCATATGTGGTGAAAAGTCCCAATTTTAAAAGCATCTTCTCTACTTAACTGTGAAATTATCTAAGAAAGAAGAGCAAACCTTCCTCCAGAATGCTTGTTCATTACAAGTTAGCTTTAAATAGCAGCAAAGAAATAAATCACTTTCTATGTCTGAAACTTTTCCACTCACAATAAACTAGTTATGTAGTATACATGTTTGCTCTTCACACACTGTGAAATATCTGATAGCATTTATACGTTTTGGAATCCAATTTCAGGATTTAAAGCAACACTGCAATCTCAACTCCCATTTTTTAGTATTCACACAGCAAAATCACATAACTGCAACTCTAGAATCATTTTATCAAGATATCTGATTGTGTTTTATATTTAAAGCAATCAATAATTGTGCACAAAGGAAACTATTCTCAACCCGAAAGAACAATCCTATGAAACCAGGAAATCAAGGTCTGCTATTTTCCATTCCACTTAACTGAGGAGCTTGGAAAAAACATTCCAGGCTTATTCCCCCTCCGATAAAATTGTTAAAAAGAAATGTCCGGGATGAATTTGTGCCATCTAATTCTGCTAAAATTTCATTCTGATCACATTATGCTGAAACAGGCAGCAGGAAGTTCTGAAGGATTTTTCTGGAGGTTACTAAAAGTCTGCAAAGTGGAGCAGATGGACCCATGAAGAAGTTTTCTGAGGCAGGGCAAAGGCATGGGATGGTTAATTCAGCAGCGCCTGGTTTTTGTTAGACAACTGTGGTCCAGGAAGATAAGCAGCATCACGGCCTTCATTGAAACTGTATGTTACTAGCAGCAATGTAGAAGTATGCTGCTGAGCGGCAATGTGTCCAACACTATTCAAAACACACACTGCATTGGCAATGGCATTTGGCAGTTGGATATAGCAAAGAGTACACAGTGGGTGTTTGGCAATAGATATTGGTGGCCATCCATAAATGATCTCAAAATTTGCTGCTACTAAGATAGAGGGGGCACAATGGTTCAGTGACTAAAGGCACTCAGCTTGTCTTGTCCTGGAAAGCAGACAACCCAGCTTTGAGACCCCCAGGGCTGAGTTCCCATTCCTTGCCCCAGCTCCTGCCCATCTAGCAGTTTGAAAGCATGCAAATATGAGTGGATAAATAGGTACCACTTTGGTGGGAAAGTAACAGTGTGCCATGCATCTTTGATGTATGATGGCCACATGACCAAGGAAAATGTCTTTGGACAACACTGGCTCTCCTGAACAAGAAACAGTGCTGACCACCATCTCCTAGAGTCAAACATAACTGGACAGGGAAACCTTCACCTTACTAAGATACAGGATAAGGATACTGAATCATCCTCAGATTTTGACTTCTGATCGAATCCAATCTAATTCTTGCCGCAATGGTTTCAGTTATATGGATCTTAAAACAGAGCCTGGCTGCAACAGAGACAAAAGTTAAAACTTGCAGCCCCTTAATTACAGACTTGGCTTGTCTCTTGCACTCTATTATTTCTGATTGCTGATTTCTTTTTTGTGACACTGACTTCCAATCCTAACTGAAGTCCTGTTATATATGTTAATGTGGTATTCTTTGATAGGCCATTTGGATTGAGCGGCAGGGAGTGGAAGATGCCAGCAGTTGAATATAATTTATAATTTAGTCCTTAGACAGTTGTATCAACAGCTATGGCATGTACCACTCCTATCCAAATTTAAACTTACTGAATTATATAGGGCCCCATTTAAAAAAATGCTTAGAAGTCTTAATTCTTACTTTTTGTGCTGTGCAATTTGACTTGTAAATATGAGACTACAGAGCCAGATACAGATATAAGTTAGCAGAAAACTGCCACAGTTGAGAGATAGTATTTTAAGGACTAATTCCAACTTTTTCTTTTGATTGCTCCTCAGGTACACTACTGAGCATACCAAATTATGTTTTGCTAGCTGGATAGAATGAGGCACGCAATGGTTTTTACATAATATGTTGTACAGATGTCCTTTCAGTTTGTATTATTCTCCCACCCCCAGTCAAAACCTTTTCATTGGTTAATAGCAATTTTCAGTGTATGCCTAATAAAACATCTAAATCTTCAATTTTAAATTGAGCCACACAGCTTTTAGATAAGCAATTTCACATTTCTTTGGAACAGCCATCTGCTTCTGAATCACAATGGTTTTCATCAGTAATTTTGAGAGGAAAAACAGTCATTACACTTTAACACATCTCCAAGTACTGAATAAAGAAGAACATCCAACCACTATTTAAATAAACCACATTCTTTACAGTGCAATGTCTAAGGGCCAAATGTGCTGTTGTTATAATAAGAGTATTTATATTGAGTTACACTGTAACTGAGGCCCAAGGGAAAGTGACATTATCTTGAACCACAGCCTTTCAAACAGCACAAAATATTATTGTGGGTTGTAAATCTATCTGCTACAAATACAGTAATTATCTGTTTGTGCCAACAAAGTCAAAACAGACTCTAGAAAGAACTTTTTATTTCTGCCATGTTTCAAAATGTTATTGTAGCAAAATAAATCTTGCTAAGGCAACACTCACCAGCAACAGTGCAATACATCAGGGCTGAAATGTTGTGATATCAGGTCTGTCCGCCAGGAACGTTGTATTCAAACATAGCTTGTTATATATGTCACTATGAAACATATTGATTTATTATAATGTATCACAGGAGTCCCCAACCGCCGGTCCCCGGACCGGTACCGGTCCGTGGATCATTTTGGCCTGGGCCGCCTACTTTGCTTGAGCGCCATCTTGTTTCAAAGTCTGCCCTCAGCAGCAACAGTCGGCGGCCTGAGGGAGAAAGGAACGCAGGGTGGGGAGAAAGCTCGTCCCAGTGGCTCCGCCATGAAGCGCCTCTTTCCCGCCTGGGGAAAGGGAGCGAGAGTGAAAGTGAGAGAGGCATGCGAGCCGAAAGCTGGAGTGGGGTGGAATGAAGGGTCTGAGATCCCAATCCAGACCCCTTGTGGGAGCCCCCAAAAGCAGCCCTGTGCTTGTCCGGGGTGCCGGAGGGGCGCCGGGGCCATGGCTCAGCAGCAGTGGCGGGGGCGGTGGAGCTGTCAGCTGGGGCAGGACGAGGGTGCGTGACAAAAGGCGCTGGGTGGAGGCAAAGGCAGTCACCACCCGAAACAACTAGGAGAGGAGAAGAGAAGAAAGTGAAAGAAACGAGAATCCTAAAACACACAGGGCAGAATGTAGCTTTAGCCAAGTTACACAGTGAATATCTACTAAAAGTTTGACTGGTTTAATATGGATT